>NC_092711.1:260108795-260721593 GCF_047496885.1 Scyliorhinus torazame
CGCCGGTGACGATGACATGGTATGGACTCGCTGAACCAGGTTCAGGAGCTTGCAGGCACGAGCACCGAGCAGGGACGCCCTGTCAGGCCCGACGATTTCAAATCATAACATTGCCTTGATCGCCTTGTTGGATACCCCTAGTTAACACGAGCCACTGGCAGCTATGGCATTGCCATTGTAGTCAAGGAGCTGGCAGGCCGGTGGAAGGATGCTTGGTCAGGCCCGGATTGTGTCGAGGTCAGATTGTGAGATAAGGTTCGCAGACGCGCCGGTGTCCAGTTTAAATCGGATGCGAGCCTTGTGAACTGTGAGGACAGCACGCCACTCGTCGTCGGGACCCACACTGAGGATCGAGAGGCGTTGTGCAGGTGTGGTGGAGGCCAGCTCATGTGTGGTTATGATGCCCACCCGATATGGAGACTGGAGGCAGTCAGCATCAGGGTCCGTTGGGCTGTCGGGATCAGAATCTGGCATGCCTTGTTGTATTGAGCGGATACTTCTGCGCCGCAGCTGGGATCGCTGGCTGCTGAGCGGTGGAGCGGATCTGCAGAGGGCTGTGTAGTGGCCAAGTTTGCCACACTGGAGACATCAGCGTCCTCTTGCCGGACATTGCTGCTTTAAGTGGGTGGAGCCACAATTCGGACACGTCATAATGCTGACGTCAGCGAGATCCGTGCACCATCACGCATACGCAGTGTGGTCGGCCGACGTACGCACCTGCGCAGTCGGGTTTTCGGTCTCGTCATCCACTCGGTCGTGGCGCGCATGCGAAGGGATCTGAGAAAAGCGCATGAAACGGCCACTCTCCTCGATGGTCAGGCCCTGCATCTGTGCAATGGCCTGCATCCTTTCTGCCTCATGGGAGGCCAGCTTTGCAGTTTCTACCGCCCTGATGTGGGAGTAACGATTCTTGGCATGCTCATGGACAACAACGCATGGATAGCGGCAGAGAGGGTCACCTGTTTGATTTTAAGGAGCTGCTGCCGCAGGGAGTCGGAGTGGACCCCGAAAATAATCTGACCCCAGATCATGGAATCAGCCGTCGAGTCATAGTTACATGACTGTACTAGGATGCGGAGAAGCGTCAAGAAGGACTGAAAAGGTTCATCCTTACCCTGAAGCCTCTGCTGGAAGATATACCGTTTGAAGCTCTCATTCACCTCAATGTCGCAGTGGCTGTCGAACAACAGCAGGACTGTTTTGAATTTCGTTTTGTCATTGCCGCCGGCGAACGTAAACGAATTGTATAGATGGATGGCGTGGCACCCCACAGTGGAGAGAAATAGCGCGATCTTCCTGGCATCCGTTGCTGCTTCGAGGTCGGAGGCCTCGATGTACAAGAGGATCTTTTGCTTGAAGATGTTCCAGTTGGCGCTGAGGTTGCTGGAGATGCGGAGTTGCGGAGGAGGCTGGATGTTTTCCATTTCGCTGGATGGTTGCTTGCTGGTCGATGATGATTCACTCGAGGTAGGTCCGTCAAGATCAATATCACTCTGGTTCCATGATGTGTTAGGCAGGCTGGTTCGATGTGGACTACACTCGATGCAGGGAAGTTAGAAACAGACATCTAACACAGGAGAAGATCAAACACTGTTTTATTCAACTAGATGAACTGCTGTACATATTCAGCTGTGGGTCGACACTATACTGATCTGACTAGTGACCTTGTAGTAGCCTGACCAGACAAACTAGCTACCGCATGGTGTTTGTGCTTGCTAGCTCGTGGACTCTGACTGTCTCAGTAGCTGGGTCCCGGGAGAGCGGGAAACCTAGTGCCCTCTGGCTTTATAGTGGTAGTGTCCTGTCTGGAGATTGGCTGTGCTGTGTTGTATGCTTACTGGTCATCCTATGTGTCAATCATTGCCTGTCTGCATCTCATTATATACATGAGTGGATATTATGACAGTGAGCACCACACTGCTGATGATGCACATCTGGTGGAGGCAGGAACCCCCAGGTGAGACAGCAGTCGGAGGGCTGCTGGATCCCAGGACCCAGCTGGGTCCCAGCCTGATGCTGAGCCTGTGGTACAGAGGTACTCGGAGCTGATGGGGATGATAGGGACCAACCTGGATACTCAGAAGGAGAGTCCAGCGTCACTCCAGCAGATCTATAGCTGTTTGGAGGAGTCCCAGAGCTCGGGGCGACGGTGGTCACCAGGGCCACCCCTCTGATGAGGCCATATCACGCAGTCAGCACACGGGACAGGGCCAATCAACAGCTACTTGACTGGGGCAATTATGAAGCCAACCCTCGCAGGTCACATGACAGCTGAAGCCACAAGGCATCACAAACAAATTTGTGACTGGATTCAAACCCCAAATCCTGTCACAATGACTTTTGAAATAAAGCTGTCACTTCCTGCTTGCCATGAGGAATGCCAGGAAGGTATTGACTGGTAGTCACCACTGTTGGAAATAGTGCACGTATGAGATGTAATATGGTAAGCCTCCTGTAGTACAGGTACGGGGGTAGATCCCTGCCTACTGGCTCCGCCCAGGAGGCGGAGTATAAATGTGTGTGCTCACCGAGCTGCAGCCACCTCGGCAGCAGCTGTAGGAGGCCACACATCTCTGCGTAAGAAAGCCTCGATTACACTCTACTCTCGTCTCGTCGTGATTGATAGTGCATCAATTTATTACGCAGAGATTTTACAGCGATGGACCTTCGCATCAAGCCAGATTGCCTGCAGCTGCACCCTCAAGCAGACAACGCCACGTCGGCCTTCGACCACTGGCTAGCTTGCTTTGAAGCCTACATCGGATCAGCGACAGAACCACCCTCAGAGGCACAGGAACTACAGATCCTGTACACACGGTTGAGCTCCGATATTTTTCCTCTTATCTGGGACGCGCCCAACTACACTGAGGCCATGGCGCTTCTGAAAGAGAACTACACACGGCTAATCTCGACACTCTACGCCAGGCACCTCCTCTCCACGTGGCACCAACTCCCCGGTGAGTCATTGGAAGATTCCTGGCGTGCCCTGCACGCCCTGGCGAGGAACTGCGATTGCCAGGCAGTTTCAGCCGTTCAGCATTCCGAACTCTTAATTAGGGACGCTTTGGTTACGGGCATAGGGTCGGCGTACATCCGCCAGCGTCTCTTCGAAGAGGATACGCTCAACCTTGCGGCGATCAAGAAACTCGTGACCTCGCTAACGGTCGCCTCCCGTAATATCATCATCAAAGTTACTGTGCAGAAGGGGGCCATTCGGCCCATCGAGTCTGCACCGGCTCTTTTGAAAGAGCACCCTACCCATGCCCACACCTCCACCCTATCCCCATAACCCAGTAACCCCACCCAACACTAAGGGCAATTTTAGACACTCGGCCAATCCACCTAACCTGCACATCTTTGGACTGTGGGAGGAAACCGGAGCACCCGGAGGAAACCCACGCAGATACGGGGAGAACGTGCAGACTCCGCACAGACAATGACCCAAGCCGGAAATCGAACCTGCGACCCTGGAGCTGTGAAGCAATTGAGCTGACCACCATGCTACCGTGTTGCCCTAATGTGCAAGCGTATGCCCCTGACCGCGTGGCGGCCCCCTCCTGGACAGCGTGGACCCCTCCAGCGACTGCCCCCAGCCAATCCCAAGCCTGCGTCGTGTGGCAGCCAGCCAACCTCGGGGGGCCCAAGTGCTACTTCTGCGGGCAGAGAAATCACCCCCGCCAGCGCTGCCCAGCGTGGAGCGCATTCTGCAAGGCGTGCGGGAAGAAAGGACATTTTGCTGCGGTGTGCTAGGCCCGGTCGATCGGCGCTGTAACCAGTCCCATTATTCCTGCAACTCCCACGTGCAACCCGTGGGCGTCGCCACTTTCACCCCCGAAACCCACTTGCGGCCCGTGGGTGCCACCATCTTCCCCTTATCAGACCCCATGTGGCCCATGGGCGCCGCCATCCTTCCTCCATCAGACCTTATGCGGCCCGTGGGCGCCGCCATCTTTAACGCCACCATCTTCGGTGCCATTTTGGACCCCTGCTCGCCGGGCACCTCATTGGGCCACTCATTGCCCACAACCGCCGCCGCCGACCAGCCCACCAACACCAGCCGCAGCTCGCCTCCATCATGCTCGACCAGTCCCAGCCACACAACCTCGCAACCGCGACAACGACGGTGAAAGTCGATGGCCACAAGACACCTTGCCTTCTTGACTCCGGGAGCACGGAGAGCTTCATCCACTCTGATATGGTAAGGCGCTGCTCCCTCGCGGTGCACCCCATTACCCAACAAATCTCCCTGGCCTCCGGATCCCACTCCGTGGAGATCCGGGGGTACTGCACCGCCACCCTCACCGTCCAGGGCGTAGAGTTCAGCAACTTCCGGCTCTACATCCTCCCCAACCTCTGCGCTGCCTGGCTACTCGGCCTGGACTCCCAGTGCAACCTCCAAAGTCTGACCCTGAAATTCGGCGGGCCCCTATCACCCCTTACTGTATGCGGCCTCACGACCCTTAAGGTCGACCCGCCTTCCCTGTTTGCGACCCTCACCCCGGATTGCAAACCTGTCGCTACCAAGAGCAGACGGTACAGTGCCCAGGACAGGACCTTCATCTGGTTGGAGGTCCAGCGGCTACTGCGGAAAGGCATCATTGAGGCCAGCAACAGCCCCTGGAGAGCCCAAGTGGTAGTTGTAAAGACTGGGGAGAAACACAGGATGGTCATTGACTACAGTCAGACCATCAATCGGTACACGCAGCTGGACCCGTACCCCCTCCCACGCATATCTGATATGGTCAATCAGATTGCACAGTACCGGGTCTTCTCTACAGTGGACCTAAAATCTGCCTACACCAGCTCCCCATCCGCAAGGCGGACCGCCAATATACGGCGTTCGAAGCTGACGGCTGCCTTTACCACTTCCTTAGGGTTCCCTTTGGTGTCCCTAATGGGGTCTCTGTCTTCCAACGGGAGATGGACCGAATGGTTGACCGGTATGGACTGCGGGCCACCTTCCCGTACCTGGATAACGTCACCATCTGCGGCCACGACCAGCAGGACCACGACGCTAACCTTTTCAAATTTCTCCACACCGCCAAACTCCTGAACCTAACGTATAATAAGGAGAAGTGCGTGTTCAGCACCATGCGCTTAGCCATCCTCGGCTATGTGGTGCAAAATGGAGTCCTAGGGCCCGACCCCGATCGCATGCACCGCCTCATGGAACTCCCCCTCCCCAATGCCCCAAGGCCCTCAAACGATGCCTGGGGTTTTCTCATACTATGCCCAGTGGGTCCCTAACTATGTGGACAAGGCCTGCCCACTCATTCACTCCACAGTTTCCCCCTGACGGCCGAGGCACACCAGGCCTTCAACCATATCAAGGCCGACATCACCAAGGCCGCGATGCACGCGGTCGACGAGACCCTCCCCTTTCAAGTTGAGAGCGCTGCATCAGACGTCGCTCTAGCCGCCACTCTCAACCAGGCAGCCAGACCCGTGGCATTCTTTTCCCGCACCCTCCATGCCTCCGAAATTCGGCACTCCTCCGTCGAAAAGGAGGCCCAAGCCATCTTTGAAGCTGTGGGGCATTGGAGGCATTACCTGGCCGGCAGGAGATTCACTCTCCTCACTGACCAACGGTCAGTAGCCTTCATGTTCAATAATACGCAGCGGGGCAAGATCAAAAATGATAAAATCTTGAGGTGGAGGATCAAGCTCTCCACCTACAATTACGAGATTTTGTATCGCCCCGGTAAGCTCAATGAGCCCCCCGATGCCCTATCCTGGGGTACATGTGCCAGCGCACAGGTGGACCGACTCCGGGCCAGCAATTTCTATTTAAACTCATTCCTTTGCTACACTGATCGCGCTCTCTCAGTCGAGCTCTGGCTTTCTCTTTTTCGATGGAAATCTTGAAATTGACTAAAACTTTACCTTAAATTCTCTCTTCAGGTCTGAGCAGGAGAGCAGCATGATCCCATGATGGGAAGAGCTTGTGATTTTACACAAGAAGGATTCAGAACTCCGGCGTTGAGACCAGGCGCACTAGCTCCTTGACCCTTAACTCCGTGATCCTTCTGACACCTGCTCGTGATCCACCCACAGCTCACGACCCACACTTTGAAAAACTGTGCCTCAGCTAATAAAGGAAGTATCCTGTCTGCTTTCTTAACCACCTTATATACCTGTTCTGTTAACTTCGGGGATCTGTGGACATGCACTTGAAGTCCCCCTGTTCCTCTACAATTCTCTGTATCCTCCCACTCACTGTGTATTCCCTTGCCTTACTTGCCATCCCTAATTGCATTACCTCACACTTTTCTAGATTAAACTCCATTTGCCACTTTTCTGCCGCCCACCATTGCTCAGATCAGTCCATTGTTAACTTCTTAATCGTGCCCTTGACATTTAAATATATATTATTGATACATGCAATGAAAAGGAAGGGGTCGAGTACTTAACCCTGCTAGAACATTCTTCCAGTCACAAAGGAACATGCCAATTATTGCCCTTTGTTCCCTGACACTGAGCGACCTTTGGATCCCATTTGTCCCATTCTCTTGAATTTATTGAACTCTTGTCAATAACATTGTTAAAATCCATCCACAGAGGTGTGGCACGGTGGCACAGTGGTTAGCACTGCTTCCTCACATCGCTGAGGACCCAGGTTCAATCCTGGCCCCGGGTCATTGTCCGTGTGGAGTTTACACGTTCTCCCCGTGTCTGCGTGGGTCTCACCCCCACAACCCAAAGATGTGCAGCATAGGTGGATTGGCCACGCTAAATTACCCCTTAATTGAATAAAAAAGGAATTGGGTACTTTAAATTAAAAAATAAAATAAAATCCATCCACAGTACATCAAATGCACTACCCTCACTGACCCTCCTTATTATCTCCTCAAAAATGTACCTCACAATTGTTTGTGTTAAATTGTGGATTTCCAGCACCCACAGCATTTTGTTTTTGCATCTAAAATCTGTCTGGTCATTAATTAACTTATTTATGTGCTTCACAATCTGCCTCACTCCTTGCAATACCCCCAGCTTTTGTCCTATTGGCAAATTTCTGAATTTCAAAGTGTACTTAAAGCACTCAATTTGGCACTACTCCTAGGGCGAAAACGGTAGAAACCTGTATCTATATGGGTCAGATAAAAAGTTATGCCCTGGACACTGATACACAGGTCAAGTATTACAGAGCAAATTAATAGAGTCCCATTATTTGTCACCATTAAGGAAATAAAATAAAGTTGTGCAGATTACTGGAATCTGATTTATTGTCTAACTAGTACTGTGTTCCAAAGGCTAGAGAAGTACCATGTGACAAACACTAAGCAAAATGTTAGCATCAAAGATCATCTCATGCCTACAGTCATTGCTGCAGTGTAATGCCAGACCTCAATTCTTGGCAAACAAGGGCTTGCAACTGGGACAGAACTTTGATATTGAACATGAAAGAAATATCTGAGAAAGACCCAAAAATTGATGACAGGTCATTATTAGCCCTTGGTTACAGAGGTGTTCAACACTTGATAGCTTGTTACAATAGCTGAACGTGAAATAGAGCGGGATTCTCCGCTGGCTGATGCCAAAATCGAATTCGGCGATCAGGCGGAGAATCTCTTTTGACGCCGAAATTTGTGGCGCTGCCTGTTTTCGGATGCTCTGCCCCCTCCAAACCTGCGTCACGGGTGAGTATGCCAATGCCATTGGGACGGCCTCAGGACGTCACCTGAAGGCCCTCCTGTGATGCTCCGCCTCCGATGGGCAGACCTCCTGACGGAGTGGATCACTTGTGCTCTGAGTTTTCGTCAACCTCGCGTGGCGGCTGCGGACTGCGTCCAGCGTCGCCACAGTCAGCTGGGGGGGGGGTAGCCATTCTGTTGGCCGGAGGGGGCTTCGGCAGGGCTGGGGGGACTGGTGGGGAGTTGTCCGGGGGTGGCGAGGGGCTTTACAGGGGGGCACCATTTGGCAGGCCGGGTCCGCACGTGGCCGTCGCCATGTTGTACGGCGCGACCGGTGCACGACCGTGGACCCGGGAATTCTCCGGCCATTTCTGTTGAGAACGCCGGGGGTTTTACATGACGCGGCTGCTAGCCCCCCAGGCGATGGAGCATTGGTGGTGGAGCGCCGTCGACATTTTCATCGTAAAACTAGACACTTCCTCTGGACATAGCCTCAAAATCAGAGAATCCAGCCCATAGTATTTATAAAGCTTGAACACCAACAACATTACACACTCCACCCCCCACCATCCCCGGCAGATTCCTAACCTAATTTCCTATCTTTACCCACAGGAAATAAAGGGAACTGATGTGCATTTCCTGTCAGCACCACAAATTCAGATAATTCTGCACCCTGTAATCAGTTCTGTAACCTAAGGGAATCAGTATTGTTGGGTTCATGGGTTTTCCGGGTGAAGGTCAAGGACTACAATTCCTGATGTTCCCGGGCGTTCTGCTGCAAGTACAGAGAGTGACAAAGGGGAACAGGCTGTTCATGCACAAGGCCAACCTACTCTGATGTGGATCAAAAACCTGACCCACGGGATTGTGAGCCCAATGACAGGTCAATCAGGAGAGGAAAGCCGGCTCATGGTAGCTGAAGCACTACTGTTAGCTCTGTGTGGCTGAGGGGACTGCGGCTAAAAGGAGTCCTGGAAGCTCAGTGATGCTTAGAGTTGGGGCTAGGGGAAGTGAAGGAACAGTACTTGCTTAGTGCAGGTGGGGAGATTGGATTCAGAGAAACTCATGGGCAGCATCAACTCAATGAATTGACAGTTGGGGGCATAGGAAAGTCTGTGAGCTGTGAGTCTGTGAGGGTTCTGCTCAGAGCACCTGGGTTTGTGCCAGTGATGATATGCATCATGAATCCAGTGGGACTAAGTCTTGGGAGAAGGGATTGAACAGTCATTTGGAAAGTCTGAATTGGAACTGCAGTTGAGGGAACCGCCATTCAATGAGATCATGGCTGATCTTTTGTGGACTCAGTTCCACTTTCCGGCCCGAACACCATAACCCTTAATCCCTTTATTCTTCAAAAAACTATCTATCTTTATCTTAAAAACATTTAATGAAGGAGCCTCTACTGCTTCACTGGGCAAGGAATTCCATAGATTCACAACCCTTTGGGTGAAGAAGTTCCTCCTAAACTCAGTCCTAAATCTACTTCCCCTTATTTTGAGGCTATGCCTCCTAGTTCTGCTTTCACCCGCCAGTGGAAACAACCTGCCCGCATCTATCCTATCTATTCCCTTCATAATCTTATATGTTTCTATAAGATCCACCCTCATCCTTCTAAATTCCAACGAGTACAGTCCCAGTCTACTCAACCTCTCCTCGTAATCCAACCCCTTCAGCTCTGGGATTAACCTAGTGAATCTCCTCTGCACACTCTCCAGTGCCAGTACGTCCTTTCTCAAGTAAGGAGACCAAAACTGAACACAATACTCCAGGTGTGGCCTCACTAACACCTTATACAATTGCAGCATAACCTACCTAGTCTTAAACTCCATCCCTCTAGCAATGAAGGACAAAATTCCATTTGCCTTCTTAATCACCTGTTGCACCTGAAAACCAACTTTCTGCGACTCATGCACTAGCACACCCAGATCTCTCTGCACAGCAGCATGTTTTAATTTTTTATCATTTAAATAATAATCCCTTTTGCCGTTATTCTTACCAAAATGGATAACCTCACATTTGTCAACATTGTATTCCATCTGCCAGACCCTAGCCCATTCACTTAGCCTGTCCAAATCCTTCTGCAGACTTCCAGTATCCTCTGCACTTTTTGCTTTACCACTTATCTTAGTGGTGTCTGCAAACTTGGACACATTGCCCTTGGTCCCCAACTCCAAATCATCTATGTAAATTGTGAACAGTTGTGGGCCCAACACTGATCCCTGAGGGACACCACTAGCTACTGATTGCCAACCAGAGAAACACCCATTAATCCCCACTCTTTGCTTTCTATTAATTAACCAATCCTCTATCCATGCTCCTACTTTCCCCTTAATGCCATGCATCTTTATCTTATGCAACAACCTTTTGTGTGGCACCTTGTCAAAGGCTTTCTGGAAATCCAGATATACCACATCCATTGGCTCCCCGTTATCTACCGCACTGTTAATGTCCTCAAAAAATTCCACTAAATTAGTTAGGCACGACCTGCCCTTTATGAACCCATGCTGCGTCTGTCCAATGGGACAATTTACATCCAGATGCCTTGCTATTTCTTCCTTGATGATAGATTCCAGCATCTTCCCTACTACCGAAGTTAAGCTCACTGGCCTATAATTACCCACTTTCTGCCTACCTCCTTTTTTAAACAGTGGTGTCACGTTTGCTAATTTCCAATCCGCCGGGACCACCCCAGAGTCTAGTGAATTTTGGTAAATTATCACTAGTGCATTTGCAATTTCCCTAGCCATCTCTTTTAGCACTCTGGGATGCATTCCATCAGGGCCAGGAGACTTGTCTACCTTTAGCCCCATTAGCTTGCCCATCACTACCTCCTTGGTGATATCAATCCTCTCAATGTCCTCACCTGTCATAGCCTCATTTCCATCAGTCACTGGCATGTTATTTGTGTCTTCCACTGTGAACACCGACCCAAAAAACCTGTTCAGTTCCTCAGCCATTTCCTCATCTCCCATCATTAAATCTCCCTTCTCATCCTCTAAAGGACCAATATTTACCTTAGCCACTCTTTTTTGTTTTATGTATTTGTAGAAACTTTTACTATCTGTTTTTATATTCTGAGCAAGTTTACTCTCATAATCTATCTTACTCTTCTTTATAGCTTTTTTAGTAGCTTTCTGTTGCCCCCTAAAGATTTCCCAGTCCTCTAGTCTCCACTGATCTTTGCTACTTTGTATGTTTTTTCCTTCAATTTGATACTCTCCCTTATTTCCTTAGATATCCACGGTCGATTTGCCCTCTTTTTACTGTCTTTCCTTTTTGTTGGTATAAAGCTTTGCTGGGCACTGTGAAAAATCACTTGGAAGGTTATCCACTGTTCCTCAACTGTTTCACCATAAAGTCTTTGCTCCCAGTCTACCTTAGCTAGTTCTTCTCTCATCCCATTGTAATCTCCTTTGTTTAAGCACAAAACACTAGTGCTTGATTTTACCTTCTCACCCTCCATCTGCATTTTAAATTCCATCATATTGTGATCGCTCCTTCCGAGAGGATCCCTAACTATGAGATCCTGATTCAATCCTGTCTCATTACACAGGACCAGATCTAGGACCGCTTGTTCCCTTGTAGGTTCCATTACATACTGCTCAGTGATGCTTAGAGTTGGGGCTAGGAGAAGTGAAGGAACAGTACTTGCTTAGTGCATGTGGGGAGATTGGATTCAGAGAAACTCATGGGCAGCATCAACTCAATGAATTGACAGTTGGGGGCATAGGTAAGTCTGTGAGCTGTGAGTCTGTGAGGGTTCTGCTCAGAGCACCTGGGTTTGTGCCAGTGATGATATGCATCATGAATCCAATGGGACTAAGTCTTGGGAGAAGGGATTGAGCAGTCATTTGGAAAGTCTGAATTGGAACTGCAGTTGAGGGAACCGCCATTCAATGAGATCATGGCTGATCTTTTGTGGACTCAGCTCCACTTTACGGCCCGAACACCATAACCCTAAATCCCTTTATTCTTCAAAAAACTATCTATCTTTATCTTAAAAACATTTAATGAAGGAGCCTCTACTGCTTCACTAGGCAAGGAATTCCATAGATTCACAACCCTTTGGGTGAAGAAGTTCCTCCTAAACTCAGTCCTAAATCTACTTCCCCTTATTTTGAGGCTATGCCCCCTAGTTCTGCTTTCACCCGCCAGTGGAAACAACCTGCCCGCATCTATCCTATCTATTCCCTTCATAATCTTATATGTTTCTATAAGATCCCCCCTCATCCTTCTAAATTCCAACGAGTACAGTCCCAGTCTACTCAACCTCTCCTCGTAATCCAACCCCTTCAGCTCTGGGATTAACCTAGTGAATCTCCTCTGCACACTCTCCAGTGCCAGTACGTCCTTTCTCAAGTAAGGAGACCAAAACTGAACACAATACTCCAGGTGTGGCCTCACTAACACCTTATACAATTGCAGCATAACCTCCCTAGTCTTAAACTCCATCCCTCTAGCAATGAAGGACAAAATTCCATTTGCCTTCTTAATCACCTGTTGCACCTGTAAACCAACTTTTTTTGACTCATGCACTAGCACACCCAGGTCTCTCTGCACAGCAGCATGTTTTAATATTTTATCATTTAAATAATAATCCCTTTTGCTGTTATTCCTACCAAAATGGATAACCTCACATTTGTCAACATTGTATTCCATCTGCCAGACCCTAGCCTATTCACTTAGCCTATCCAAATCCCTCTGCAGACTTCCAGTATCCTCTGCATTTTTTGCTTTACGACTTATCTGAGTGTCGTCTGCAAAATTGGACACATTGCCCTTGGTCCCAACTCCAAATCATCTATGTAAATTGTGAACAGTTGTGGGCCCAACACTGATCCCTGAGGGACACCACTAGCTACTGATTGCCAACCGGAGAAACACCCATTAATCCCCACTCTTTGCTTTCTATTAATTAACCAATCCTCTATCCATGTTTATTCATGTTTACCTCCTAACATTGTAAGTTGGAATATACGATAGATAACATTGATTGTTTGCAGTGTTGGCTCTTGTATAGTAACATTTATACTGTTTGCTTGCAGCTGTGGATTCTTTTGGCTTCATTCTCTTAATAAGTAACTCAGATTTCAAATTTTGTCTACTTCAAACAAAAGGTTCCTCCTCCCTAACAAGATCATAACAATATTTGGAATAGGGTCTATATTATGTTATGTTATTTGAGTAACATAAGTCGCTACTAACCGTTGTTATGGTGTTATGGGCCAGGATTTAGAGAACCCCAAAGTGTATCATGGAGTTCACTTGACCCACAACTTTTAATAGATTATGGTATGGGGAGAACACGGCCCACTCTACAGGTGTGGTACCGCAGAAATGGAAAAGTATTTTTTAAAGCAAAACAATGTTTATTCTATGAACTCAAGTTAACCTTTTTAAAACATACAGTGAACATCTTAGCAACCATCAATTCAAATATAACCCCCAAAGAATGCAACACTAAGTAATCTGTAAGCTGTCCTTTTAACATCTAGAAGACTTAAGAAACCACTTTTAATAGAAGCACATTAGGTTTACATCCACGACTGAGAACATTTATAATTCTGAATTCGCCAAATGATCAAAAGATAATCTTTTGATGGCAGAGAGAACAGCAGTATACCTGCTCTGTCTGGCTTCAGCTCCAACACTCAAAATGAAACTAAAACACACCCTGCAACAAGCAGCTGAAAACGAAAGTAAAAAGCTGACAGATAGCCCAGCTCTGACATCACTGCAGTAGTAAATACCCATTTCTTAAAGGTACTCTCACTGCAGATATTTATATACACACTCATTTATAAACACCCATTTCTTAAAGGTACTCTCACGTGACACCTCCCCCCAAGAAAAAACATAAACCATCAACTTCAAGATGGTTTCATTTTTCACCTTTTCACTATCCTTTAAGAAATGCACACAGTAAATATACTTTCTCGTTGCAAAAAACAACACACGCAAACAGGTACAATAATATAGTCCATTTTTGTTCTTATTCCTCCAATTGAAATCCTTCCTGATTGACAGTCTCTTTGAGCAAGAAGGTCTCTGCACGATCCGTCCATTTCTCTACGCCTCGGCAATTCTCTTTAAAGTCAGATACTTTAGTTCAATCTGATCACAGAGTCCCTTGTAATTCTCCAACACTTGAGTATTGGTTATCACAGCTTTCAGGCCGTCAAATGCCTGTTGAAAGTCCGCTGTCCACTGAAATTTTCGACGTTTCTTCAGCAAGTCAGTGGAGGAACTACGCGACAAAAATTGTTCACAAATGTCAAATCCACTCATGCCAAGAAATCGCATTTTGTCCCTTCGTGTTGAGGGTATCGGAAACTCCTCAAGGAAAATGTCTTGGGCTTTTCCAAATTCTCTTTTGGCTAGGATTATCACCAAACCAGCCTCCTGATGTCGATCGAATAACTCCATCAGATGTTTTAAATGTTCTTTCCATGTCTGGCTGAAACTTACCAGATCGTCGATGTATACCGCACAATTGGGTAATCCTGAAACAACTTTAATAGTTGACCGTTGAAATGTGGCTGGTGCGTTTTTCATGCCAAATGGCATAACTTTGAATTGGTATATACCATCTGGAGTCACAAAAGCTGAAATCTCCTTTGCCCTTTCAGATAAAGGTACCTGCCAGTAACCTTTAAGTAAATCCAGTTTGGAAATAAAAGCTGATTGTCCCACTTTCTCAATGCAATCCTCCAATTGTGGGATAGGATAAGAATCCGTTCTTGTAACTGCATTAACCTTTCTATAGTCCACGCACAACCGTTGGCTGCCGTCTGGTTTTGGTACCATCACTATGGGTGAGCTCCATTGGCTGCAACCCACTTCAATTATGCCATTTTAAAGCATGCTCTCAATCTCTTTGTTAACCTGAGCCAATTTTAAAGGGTTAAGCTTATATGGATGTTGTTTGATCAGAACAGCCTTTCCCACATCTACATCATGTATAGCCATTTTTGTACTTCCCAATTTATCTCTACAAACTTGCCCATGTGATATCAATATCTCTTTCAGGTCAGTTTGTTTTTCCTCTGGAAGGTAACTCAACAATTTATCCCAATTTTTAAAAACATCCTCATTTTCCAATTTAATTTGAGGTATGTCAAATTCACAGTCATTTGGATTTGGTTCGTCACTTTGAGTTAGAATCATTCAAACATCCTCATTTTTCTCTCCTTCCCTTTCAAAGTACCTTTTAAGCATATTCACATGACACACTCGGTGAGTCATCCTTCTATCTGGTGTTTTTACCACATAATTCACCTCACTTAATTTCCCTTCAATCTGATAAGGTCCACAAAACCTAGCTTTTAAAGGCTCACCTACCACTGGTAACAATACTAAAACTTTATCTCCACTGGCAAAACTATGAACTTTGGATTTCTTGTCCGCTACCCGTTTCATCACATTTTGTGCAACTTTTAAATGTTGTCTAGCCAATTCACCTGCTCTATTTAATCGTTCCCTAAAATTTGACAATTAATCCAATAATGTCCTTTCCGATTTCTCACTCACCAATTTTTCCTTAATCAATTTAAGTGGTCCCCTTACCTCATGACCAAAAATTAGTTTGAAAGGACTGAATGTGGTTGACTCATTAGGTGCATCCCTAATTGCAAACAGTACGAATGGAATTCCTTTATCCCAATCCTCTGGTTAATCATGACAATAAGCCCTCAACATTGTCTTTAATGTCTGATGCTACCTTTCTAACGCTCCCTGCAATTCTGGATGGTACGCAGTTGATATAAAATGTTTTATTCCTAACGTCCATAACGTTATATCCATAACGTCTTTGAATAACCTTGAGATAAAATTCAATCCTTGATCAAATTGTATTTCTGTAGGTACTCCAAATCTAGTAAAGAATTTATGTAACTCCTCCACAATCTTTTTACCTGTAATATTATATACTGGAATGGCCTCTGGAAACCTAGTAGACACATCCATTATAGTCAAAAGATATTGATTCCCACTTTTTGTTTTGGGAAGCGGTCCTTCTCAATCAATTAGGACCCTTGTAAAAGGTTCCTCAAATGCTGGACTGGGTATTAAGGGCACTGGTTTTATCACTGCTTGAGGGTTCCCTATCACTTGACATGTGTGACATGATTGACAAAATGTAACTACATTTTTATGTAGTCCAGGCCAATAAAAATGTTTTTGGATTTTAGCTTGAGTTTTCCTTATTCCCAAATGACCTCCTACCTCATGTGCAACTCGCAACACCTCCTTTCTATACCCTACTGGCAATATTACTTGATGAACCTCTGCCCACTTTTCATCCGCCTGCATATGTACAGGTCTCCATTTTCTCACCAAGACATCACTTTTACAGTAATAACACTCTGGTATACACTCAGATTCCTCTTCTGTATATGCTTTCTGATACATCCGTTTTATTTCTACATCTTTCTGTTGTAACTTAGCCAATTTTCCTGAACTAAAAATATCCTCCTCATCCTCCACCTGTTCTTGTTCGTTTTCAAAAATCGTTTCTGATAATTGCACTTCAACTTTATTTTCACTCTTTGATTTCTCCTCTTGTCTTAACCTGTGACTGTTGACCCATTTAATTTTGCTATCTCCCCTCTGTCCAACATCTGCTTCATACTTGCGACGTCTATCATTAGCCTTTTTTTATTGACACTTTTTGTGAGTGCACATTTTCCCACAAGGATTTATTGTCAATGTGACATTCAATAGGTATATTACCCAAATCCCCTAATCCCAAAATTTCTGTCAATATCTCGGATATATAAAAGGCCATATCCACCGCCTTTACAATACTTAACGTCTCAGCAGTCAAAGTGTTTTTGACGACTCTCCTTATTTTCTTTGTTTCCCACACAAGAGGGCAACATTTACCATTGTTCCCCAAAAGGAAAATTATAAAACCTCCTGCACTTGAAAGCCCATCACATAAAATTGCGTAGGACGCATCACTATGAACAATGAGTTTCAAGTGCCGAAGAAACCGGGAACCTCAAAACACACTCCTGCATTTTTAGCTTGACCAACGCTTTATTTGCTCTTATTATGTCTTCCACTTTGGGATCATTCAATTGTCTGGCATGGCATGTCAGTCCCACCGATAGTACACACCCACTATGGGCTTCCCGATGGCACCTCTGCGCATTGGTTAGCACTGTTGCTTCACAGTGCCAGGGATCCGGGTTCGGTGCCCGGCTTGGGTCACTGCCTGTGCGGAATCTGCACGTTCTCCCGTGTCCACATGGGTTTCCTCCGGGAGCTCCGGTTCCTCCCATAAGTCCCCAAAAACATGCTTGTTAGGTGAAATGAACATTCTGAATTCTCCATCAGTGTACCCGAATAGGCGCCGTAGTGTAGCGACTAGGGGATTTTCACAGTAACTTCATTGCAGTGTTAATGTAAGCCTACTTTTCACACTAATAAAGATTATTATTATTATCATTGTTATAAAAAATAAGTTTTGTGTTATAGTACATCAATTATTCTCAAATAGCCAGGAGTTTCCTGGCTAAAATCTCACTTTATTCTGGGTTACAGGAGCTGAGGCAAATAATTTGCCATTTTGGTGACTGAACTAAACTTGTAAACTAATGATGCAACCTGTAGTGATATGGATTGGATTGGATTTGTTTATTGTCACATGTGCCAAGGTAGAGTGAAAAGTATTTTTCAGTGAGCAGTTCAAACAGAGCATTTAGTACATGAAAATGAAATAAAAGAGATAGAAAATACGTAATAGAGAAACACAAGATCCACAATGTAAATACATAGACACCGGTATCGGGTGAAGAATACAGGCATGTAGTATTAATCAGGTCAGTCCATAAGAGGGTTGTTTAGGAGTCTGGTAACAGCTGGGAAGAAGCTGTTTTTGAATCTGTTTGTGCGTATTCTCAGACTTTTGTATCTCCTGCCCGATGGAAGAAGTTGGAAGAGTGAGTAAGCCGGGTGGGAGGTGTCATGATATCCATATTAACATATCATGGTGCAATCACACACACACACTGATGGACAGGTAGTTGGACCAACCAACACACACACAACATCGCAGCCAATCACCAGTGAGAGCACACGCACTATAAAACAGGGAACACCACAGTTCCCGCTCATTCTACCAGGAGATAGCTCAGAGCACAGAGCTCACAGCGTGCCACTCAGACATACACCATGTGCTGAGTGCCTCACAAAGATAGTGCTAGGGCTGGGTCCACAGGTTAGCTGGTGAAGTACGAACCACAGCCAGCAGTTAATAGTGCTTATTGTACACAATAATAAAACAGTGTTGTACCATCCACAACTGTGTTGGTTCGTTTGTGTATCGGAACACCCAACACGACATGATACGAGGTCTGGAAACTCGCCAGCGACTGTGAGACCTACCTGCACCTCTTCAGAGATCCGCCATCCTGCGCCATGGACACCATCAGCCCGCCGCAGCCGCTCCAAATCGCTGGAAATCCCGGCGTCAACTGGAAGCTGTTTAAACAGCGCTTCCAGCTCTTCCTAGAAGTCGCAGACAGGGAGAATGCATCGGACACCAGGAAGATCGCCTTCCTCCTCTCCACGGCGGGGCAACACGCCATCCACATCTACAACTCCCTGGCATTCGCGGAAGGCGAGGACAAGACGAAGTACAAGACGGTCCTTCTAAAATTTGAGGAACTCTTCAGCGTGGAAGTTATTGAGAGCTTCGAGAGGTGCCTCTTCCAGCAGCCCCTGCAGGGTAAGGATGAGCCTTTTCAATCTTATTTGACACACCTCTGTATCCTCGCGCAGTCCTGCTGCTGTGAGGCCACCTCCGACTCCATGATTCGGGATCAGATAGTTTTTGGGGTCACCTTGGACACCCTACGCCAGCGGTTCCTCAAAATAAAGCGCCTCACCCTAGCCACCGCCATCGAAATCTGCGTCCTCCACGAAAACGCAACCAGCCGGTACTCCCAATTCCAGGCGGCCGAATTGGCACGGCAGGGGTCCTACGAGCCCGAGCGGGTCCAGTCGATCGAGTTCCTCCCGGCCCGCGGCCCGGACGAGGGCGGCCATTTTGCGCGCTTTTCGAGGCCTCCCGCGCTTGTACGAGCCACAAGAGGGGACTTCGACGCAGAGGGACGTGATGCACAGGCGTGCTCTACGCAGGACCGCACCGTGCATGCGCGGTGGCGCAACGAACGCCATGACGTCACGACGTGCGGCAACTGTGGATCCGCACACTTAAAGTGGCAATGTCTAGCCAAAACGCGACAATGCCTCCGCTGTGGCAGGATGGGCCACTACGCTACCTGCTGTCGAGCAGCTCAACCTGCCAACTCTCCGCAATTCCGCCAGCCTCGCAGGGACGTGTGGGCCATTCAGCCCCCATACGCCGGGTCATACCCTGACGACGTGCAGACCGGTGATACCGACGACCGGGAACCCTTCCGCGTTGCGGTAATAGACAGGAACCGGATGTCCCCAAGGAGGACCCACCAGCCGATGCCAGTGCACAGCATTAATCCGGGCGATGAATGGTGTGCCACCCTAACGGTCAACCGATCACGAATCACATTCCGCTTAGACACTGGTGCCTCCGCCAATCTCATTGCATGGTCAGCCTTCCACACCTTGAAGGTCAAACCACCGATTCTGCCATCCCACTGTCAGCTGGTTGATTATAATGGAAACGTTTTCCCGGCCATGGGGTCCTGCCAGCTCGAGGTTGCACACAATTCATACACAGCCACACTGTCTTTTGAGATAGTTGGATCCTCGAAGGACTCTCTGTTAGGCGCACAGGTGTGCAAGATCCTTCACCTCGTTCAGCGGGTACACACTCTGTCTCCAGAAAGCACGTCCGACTTCCCTGATGCAGACTTTAGGGCGCAGCTCCACTCGCTCCTCGCCCACAACCAGGAGGTTTTGGAGGGCATGGGCACACTGCCCTACACTTACAGAATACAGCTCAAACCGGACGCCACCCCGGTCATTCACGCACCTCGCAGAGTCCCAGCACCACTCAAGGACCGCCTCAAGCAGCAGCTGCAGGATCTACAGGACCAAGGAGTGCTTTCCCGAGTCACAGAGTCAACGCCATGGGTCAGCTCCATGGTGTGCGTAAAAAAGCCATCCGGCGAGCTCCGGATCTGCATCGACCCGAAAGACCTGAACAATAACATTATGAGGGTACACTACCCTATATCCAAACGGGAAGAAATCACGAGCGAAATGGCCCGGGCTAAAATTTTCACCAAGCTTGATGCCTCAAAGGGTTTTTGGCAGATTCAACTGGATCAGTCCAGCAGGAAGCTGTGCACTTTCAACACTCCCTTTGGCAGATACAGCTACAATAGGATGCCGTTTGGCATCATCTCGGCATCCGAGGTGTTTAATCGCATCATGGAACTGATGATGTAGGGCATCGAAGGGGGACGAGTCTATGTTGACAACGTCATCATCTGGTCCACCACACCACAGGAGCACATCAGTCGTCTCCAGCGTGTCTTTGCACAGATACGAGATCACGGCCTGCTGTCGAGCAGCTCAACCTGCCAACTCTCCGCAATTCCGCCAGCCTCGCAGAGACGTGTGGGCCATTCAGCCCCCATACACCGAGTAATACCCTGACGATGTGCCTCAACCGAGCCAAGTGTTCTTTTGGCCAACCTGAGCTAAAGTTTCTGGGGGACCACATATCCCGGTCAGGGGTGCGTCCGGATGCCGACAAAGTGGCAGCTATTACAGCCATACCGCAGCCGGCAGACAAGTAGGCAGTGCTACGTTTCTCGGGATGGTCAGCTTCTTGGGGAAGTTTATTCCCAACCTTGCCTCGCACACAACGGCTCTTCGCCACCTGGTCAAGAAGACTACGGAGTTCCAGTGGCTGCCCACACACCAGAAGGAATGGGAGGAGCTCAAGATCAAGCTCACCACCGCCCCGGTATTGGCGTTCTTCGACACTACTCGGGACACAAAGATCTCGACTGATGCCAGCCAGTCCGGGATTGGGGCGGTACTCCTGAAACAGGACGACACTGGTCGCCTATGCCTCGCGGGCCATGACCCCCACAGAACAGCGCTATGCGCAGATTGAAAAGGAGTGCCTGGGTTTGTTAACCAGCATCGACAAATTCCACGACTGGGCAAAGGTGGGTGTGGACCTCTTTCATGCGCTCGGCAGGGACCACGTCATTATAATTGACTATTTTTCCAATTATCCGGAGGGCATACGCCTGCACGACTTAACATCATCAGCTGTCATCAGAGCATGCAAAGAAACCTTCGCTCACCATGGCATTCCGCTTACCGTCATGTCGGACAACGGGCCCTGTTTTGCGAGCCAAGAATGGTCTTCTTTTGCTGCTTCATATGGCTTCACACATGTGACGTCCAGCCCTTTGCATCCCCAGTCGGATGGCAAGGCGGAAAAGGGCATCCACATCGCGAAGCGGCTCCTCTGCAAGGCTGCTGATGCCGGATCTGACTTCTGATTAGCCCTACTGGCCTATCACTCGGCCCCACTGTCCACAGGCCTCTCGCCAGCCCAGCTGTTGATGGGTCGCACCCTCAGGACCACTATGCTGTCCATTCATGTTCCTAAACCCAACCATGCTCCAGTACTGCAAAGGAGGCAACAACAGCGTGCTCAGCAGAAGGTGGCACATGACACTCGGGCAACTGATCTTCCTGCCCTGGCGCCTGGAGACAACGTCCGCATACACCTACCAGAGGGTGACTGGTCGGCAACCACCGAGGTTCTCTGCCGCGTGGCTCCCCGCTCGTTCCTGGTTCGCATGCCTGATGGCTCCATTCGCTGGCGTAATCTGCGGGCCCTTCGGCTGCTTCCGCGCTCGCTACATGATCATGCTCTGGTTCCACGCCCTCCTGTTGTCCCTGATGTCGACTTCATGGAGCTTCCTGCCACTCTGCCTCCTCCTCTCTCGCCCGTGGCCAGGCCCATTCCTCAGCCGGTGGATCCTGACCCACCCGTCATGCGGTCAACCCGAATTCGTCTCCCACCTAATAGACTGGACTTATGAGCCTGTTTGCACATTGGACTCACTGAATTGTTGTGCAATAATGTTAACGTGTTTCTTTCTTGTCGTTCCAGGAGTTCTCTTTCGATATTTGATGATTGCACTTGTTTTGTTTGTGGTACAACCTGTTGCACCTGACACCTTCCTATGTATATAGTTTAGCCTCTTGTACATGTTGTAAATATTGCACACACATACTCAGATGCACTCAGTACACACCGATATTTATTACCATGTAGGCACATATCTTTGTGAAAAGGGGGGATGTCATGACATCCATATTAACATATCATGGTGCACTCACACACACACACTGATGGACAGGTAGATGGACCAACCAACACACACACAACATCGCAGCCAATCACCAGTGAGAGCACACGCACTATAAAACAGGGAACACCACAGTTCCCGCTCATTCTAACAGGAGATAGCTCAGAGCACAGAGCTCACAGCGTGCCACTCAGACATACACCATGCGCTGAGTGCCTCACTAAGATAGTGCTAGGGCTGGGTCCACAGGTTAGCTGGTGAAGCACGAACCACAGCCAGAAGTTAATAGTTATTATTGTACAGAATAATAAAACAGAGTTGTACCATCCACAACCGTGTTGGTTTGTTTGTGTATCGGAACACCCAACACGACAGGAGGAGTCTTTGATTATGCTGCCCGCTTTCCCCAGGCAGCGGGCGGTGTAGATAGAGTCAATGGATGGGAGGCAGGTTTGTTTGATAGACTGGGCTGTGTTCACGACTCTCTGAAGTTTCTTGCGGTCTTGGGCCGAGCAGTTGCCATACCAGGCTGTGATGCAGCCAGATAGGATACTTATAATGGTGCATCTGTAAAAGTTGGTAAGAGTCAGTGTGGACATGCCGAATTTCCTTAGTTTTCCGAGGAAATCTGGATAAACTGCGCACTTCTCCCATTCCAGTTGTAACAAAGAATGAAAAGTTTTGATGCATTAGTTTTGAGATTACTTACCTCTCTATAGAGTTTTCACTTTTTGATTTCCAGGATACAGGTGTGTGACTTCATTGGGTTTACATTTTATTGTGAGGCATGCTTGGTGTTACTCTGGGTCTGCCATTGTATACTCCGGTTTGAACCGGCATTAGTCTCCTGGCCTAATGGTGATCAAAGATTCAGGGACATACATATCAGAGCATGAGGGGGGCGGCACGGTGGCGCAGTGGTTAGAATTGCTGCCTAACGGCACCGAGGTCCCAGGTTCGATCCCGGCTCTAGGTCACTGTCTGTGCAGACTTTGCACGTTCTCCCCGTGTTTGCGTGGGTTTCACCCCCACAACCCAAAGATGGTAGGTGGATTGGCCATGCTAAGTTGCCCCTTAATTGGAAAAAATGAATTGGGTACTCTAAATTTAAAAAATAAATAAATAAATATTAGATCATGAGTTACAGACATCAGGAGTATGCAACTCTGATGATTAGTTTTACCTGCCAGTTTTAACTTTAATCTATCCCATTTAGCGTTGTACACATTATACAATGGAGGATGTACCCAAAATGTAAACAAAACTTTGAAGGCAATTTTTACCATGCCTTATTGGTGGAAACTGTATGAATAGGCAGTTAAAATTCTCCATGAAACACATCTGCTAACTTCCCACACTAATCCTGCAGGTTCCAGTTTTAACTGCTCGTCTAAACAGATGAGATAAACACTCACCAAAACCAGCAGAGCACTTCTTTAAATAAATTGAGTTTTGATGGCATCATTTGGGCCCGAGTATGATTTTAATCAGAGGCCGGGTCAACCTTGCTGGGTAATAGTTAGGGGTCTTATTGCAGCATTTAACTGACTTTTACTTACCTCCCTACGAAAAATAAACGGCCACTTTAGTTTGAAGATGTTTCAATCGATTATATTTCCTTGCTGTTATTGACTTTGCTATTTAATGTGGCAAAATTTTATAATGGAGAATTCAAAACAAAATGTTAGCTCCAAATTGTCTCTAACCAAGAGCTTAACATGGAAACAATCGGCTATCAAAGACATCAATAAATGAACAAAGGTGTCCTTACTACATATATAAATCACTTAATTGTAACTTTTTCCAAAGCATCCTGAAGTTGATGCGATTTAATTCTTCAGGGCCATTTTTACAAAAACATGTTCTCAGCCTAATTTTGAGATGGTTGGGCAATTTGATAAAATTGGCCTTTAAGTGTTGAAGGCTGATCTTCAAAACTAAAGTAGCCATTTGTCTTTGGGCAGATTTTTTCGGGCGGGGGGGGGGTTGGGGGAGAGCTGTTTTGGTGAATTATTTGCGCTGCGTTTCATTACTGTGAAAATATATGGAGCAAGTACCGACGAGTTGTGATGAATTGTGAAGTCAGGGACGGGAGGATTATATCCATGATATCCATGATACATTTTCGGGTTCTGAAAACGCCTAGCTTTAACTAAAGACCTTTGCCTTGCCCTAACCAGTTGATGCACTCAGCACATGGTGGATGTCTGTGTTGCAGGCTGTGAGCTCTGTGCTCCTAGCTAGTTGCTACTCAATTGAGCGGGAACTCTGATGCCCCCTGTCTTTATAGTGTGTGTGCTCTCACTGGTGATTGGCTGCGGTGTTGTGTATGTTGATTGGTCCCACTGTGTGTCCATCAGTGTGTGTCTGCGCCATGATATACTGGTATATATTATGACAGTGCCATGTTCTGTAAACTGTGGGTAGCACGGTAGCACAGTGTTTACCAGTTGCTTCACAGCTCCAGGTTCCAGGTTCGATTCGCGACTTGGGTCACTGTCTGTGTGGAGTCTGCACGTTCTCCCCGTGTCTGCATGGGTTTCCTCCGATGCTCTGGTTTTCTCCCATAACCCAAAGATGTGCATGTTAGGTGGACTGGCCATGCTAAATTGCCCTTAGTGTCCAAAAAAAAAGGTTAGGTGGGGTTACTGGGTTACAGGGATAGGGTGGAGGAGTGGGCTTAAGTAGGGTGCTCTTTCTAAGGGCCAGTGCAGACCCAATGGGCCGAATGGCCTCCTTCTGCACTGTTGATTCTATGGCCGGAGTGAACGGTGAATTACAGACCATGTAGTTTAAAATAATTTATTATAGAACAAACTTTGTCGTAAGATAACCACGATAAATGAACTAACAACAAACGCTAAACAATTCTCATGGAACTGCTGCCAATACGTCTACCTCTCTATCTCCCAGCACAACCAACTCCCAACTCCCAGATCACATGGTGATGTGATGGGGTTACAATGTCACCTGGTGGTCAGAGGTCATGCATAACATGATGTACAGACTTGCATTATGCATATTATCACAGATGATAGCTGGGATGCTGTAAGAGTTAAACTGCCACAAGACGAGATGAATCACACAAATAATTGCCATTATCACCAGTGATCTACTGGCAACCAATTAGAGCAGTTAAATAACACTTGAGCATTTCCCAATACTGATTTCCTTATCTCTGTTCTCTGCAATGCCAATTGCATCACAGCTTGCCAGAGGCAAATCCAGAGGCTGTTTTCTAAAAAAGGACCAGACAGTGCATGTTAAGACCAAATATCATTTGATGAGCTTTCATCAGCCAAGCACAAAGATTACATTGTTCTCTCCATGAGCTCTGAATTGTTGAATTACTTCATGCCTTGTGTCATTCTGACCTTCAGGTATGTGCTTTGTACCTTTTTATCTGTTCTTCACATTCAGTTCCTCTAGGGAGCAGTAAACATTCTCTTTTAAAAAAGCAAAAATGGCAAGGTAGAGTTCAAGGAACAGTTTTACAATAGTATTTCAGTTCTATTCTAAATGAGCTGATCCAAACTCACAAAATCCCAGACTTAGCTGAAAATATTTCCCTCCACTCTTTCAGGGACAAATATAAACCTTGACCTTTCAAGACCTACAAAATGAGGCTGATGCAAGTGTTCCTATGCTGGTAGCAGGGAGGTCTAAATACTCCATATTCTGTACTGCCAGTCCATCTCTTTCACCTACACATGCTCCATAAGCGTGTGAAATGTGGCCGAGTGCTGGGGGGGGCGGGGGTGGGGGGGGGGGGCGCGGGGGGGGGGGGGGGGGGGGGGGGGGGCGCGGGGGGGGGGGGGGCGCGGGGGGGGGGTTGGAGGAGAGCTGTTTTGGTGAATTATTTGCGCTGCGTTTCATTACTGTGAAAATATATGGAGCAAGTACCGACGAGTTGTGATGAGTTGTGAAGTCAGGGACGGGAGGATTATATCCATGATATCCATGATACATTTTGGGGTTCTGAAAATGCCTAGCCCATAACAACTCGCAGGTCTAAGCTGCCCTTTGTGGGCAGCACAGTAGCACAAGTGGATAGCACTGTGGCTTCACAGCGCCAGGGACCCAGGTTCGATTCTCCGCTGGGTCACTGTCTGTGTGGAGTCTGCACGTTCTCCCCGTGTCTGCATGGGTTTCCTCCGGGAGCTCCAGTTTCCTCCCACAGTCCAAAGACATGCAGGTTAGGTAGATTGGCCATGCTAAATTGCCCTTAGTGTCCAAAGAGGTTAGGAGGGGTTATTGGGTTACGGGGATAGGGTGGAAGTGAGGGCTTAAGTGGGTCGGTGCAGACTCGATGGACTGAACGGCCTCCTTCTGCACTGTTTGTTCTATGTACATGGATGGAAGACATTGAGGGAGTGAATGCACTGTGAGAAAATGTGGAATATGCCCACTGGAAGTAGACAGGTGCGACCAGCCAGTGAAAAGTACTGAAAAGACGTGACATAATATGCAGGTTCAACTTCAGTAGGGATAAAATGCAATAGGTTCACAGTTTAGGCGCTGGATGTTTGGACAAAATCTAAGTATTGAGTTTTCGTACCCTCAATGAACTTGGAGAAAACCTTTCCATTTTTCATAACAAACATTGCACAAAACCTATAAGACTTGATTTGAATGGATTCATAATTATCTTAGCTCAGTTGGCTAGGTGGCTAGAGTGTGATACAGAATGACGCCGATAACATAGCTTCAATCTCTGTATGACCTGTGGTAGTTCATGGAGGGCTGCTTCCTTCCAGCAGGCTTGATGTAGAATGGTGCCACTCAAGCTATATATAACCACTTGTCTCTCCCTAACAGAGAGAGAGATGCCGACACCATTATGATCTCAGCAGATGTTACTACTGGACAAGTCAGAAACCAGGCTGTAACCTGGCTTCATAGACCCTAACTTTTATTTTTTGTTTAGATATGTGAATGAACAGTCACAGGACTGCCGTTGAACTTTTAACAAGATAGTAAAACATTTACTGAACAAGAAAAAATAACTTAGAATATAGCAATCCTTCACCTCAACTATGCCTCCAAAATATATATAAATTTGTATAGGATAACCCAAGTTGCAAAATGTATCTTATACTCTCATGTTCATGGCAAGTATGCAGTCCATGTAAACCATTAGATGAAGTATGGCCAGAAACCCAACACTTTGAAACTATAACAGATGCCACCCACTGCAACCTCTGCAGATTTCCCATAAATTGTCCCCAGATGTTTGTTCACTGTGGGCAACAGGTCTCACTGGAACTCTGACTTTCACATGAGGTTTTCCATCTCTGCTCTCGAAGAACATGCCTTGGAATCTTCTCCAAAGCGACACCTTCTTTTGGATGCTCTTTACCAAGGATCCAGCTGCAGGATTTCAACAACTCCTTTCAGTATTCCTCTGCTTTGGATTGCTACGTGCATTCAAGCTTCCACACAATCTGCCAAGTACCCAGCAGCGCCAACAAAATATTACTGTTTCACAGGCTGAATTAAAATGTCACCTACCTTTGACAAACTCGGATATCCCTGGCCTTTCACAGAGTTGACTTTAAACCTGCAGCTGTCGCTGCTTTCCTTGCTTTCCTTGCTTTAACTTCACTGCACAAGGATTTGTCCCTTTGACTTCACTGTCCTCGTGGGACTTTCCCCTGCCCCATTCCTTGGTTTCTGGGATGTTCTGCTCTTGAGCTTTGGACTGGCTTTCTGTCCCTGCGCTTTGTCCTGCCAGTTCTGGCGGTGCCTGGGGAATGCTGCTTGCTTCTGGGTTAGCTGCTTCCAAACTGAAACTCAAGTGCTTCTGCTTTTTCAGTGTCAGCCTCTGGGTGCTAAGCATGTTTGAAAACCCATTGAAATGGAAAAGAGGTGATTTTAAAAAGCGATGCTAATTGGTGTGCTCAGCCAGTTACTAACATCCTCTTTAATTTTATGTCCCTCAAGTCAAAGTAGCAGTGACCCTGTGAAGGAAATATATGAATATATAGTTAGAATTCATACGTATTTTGGATATTACACTTTAGAATTGAGAAAAAGGAAACGCATTCATGGAAAGCTATTTTTACCCAGAAGCCTTAAAGCATATGGGCAGCATCAGCTGACAGCTTGGGTTTCCACAGGTGTTAAACAGACATCGTCTGTGCCACGTATAAAGTACCACTCGGGCTTTTCAAATTCTCTTCACACTGATGAAAGGTAAGAAAAAGCTCTAAAGTCATTTTCAAAGGAACTTCAAAAACTTTTATTGTGGTATTGTCTCTCCTTATCTCTTCAGAAGTCATTCTTAGATCTTACCTCGGCAAATTAGAAAACAGACTTTAAAAAAATCTATTCCTCTATTAGAAATTTTAAATCACTTCGGTAAAAGATGGAAACAATTGGAGGCAAACAGGAAAAATATTGAGGACATTTTAAAGAATATATACGAAGGCTCACAGCTTGGATAATAAAACAATTTCAACAATTAAGCAACAGTGAAAATAAGGACGCATCTAAGTGGAGGAGTTAATCAAAGAGGCAACACCCATTGCTGCTAAAGAATAATGTAAACTGGTTTAAAGCGGTATAATTAGGAATTATATAATTTCAGGAAATTAGGAATATTGTAGAAAGGGTACTAGGAGAACCTTCTCAATGTTTCTTTGGTTGCCAAAGAGTTGGAAAAGCAGACAGCTTTTCTATCCAACACCCCAACAACTGTTTTACTTGGGATTCAGGTAAAACATACTGAATATTGCTGGGTATTCTTAAGTTGATATTGGCTGTAGAATTGAGTTTTAAAGGTTTCATTGGATTCTGTATCAGAACTAAGACTATGGGGAAATTCTCCGTTTGGGGGACATGTTGATGGCGGAACTGAATTGTGTGCAGTTCGCGTTCCTGTTGGGGGCGCTATTTGTGGAGCAATTCGGGTCATCCTAATGGACCAGCACTCTGCCCTTGTGAATCTAGAGCAATTCCCATTCCCGCCGGCATTATATTCGCTGGGGCCCGAATTGGTGCTGGAGAGCCTGACAAGCTGGAGCTGCTTATAAGCACTCCATTCCCCACACACTTACTCCAGCCAAGAAGGTGAGGCGGAGAGTGACGTGGATAGCATGTATAGAGAGATGGTCACACCGCAGGCTCAGACTCCACAGGTGGAAGGGAATGGGTGACCACCAGGCAGAGCAAGAGAGCTAGGAAGGCAGTGCAGGAATCTCCTGTGGCCATTCCCTTGCAAAACAGATATACCACTTTGGGCATTATTGTAGGGAATTACTTCTCAGGGGGAAGCAGCAACAGCCAAATTCGTTGCACCACGGTTGGTTCTGCTGCAGAGGAGTAAAAAGTGTGGGAATGCAATAGTTAAAGGGATTCACTTTTCTGTGGCTGCAAACAAGACTCCCTGGTGTTAGGGTCAAGGATGTCTTATAGAACATTACAGCGCAGTACAGGCCCTTCGGCCCTCGATGTTGCACCGACCTGTGAAATCAATCTAAAGCCCATCTACACTATTCCATTATCATCCATATGTCTATCCAATGACCATTTGAATGCCTCTAGTGTTGGCGAGTCCACTACTGTTGCAGGCAGGGCATTCCACGTCCCTACTACTCTCTGAGTAAAGAACCTACCTCTGACATCTGTCCTATATCTATCTCCCCTCAACTTAAAGCTATGTCCCCTCGCGCTACCCATCACCATCTGAGGAAGAAGGCTCTCACTGTCCACCCTATCTAATCCTCTGATCATCTTGTATGCCTCTATTAAGTTGACTGGCCCTATTCTTACCATAGTCATTCTTTTATTCCTGACATTCTTTTATTCCTGATTTAATTTCTTGGAGCAGTTCCAGAGGGGGAGGGTGACCATCCAGGTTGTGGTACACATCGGCATCAACGACATTGGTTAGAAAAAGGGGTGAAGTCCTAAAAGTGGAATAAAGGGAGTTAGGAAGAAAGCTGAGAAGTTGGACCTCAAAGGTACTGATCTCAGGATTACCACCAGTGCCACGTGCTAGTCAGAGTAGAAACAGCAGGATATAATAGATGAATACGTGCCTGAATAGATAGTATGAGGGGGAGGGTTTTAGATTCCTGGGGCATTGGGACCGGTTCTGGGAGAAGTGGAACCTGTGTAAACTGGATGGGTTACACCTGGGCAGGACTGGAACTGATGTCCTAGGGGGAATATTTTGCTGGAGTAACTGGGGTGGATTTAAACTAAAAAGGCAGGGTGATGGGAACCTATGCAAGGAGTCAGAGGACAAGGAAACAAGGACACAAACAAAAGACAGAAAGAGGAATAATAAAAATGTTAGGCAGAGAAACCAAGGGCCAAAATCAAACAGGGCCACAGTGAAAAATAATGGGAATGGGACAAGTAATGTTAAAAATACAGCTTAAAGTCTTTGTGGAGCATTAGCAATAAAACAAATGAGCTACTTGTGTAAATAGACATAAATGTGGCGGCACGGTAGCATCATGATAGCACAATGGTTAGCACTCTTGTTTCACAGCATCAGGGTCCCAGCTCCGATTCCCAGCTTGGGAAGTGTGCAGAGTCTGCACGTTCTTCCCATGTCTGCGTGGGTTTCCTCCGGGTGCTCCGGTTTCCTGACACAAGTCCCGAAAGACGTGCTGTTAGGTAATTTGGACATTCTGAATTCTCCCTCTGTGTATCCGAACAGGTACCGGAATGTGGCGACTAGGGGCTTTTAACAGTAACTTTCAGAGTGTTAATGTAAGCCTATTTGTGACAATACAGATTATTATGATAGAATCGGGATTACGGAGACTTGGCTGCAGGGTGACCAGGGATGGGAACTGAATGTTCAGGGATATTCAGCATGTAGGAAGGACAGACAAAAAGGTAAAGGCAGTGGAGTTGTAGTGCTGGTTAAAGAGGAAATTAATGCAATAGTGAGGAACGATATTAGTTCCTACAATGTGGAACCTGTATGGGTAGAGCTGAGAAACAGCAAGGAGCAAAAAAAGTTAGTGGGCATCGTATATAGATTCCCAAACTGCAGTAGTGATGTTGTAATTGGCATTAAACAGGAAATTACAGATGCATGTGATAAAGGAATGTGATAGGCAGATTTATCTGCCTATAGATTGGGCAAATCAAATTAGCCACAATACTGTAGAGGAGGATTTCCTGGAGTGTATATGGGATGGTTTTCTGGATCAATATGTTGAGGATCCAACTGGAGAACAGGCCATCCTAGACTGGGTGCTGTGTAATGAGAACATAACCATTGGCAATCTAGTTCCACCCTTGGGGATGAGCGACCATAATATAATGGAATTTTTCATCAAGATGGAGAATGAAGTAGTTGATTCTGAGACTAGGTCCTGAATCTTAATAAAGGAAGCTATGATGATATGAGGTGTGAATTGGCTATGATTGATTGTGAAACATTGTGTAAAGGGATGACAGCGGATAGACAATGACAAACATTCAAAGAGTGCATGGATGAACTGCAACAATTGTTTATTCCTGTCTGGCAAAAGGTAAGACAGGAAAGGTGGCCAAACTAGGGCTTACAAGGGAAATTAGAGCTAGTATTGGATCCAAAGAAGAAGCATACAAATTGGCCAAGAAAAACAACAGTTCTGAGGATTGGGAGCTGTTTAGAATTCAGAAAAAAAGACCAAGGGATTGATTAAAAATAAAGTACAAAAATAAGCTTGCAGGGAACATAAAATCTGAATGTAAAATTCCCATCGGTACGTGGAGAGAAAAAGATTGGTGAAGACAAATGAAAGTTTCTTAAACAGGGAACGTATAATAGGGGATAAAGAAATGACTGAGCAACTAAATATATATTTTGGTTCTGCCTTCACTAATGAGGACACAAATAAGATACCAGAAATATTGGGGAACACAGGGTTTAGTGAGAGGCGTTGGGGAAATTGATGGGATTGAAGGCTAATAAATCCTCAGGACCTGATAATCTACTTCCCAGAGTACTACAGGAAGTGGCTCCAGAAATAGTGCATGCATTGATTGTTATCTTCCAGGATTCTATAGACTCTGGGACAGTTCCTGCAGGTTGGAGGGTAGCTAATGTTATTTGGAATTTCACAAGGCTTTTTACAAAGTCCCGCATAAGAGATTAGTGTGTAAAATTAATGCATATTGGATTAGGGGTAGTGTATTGAGATATATAGAAAGCTGATTGGCAGACAGGAAACAAAGAGAAGAAATTAACTGGTCTTTTTCCAAGTGGCAGGCAGTGACTAGTGGGGTACTGCAGGGATCGGTGCTAGGACCCCAGCTATTCACAATATATATGCATGATTTAGACGAGGGAACAAAATACACTATCTCCAAATTTACAGATTACATCAAGTTGGGTGGGAGTATGAGTTGCGAGCAGGATGCAGAGATCCTTCAGTGTGATTTGGACAAGTTGAGTGGGTGGGCAAATGAATGGCAGATGCAGTATAATTTGGAGAAATGCGAGGTTATCCACTTTGGTAGCAAAAACGAGAAGATAGACTATTATCTGAATGGCCTAAAATTAGGAAAGGGGGATGTGCAATGAAACCTGGGTGTCCTCCTACACCAGTCACTGAAGATAAGCATGCAGGCACAGCAGACGGTAAAGAAGGCAATTGGTCGGCATTCCAGTGGTGGCCATGGAGTGAGTGGTCGCACATTTGGTGGCTCCTGCTCGAGGTGGATTTTTTTCGGTCCCCCCCCCGGATCATGTGGTGTTTGATGGCAAAGGGTTCATGAGTGCCCAGGGAATGTAATACTGGGCGGCATGGTAGTTGCTTCACAGGGTCAGGGACCTGGGTTCGATTCCCGACTTGGGTCACTGTCTGTGCGGAGTTTGCACGTTCTCCCCGTGTCTGTGTGGGTTTCCCCCGGGTGCTCCGGTTTCCTCCCACAGTCCAAAAACGTGCTGTTAGGTGAATTGGACATTCTGAATTCTCCCTCTGTGTACCCGAACAGGCGCCGGAGTGTGGCGACTTGGGGCTTTTCATAGTAACTTCATTGCAGTGTTAATCTAAGCCTACTTGTGACACAATTAAAGATTAGAATAAAGATTATTATTTATCCTCCTCTATCACTCCTGAAGTACCGGGGGTGATAGGGGAGGACCAGACAGGATTCCTGAAGGGGTGAGAGTTGATGGCGAATGTGTGTGTAGGCTGCTTATTGTCATTATGATGCCCTTGGAGGGACAGCAGGTAGAATTAATGATGGCAATGGATGCTGAGAAGGCTTTTGATTGGCTGGAGGTGCTGTGGCGGTTCGGGTATTGGCCAGGGGTTTGTGGATTGGGTTTGGCTGCTGTACACGATGCCAATGGCTAGCGTCTGGACGAACAGGATGAGCTCAGGGTACTTCGGGCTGCATCGGGGGATGAAGCAGGTGTGCCTGCTCTCCCCATTGCTATTCGCTTGGGCAATAGAACATGGGGAAGAGTGAGGTGTTCCTGATTAATGCTAGAGGGCAAGAGAGGAGGTTAGGGGAGTTGCTGTGCCAGGTGGTCAGAGCAAGTGTTTGGTATCCAGGAATACAGGTAGTGCGAAGTTGGGGCGCAGATACATACATTGAACTTGGCACGGCTGGTAGATGGAATGAAGGCGGATTTCAGGAGGTGGGATGTGTTGCCGCTGTCACTGGTTGTGTGCGTGCAGGCGGTTAAAATTAGGGCGCTGCCCAGGTTCTTGTTCGTGTTCCAGAATCTCCCCATCTTTGATCCCAAGACCTTTTTCAGGAAGGTGAATGGGATAATTTGGGGGGTTATTTGGGCAGGAAGATCCTGCAGGTGAGGAGGGGGTGTTTGGAGAGGGGGTGAGGGGGTGTGGGCTTGCATTGCCAAAATTGACGAGTGGCGAACATCGCAATGGTGTGGAAATGGGCAGTGGAGGAGGTATCTGTGTGGGGGCAGATGGAGGCAGTGTCATGAATTAATATTAATAATAATCTTTATTGTCACAAGTACGCTTACATTAACACTGCAATGAAGTTACTGTGAAAAGCCCCATAGGGGGATGAGGTTGAGGGCACTTTTGTTGGCACTACTTCCATTCTTGCCGGTCAGGTACTCTGAGCCCAGTTGTGTTTTCAGTGTTGCGGGTGTGGAGCCAGTGCAGGCAACAGTTCGGGTTAGAGGGCATATCGTTGCGGGCGCTGATTTGTGATAATCACAGGTTTCTGCCGCTGGACCTGGATGCGAGGTTCCAGGGTTGGCTACAGGTGGGGATAGAGCACTTTAGGGACTTGTTTACAGGAGGCAAGTTTTCAGGTCCGAAAGAGTTGGAGGAAATGTATGTGCTGCCCAATGGCAATGGTTTCAGGTACCTGCAGGTGAGAGATTTTGTGAGGACAGAGGTGCCATCCTTTCTGGAGCTGCCGCCTCCGGTGTTGCAGGACAAGCTGTTGTTGGAGGATGATATTGGGAAGGGGAGGGTGTCGGACATCTCCAGTGAGTTGATGGAGAGGGCGGGCGCTCCGTTGGAGGAGATCAAATGCAAATTGGAGGAGGGGCTGGGTGGGGAGGTGAGGGCCGGGTCATCGGAAGAGGCCCTGTGGAGGGTCCACATGTTCTGGGCATGTTCAAAGCTGAAGGGGTTCTGGCGGGGGTTCTCGGATGTGGGTCCGGGATTCTGGGTGTGGGGGTGGCGATAATTGGCGTGTCGGAAGATCTGGGAGTCCAGGTGGGGAGAGAAGCCGATGTTCTGGCCTGTGCCTCCTTGATATCCCGGAGATGCATCTTGTTGTGCTGGCAGATTCAGAGCTGCCGAAGGCAGGGGTATGAGTGAGTGACCTGGCAGAAATTCCTGTGTTTGGAGGAGTTCGCCTTACAGGAGGGCGGAGGAGGGGTACACCCAGAGGTGTAAACTGTTCAGTGATTTCTTCAAGGTGAATTGAGGTGTAAGTGGGGCGGCGAGAGGGGGTGGTGGCTGTGGGGGAGTTGGGGGTGAGATAAGGGGGGAAAATTAGGAAGACTGGGTGTGTTGGTATCGGGGGATGTTGGGAGCCTGTGTTTTCTATTCCTGTTTGTCATAATATACACCAGTATATCATGATGCAGACACACACTGATGGACACACAGTGGGACCAATCAACACACACAACACCGCAGCCAATCACCAGTTAGAACACATGCACTATAAAGACAGGGGGCATCAGAGTTCCCGCTCATTCAAGCTGCAGCTAGCTAGGAGGACAGAGCTCACAGCCTGCAGCACAGACATTCACCATGTGCTGAGTGCATCGACTGGTTAGGACAAGGCAAAGGTCTTTAGTTAAAGCTAGTATCGTATTAACCCAGTCAGAGTATGTTACAACAGTTAATGATTCAATAAAATAGTGTTGCACTATTTCAAGCGTTGGTGACCTGTATGTGTTCCACGGATCCAGAGCACCCAACACAACATGATGCCCGGAGTTGAGGGAGATTAGCACTTCTTAGACCTACCTGCAAGTGATCTGCCTTCTGCCAGCATTCCGTCATCCTGCAACATGGACAACATCAGCCCCCCGCCGCCGCCGCACCGCATCGCCGGCAACCTAGGGGCCAACTGGAAGATATTTAAACAGCGCTTCCAGCTCTTCCTCGAGGCCACAGACAGGGAGGATGCCTCGGACACCAGGAAGATTGCTCTCCTCCTCCCCACGGCCGGAGACCATGCCATCCACATTTTCAATTCTCTCACCTTTGCGGATGATGAAGATAAAACAAAGTTCAAGACGGTCCTCCTCAAGTTTGACACTCACTGCAGCGTAGAGGTGAATGAAAGTTTCGAGCGCTACTTGTTCCAACAGTGTTTACAGGGTAAGGATGAACCTTTCCAATCCTTTCTCACCCACCTCCGCATCCTTGCGCGGTCCTGTACTTACGGGCCCACCTCCGACTCCATGATACGCGACCAGATCGTTTTCGGTGTTCAGTCGGACCCCCGATGACAGCAGCTCCTCAAAGTAAAGCAGCTCACCCTAGCGATTGCCATTGAGACCTGTGTCTTACACAAAAACGCCACGAGTCGGTATTCCCACATCCAAGCGGCTGAAATGGCGTGGCAAGGTCCCCACGAGGCGGAACGGGTCCAAGCAATTGAGCAACTCCAGGGCCTCAGCCTGGATGAGGCGGCCATTTCGCGCGCTTTTCGCGGACTCCCACGCTTGTGCGCACCAAATGAGGGGACAGCGACGTCGAAGAACGTAATGCGCAGGCGCGCACCACGCACGACCGCATCGCGCGGTGGCGCAGCGAACGTGCTGCCGCTACGACGTGCAGCAACTGTGGCTCCGCCCATTTAAAACGGCAATGCCCTGCCAAATCTCGACAATGCCTAAGATGTGGCAGACTTGGCCACTATGCTGCCTTCTGCCAAGCAGCTCAGCCTGCCAATTCATATCGCTTCAGCCAGCCTCGCAGGAATGTCCGGGCAATTCAACCCACAGTCACCGAGTCCGATTCGGACCTGCTACCCGATATTGACACCGAGGACCCGAAGGCGCCTTTTCGAGTCGGTGTTGTGACAAAAAACAGGCTGTCCCCGAAGCAAAGACACCAGCCGCTGTCGGTATACAGCATCGATCCAGACGATGAGTGGTGTGCCACCCTGACGGTCAACCAGAATTTGTCGCCCACCTCAGAGACTTAATTTGTGATTTGTGGACTTATGGACTTTCTGATTTGGTCTGTTCCGTTTGATCGTTTACATGGTTGTATATAGTGTTCATCTCGTTATTCTTGTGACATACTGTTTTTCTGCACCAGGCACCTTCCCATGTAAATAGCTTAGTTCTCATGTACATAGTCCTGTAAATATTTCGCGCACACGTAGTCAGGGACATTCTCACCATACACTATTTATTGCCACACAAGTACATACAGGGGCTGTTTAGCACAGGGCTAAATTGCTGGCTTTAAAAGCAGACCAAGGCAGGCCAGCAGCACGGTTCAATTCCCGCAACAGCCTCCCCAAACAGGCACCGGAATGTGGCGACTAGGGGCTTTTCACAGTAACTTCATTTGAAGCCTACTTGTGACAATAAGTGATTTTCATTTCATTTCATTTCATTCTTTTATAAAAGGGGGATGTCATAATATACACCAGTATATCATGGTGCAGACACACACTGATGGACACACAGTGGGACCAATCAACACACACAACACCGCAGCCAATCACCAGTTAGAGCACACGCACTATAAAGTCAGGGGACATCAGAGTTCCCGCTCATTCGAGCTGCAGCTAGCTAGGAGGACAGAGCTCACAGCCTGCAGCACAGACATTCACTATGTGCTGAGTGCATCGACTGGTTAGGACAAGGCAATGGTCTTTAGTTAACGCTAGTTTCGTATTAACCCACAGTCAGAGTATGTTACAACAGTTAATGATTCAATAAAATAGTGTTGCACTCTTTCAAGTGTTGGTGACCTGTATGTGTTTCACGGATCCAGAGCACCCAACACAACACTATTGATGTTTGATCTTATGATATTTTATATTAATATGCAAAATGCCTTGAATAAAATATGAATATCTTTTTTAAAAGAAGGCAAATGGTCTGCTGGCCTTCATTGCATGTGGATTCGAGCACAGGAGCAGGGATGTCTCACTGCAGTTATACAGGGTCTTGTGAGGCCACATCTGGAATACTGTGTGCAGCTTTGGTCTCTTTATCTGAGGAAGGATGTTCTTGTTCCAGAGAAGGTTCAGCGAAGGTTTACCAGACTGATTCCTTGGATGGTGAGATTAACGTATGAGGAGCGATTGAGTCGATTAGGATTGTTTGCTGGAGTTCAGAACAATGAGGTTGGATCTTATAGAAACTTATCAAATTTTAACAGACTAGAGAGAGTACATCAGGTGATTGTGGCGATGAGGGGCTTTTCACAGTAATTTCATTGAAGCCTACTTGTGACAATGAGCGATTATTATTATTAGATGCAGGAAGGATGTTCCCGGTGGTGGAGTGTCCAGAACCAGGGGTCACAGCCTGAGGATACGGGGTAGACCATTTAGGATGGAGATGAGGAGAATTGTTTCAACCCGAGAGTGGTGAGCCTGTGGAATTCATTGCGACAGGAAGTAGCTGAGGTAAAAAATATTCAATGTTTTCAAGAAGCAGCTAGATATAGCAATTGGGGCGAAGGGGATCAAAGGATATGGTAGGAAAGCAGAATTAGGCTGTTGAGTTGGACGATTAGCCATGATCATAATGAATGGCAGAGCAGGCTCAAAGAGCCAAATGGCCTCCTCCTGCTCCTATTTTCAGTGTTTCTATGTTTTTAAGATGCCTCAGGGAAGAGCAGCACTTCACCCACTTGGAGCTCGATTCCATGTTGGATGCGGTGGAGGAGAGGCGGGTCACCCTCTTCCCCAAAGCGGCTCCCACCCGTGGTCGTCAACTGGGCCTGGGTGCGAGTGACCGAGGTGGTCAGTGCTGTGAGCCTCACCAGGCAGACTGGCACGCAGCGTCGTAAGAAAATGAACAACCTCCTTAGGGTAGCTTGGTGAGTCACCACTGGGGAGATGAAGGAGAACGTTATCTTTGAGGCGGAGGTCAGCTTGCGACAACCAAGTGAGCCCCTAATGCAAAATGGTGCTCCTAAAAACATCACCTCTCTCACCAGACCACTCCTCCCCACGATCTCACCATGTGTCTTGTCTTTTGTCCTTCAGAATCACCATCAGACAAGGCTGGCCATCAGCCACAAGCCCAGCATACCCTGAAGGACCAGTCCAGGGAAGATATCAACTTCTTAGCATTGCATTCACCTGCACCGTTCACCACCCCAGACTATAACCTTGGTGGGGCATTCTGGTGCGCACGTCACACAAGCTGCAGCACATCAGGCAGAGGTAAGGACTCCCGAGGGAGCAGACAGTCAGAGGGCTGACCACTCCAGGAAACAGCTGCAGTACGGACAGGTATCATGGGCGGGATTCTCCGCAATCGGCGCGATGTCCGCCGACCGGCGCCAAAAATGGCGCGAATCAGTCCGGCATCGCGCCGCCCCAAAGGTGCGGAATTCTCCGCATCTTGAGGGGCCGAGCCCTCACCTTGGGCAAGGCCCGCGCCAGAGTGATTTCCGCCCCGCCGGCTGGCAGGAAAGGTCTTTGGTGCCCCGCCAGCTGGCGCGGAAATGACGTTGCCTTGCGACGCATGCGCGGGAGCGTCAGCGGCCGCTCACGGCATCCCCGCGCATGCGCAGTGGAGGGGGTCTCTTCCGCCTCCGCCATAGTGAAGACCATGGCGAAGGCGGAAGGAATAGAGTGCCCCCACGGCACAGGCCCGCGGATCGGTGGGCCCCGATCGCCGTGGGGGCACCCCCGGGGCCAGATCGCCCCGCGCCCCCCCCCCCCAGGACCCCAAAGCCCACCCACGCCGCCTTGTCCCGCCGTTCGAAAGGTGGTTCAATCCACGCCGGCTGGCGTGGGTTGACAGCGGCGGGACTTCGGCCCATCGCGGACCGGAGAATCGCCGGGGGTGGGCCCGCCGACCGGTGCGATTTCTGCCGACCGGCGCGCCGCGATTCCCGCCCCTGCCGAATCTCTGGTGGCAGAGAATTCGGGACACGACAGGGGCGGGATTCACGCCAGCCCCCGGCGATTCTCCAACCCGGTGGGGGGTCGGAGAATCGCGCCCCATGATTCTGGAAAGTATGATCCCATTACTGGTGGAGTTACAGTTGCAGAGCCACGATCTACAAGAGGGGAGGTCAGCAACTTTCCAGTGCCTGCAGGTGCGGCTAGAGAAGTCTAACTGTCTTCAGGTGCAAGATATCATGCCGATAACGCTTCGTACCCAGGCTAACACTAAACGGGTGGCATCCGCGGTGGAAGACTTGGGTCAAAAAGTCACAGCCATGGGTGAAGACATTCAAGGCTTAGGGCACACTGTGGGGTCGATGGCTGAGGCTCAGGACAGGGGAGCCCAGTACCAGGCAGCCATGTACCAGGACCACGTGGACATCGCTGCGGTGCTCCAGAGCTTGGCCCAGTCACAAAGGGTTATGCTGAGGACGGCGAGAGCATTGGCCGGGCGCTGACTGACCTGGGCCAGTCATAGTGGGACATGACTCACTCGCTGAAGGAAATGGCCCAGTCACAGTGCTCCATGGTTGAGGGAATCAATTCCCTGGTCGAGATGAGGGCGGACCTCCAGGATTGGCAGCACCAGATGACGGTACAGACTCCGGAGCTCACTCCAGTCTCACCTCTATCCCATGGCGTAGCCCTGAGGCCATTGAGCACCCTGAGGGAGGAGGAAGCGATGGGGCCTGATGTCTTGGGTATGCCGGTTCTGCGAGGACTGCATTTACTGCAGCGGTGAGAGAAACAGGCTTCCAACACTTGAAGAAATGTAACTCGATTTTATTGAACTCTTAACTATCATACATACTTTAACTGTGGGTTGACACTATGCTGACTTGACTGGAGACCTGAGGCTAACCTGACGAGACTATCTTACTACCACATGGTGTATGTTCTAGTTGCTGCTCACGGGCTCTGACTGTCTCAGAGGCTGGATCCCAAGAGAGCGGGAAAACTAGTGCCCTCTGGCTTTATAGTGGTCGTGTCCTATCTGGTGATTCGCTGCTGTGTTCTGTGTGTTCACTGGTCATCCTGTGTGTCAATCACTGTCTGTCTGTGCACCATCATATACCTGTGTGTATATTATGACATCTCCCCCCTCTTTTTTGTTTTAATGTGTGTAGGTCAATAAATAGTGAGTGTGTGTGTGTGTACAGGAGCCTGACTATATACAAAGTATGTGAACGTATTTACATGGGAAGGAGTCTAGTGCAGATAGAGGGCAGATAACAAATTAGGAAGAAACAATATGTACAGATGTGTAAACGGATCACAAGGTAATGCAACATTCAGTCTATAAATTCAGTTTCTGTGGCGGGCGACAGATTCTGGTTGACCGCCTCAAGGGTGGGTCAGGGGCCGCCTGCACTTGAATGGGCGGAACTGCCTCCAATGTAGAGGTCGGTAAAAGAACTGGCAGATCGGTGGCCTCATGGAAAGGCGCGTCCTGAGGAACCAGCATGCGAGGCGGGACATCACGTTCAGGTGGCGGGCATGGAAGTAGCCGCAGTGCCCGCCTATTACGCCGGAGAAAGGAGCCAGCATGCATGCGAACGAGGAACGATCTCGGGGCCACTTGCTTAACCACCACAGCCGTGGCAGACCAGCCACCGTCAGGTAGCTGAACACAAACTCGGTCAGCAGGAGCCAGAGCGAGGAGATCTGTGGCGTGGGCGTCGTACGCCAACTTGCATTAATCCCAAACTGTTGCATCCTCTGGAGGACCGGAAAATCGTCAAGGTCCGGGACGTGGATGGTCGGCACCGTCGTCTGTAGTGTGCAGTTCATTAGCAGCTGTGCTGGGGACAGGTCAGTGGACAAAGGAGTCGCCCGGTAGGCTAACAGGGTCAGGTTAAAATCCGAACCCGAGTCAGCAGCTTTGCACAACAGGGGCGTCATTCTCCGACCCCCCAGCGGGTCGGAGAATGGCCGTTGGCCACCGCGAATCCCGCCCCCGCCGGTTGCCGAAGTCTCCGAAGGGAGAAAAGTCGGCGGGGCGTTAATGGCGCCGCAGACGTCGGAGAATGGCACGGGTGGGCACAAGGCAGCCGATTTTGGGCCTGCCGATATTCTCCCGTCCGGATGGGCCGAAGTCCCGTCGACGTGATGACCGGTCACGTCGACGTAAATCAAACCTCCTTTTAATCGGCGTCAACCTGTGCTCCAGGTTCACGCCGACCAGCGTGGAGGTGAGTGACGGCCTGGGGGGTTGGCCGCTGGGCAGGCGATGGCGTGGCCGCAGTCTGAATGTGTGGGGAGAGGTGTGTCTAGGGTTGTGTGTGTGTGTGTGTGTGCGGCGGGGGGGGTGGTTAGAGTGGGCTGGGCTCAGAGGGAGTGCCGGGAGGGGGGTCAGTGCCGGGGAGGGGGATGGGGGGTCCATGCCGGGGAGGAGGATGGGGGGTCCATGCCGGGGATGAGGATGGGGGGCCCGTGCCGGGGAGGAGGATGGGGGGCCCGTGCCGGGGAGGAGGATGGGGGGCCCGTGCCGGGGAGGAGGATGGGGTCCGTGCCGGGGAGGGGGATGGGGGGAGGGGGATGGGGGGGGGGCCGTGCCGGGGAGGAGGATGGGGAGCCCATGCCGGGGAGGAGGGTGGGGGGGGGTGTCCGTGCCGGGGAGGAGGATGGGGTCCGTGCCGGGGAGGGGGATGGGGGGGGGCCGTGCCGGGGAGGAGGATGGGGTCCGTGCCGGGGAGGGGGTTGGGGGGGGGGCCATGCCGGGGAGGAGGAGGATGGGGTCCGTACCGGGGAGGGGGGGCCGTGCCAGGGAGGATGATGGGGTCCGTGCCGGGGAGGGGGATGGGGGGGGGGGCTGTGCCGGGGAGGAGGATGGGGGGGGGCCGTGCCGGGGAGGAGGATGGGGGGGGGCCGTGCCGGGGAGGAGGATGGGGGGGGGCCGTGCCGGGGAGGAGGATGGGGGGGGGCCGTGCCGGGGAGGAGGATGGGGGGGCCGTGCCGGGGAGGAGGATGGGGGGGGGGGCCGTGCCAGGGAGGAGGATGGGGTCCGTGCCGGGGAGGGGGGGCCGTGCCAGGGAGGATGATGGGGTCCGTGCCGGGTCGGGGGATGGGGGGGGGCTGTGCCGGGGAGGGGGATGGGGGGGGGCCGTGCCGGGGAGGAGGATGGGGGGGGGGCCGTGCCGGGGAGGAGGATGGGGGGGGGCCAATGCCGGGGAGGAGGAGGATGGGGTCCGTACCGGGGAAGGGGGGCCGTGCCAGGGAGGATGATGGGGTCCGTGCCGGGGAGGAGGATGGGGGGGGGGCCGTGCCGGGGAGGAGGATGGGGGGGGCCGTGCCGGGGAGGAGGATGGGGGGGGGGCCGTGCCAGGGAGGAGGATGGGGTCCGTGCCGGGGAGGGGGATGGGGGGGGCCGTGCCAGGGAGGAGAATGGGGGGCCCGTGCCGGGGAGGAGAATGGGGACCCGTGCCGGGGAGGAGGATGGGGGGCCCGTGCCGGGGAGGAGGATGGGGGGCCCGTGCCGGGGAGGAGGATGGGGGGGTCCGTGCCGGGGAGGAGGATGGGGTCCGTGCCGGGGAGGGGTGGTGCGAGGGCAAGTGAGTTGGTCCACCTGGCCAGGTGCCAGCCTCCAACAGTTGGACCCATGCGGTCCATGCCACCTGGCTGGGGGGAGGAGGGGGTATGGGCAATGATGACATGTCGTCGTTTCCCCCCCCCCACCAGGCCGCCATGTTTTCCGATCATCCAGCGATGTTGGCCGCCGTGGTGGCAGCCGCTAATGTCTATGTTGCCCTGGATGAGGAGGAGGAGGAGCGTGCCAGAGAGGCGGCGCAGGCTGCCGCAGAGGGGCAGGCGGCAGCCGCCCAGGCTGGAGGGACACCTGACCGACAGGACGAGGAGGGGGAGGAGGACGCCGCGGCCCCACGGCAACGGAGGCACCCAAGGGCGCCCCGTGTGTACCGGCCCCGGCAGTCATACCAGGACCTCATGGACCGGGAATGCAGGAGGAGACTCCGGATGAGGCGGGAAACCGTGGCACACATCTGCCACCTGCTGGCACACCTGTCACCGCGTGGCACTGGCGGGGGACACCCTCTCCCCGTGTCCGTCAAGGTTACGGTGGCCCTGAACTTTTATGCAACGGGGTCATTCCAGGCACCGAGTGGGGACCTGTCCGGCATATCGCAGACATCGGTGCATCGGTGCATCCGGGCAGTGACAAATGCCCTATATGCCATGGCGCACCACTACATCCGCTTAATGCCCGGGCCGTGGGCTTCTCTACCGTGGCCGGGTTCCCCATGGTCCAGGGCGCGATTGATGGGATGCACCTCGCCGTGCGGCCACCTGCAGATAACAGGGCCGTGTTCACCAATAGGAAGGGGACCTATTCGATGAACCTACAGGTGGTCTGCGACCACCGCATGATAATCCTGCATGTCTGCGCCCGTTACCCAGGCAGTGTACACGACTCATGCGTGTTGTCGCGGTCATCCATCACCAGCATGTACGAGGGACGCCATCCCCGGCTGAGGGGCTGGTTGCTGGGCGACAGGGGCTACCCATTGCGATCGTAGCTGATGACGCCTATACGGAGGCCACGCAATGAGGCGGAGAACCGCTACAATGATGCCCATGTAGCGACAAGGGGAGTGATAGAGAGGTGCTTTGGCGTGCTGAAGATGCGTTTCAGGTGCCTGGACTTCTCTGGGGGCGCCCTCCAGTATCGGTCAGATAGGGTTGGCCGCATCATTGTGGTGTGCTGCGTCCTGCACAACATAGCCCAGCAGAGGGGCGATGTGCCGCAGGCAGAGGAGGGCGGAGTGGAGGAGCAGCAGGAAGAGGCGCAGTCCTCCCCAGATGAGGGGGATGGGGGCAATGGTCAGGGCAGACGGGCTAGACACAGGCGGGTGGCTGTCCACCGTTACCGGCTGGCCCAGCGGGCACGGGACAGGCTGATAGCCACCCGCTTCACTGACTAGATGGGCATGGGAATCGGGTAGTATGGCAACAGACCGCACACCATGGCAACAGCTGACCACCCACACCCCCCACCCATCCACCCACCCAGCACCCTCACCTCCCTCCCCAACCCCACTCACCCCACCCGCATGCACACCACACCCGCCCCCCCCATTGCCGATCCACCTGCGGCACAACGGCCGGGTTCACACAGTTGCGGGTGGACGCGTGTCTATTGCAGGCCATGGAGGATGATGACAACCCGCCCTGCGATGAGCTCCTGGCTCCTCATCGTTGGAATATGTCTGACCCATGGCCACAGTACGACCATCCACCCGGACCATCCCTGCATGCGGCTGTGACACTGCAGCGCACGGTCCCGTCCTCTGCCCGGGGGGATGTTGATGGCGGCCCAGGGGGAAGGGGGCAGACTCACCTGGGGCTGAGGTAAGACCACCCCTCACACACACACACTTGCGCTCAACGTACATGACACCCCCGCCGCTTTGGACAGAGCACAAAGGCAGCTTCTGTAGGTGTAACATTGACTTTAATAACCAAAGGAGTTCATGCACGTGCCCTAGCCCCTAAAACTCATCTGTGCCCTGCACCCGTGCCAACTTACTCAGTGTCTAATTGTTTGGCCTTACGGGCCCTTTGACTACGTCTACGTGGTTCCCCAGACGGTACAGCAGAACTGGAGGTGGACTCCTGAGATTCCTGCCCGCTGACACGGGATCCCTTTGGCTGCTGTTTCCTGGGGCGTCCAGGCCTAGATGGGCCAGGCTGCGGCCCGGGCGACTGGGATGGCGAGCTGCCAGCCTGTCCTGCCCGTTGCCCACCCGATGCACCTGGGACGGAAGGGGGAGAGTCCGAGGTGTCGCGGTGTTCCGGGACCTCCCCTACAGGGGGACCCGGGACGGATCACAGTACCTCCTCCTCCCTCGGGGTGCCCGATGGCCCCCAGGCCTCTACATGGGTGGGGGATGCGAACGGACTGGCCATCCGACGCCCCCCCCGGCATCTGCCGCTGCCAGTCCTGGAGGCCGGTACTGGTATCGACAGGGGTCTGCAGGTTTGCAGCCATGGAGCCCAGGGTGTTGGCAAACCCTGTCTGTGACTGTGCGACGCCGGCTCGCACATGGCCAATGGCGCTGATGCCCTCAGCGATGGCCTGCAGAGACTGGGCTATGGCCTGCTGAGACTGGGCTATGGCCTGCTGAGACTGGGCCATGGCCTGCTGAGACCGGGCCATGGCGTTCAGCGCCTCTGCCATCTGGCGCTGGCACTGGTTCATGGCCTCCTGTGAGAGGGCAGCCATGTCCTGGGCCACAGACGCCGCCTGCACGGAAAGCCCCAGGCCTCGCAAACCGTTCCCCATGTCTGACACCGTCGCACCCATTGCCTCCACCGCGGACGCCACACGTGCGGTGTCGGCCTGGGTGGCACGTATGACCGGCACCACTCCAAGCTCCTGGACGCGGGTGGACTCCTCCACCTGCGACTGCAGCCGCCGCAAGCCGGCCGTCACCCTCCTCGCTCGTCTCCGATTCGGTGGTTGCATCGGATCTATGGGTGGTGTGATAACTCCAGGAACCCGGGATCCATCTGGGTGGCAGATGTTCGCTTGGGCTGGGCTGCCCTCCGACCGCCCGGCCCCTCTGCTGCTCCTACCTCCACCTGCTGTACCGGGACGGCTGTGTTGTGCGCACCAGTGAGTGTACCAGACGCCTCATCACTAAAGTGCCCAACCGAGGTGAGTGTTTCTGCGATGGTGGAGGGTGTTGGTGACAGAAGTGGCGTTGTGTCGTGCTCTTTGTCCCACTCTGAGTCCATGGCACTTTGGGGTGGGGGTTCGTCTCCACCCATCCACTCTGTGTCACTGTCTGGTATTTCGTCTTCCTGGGTAGTGCTGTCCCGGGTAGGGGTGTCCCGGGTAGGGGTGTCCTGGGTAGTGGTGTCCTGGGTAGTGGTGTCCTGGGTAGTGGTGTCCTGGCTCGGCTGTGACGGGGGCCTGTGGCTGCCCCTCTCGTCGCTGGGTGGCACACGCCTGTGTCGTCGCACCCGCACGTGACGGGGGCGTCGTCTCCCTGTTGTTCCAGGTCTCTCCGTCTCCCATGGTCTCCAAGGGACATCCTGCGGGCGTTGCCTGCCGGAGGGTCCGGGTCTCTCCGTCTCCCGTGGTGTGCGAGGGGCATCCTGCGGGCGTCGCATGCCAGAGGGTCTGGGTCTCTCCGTCTCCCGTGGTGTGCGAGGGGCATCCTGCGGGCGTCGCATGCCGGAGGGTCCGAGTCTCTCCGTCTCCCGTGGTGTGCGAGGGGCATCCTGAGGGCGTCGCATGTCGGAGGGTCCGGGTCTCTCCGTCTCCCGTGGTGTGCGAGGGGCATCCTGCGGGCATCGCATGCCGGAGGGTCCGGGTCTCTCCGTCTCCCATGGCCTCCGAAGGGCATCCTGCGGGCGGTCTGCATCTGCGGGGATGGGTGCCTCGACGTTTGCTCCTGCGATACACAATGAAGCATGCATGGTTAGACATGCATGCAGTGATCAGGTGATATGGGGGAGGGGGATATAGGGGAGGGGGATATGGGGACGGGCTGTCGGTGGCTCACTTGCTAGTACGCCCCCGACCTCTGCATCAGCAACCTCCCGGTCGTCAGGTCCGCCAGCCAGTTCCAGGGCCGTTTCCTCGTGTTCGGTCAGTGGCCTCTCATCAGCGGGGCCTCCTCCAGTCCTCACATGCTCTCTGGTGTTGTGTGCGGGTTTCTCCTGTGGCGGGGGGTGGGGGGGTAAAAGGCAACAGTGTTAGACAGGTGTATGAATGCACGCCATTGGTTGCGCGTGTATTGCAGATGTTAAGGTTAGGGCTGGATTCACTTGGGGATATGGGGGATATGGGGGAGGGGGGATATGTGGGAGGGGGGATATGGGGGAGGGGGGATATGGGGGAGGGGGGATATGGGGGATATGGGGAGGGGGGATATGGGGGAGGGGGGATATGGGGAGGGGGATATGGGGAGGGGGATATGGGGGAGGGGGGATATGGGGGATATGGGAGGGGGATATGGGGGAGGGGGGATATGGGGGAGGGGGATATGGGGGATATGGGGGAGGGGGCTATGGGGGAGGGGGGCTATGGTGGAGGGGGGCTATGGGGGAGGGGGGATATGGGGAGGTGGGATATGGGGGATATGGGGAGGGGAGATATGGGGGAGGGGGGATATGGGGAGGTGGGGATATGGGGGAGGGGGGATATGGGGGATATGGGGGAGGGAGGATATGGGGGATATGGGGGAAGGGGGATATGGGGGATATGGGGGAAGGGGATATGGGGGTGGGGGGATATGGGGAGGGGGATAAGGGGGAGGGGGATATGGGGGAGGGGGGATATTCGGGATATGGGGGAGGGGGGATATGGGGAGGGGGGCATATGGGGGATATGGGGGAGGGGGGATATGGGGGATATGGGGAGGGAGGATATGGGGGAATGGGGATATGGGGGTGGGGGGATATGGGGGAGGGGGATAAGGGGGAGGGGGATATGGCTGAGGGGGGATATTCGGGATATGGGGGAGGGGGGATATGGGGAGGGGGGCATATGGGGGATATGGGGGAGGGGGGATATGGGGAGGGGGGATATGGGGGAGGGGGATATGGGGGATATGGGGAGGGGGGATATGGGGAGGGGGATATGGGGGAGGGGGGATATGGGGGATGGGAGATATGAATATCGGGCAGGGGGGAGACTCACCCTGCCTGCTCTGACGAGGTCGTTCACCTTCTTGTGGCACTGGGTGCCTGTCCGTGGTGTCAGGGCCACAGCGGTGATGGCCTCTGCAACCTCTCTCGTACGCTAGTACGCCCCCGACCTCTGCATCAGCAACCTCCCGGTCGTCAGGTCCGCCAGCCAGTTCCAGGGCCCTTTCCTCGTGTTCGGTCAGTGGCCTCTCATCAGCGGGGCCTCCTCCAGTCCTCACATGCTCCCTGGTGTTGTGTGCGGGTTTCTCCTGTGGCGGGGGGTGGGGGGGTAAAAGGCAACAGTGTTAGACAGGTATATGAATGCACGCCATCGGTTGCGGGTGTATTGCAGAGGTTAAGGTTAGGGCTGGATTCACTTGGGGATATGGGGGAGGGGGTATAAGGGGGAGGGGGGGATATGGGGGAGGGGGGATATGGGGATATGGGGGATATGGGGAAGGGGGGACATGGGGGAGGGGGGATATGGGGAGGGGGATATGGGGGAGGGGGGATATGGGGAAATGGGGAGGGGGGATATGGGGGAGGGGGGATATGGGGGAGGGGGGATATGGGGGAGGGGGGATATGCGGGATATGGGAGGGGAAATGGGAGAGGGGGATATGGGGGAGGGGGGAATATGGGGGATATGGGGGAGGGGGGATATGGGGGAGGGGGATATGGGGGAGGGGGGATATGGGGATATGGGGAGGGGGGCTATGGGGGAGGGGGGCTATGGGGGAGGGGGGCTATGGGGGAGGGGGGATATGGGGAGGGGGATATGGGGAGGGGAGATATGGGGAGGGGGGATATGGGGGAGGGGGATATGGTGAGGTGGGGATTTGGGGAGGGGGATATGGGGGATATGGCGGAAGGGGGATATGGGGGTGGGGGGATATGGGGAGGGGGATATGGGGGTGGGGGGATATGGGGAGGGGGATATGGGGGAGGGGGGATATGGGGGATATGGGGGAGGGGGGATATGGGGGAGGGGGGATATGGGGAGGGGGATATGGGGGAGGGGGGATATGGGGTGGGGGGATATGTGGGAGGGTGCTATGGGGGAGGGGGGCTATGGGGGAGGGGGGATATGGGGAGGGGGGATATGGGGGATATGGGGAGGGGAGATATGGGGGAGAGGGGATATGGGGAGGGGGATATGGGGAGGTGGGGATATGGGGAGGGGGGATATGGGGGATTGGGGGAGGGGGGATATGGGGGTGGGGGATATGGGGGAGGGGGATATGGGGGAGGGGGGATATGTGGGAGGGGGGATATTCGGGATATGTGGGAGGGGGGATATGGGGAGGGGGGCATATGGGGGAAGGGGATATGGGGGAGGGGGATATGGGGGATATGGGGAGGGGGGATATGGGGGAGGGGGGATATGGGGAGGGGGGATATGGGGGATGGGGGATATGAATATCAGGCAGGGGGAGGCTCACCCTGCCTGCTTTGACGAGGTCGTTCACCTTCTTGTGGCACTGGGTGCCTGTCCGTGGTGTCAGGGCCACAGCGGTGATGGCCTCTGCCACCTCTATCCACAGACGCCGGCTGTGGCGTGGGGCAACTCTGCGGCCGTGCCCGGGATACAGGGCCTTCCTCTTCTGCTCCACTGCGTCCAGGAGCGCCTCCATATCCCGTGACTGGAACCTGGGGGCTGAGCGGCGGCCGGCCATCCGGTCGGGTGTTCCGGTCGGGTGTTCCGGTCGGGTGGGGGGGAGCAGCGCGTCCTTCTGAGCCGTCACGCCGTGAACCACGTGAGCAAGCGCGGATCCCGTCACGTCGCTGCTAGCCCATTTCGGGCCGGAGACTTCGCGACGATTTTTGCGGCGTGACGCAGGTCATATTTGCGCCGTTTTTTGCGCCGATCGGCGGACTTTGCGCCGATAACGGAGAATTTGGCCCCAGTTTTTTAACAATGTGGACCTCCTGACGATTTTTGCGGCGTGACGCAGGTCGGATTTGCGCCGTTTTTTGCGCCGATCGGCGGACTTTGCGCCGATAACGGAGAATTTGGCCCCAGTTTTGTAACAATGTGGACCCCCTTTTCAGCCTTCCCATTCGACTGGGGGTAGTGGGGGCTTGAAGTGACGTGCGTAAAATTGTACAGCCGGGCAAAATCCATCCACTCCTGGCTGAAGAAACAAGGGCCACCATCAGTCATAACTGTAAGTGGAATGCCATGACGGGCAAAAGTCTCTTTGCATGCCTTGATAACCGTTGCTGATGTGAGGTCAGTCAGTCTGACCACCTCAGGGTAGTTAGAAAAGTATCCACGAGGAGGACATAGTTTCGGCCCTTTGCATGAAAGAGGTCAATACCAATTCTGGACCATGGGAAGGACACCAGTTCATGCGGCTGTAGAGTCTCTTTGGGCTGAGCCGGCTGGAACCTTTGGCACGTTGGGCAATTGAGGACCGTGTTGGCGGTATCCTGACTGATGCCTGGCCAATATACTGCCTCTCGGGCTCGGCGGCGACACTTTTCGACCCCCAGGTGATCCTCGTGGATTTGGCCGAGGACCAGCTCTCGCATGTTCTGTGGGATTACTAGCCTGTCCAGCTTCATTAATATGCCGTCCACTACCGCTAGATCATCCTTTATATTATAAAACTGGGGGCACTGCCCCTTTTGCCAACCATCCGTGAGATGTCGCATTACCCGCTGGAGTAAAGGATCCCTGGTCGTCTCCTGACGAATTTGCATGACCCTTTCATCAGTGGCCGGAATGTTGGATGCACAAAACCTCACCTGAGCGTCTATCTGACAGACAAAGTCCGACCGCTCATATGGCGTGGTGATGGATCTGGAGAGTGCGTCGGCCACAATGAGCACTTTGTCCGGGGTGTAGACCAGGTCGAAAACGTAGCGGCGGAATTTGAGGAGGATACGTTGTAGCCGTGGGGTCATATCATTGAGATCTTTTTGGATGATGTGAACCAATGGCCTGTGGTCTGTCTTGACCGTGAATTTGGGGAGTCCATACACGTAATCATGGAATTTGTCAATCCCTGTGAGGAGGCCCAGGCATTCTTTTTCAATCTGAGCATATTGTTGCTCAGTAGGTGTCATGGCTCTAGAGGGATATGCAACTGGGGCCCAGGAGGAGGATTCGTCCCGCTGGAGGAGTACTGCACCAATGCCAGCCTGGCTCGCGTCGGTGGAGATCTTCGTCTCCTTGGCGGAGTCGAAAAACGCCAGTACCGGGGCCTTGGTGAGTTTCGCCCTGAGCTCACGCCACTCTTGCTCATGAGCGGGAAGCCACTGGAAGTCCGTAGTTTTTTTGACAAGATTGCGGAGAGCTGTGGTGTGTGATGCAAGGTTGGGGATAAACGTCCCAAGGAAATTGACCACCCCTAGGAAGCGGAGGACCGCCTCTTGTCCTCCGGGGTCTTCATGGCGTTGATCGCCGCCACCTTGTCTGCATCTGGCCACACACCGAACTGCGAAATATGGTCGCCAAGGAACTTTATTTCTGCTTGACCGAACGAGCATTTGGCTCTATTGAGTCGGAGGCCATGCTCGTGGATCCTGTGGAACACTCGCTTGAGGCGATCGATGTGCTCCTGAGGAGTTGTGGACCAGATAATAATATCATCAACGTACACCCACACCCACTCGATGCCCTCCATCATTTGCTCCATTATGTGGTGGAACACCTCCGAGGCGGAGATGATGCCAAAGGGCATCCGGTTGTAACAGTAGCGACCGAACGGGGTGTTAAATGTACACAACCTTCGACTGGATGCGTCCAGCTGTATTTGCCAAAACCCCTTGGAGGCATCCAGCTTTGTGAAAGGCTTGGCGTGAGCCATTTCACTGGTGCGCTCTTCTCGTTTAGGTATAGGGTAGTGTTCCCTCATGATGTTACTGTTCAAATCTTTGGGGTCGATACAAATGCGAAGTTCCCCTGACGGTGTTTTGACACAGACCATGGAAATAACCCAGTCCGTGGGCTCAGTGACCTTAGAAATGACGCCCTGGTCCTGGAGGTCTTGCAGCTGCTGCTTGAGGTGGTCCTTAAGGGGTGCCGGCACCCGACGCGGTGCATGAACCACAGGTGTGGCATTCGGCTTCAGCAGTAGCTTGTATCGGTTGGGTAGTGTACCCATACCTTCGAAGATGCTGTGGTATTGTGCTATGATGTCATCTAATTGGGGTTGGAAGTTGACATCTGGCGAGGCCGTTGTCTCTGCGGACGACATGGTGTGAACCCGCTGCACAAGATTCAGGATTTTGCAGGCCCGAGCACCGAAGCTCTGTTGGTTTCTACAATTTCAAAACGCAGGGTTGCTTTTGAAGAACGATGGGATACCGCAAACTGGCATGAGCCACTGGCAGCAATGGCATTGCCATTGTAGTTGAGGAGCTGGCAGGCCGGTGGAAGAATGCTTGGCTTTGAAATGAGGTTCGCTGAAGCGCCGGTGTCCAGCCTGACGCGTATGCGAGCCTCGTTGACCGTGAGGGTGGCACACCACTCGTCGTCCGGATCAATGCTCATCACTGGGAGTTGTTTCACCTTCCTCGCTGAAAGCATCGTATGCTTGGTGATGATGCCCACCCGGAATGGGAATGTGAGGCCCTCGGTGTTGGAATCTGGAACCATGTCAGAGTCTGCAACGGGTTGCTGTACTGACCAGACGTTCCTGCACTGCGACTGGGATCGCTGTGTATTGGGCAGTTGAGCAGATCTGCACAGGGCTGTGTAGTGGCCAAGCGTCGAGATTTTGCGGGACATTGCCGCTTTAAATGGGCGGAGCCACAGTTGTTGCACGTCATGGTGCCAACGTCAGGACGCTCTGTGCGCCACCGCGCATGCACGGTGCAGGCGAACAATGTGCGCACCTGCGCAGTTCGGCCGTCGGCCTCGCCGTCCCCTTGGTCGTGGCGCGCATGCGCAGGAGGCCGGGAAAAGTGGGCGAAAAGGCCACCCTCATCCAGACTCAGGCGCTGGAGCTGTTTTACGGCCTGCACCCGCTCCGCATCGTGGGGGCCTTGTCATGGAGTCGGAAGTGGAGCCGTAGTTGGAGGACTGCGCGAGGATACGGAGATGGGTTAAGAAGGACTGAAAAGGTTCATCCTTACCCTGTCGCCTCTGCTGGAACACATAGCGTTCAAAGCTCTCGTTGACTTCGATGTCACAGTGGCTGTCGAGCTTCAGCAGGACTGTTTTAAACTTTGTCTTGGCCTCGCCTTCAGCAAAGGTGAGGGAGTTGAAGATGTGGATAGCGTGGTCCCCAGCTGTAGAGAGGAAGAGAGTGATCTTCCTGACATCCGATGCGATTTCGAGGTCGGTGGCGTCAAGATACAGCTGGAATTTCTGCTTGAAAATCTTCCATTTAGCACCGAGGTTGCCGGCGATGCGGAGCTGCGGGGGAGGGCGGACGCTGTCCATGTTACCGGATGGCTGATCGCTGGTCAAAGGCAAACTATCTCAAGGTAGGTCCGTCAAACTCGAACATGACTCACTGGTACCATGATGGTTGGGTATGCCGGTTCTGCGAGGACTGCGTTACCTGCAGCAGTGAGAGAGACTGGCTTCCAACACTTGAAGAAATGTAACTCGATTTTATTGAACTCTTAACTATCATACATATTTTAACTGTGGGTTGACACTATGCTGACTTGACTGGAGACCTGAGGCTAACCTGACCAGACTATCTTACTACCACATGGTGTATGTTCTAGTTGCTGCTCACGGGCTCGGACTGTCTCAGAGGCTGGATCCCAAGAGAGCGGGAAAACTAGTGCCCTCTCGCTTTATAGTGGTCGTGTCCTGTCTGGTGATTGGCTGCACTGTGTTCTGTGTGTTCACTGGTCATCCTGTGTGTCAATTACTGCCTGTCTGTGCACCATCATATGCCTGCGTGTATATTATAACAGGGCCCATGCTGGTGCCTCCAGCAGAGGAGGTGCTGGAACACGGCAGCGCTTCTGAGTGCCCCCCTCACCTGACACTGGCACATCTGATGGGCAGTGGGAAGAACAGGGTGGCACCTTGTCACCTGTGACGCCTGAAAGTCAGCCAGGTCAATCCAGGTTCAGGCCCTCCAGAGGGTGGCAGCCCAAGGCATCTCAGGTCAGAGGGCGAGATACGCATGGATACTACCTCCATGTCTGGTGTGCTGTCTGGGGTCAGGCAGAAGGACAGAAGGACCTAGAAGGACCAGTAGGCTACATAAAATAAGGATGTTAGACACCAGTTAAGTTGGGATAGGTACAGCACATAGCTTAGAGATTGGGGTCAGGCCACAATAATGTAATAGTCATTATTAAACACCTTTTCACCAACATTCCAACCTGCCTCAATCCCTTATCTAAAGGGTGTGATGGATGGGCTGGTCTGTCGTAGCGGGTGTGCCGGGTGGGGTGTGTGGGAGGGTGGTGGTGGGAATGGCACAGGTCAGGACCCCCAGGACAATTGAATGTTCCATATGGTAAGCCAGTGAAAAGCCACCTTGTAGGACAGCTTACCCAGTGAGTGACCCATCACCGCTCAGCATCTCCATAACCGCATCCCCGCCCCCACTCCCCTCAGCCCCCGCCACCACCCTAAAGAATATATGGGTCCATGAAATGGATTGGTCAGCATACATGCGGGGATCACCCGGGTGGACAGTGGAACGCGATCCTGAAGGCAGGAGTCAGACTTTATCAAACAATGAGAAGCACCAGAGCTCATCTCACAGTGAGTCATCAACGTCCTCCGTCCCGTGGACAAGATCCCCTGATAATACCTGCCCAGGGACAACACCCCATAGTGATGCTGGCAGGACCCACGGAGGGGGAGCTGTGGTGGTGGGATGGAGTAAAGTGAGGAAGGACAAGAGAGGATGTGGGAGACTATGAGGAAGGGGGCACCATTTGGAAGCAAGTGGGGGCAGGGAAAGAGTATGGAGATGTGGAACAGGGTGGCAGAACTACCAGTGGCCAGGCCTCCTGGTATGCAAATCCATAGGTGATGAGGTTGTCCCGTGTGCTGCGGACCTGGAGCACACATTGAGCGGCCTGCCATGCCAGCCCAGTTTCCATGCCCAGCTCTTCCTGTCCTTCATCCAGCATCCTCACGCTCCTCATCACATGAGGACTGATGTTCTTCATCGTCCTCTAGCATGTCCCCCCTCTGCTGTGCGATGTTGTGCAGGATGCAGCAGGCCAGCACGATGCTAGAGACCTCCTGGGGCTAAAGTTGAGCACCCCACCATAGCGGTCCAGGCATTGGAAGCTCTCTTGAGGCGCTGATGCATCACTCCATGCCAACATTCAAGGTAGCCCCAAAGGTGCCAGGAACCGACAGGTGTGCCAGGATGTATGCGTCATGTGCTGCCTGGGTATCGGGCGCAGATGTGCATGATATACAGCTGGTGGTCACACATCAACTGTACATTCAGGAAGTGGGAGCCCTTCCGATTGATGAAGGGCACCTCTGATGTGTTGATCCTTGTAGGGTTATATGTGTGCCACTGACCACCCCTTGGACCTGGCTCATGCCAGCGATGGCGGCAAACTCTGCTGATCGGGCGCATAGGGCATCCTGCTCTTCCCTGCTTCCCCTGTAGTGGGGCCGTGCTCGGATACACTGTGTGGGCCACTGGCTGTGCTGGACATGTCCATCCGGTTGATGGATCGGTTAGGGTCTGGGGTACCCAGAGGGGTGGGGGGGAGGGGGGCACCCATACGGCCGGTGGCTCTACACATTTACAGGACACAGTGGGTAGTCCAGAGAGTTCGCAGCCAAATGGCTGCCTTGCAGGCCACGGCAATGGTGGTCCAGGCCAGACACCAGGTGGAATCCCGGCCCCACAGTCCATTTCCTGGTAACGACCCGCTACTCCTTCTGCCCTGCCCGACCCTGGCAGGTGCCCCCAGCCAGAGGCACAACTATCGGCAGACTGTTATGGGTATGGAAATTTTTCTTACCTCCGCCCTCTCCCTCGGCAGCCACAGTGCCCAGTCCCCTTTTTAAAATACCACAAGTAAACCGTGCTGACGTCACGTCCACCTGGTGGGGGCGGTGCAACACGGGAGGCCGGAGAGTACTGGGTCATGCCCGTTAATGATATGTTAACACATGCCACTGCATGTTTTGCTAGCTCATGCTGGTACGAGGTGTGGAACACGTTCACACCACCATCAAGGCACTGGAGCGTGGTGGTCCATTGGGCGCCCGGCGCTGACCTCGGTTTACAGCTGACCCCCGATTGCGATTCACGATTCCGGCATCACTCAATGGAGAATCTGCCCCTGGGACTTTGGTGTCATTGAATGTGGCAGGACAGGTTGAGAGAGCAGTTAATAAAGCATATGGTATCTGAGGTTTTATTAATAGGGGCATTGAGTACAAAAGGAGGTCATGTTGAACTTGTATAAGACACTAGGCCTGTTCTGGGTGCTATGCTTGAGGAAAGATATGAAGGGATTGGAGAGACTACTGAGGAGATTGAGAAGAACAAATCCAGCGATCAACAACTGTAGCTATGAGGATAGATTGGTTTGGTCTGCTTTTCTTGGAGAAAAGAAGGCTGAGAAGAGACTGATGGAGGTATTAAAGATCCTGAGGGGAGAATGTACAGGCTAAATCATGAGGCACTGTTCCGTCTCAAGGGTACATCAAGAACTATAGGGAACAGATTCAAAATAGTGGGCAAAAGGAGTAGAAGTGATATGGGGAAACATTTTGCACCAAGAGGTGGTTGGAGTCTGTGACAAACCTCCTGAGAGGTTTGTGGAGGTACGCAAAGTCTAGGTATTCTAAAGGAAATTAGATTGCTATCTGGAAAGAAAGAATGTTTAAGGTTACCGGGATAGGGCAGGGTTGTAGGACTAGTTGGAATGCACACTGGCTGTTTAGCACAGGGCTAAATCGCTGGCTTTGAAAGCAGACCAAGGCAGGCCACAAAGTGCAAGACTTGGGATGTCGCAGCTTCTTATGGACCCAATTTTAATATATGCTCCTGTCACGAATTAAGCTCGGCATTGCCAGAGCAGCTTTTTAAAAGCATGGACTATATTCTTCCAAAATTTGAAGGACACAAATTCAGCTGAGATTAGCCAGGGTTCCTTTTCTCAATTGGCAGGTCACTTTGGTCATGGCATCACATGCACTGTGAGCCCTTGGCTTGCAAAGGAAGATTATTAAAATCTATACTGAAAGTACCCGAGACTTAGTCATTGTTCCAAAAATGTACAAACTGCAATCTCTGTTCACAAATTCCATAAGGTTATCTATTTAGAAGCCTTCCACACTGAATTTAATTAATTACATCTGTCTTTCCCTTCTCAGTTTTAAGGCACTCTGTTTTTTTCTTGGATTCATGGATATCAGTGGGTGTCTAATAGCTGCTAAGCATTTCATTCATCATGTAAGCCAGGCCTATGAATTCCGATGGGTTGAAATAAAGACTGAAAATGCTGGGCACACTCCAGGGGCGAAATTCTCCGGTATCGGCGCGATGTCTGCCGACCGGCTCCCAAAACGGCGCAAATCAGTCGGGCATCGCACCGCCCCAAAGGTGCGGAATCCTCCGCATCTTGGGGGGCTGAGCCCCAATTTTAAGGGGCTAGGCCCGCGCCGGACTAATTTCCACCCCGCCAGCTGGCGGAAAAGGCCTTTGGTGCCCCGCCAGCTGGCGCGGAAATGACATCTCCGGGCGGCGCATGGTGGAGACCGTGGCGAAGGCGGAAGGAAAAGAGTGCCCCCACGGCACAGGCCTGCCCGTGGATCGGTGGGCCCCGATCGCGGGCCAGGCCACCGTGGGGGCACCCCCCGGGGCCAGATCGCCCCGCGCCCCCCCCCCAGGACCCCGACCCGGCGGGGGGTCGGAGAATCTCGCCCCAGATGTGGTAGCATCTGTAGAGAGGGAAACAGTGTAAATGTTTCATGTCAATGATCTTTCATCAGAACAATGAGAGGTGAGATAGTTATCAGCGTATGAACCAGGGATAAGGTGGGTGGGAAGAAAACAACAAAGAAGAAGGTCTGTGATATGATGGAGGACAAGAGTGATCAGATCACAGAAAGGATGATGGTGCAAGGCAAAAGAGGACAGGACAAGAAACAAATTGGAGGAGTTGGAAATGGTAACAGCACAACCATAGTCAGCAGCTGCAGTTTGAGAAAAAGTGAGTGGTGATCCAAAGCTGTTGATAGGGGCGGCATGGTAGCACAGTGGCTAGCACTGTTGCTTCACAGCCCCAGGGTCCCAGGTTCGATTCCCGGCTTGGGTCACTGTCTGTGTGGAGTCTGAACGTTCTCCCTGTGTCTGCTTGGGTTTCCTCCGGGTGCTCCGGTTTCCTCCCTCAAGTCCCGAAAGACGTGCTGTTAGGTAATTTGGACATTCTGAATTCTCCCTCTGTGTACCTGAACAGGCACCGGAATGTGGCAACTAGGGGGTTTTCACAGTAACTTCATTGCAGTGTTAATGTAAGCCTATTTGTGACAATAAAGATTATAATTAGTATTAAAATCAGTGTTGAAGCCGAATCAAAAGATAAGGTGCTGTTTCTTGAGCTCCCATTGAGCTTAACTGGAACAGAATAGGAAGCTGTGGACAGAGAGATGAGACCGGGAGTGGGATGGGGAACTAAAATGACAAATGATCAGAAAAGGCTCAGGGTCACACTTTGAGCACTGAGTGGGGGCAGTTGGCAAAGCTGAATAATGACTGCCCATTTCACTGTGGGATGCATCACTGCCTCTGTAGTGATGCACTTTCAGTGACTTCATTAGTCACAACTAAGGATTTATTTACAAGGATCTGCGGAGCAACTGCATGTCTACGGCTCGTTCTAGAATACCACTTGCCTACGAGAACTCCATCCCATGGGGTGATTCCTCACTCCGAGACCCTATTGGTCACTCAAGTCAAGTGACCCATACTCTGCTGTGCTGCCCTTAAAGGGACAATCACCACACTCTTCCTATATCATAATCTAAAACTCACGCTTTGTTTGTTTAAATTCTTTCACATTATGTGGGTGTTGCTGGCTTGGTCAGCATTTTTATTGCCCATTTCAAGTTGTCCTTGAGAAGAAAGTGTGAGCTCCATTCTTGAATAGCTGCAGTTGATGTGTTGTAGGTACATCAATCTGTTAGGAAGGCGGTTCCAGGATTTTGAGCTCGCAACAGTGAAGAAACAGCGATATTGTTTCATGTCAGGATGGTGAGTGACTTGGAGGGGAGTCTCCAGGTGGTAGTGTACCAGGTATCTGCTGTCCTTCTATGTGGTAGAAGTCATGGGGTTGGAGGGTGCTGTCGAATGAGGTTTGGTGAGTTGCTACAATGCATCATGTAGATGGCACTCATTGCTTCCACAGCTCAATAGTGGTGGAGGAAGTGAGTGTTGAAGGTGGTGGATGGTGTGCCAATCGAGTGGTTTACTTTGTCCTGGACGTTGTCAAGTTTCTTGAGTGATGTTGGAGCTGCACTCATTCAGGCAGGTGGCGAGTATTCCATCACACTCCTGATTTGTGCCTTGTAGATTGTGGACAGGCTTTGGGAAGTCAAGAGGTGAGTTACTCTCCACAGAATTCCTCACCTCTGACCTGTTCTGTATTTATATGGCTGGTCCGGTTGAGCTTTTAGCCAATGGTAACCCTCAGAATGTTGATAGTGGGTCATTCGGCCATGTCAAGGAACGATGGTTCAAATCTCTCTTGTTGGAGATGGTCATTGTCTGGCTCTTGTGTGGTGCAAATGTTACTTGCCACTTCATAGCCCACACCTGAATATTGTCCCAGTCTTGCTGTATTCAGACACGGATTGCTCCAGTATCTGAGAAGTTGTTAAATTGCTGAACATTATGCAATCATAAGCAAACATCTTCAGTTCTGAACTTTTATGATGGAGGGAAGATCACTGATGAAGCAGCTAAAGTTGGGTTGGGCCTAGGACACTCCCCTGAGGACCTCCGACATTGATGTCCTGGGACTGTGATGATTGACCTCGAACAACCATCTTCCTTTGTTCCAATTATGACTCCAAATCAGTGGAAAGTTTTTTCCAATTCCCATTGACTCCAGTTTTGCTAAGGCTCCTTGATGCCAAACTCGGTCAAATACTGTCTAGATGTCAAGGACAGTCATTCTCACTTCATCTCCTGAGTCCAGCTCTTTTATCCATATTTGAATCAAATCTGTAATCAGGTCAGGAGCTGAGTGACCCTGGCAGAACAGAAACTGTCAGTGAACAGGTTATAGCTGAGTATCTGCCGCTCGATAGTACTAAAAATAACAGCTTCCATCACTTTGCTACTGATGGAGAGTAGACCGATTGGGAGGTAATTAATTTACTGGATCGGATTTGTCCTTCTTTTTGCGTACAGGACATACCTGGGCAATTTTTCACGTTGCCGAATGGCTGCCAGTGTTGTAGCTTTAACAAAACAGCTTGGCTAAGGGAACAGATAATTCTGAAGCAAAAGTCTTCAGTACTATTGATGGAATGTTGTCACGGTCCATAGCCTTTGCAATATCCAATGCCTTCAGTGTTTCTTGCTATCATGTGGAGTGACTCAAATTGGCTGAAGACAGGCATCTATGATGGGGACCTCCGGAGGAGGCCGGGATTGATCATCCACATGGCACTTCTGGCTGATGACTGTTGCAACTGCTTCAGCCTTATCTTTTGCACAGATGTGCTGGGTTCCCCCATTATTATGAATGGTGATATTTGTGAAGCCCCCTGTTCTGTATTTATATGGCTGGTCCAGTTGAGCTTTTGGCCAACTTGAACAAATTCTCAGATACTGGAGCAATCCGTGTGTGAATACAGCAAGACTGGGACAACATTCAGGCATGGGTTATGAAGTGGCAAGTAACATTTGTGAGTTGTTTACTTGCCCATCACCATTCAAGGTTGGATGTGGCAGGACTGCAGAGCTTAGATCTGATGCTTTGGTTGTGGGATCGCTTAGCTCTGTCTACATGCTGCTTTTGCTGTTTGACATGCAAACAGTCCTGTGTTGTAGCTTCACCAGGCCGGTACCTCATTTTTAGATAGACCTGGTGCTGCTCCTGTTGTGCCTTCTACACTCTTCATTAAACTAGTGTTGATTTCCTGGCTTGATGGTATTGGTAGAGTGGGGGATATGCTGGGCCATGAGATTACAGATTGTGGTTGAGTACAATTCTGCTGCTGCTGATGGCCCACAGCGCCTCATGGTTGCCCAGACTTGAATTGCTAGATCGGTTTGAAATCAATCCCATTTAGCACGGTGGTGGTGCCACACAGCATAATGGACGGTATACTAAAGGTGAAGGGGACTTTGTCTTCACAAAGACAATGCAGTAGTGACTCCTACAAATATTGTCATGGGCGGACACATCTGTGATGGGTAAATTGGTAATGATGATGTCAGGTAGGTTTTCCCCCCTTGTTGATTGCCTCACTCCTGCCGCAGACCCAATCTAGCAGTTGTGAACTTTAGGACCTACCCAGCTCGGTCAGTAGTGGTGCTACCAAGCTACTCTTGGTGATGGACATTGACATCTCCCGCCAGAGTACACCTATCCCTGACCACCCTTGCCACCCTTAGCTTCCTCTAAGTGATGTTCGACATGGACGAGAGTACTGATTCATCAGTTTAGGAGCGGCGGTAGCTAGTCATCAACAAGTGGTTTCCTTGTCCATGTTTGATCTGATGCCATGAGACAGCATGAGGTCCAGGTTGATATTGAGAACTCTCAGGTCAACTCCCTTCCAACTGTACACCACTGTGCCCTCACCTCTGGTAGTTCCTGACATACACAGGGATAATGATGGCGGTTTCTGAGACATCGCCTGTGAGTTATGATTCTGTGAATTTGACTATGGTAAACTGTTGCATGACTAGTCTGTGAGACAGGGTTCCCTCCTAATTGTGGCGCAAGCCCCCAGATGTTAGTAAGGAGGACTTTGCAGAGTCAACAGGGCTGGGTTTACATTGTTTGGGTATCTAGTTTGATGCCAAGTGATCCATCCAGTTTCATTCATTTCTTTAGGCTTTATAGCAGTTTGATACAACTGAGTGGCTTGCTAGGCCATTTCAGAGGGCATTTGGCAACCACAAGAAGAGTCAACCACAAGAGTCAACCACATTGCTGAGGGTCTGGAGTCACATGTAGGCCAGACCAGGTAAGGTAGGTGGATTACCTTCTCTAAAGAACATTGGTTAACCAGTTGGATTTTTACAACAATCGACAATGGTTTCATGGTCACCAATACTGAAACTAGCTTTTTAATTCCTGATCTGTTAAATGATTTTAAATTTCACCAGCTCCAGTAGGGGTATTCAAACTTGTGTCTCCAAAGCATTAGCCTGGGCCTCTGAATCACTAGCCTAGCGACATTATCATCACACTACCACCTCTCCATCATGGTCATGACAAGGAACAAGAATCCTTGCTTCCTTTGCCCTCACTAACTCAGGGATATGGATCATGCGTTGCTGAAAAGGCTGAGTGCCATGTCAAATGATGTATTTATCGATGTATAATTTGATACATAGACAGAAATGAAAGAATTGCATTTATATAGCACCTTTCACAACCACAGGCCATCTCAAAGCACATTAGTGCAATGAAGTACTTTTGAGGTGTCATCATTGTTGCAATGTAGAAAACACAGTCGCCTATCTGCTCACCAATAGCTCCCACAAACAGTAATGCGATAATGATCAGAAAATTAGTTTATTTAGTGGTATCGATTGAGGGATAAGTATTAGACAGGACACCTGGAATAACCTCTGCACTTTTTCAAAATAATGCCACAAGATCATAAACAGGGCCTTATTTTAATGTCTTGTCCAATAGACACTCCCTCAGTGCTACATTGGACAGTCAAGTCTCGAGAATGTTCTGATTCAGACACAACAGTGCTGCCAACTGAGCGACAGCTTACACAGAGGGAAGAATTTTCCTGGCCCCAACTAGTGGGTTTGAAGGCAGGAGCATCAGGAAAATTGTGAGTGTCAACATTGGGACAATTCCTTGACATGTTTTCAGCACTGCTGAAGGTCCCTGCAGGTAGGTAGGAGAGAGAGCTGCTGCCTCCTGAGTGAAGGTGGGCATCCAATTTAAATAATTAAGGCCCCAGTCAGGGGTGCTTTAGAGGCCCAAAGGGCATTTTAGCAGAGGAGGACACCATGGAACTGAAGACCATAAGACATAGGAGCAGAATTAGGCCACTCGGCCCATCGAGTCTGCTCCGCCTGTCCAAGTCCTTCTGCAGCCGCCCTGCTTCTCAATACTACCTGTATTCTTGTACAGGTCCCACCAGCCCCGGACGAGATCCCAATGGTCCAGAAATCTGAAGCCCTCCCTCCTGCACCCCCAGTTTAGCTACATATTTAGCAGCAGCATGGTAGCACAGTGGTTAGCACAGTTGCTTCACAGCTCCAGGGTCCCAGGTTCGATTCCCGGCTTGGGTCACTGTCTGTGCGGAGTTTGCACGTACTCCCCGTGTCTGCGTGGATTTCCTGCGCATGCTCCGGTTTCCTCCCACAGTCTAAAGATGCAGGTTAGGTGGATTGGCCATGATAAATTCCTCTTCGTGTCCAAAAAAATGTTAGGTGGGGTTACTGGGTTACAGGTGTAGGGTAGAGGCGTGGGCATAAGTGGTGTGCTCTTTCCAAGAGCTGCAGAGTCGATAAGCCAAATGGCCTCCTTCTGCACTGTAATTTCTATGAATCTATGATTCTATCCTCCTGTTTCGAGCCTCACTGGCACATGGCAGTGAGAGTAATCCTGAGATTACAACCCTAGAGGTCCTGCTTTTTAGCTTACAGCATAACTCCCTGAACTCCTTCTGCAGGACCTCATCACTCTTCCTGTCTATGTCGTTAGTACATATGTGTACTATGACCTCTGGCTGTTCACCCTCCCCCTTCAGGATGTCGGGGTAGATTGAATGTGGAACTAAACACAAATAGATCAGCTATGATCTTATTGAATAACGGAGCAGGCTTGAGGGGCCGAATGGCCTACGCTGCTCCTATTTCATATATTCATACTGTTATGAGCCAGGGTTTAGAGAACCCCAAAGTGTATCATGGAGTTCACCTGACCCACAACCTTTACTAGATTGTGGTATGGGGAGCACAGGGCCCACTCTGCAGGTGTGGTAGAGCAGAAATGGAAAAGTACTTTTTAAAACAAAAGAATGTTTATTCTATGAACTCAAGTTAACCTTTTTAAAACATACAGTGAACATCTTAACAACTATCAATTCAAATACAACCCACAAAGAATACAACACCACGTAATCCTTAATAACTTCCCAAACAACATCCAGAAGACAAAAGAAACACCTTTTAACAGAAAAGGCCAGTCCAGTTTCCAGTCCAGGTGACCCTTTGTCAAAGCTAAAAGGCATAGAAAGTGGGAGACAAGTATTCTGTAGGGTGAGGGAATGAAAGCTGAGTCACAGCCACAGAAACCAAGGGAAAAGAGTGCTAATAGTGTTATTAAACACATTTGTTTACCCATGTTATACCACCTATTATATTATTCCAATATGATTTAGGAATTAGATATTCATACATATGTTTATGTAAGCATTCAGAATGCCACCTCACTCACTACTGCACTACAGTCTGTGTATTAAACTGTGTATTACATTCAGATTTATAATTCTGAATTCACCAAATGATCAAGAGATAGTCTTTTCATGGCAGAGAGATCAACAGTACACCTGCTCTGTCTGGCTTCAGCTCCAACACTGAAAACAAAACTAAAACACACCCTGCAGCAAACAGCCTAAAACTAAAGTAAAAAGCTGATTGACAGCCCAGCTTCACCCACTCTTTGACATCACTGTAGTAGTAAACACCCATTTCTTAAAGGTACTCTCACTACAGATACTTATATATACACCCATTTATAAACACCCATTTCTTAAAGGTACTCTCACGTGACAATACACAGAAGATTTGGACAATTGAATTACTGACAAGAATTTTAGCCAAATAAGTGATTAACATGGTAATTATAAGTGGAGCAATATTCTCCTTGCACAGAATGTGAAGTAATTTGATTGATTTTGAGAGTCAGCAACAAATATTCATCTACGTATCAATCATACCATTTTATTGTAGATGTTGACAGCCCCCTGAGTGATCCATAAGTACTCTTTTTTTCATTCACGGCAGAGTTTAAAGATTAAGCTGCACCTGAAAAGTCAATAACAGCGAAAGGTCTGTCGTGTCCTTGAAGAAGCATTGGAGAAATTAATTCTGCTTTTCGCTGAAAGAGGGAACCTTCTGTTGCTTTTGTGTTTCATACAGACAGATATTATGTCCTGTGATTCTCAGAAGTTTCGAATAATCACACTTCTAAACTCAAATGCTGGAGTTTCATCAAATGTATTTCTCAGATCACATTACGTGCTGCGGACTGATACATGGTTAGTTTAATACACAGACTGTAGTGCAGTAGTGAGTGAAGTGGCATTCTGAATGCTTACATAAACATATGTATGAATATCTAATTCCTAAATCATATTGGAATAATATAATAGGTGGTATAGCATGGGTAAACAAATGTGTTTAATAACACTATTAGCACGCTTTTCCCTTGGTTTCTGTGGCTGTGACTCAGCTTTCATTCCCTCACCCTACAGAATACTTGTCTCCCACTTTCTATGCCTTTTAGCTTTGACAAAGGGTCAACTGGACTGGCCTTTTTTCTCCCTACAGACGCTGCCTGACCTGCTGCAATTTTTCCAGCATTTTCTCTTTTGGTTTCAGATTCTAGCATCCACAGTAATTTGTTTTTTTTCCAGTGTTTAATAACATGCTATTCTACCAGAAAATTGGAAACTTAACATATCGGACTGAAGACGGCAACATTTTCACGACAGCAAAGCTTTTTCCTAAATTCTGTCCTGTAGCCAGATTTTGTGTGAATAAGGAAACTTAGGGTTGCCACTTAACTGGTGTGGATACATCAGCACTGACTGCAGAGAGGCCTGGTTCCATCAGAAATTGTGAAGCAATCTCATCTGTTTCAATTGAATTTTCTCCCTGAGTGAGAAGTGAATGAAGCCTGTCTATCTATTGTACAGTGGGAGCCTCAAAATTGGGCAAGTTCTTTAAAAAACTGCTGCAAAACAGGAAAGGGGAATTCACAAGTTGTTGCTTTGAGGAGGTATCCAATTTTATTTGGTTAACAAAGTGTCTACATTAAGAGCTGTGAGTAAGATTGCTTGAAGCTGTAGGTAATGCAGCAATGAAATGTGGCTCTCTTGGAAGTGTGCACATTCCAACAATTGAATCAAAGCTCCAAGCAAATGACTGGTGATTACAAGGTGAATAAATTAAACCTCTCAGCTGTTTCTCCCTGGCACGAATACATAAGATGTTCAGTAGGATAAGAGAAAACTGCAACAGGATGTGCCCCAACGTTATATACATGATAATGCAGGGCGGCACAGTAGCGCTGTGGTTAGCCGGTCCCGGGTGGCTGTCCGTGTGGAGATTACACATTCTCCCCGTGTCTGCATGGGTCTCACCCCCACAACCCAAAGATGTGCAGGGTAGGTGGATTGGCCACGCTAAATTGCCCTTTAATATATCACAAAATACATGACAATGCATATGGGCCACACAAACGTGGAGCAGGCGGAATGGCACCTGGGGGGGGGTTCCAGGCCATTGGAGGCCCCTGCGTGGCCAGGGATAGTGCAGGGCCTCTCGCTGGAACGCAACGTATCTTGGTTGCCACTGCCCAGCTGGCACCCTGACAATGCCACTGTGGCACTGCCAAGGTACCCGGGTGGCACTACCAAGCTGACTTAAACACTGTGGTGGCATTACAAGGGTGCCTGGGTACCAAGGTGGCATTACCAAGGGTTAGGATCAGAGGGGGGCCACACCCATGAAAGGAGGGTGGAGGGTGGGGTACGAAGTGCAGGGCTGCAGGGCACGGAAGAAGGGGCCTCTGGGAGTTGGAGGGGTGAAGAGTAGGGGTGTGGAAGGGGCAGCCTTGAATGGGTGTGGGGAGTGGCCTGAGAGGGGGCCCCCAGGGACCTCATAGCGGGGTGTCCTCACTACAGGGGGGGGGGGTGGGATTACGCCCATGTGTGTGGGAAGTGAGAGGGCCCATGGGTGTGGGGGGGGGCGTTGGAGACTCGTTAAAAATGGCGGCCTGATCTCTGAGTTCAGTTTCCCAGTCGTGAAAAAATATTTAAGTGTGGGCGCAACCAGTGAGAAACTCCCAGGGTCCAAAAAAGTAACGGCGTGCCCCAAGAATGCCAGCAGTGAGACGCGGACAATGGAGAAGTCCATTGACCTCGGGCAGGATTCTCCAATCACTGAGCAGATGTGGCCGGAGAATCCCACCCTAAGTGCCGTTAGATAGCAGTGGGGAACTCGCCGGCAGAGCTAACGGAAACTCCCCGAAAACCCACCACAAATAACACTTGGAAACATTTCCGTTAAATCGCGCTCAAGAGTTTCCAAACTCAACTCCCCCAAAAACATGCTTTTAGCTGTGTGTACTCGTAGCACCAGGTACACAACACTATCAAATGGCACTCAGATTAGATTGGGAGCCTCAGTGGTGAATGCATGGCTGAAGCCACACCTAGCTCCGTTTTGTGCATGTCCAACTCCCTATGAGGGAGTGTCCCCGGGCCCCCTGCAGCACCCAACACCATCCCATGCCTGATCACCTTTGCGCAACAAATGCCAGCTTAGCACCTTGGCAGTGTCAACCTGCTATCCTTGCAGTGCACCTGCCAGCTGGCAATGCCAGGGTGTCCATGTGGCATCAGCAGTGCTAGTGTACCACCCTGGCCAGAGGGCATGCAGCTGAGGGCCTCCAATCTCATTGGAAATCCCCCATGAGTGCCATTCTGTCCGGTCCCCGTTTGTGGAGACCAGTACTAAGGCGTCCAAGGTGAAGGGATAGATGCTAATGCCTCAGATGCTTCAGGAAACCCCATACTAGAGTGAGACTAGCTGTCTCGCTCTAATATGCAGATATGCTAAAATGTGATCCCACCCACAATTGGCGGGATTTACACCATAACACAATGCAAGCCAGGTAGATACTATCCCGGAAGCAACTTCTATCGGCCACGTTGTTCCGTGGCTCATGATTTTCGGAGCATGTCCATTCAATCGCGCCCAATAATGCTTTTCCTTAGCAGTTTGACTGCCCAACTCTAGTCCAGGGGAGCGATTCTCCGAGTCCCGCGCCAGGCCAGAGAATGGCCGCAACCGCGCCACGACACCCCGATGCCGGCGCGCGATTCTCCGAGGTTCGGAGAATCGGCCGCGCGGATACGACAGAGTCCCGCTGTTCACCCCTGGTCACTGCCGGCGGGAACTCTGCGCGAACGGTCAGGGGGCGGCCTGTGGGGGGGGGAGGGGGGCTCCTTCACTGTGGGGGGCCTCCGATGGGATCTGGCCCGCGATCGGGGCCCACCGATCGGCGGGCCGGCCTCACCCCCCCCCCGGCCTACTTCCCTGCGCGGCCGGCCCCTGAGCACCGACGCCATGTTGAGTCGGGGCCGGCGCGCTAAATAAGCCCCCCGCGCATGCGCGGGTTGGCGCGGCGCCCATTTGGTGCCAGGAAAGGAGGCTGGAGCGGCGTGAACCCTGTGGGGGCCAGAATAGGTCGTACCCGGGCCCGGTTTGCGCTGTGGTGAAACGCGACGGCATTCACGACGGCGCGAACACTTGGGCTCCATTTGGGAGAATCGCCCCCCACGTTTTCCAAATGGCACTTTTAAACAAAGCTTCGGTCCCAAGTACAGTCTACTATTTTACACCAACTCTTTAGGATTTCTTGGTCTTGACTGCTATACAATCTGTTCCCAATTGCATGAACTCTCAATTCCCAGACTGTGTTAAAATGACACTAGATATTTCATTCACTTCTGGGGCGGGATTCTCCATAATCGGCGCGATGTCCGCCGACCGGCGCCAAAAACGGCGCGAATCAATCCGACATCGCGCCGCCCCAAAGGTGCGGAATTCTCCACATCTTGAGGGTCCGAGCCCTTACCTTGAAGGGCTAGGCCCCCGCCGGACTGATTTCCGCCGCCAGCTGGCGGGAAAGGCCTTTGCTGCCCCACCAGCTGGCGCGGAAATGACCTTGCCGGGCGGCGCATGCGCGGGAGCGTCCGCTCACGGCATCCCCGTGCATGCGCAGTGGAGGGGGTCTCTTCCGCCTCCGCCATAGTGGAGACCATGGCGAAGGCGGAAGGAAAAGAGTGCCCCCACGGCACAGGCCCGCCCGCGGATCGCAGGCTAGGCCACCATGGGGACACCCCCCGGGGTCAGATCGGCCCGCTCCCCCCCCAGGACCCCGGAGCCCGTCCGCGCCGCCGTCCCCCGCCATCCCAAAGGTGGTTCAATCTACGCCGGCTGGCGTGGGTTGGCAGCCACGGGACTTTGGCCCATCGTGGACCGGAGAATCGCCGGGGGATTCCCGGCGACCGGCGCGGCGCGATTCCCGCCCCCGCCGACTCACCGGTGGTGGAGAATTCGCGACACGGTGGAGTCGTGATTCACGCCGGACCCTGGCGATTCTCCGACCCGGTGGGGAGTCGGAGAATCGCGCCCTGGGCGAAATTCTCCCCCCCCCCCACCCCGGGTCGGAGAATCGCCGGGGCGCTGCGCGAGTCCCGCCACGCCGCCCCGGCACCCTCACGCGATTCTCCCACCCCCCCAAACCGGCGCGGTGAGAATCACGGCTGGCCGCTGGGAGAATCGCCGTTCGCCGTGTGTAACGGGCGAGCGGCGATTCTCCGGCCCGGATGGGCCGAGTGGCCTGCCAACACGACAGGTTCCCGCCGGCGCCATCCACACCTGGTCGCTGCCGGCGGGAACAGCGCGGGAACGCTAGGGGGGGGGTGGCAGCCTGTGGGGAGGAAGGGGGATTCCTGCACCGGGCGGGGACTCAAAAGAAGTCTGGCCCGCGATCGGTGCCCACCGATCGGCGGGCCAGCCTCTCTGAAGAAGGACCTCCTTTCCTCCGCCGCCCTGCAAGATCCATCCTACATCTTCTTGCGGAGTGGCCGCGGGGAGGACGGCAACCGCGCATGCGCAGGTTGGTGCCGGTCAGCCTGCACATGCGCCGATGACGTCATTTACACGGCGCCGCTTTCACGCGGCGCCAAGGCCCGTCGCGGGTAAATGGCGCGGCGCCGCTCCTAGCCCCCCGGGGATGGGAGAATAGGGAGTTGGGAGCGGCCTCCGACGCCGGAGTGAATCACTCCGACGCCGGAGTGAAACACTCCGGTTTCCACTCCGGCGTCGGGACTTAGGGGAGAAATTCTCCCGAAAGAGCGCGATGTCCGCCGACTGACGCCCAAAACGGCGCAAATCAGACGGGCATCGCGCCGCCCCGAAGGTGCGGAATGCTCCGCATCTTTGGGGGCCGAGCCCCAACATTGAGGGGCTAGGTCGGCGCCGGAGGAATTTCCGCCCCGCCAGCTGGCGGAAAAGGCTCCGCCAGCTGGCGCGGAAATGACATCTCCAGGCGGCGCATAATATAATCACACTTAAAACTATACCTTATTTCTAATATTTGCCAACACAAATATATAAATCTCTTAAAACTACCTTTATTTTGGTCACAGCAGTGATTCAAGAATGCAGCTTGCTACAACCTTCTCAAGGGTAATTCGGCATGAGCAGTAAATGCTGGCCGAGCCAGCAACGCCACTTCCTGCAAATGAATAAAACAAAATCAACTTTTGCACCCTGAGGAATCTATCATACAAAGTATTCAGAAACTATTTAGACTTTGTCACAACTCTCTTTTGCAAGGCAGGAATTGTAAGGCCCCATTATAATGGGATATAGTGAATTCTTGCACAGAGCAGTTCAAAATCCAGTGCCCAAAGTGCTCTCACAAGTAAGGAAGTGGCCTGGCAGAAGAGTTCTGATTGGGGTGCTCAGCTAGTTACTTGTATTTTATAAAATATGCTCTATTTGCAGGTATGAGTAACACATAACCATAGTCAAGGAAAGACATATGCAAATATGCATATATATATGTACATATATACATAAGATGGAGGCCGTCCCTGACATAGAAAATATTTTTTCGTCAATCCATATTGGAATAATTTTATTATTTATACGCCTATTCTCCAAGTTTATTATTGTCTTCTTGTATTTTGTCAAAATCATCTTCACGGTAACACAGTGGTTAGCACAGTTGCTTCACAGCTCCAGGGTCCCAGGTTCGATTCCCGACTTGGGTCACTGTCTGTGGGGCGTCTGCACGTTCTCCCTGTGTCTGCGTAGGTTTCTTCAAAGTGCTCCGGCGTCCTCCCACAGTCCAAAAGGTGTGCAGGTTAGGTGGACTGGCCATGCTAAATTACACTTCGTGTCCCCAAAAAAAGGTTAGGTGGGGTCACTGGGTTATCGGGATAGGGTGGAGGTGTGGGCTTAGGTAACGTGCTCTTTCCAAGGGCCGGTGTAGACTCGATGGGCCGAATGGTCTCCTTCGATACTGTAAATTCTATGATTCCATGAATATTAAACACATCCTCCAATTTGTTGCCATTTACAAATTTTGAAATTGCACACCTGGGGCATGATTTAACCATTTGTTGCACCTGACATGGATCTGGGTGCGCCAGCTAAATAGAGGGAAAAGCCAAAATCGAGATTTGCACCAGGCGCACATTATGTTTGCAATCTAACTGGCCCACTCCCGACAGTAAGCTCTGGATCTCTCCCAAATATGGCGAGCATATCATTGACCCCCAATTTGCATTAATTTCCATCTCATTAGCGAGTTGAAGTTGAATCTAATTAATCGGCTCCACAGCGAGAAATCACGCGGGCGTTGTTTAGTACTCCTTTTTAAAAACGTGAAGCTGGCACAATGGTTGCTGAGGGGATCAGAGGAGGTGAGTAGCCATTTCCATTCTCAGGCACGCAGCTCAAGGGCACTGGAGCTGCTGCCGCAGCGTTCGGTGGGTGTTGAGGGGGAGCCCTAAGGAGATTTGGCTTGGTCGGGAGGGCTGAGTGTTCCAGGTCAAGGGTTGTCCCTAAGAAGTGGGGAAGAGGGGGGGGGTTCTTGAGGAGATTGCGCTGCCTATCTGTCGTACAAAGCACTTCCAGGACAGAGTCCTGTTCTTGGTGAAGGAACTCCCTTTGACTGTGAGCAGCCTCTAGCTTCACAGCTGAAGGCCATTGCTAATGAACAATTGGCCTAGTTAGTTGTGAGAGCACTTAACCTCTCATTATTGCATCACATTTCAATAAAACATTGAAGCCCAAACAGTTTGCCTGACATCTAGAAGCATCAGCCCCATAGAGTCACTGGCCAACAATCAACCACTCAAGAGCTGGGCTTCAGCACTGGGGATAGTCTCTCGACCAAAGGGTAAGTGTGTGGATCAGGGGTGGGCACTTGAGCACAGTCTCCCGAATGTTCCCACCTGGGGCTCTGGGGTCTTGGGACTCCTGATGTGGCCGAGGTGAGTGAGCAGAGTGAGGTTTTCCAACACAACCAGCTCAGTGGATGGAACTCTGAGAGAAGGCAGGGCACGTAAGGGTGGGGGAAGCCTGGGGGTTTGAGGGTCTCGGGGTGGAATCTCGAACTGATTGTTGGTCTGTCTCCTTCCCCTTTCTTACAGATACCAAAATAGATGTGGTGTCGGTCCCGCAGAAGATGCCCTCGTGGTGCTGGTGGCAACCCAGGCGGCCAGATGCTGGAGAAGGCAGCAGGGTTGACGCAGGCTGGATGCGACACGCCATGTGCAGGGAGCCGCTGTACACCCTGAAGACCTGACAGCCCATCGGGCCGAGGAGGAACCTGGAGGGGGACGCCAGCGATGGCCCAAGGTGTACAGACGTCATTGGTCATTCGAGGAGATGATGGACACCATGTGCCGCAGGAGATTCTGTCTCAACAAAGAGCCAGTGTGACACCTGTGTCACACCTTTGCAGACTTGGCACCCCATGGAGGAGGAGAACACCCGCTCCTGTTGGCCTTGAAGTTCACCGCAGCCCTAAACGTTTATGCCACCAGTTCATTCCAGGGCTTTTGTGCTGCATTTCACAATGTATGCCCATGTAACAGACTTTATCAACTTTGAGCTTGACCAGGCCCACCCAGATGCCTGGGCTGCAGGATTCTCCACCATCGCTGGAAGCCCCAGGTCCAGAGGGTAATTAATGACACGCATGTCGCTTGCCCGCAGCAGGGGATCAGAGGTTGTCACTGGCATTGCCATACCACCCTGATCTGCCCCCTGCCCTTGAGATGCGCCGGTGTCAGGAGGGGCGGGGGGGGGGATTCGGAAGAACTGCAGACCGCCGGCATCGACTTGGTGGCAGGCCCAGGGTTGGTCCCCAGCACTTCCTCCTCCCTCCTGAATCTCATGGCCATGTTCTAGCTTCTGCACCATCTCTGGATTAATCTCATCTCGGCATCTGACTAGGATTGAGTAGAATCCTGGTTCCCAGCAGACCTCCGACTGCTGAGTCATTTGAATGTTGTTGCTTCCGCCTGATGTGCATCAGCAACTGTGTGATACTCACCAGAATGTGCCCCAGACGTCTGTCCACTCATGTCGCCCACCGAGGTGTGTGTCTCTGAGCTGGTGAAAGGTGTGGGTGGTAGCTGTGACACCTCGATGGTGGTCTCCTCAAAGCTGTCCTCCAGGGTGGTCTTTTGGGAGGCAGGGTGGGGGACAACTCTGGATGGCCACGCCCCATCAGATGGAGGTCCTGCAAGAGAATGGACATGTGGTGAGTGAGCGGGAAGCAGTTTTTTCTGACATGAACAACTCAGGTTGAGACAGGTCATCTGGGCGCAGGGGCAGTGCATCATCACCTCTGTGGTGCAGGCCATTGGGCGCAGGGGCAGTGCATCATCACCTCTGTGGTGCAGGCCATTGGGCGCAGGGGCAGTGCATCATCACCTCTGTGGTGCAGGCCAATCTCGCTGCCGGTGACTGCTCTTTTCCCGGTCAACCCCATGATCTCCAGGGCCGTTCCTCATAGGGGATGAGGACTTCGATCTCTGGTACTCCGCCCTCTGTCTTCGCCCTTTCCCGCTTATTATGGGCTATCTCCTTCTGTGGGGACAAAGAGAGGGCTTTGTAAGCTGTGGCTTGATGGATCAGAGGGGTTTATGGCAGGTGGCACCTATGGGCCCCTGAACTGGACATGAAGGATCGTGCTGGTGGGTGCCAGGGGGTGCTGAGGTACAGATACGAAGATTGGATGTGAACAAGGTGTGAGTGTCAGCCAGTGATTTGTTGGGGTGAGTGGTTGGGAATTTGAGGGGTGGCAGGCGGAACTGATTCCAGGAGAGAGGAGGTAACTTACCAGCTTGCAGCTCGGCGAAGGTCATCAATCTTCTTCCGATATAGAACGGCGGTGCTCCTGGTCATGTTGCCTGAACTGTCACTGCCTCCCAGGTGGTATTGGCCACCCTGCAGCTTGTCCTCCGACTCCCTCAGGGGAACAGGGGGCGTCATTCTCCGACCCCCCGCCGGGTCGGAGAATGGCCGTTGGCCGCCGTGAATCCCGCCCCCGCCGAAGTCTCCGCTCCCGGAGATTGGGCGGGGGCGGGAATCCAGCCGCGCCGGTTGGCGAGACCCCCCGCTGGATTCTCCGGCCCGGATGGGCCGAAGTCCCGCCCAGGAATTGCCTGTCCCGCCGACGTAAATCAAACCTGGTATTTACCGGCGGGACCAGGCGGCGTGGGCGGGCTCCGGGGTCCTGAGGGGGGGCGCGGGGCAATCTGACCCCGGGGGGTGCCCCCACGGTGGCCTGGCCCGCGATTGGGGCCCACCGATCCGCGGGCGGGCCTGTGCCGTGGGGGCACTCTTTCCCTTCCGCCTCCGCCACGGTCTCCACCATGGCGGAGGCGGAAGAGACTCTCCCCATTGCGCATGCGCGGGAAACTTTCAGCGGCCGCTGACGCTCCCGCGCATGCGCGGGGAAACTGACAGCGGCCGCTGATGCTCCCGCGCATGCGCCGCATTTCCGCGCCAGCTGGCGGGGCAACAAACGCCATTTCCGCCAGCTGGCGGGGCGGAAATCCCTCCAGCGTCGGCCTAGCCCCTCAATGTTGGGGCTAGGCCGCCAAAGATGCGGAGACTTCCGCACCTTTTTGCCGGCGCGATGCCCGTCTGATTTGCGCCGGCTTTGGCGCCAGTCGGCGGGCATCCCGCCGTTGGGGGAGAATTTCGCCCAGGATGTCCCATCTCGCCTCCGCAGCGTCTAGAAGCCTGGCCAGGTCTCCGTACTGCCATGCTTGTGTGTTGACAGGAGTGAGTGGTGAGGGAGTGTTTCAAAGCAGCTCACCCTCGTTTGCGGCAAGATGCTGAGACGCGATTCTGGCGAATCAGATGGCGAGACTGCTGGTAATGGTAAGAAGCTCGTGGGGTTCATTTCCAGCACTAAGTGCCGTTAAATACGGGCCGCAATCTCGCCAACGCGGCCGTCAAGAAACACCCCTCCCATCGCGCCAAAATGACACTTAGAAATTTTCCGTTAAATCACGTCCCTTTTTCCAAGTCCCAATCGTTTACGCAAACGATGAACGACAGTGACCTTAGGTCAATCCCTTCAGAACATTGCATTCCACCTCCAGTCTGAGTAAATAACTTTAACCCCTATTTATAAAAGAACTGGTGGGCAAGGTGAATTTCAGAAATGTTAGGAGTTCTACTGTGGCCACCATCCATCTCAAATCATCCAGTTCCAGATCTGCACCAAATCCGAAAGCTAACAAGAGAGATCAGTATCCAGCCTTCTGAATGTCAAACAAAAGATCAATTATTATTAAAATAAATAATAGCACTACAGAATTAACACATTTGAAATGTTAAAGGTTACTGAACACTGATCTGAATTGTATTTACCCTGTCTCTTGTGCTGTTTGTACCTGTTTGTCAGCCTTGGGTAGCAAGGCAGTTTAATATGGCATCTTATATATCATTGACCCTTGACCATGCATTATTTTGTAACTGACCATATTAGTTTCTCATTTCTCCTCAAAATGAAATCTTATCAAATGCTCTCCCAAAGTTATGAAAAGCACACCTGACTATCTACCATATGAAAAATCTTACATCTGTATGAGTTTAAAATGGAAACTACCAGTGGTGGCACTCGACTACCTCAGTTTTGAATTAATCTCTCTTACTGCGGAGAAATGCCAACCAATTATTTCTCTGCTTCTCAATTGCCATAAGCTTGCTATTTACCTATGAGAAATAGGGGACGCGATTTAATAGCTGCGTTGCGCTTAGGCGATAGGGCGACGAGGCCGCTAAATTGTAGGAGAGGCAAAAATCAAGAACCATGCCGTGCGCAATCTGCAAAATCAGGATCCATTCGTAGCGGGCAAGAAACCAATAATCACCACTTAAGCCCATCTTTATACAATTAACAGGAGCAACCCCCTATCTAATGGTCTCCCATAATCTAACCGTCTCCCCAGCAAGTGGTCACTTGAGCACCGATTAGTACTCCTTTTTAAAAACGCGAAGCCAGCAGAAAGGTTGCTACGGGTTACTCGAGGAGGTCAGTAGCCATCTTCGCTCATAAGCAAAGTGCCCGGGGACATTGGGGTTGCTGTCCAGTGCCTGGAGGGAGGTGGGAGAGCCCCTGGGGGCCCGGTCTTGGTCGGGGTGGCCTGTCATCAGGGGAAGGTGGTGGTGGTTGAGGAGCAGGGGAGGTAGCCACCATGGCCTGCGCTAGGCTTGATGGGGGGTGGGGGGTAGAGATTGGCATCTCAGTGCCCTCGGGTCCACCATGCCAACCGCTGGACCGGGTGGTCCCAGGTGGTCCTTGCGCACCTGCCCCACTGACCACCCATAACTCGCACTGACCGCATAGGTCTCTGGCCTCTGAACCCATCTCTGTCGTAAAGACACTCAGTGATTTGGCCTCCACACCCTTCTGCGGAAAAGAGGTCCACAGATTCACCACCTTCTGGCTGAGGAAATTCCTCCTCATCTCTGTTTTGAAGGATCATCCCTTCAGTCTAAGGCTCTGCCCTCTGGTTCTAGTTTTTCCTACTAGTAGAAACATCTTCTCCACGTCCACTCTATCCAGGCCTCGCAGTATCCTGTAAGTTTTAATAAGATCCCCCCTCATCCTTTTAAACTGCAACAAGTACAGAACCAGAGTCCTCAACCACTCCTCAAATGACACGCTCTTCATTCCAGGGATAATTCTTGTGAACCTCCTCTGGACCATGTCCAAGGCCAGCACATCCTTCCTTAAATATGGGGCCCAAACTGCTCACAATACTCCAAAGGGGTCTGACCAGAGCCTTATACAGCCTCAGAAGTACATCCCTGCTCTTGTATTCTAGCCCTCTCAACATGGGTGCTAACATTGCATTTGTCATCCTGACTGCCGAAGAGAATCTTGAACTAGGACTCCTAAGTTCCTTTGTGCTTCTGATTTCCTAAGCCTTTTCCCATTTAGAAAATAGTCTCCATTCTCCTACCAAAGTGCATAACCTCACACTTCCACATTACATTCCATCTGCCACTTCTTTGCCCACTCTCTTAGCCTGTCCAAGTCCATCTTCAGCCCCCCCCCCCCTGCTTCCTCAATACTACCTGTTCCTCTGCATATCTTTGTATCACAGTTCCTTCTTCCAGATTGTTAATGTATATTGTGAAAAGTTAACGTCCCAACACTGACCCCTGAGACACACCACTAGTCACCGGCCCCCATCCTGAAAAAGACCCTTTATCCCCACTCTCTGCCTTCTGCCAGTCAGCCAATCCTCTATCCATGCCAGTATTTCACCCTTAATACCATGGGCTCGTAACTTATTAAACAGCCTCCTAACAGCACCTTGTCAACGGCCTTCTGGAAATCTAAATAGGTCACATTTTACTGGTTCTCCTTTGTCTAACTTCCTTGTTACCTCCTCAAAGAACTCTAGCAGATTAGTCAGACATGACCTCCCCTTGATGAAGCCGTGCGGACTCAGTCTTATTTTACCATGCACTTCCAAGTACTCCACAATCTCACCTTTAATAATGGGCTGTAAAATCTTACCAATGACCGAAGTCAGGCTAACCGACCTATGATTCCCCTCCTTAGCCAGCAGTGTTACATTGGCCACTCTCCCATCCTCTGAAACCCTTCCTGCCTCCAGTGTTTCCTGAAAGATCACCACCAATGTCTCCACAATCTCCTCAACTGTCCCTTTTAAAACCCTGGGGTGTAGTCCATCCAGTCCAGGTGATCTATCCACCTTCAGACCTTCCAGTTTCTCTAGAACCTTCTCCTTAGTGATGGCCACTGCACTTTCCTCTGCCCCTGATTCTCCTGGAGTTCTGATATCCCACTGGTATCTCCCACTGTGAAGAGTGATGCAAAGTAACTATTCAGTTCCTGTGCCATTTCTTTGTTTCATATTTCTACATCTCCAGCCTCGTTTTCCAGTGATCCAATGTCTATTCTTGCCTCTCTCTTCCCTTTTATATATTGAAAGAAATCCTTCCTATCTTCTTCTATATTGCTAGCTGTGCTGGATCGGTTGAAGTGCTGCTCTCCCGCCAAATAGCTGGCGGGACCATGATTTGCGATGAGAAGCCTGTGGGGCCTTGAAGTGAACCAATTAACGTTTTATAATAGTGTCAGACTCGCTACCACACTTAGAACCTTTTTGGTTAAATCGTGCCGAATATCAACGGGCGCGATCTACCGGCTGCTCACGTTGGCAGGATATTCAGTTCCCATGCCGGAGCACAGGTTTCCCAGTGACGAGGGGTGCAGTCCCTGGAAAATCCCATTGACAATGGCGGGGTTGGTAAATCCCACTGGCCGGCCGCTTCCGCCGCCGAAATATATGCGGCGGATTGGTCGGTATATCCCACTCCACGTATTTTGTAAAACTAAGAGCAGAATGTAAAAACTGGAACTGAATTAAACCCTGCTCCAGAAATGAATCCTCTCAGAATCATTTCAGGGTGTGACTTGACCATTTAGCATTTATCTTTATGTCTAACAGGATGAAAGTGAAATAAGAATACTGTCAGCTTTCTGAATATTTTGGTTGTGATGCAATTCATCACCTTCAGGCCTGCTTGAATCTATTTGTATTCGTTCAAGGCTGATGGTTGTTCAAGCTGCTTGTTGTCTTTTGCATAAAAACAAAGAATCCCAGCCCTGAGAATCAACGCTTTCTAATGGAGTTGTTCATCAGCACTGAGTTACACACCAGTTTCAACTCGGATGTTGTTGACTCCTTCCCCAGGAAATTGTGTGCAGTTACTCTTGCAAAATGCTCTACAATTTCCAGACACCAGTGGAACACTGCCCGAAAGCAAAGTAAGCAACCGATCAGTAGTTTCGCTGGTAATCTCCAGCAAATCAGTTGATAGCATTTTTCTCTGGAACATTTGTCCAGATTGGCATCATGTCCACTTACATACCAACTCTATTAAGTGGGCACCGTGCTTGGACAGTAGGCAGAATCAGAACAACTGGTTTCTCTGATGAAGACCATAAAGCCACCCTCCAAGAGGTACGAGACATGAGACTCAGATTCCTGGGCCCTTTTACCAAGTTGGACACTCGCATCATTCAAGATACGGCAGGGACTTGACCGATCTGGTGCCCAGCTCCAACACTCGCAGAACGTGGACCCACAGTGCAGAAAAGAGTGAAGTCAAGGCCTTCCATACCATCTTTGAACTGTTCGGGTTCCCCGCTTACATACATATTGATAGCAGTGTCCTCCTAACACACATCCCACAGCGTCTCCCAACACACATCCCACAGTGTCCCCCCAACACACATCCCACAGCGTCTCCCAACACACATCCCACAGTGTCCCCCCAACACACATCCCACAGCGTCTCCCAACACACATCCCACAGTGTCCCACCAACACACATCCCACAGCGTCTCCCAACACACATCCCACAGTGTCCCCCCAACACACATCCCACAGCGTCTCCCAACACACATCCCACAGTGTCCCCCCAACACACATCCCACAGCGTCTCCCAACACACATCCCACAGTGTCCCACCAACACACATCCCACAGCGTCTCCCAACACACATCCCACAGTGTCCCCCCAACACACATCCCACAGACTCTCCCAACACACATCCCAAAGTGTCCCCCCAACACACATCCGACAGCCTCTCCCAACACACATCCCACAGTGTCCCACCAACACACATCCCACAGCGTCCCCCCCAACACACATTCCACAACATCTCCCAACACACATCCTACAGAGACAACTTAATACACATCCCACATTGTTCCCCCAACACACATCCCACACAATCCGCTCAACACACATCCCACAGTGTTCACCCAACACACATCACACAGTGTTCCCCCAACACACATCCCACACAATCCACCCAACACACATCCCACAGCGTCCCCCCAACACACATCCTACAACATCCCCCCAACACACATCCCACAGCATCCCCCCAACACACATCCCGTAGCGTCTCCCAACACACATCCCACAGCGTCTCCCAACACACATCCCACAGCGTCTCCCAAGACACATGCCACAGCGTCTCCCAACACACATCCCACAGCGTCCCCCCAACACACATCCCACAGCGTCTCCCAACACACATCCCACAGCGTCTCCCAACACACATCCCACAGCATCCCCCCAACACACATCCCACAGCGTCCCCCCAACACACATCCACCAGCGTCCCCCCCAACACACATCCCACAGCGTCCCCCCAACACACATCCCACAGCGTCTACCCAACACACATCCCACAGCGTCTCCCAACACACATCCCACAGCATCCCCCCAACACACATCCCACAGCGTCCCCCCAACACACATCCCACAGCGTCCCCCAACACACATCCCACAGCGTCCCCCAACACACATCCCACAGCGTCCCCCCAACACACATCACACAGCATCCCCCAACACACATCCCACAGCGTACCCCAACACACATCCCACAGCGTCCCCCAACACACATCCCACAGTATCCCCCAACACATATCCCACAGTATCCCCCAACACACATCCCACAGCGTCCCCCCAACACACATCCCACAGCATCCCACAACACATATCCCACAGCGTCCCCCAACACACATCCCACAGCATCCCCCAACACACATCCCACAGCGTCTCCCAACACACATCCCACAGCGTCCCCCCAATACACATCCCACAGTGTTCCCCCAACACACATCCCACAGCATCCCCCCAACACACATCCCACAGCGTCCCCCCAACACACATCCACCAGCGTCCCCCCCAACACACATCCCACAGCGTCCCCCCAACACACATCCCACAGCGTCTCTCAACACACATCCCACAGCGTCCCCCCAACACACATCCCACAGCATCCCCCCAACACACATCCCACAGCGTCCCCCCAACACACATCCCACAGCGTCCCCCCAACACACATCCCACAGCGTCCCGCAACACACATCCCACAGCGTCCCCCCAACACACATCACACAGCATCCCCCAACACACATCCCACAGCGTCCCCCCAACACACATCCCACAGCGTCCCCCCAACACACATCCCACAGTATCCCCCAACACACATCCCACAGTATCCCCCAACACACATCCCACAGCGTCCCCCCAACACACATCCCACAGCATCCCCCAACACACATCCCACAGCGTCCCCCCAACACACATCCCACAGCATCCCCCAACACACATCCCACAGCGTCTCCCAACACGCATCCCACAGCGTCCCCCCAACACACATCCCACAGTGTTCCCCCAACACACATCCCACAGCATCCCCCCAACACACATCCCACAGCGTCCCCTCAATACACATCCCACAGCGTCCCCCCAACACACATCCCACAGCGTCCCCCCAACACACATCCCACAGCGTCTCTCAACACACATCCCACAGCGTCCCCCCAACACACATCCCACAGCGTCTCCCCAACACACATCCCACAGCGTCTCCCAACACACATCCCACAGCGTCCCCCCAACACACATCCCACAGCGTCCCCCCAACACACATCCCACAGTATCCCCCAACACACATCCCACAGTATCCCCCAACACACATCCCACAGCGTCCCCCCAACACACATCCCACAGCGTCCCCCCAACACACATCCCACAGCATCCCCCAACTCACATCCGACAGCGTCTCCCAACACACATCCCACAGCGTCCCCCCAACACACATCCCACAGTGTTCCCCCAACACACATCCCACAGCATCCCCCCAACACACATCCCACAGCGTCCCCCCAACACACATCCCACAGCGTCCCCCCAACACACATCCCACAGCGTCCCCCCAACACACATCCCACAGCGTCTCTCAACACACATCCCACAGCGTCCCCCCAACACACATCCCACAGTGTTCTCCCAACACACATCCCACAGCGACACCCCAACACACATCCCACAGTGTCCCCCCAATACACATCCCACAGCGTTCCTCCAACACACATCCCACAGCGTCCCCCAACACACATCCCACAGCATCCCCCAACACACATCCCACAGCGTCCCCAACACACATCCCACAGCATCCCCCCAACACACATTCCACAGCGTCTCCCCAACACACATCCCACAGCGTCCCCCAACGCACAACCCACAGCGTCCCCCCAACACACATCCAACAGCATCCCCCCAACACACCTCCCACAGCATCCCCCAACACACATCCCACAGCGTCCCCCAACACACATCCCACAGCGTCTCCCAACACACAACCCACAGCATCCCCCCAACACACATCCCACAGCGACCCCCAACACACATCCCACAGCGTCCCCCAACACACATCCCACAGCGTCCGCCCAACACACATCCCACAGCGTCCCCCGAACATACATCCCACAGCGTCCCCCCAACACACATCCCACAGCATCCCCCCAACACACATCCCACAGTGTTCTCCCAACACACATCCCACAGCGACACCCCAACACACATCCCACAGTGTCCCCCCAATACACATCCCACAGCAACTCGTTAACACACAACACACATCCCACAGCGTCTCCCAACACACATCCCACAGCATCTCCCAACACACATCCCACAGCGTCCCCCCAACACACATCCTACAGTGTTCCCCCAACACACATCCCACAGCATCTCGTAACACACATCCCACAGCATCCCCCAATTCGCATCCCACAGTGTCCCCCAACACACATCCCACAGCGTCCCCGAACATACATCCAACGGTGTCCCCCAACACACATCCCACAGCGTCCCCCAACACACACCCCACAGCATCCCCCAACACACATCGCGCAGCGTCCCCCCACACACATCCCGCAGCGTCCCCCAACACACATCCCACAGTGTCCAACCCAACACACATTCCACAGAGTTTCCTCAACAGACATCCCACAGCATCCCCCAACACACATCCCGCAGCGTCCCCCAACACACATCCCACAGCGTCCCCCAACACACATCCTACAGTGTCCAACCCAACACACATTCCACAGAGTTTCCTCAACAGACATCCCACAGTGTCCCCCAACACACATCCCACAGCATCCCCCCAACACACATCCCACAGCGTCCCCCCAACACACATCCTACAGTGTTCTCCCGACACACATCCCGCAGCATCCCCCAACACACATCCCGTAGCGTCTCCCAACACACATCCCACAGCGTCCCACAACACACATCCCACAGCATCCCCAACACACATCCCACAGCGTCCCCCCAACACACATCCTACAGTGTTCTCCCAACACACATCCCGAAGCATCCCCCCAACACACATCCCACAGCATCCCCCCAACACACATCCCACAGCGTCCCCCAACACACATCCCACAGCATCCCCCCAACACACATTCCACAGCGCCTCCCCAACACACATCCCACAGCGTCCCCCAACACACAACCCACAGCGTCCCCCCAACACACATCCAACAGCATCCCCCCAACACACCTCCCACAGCATCCCACAACACACATCCAACAGCGTCCCCCAACAGACATCCCACAGCGTCTCCCAACACACAACCCACAGCATCCCCCAACACACATCCCACAGCGTCCCCCAACACACATCCCACAGCGTCCCCCAACACACATCCCTCAGCGTCCGCCCAACACACATCCCACAGCGTCCCCCGAACATACATCCCACAGCGTCCCCCCAACACACATCCCACAGCATCCCTCCAACACACATCCCACAGCGTCCCCCAACACACATCCCACAGCGTCCGCCCAACACACATCCCACAGCGTCCCCCGAACATACATCCCACAGTGTCCCCCCAACACACATCCCACAGCATCCCCCCAACACACATCCCACAGTGTTCTCCCAACACACATCCCACAGCGACACCCCAACACACATCCCACAGTGTCCCCCCAATACACATCCGACAGCAACTCGTTAACACACAACACACATCCCACAGCGTCTCCCAACACACATCCCACAGCGTCCCCCCAACACACATCCCACAGCGTCTCCCAACACACATCCCACAGCGTCCCCCAACACACATCCCACAGCATCCCCCCAACACACATCCCACAGCGTCCCCCCAACACACATCCACCAGCGTCCCCCCCAACACACATCCCACAGCGTCCCCCCAACACACATTCCACAGCGTCTACCCAACACACATCCCACAGCGTCTCCCAACACACATCCCACAGCATCCCCCCAACACACATCCCACAGCGTCCCCCCAACACACATCCCACAGCGTCCCCCAACACACATCCCACAGCGTCCCCCAACACACATCCCACAGCGTCCCCCCAACACACATCACACAGCATCCCCCAACACACATCCCACAGCGTACCCCAACACACATCCCACAGCGTCCCCCAACACACATCCCACAGTATCCCCCAACACATATCCCACAGTATCCCCCAACACACATCCCACAGCGTCCCCCCAACACACATCCCACAGCATCCCACAACACATATCCCACAGCGTCCCCCAACACACATCCCACAGCATCCCCCAACACACATCCCACAGCGTCTCCCAACACACATCCCACAGCGTCCCCCCAATACACATCCCACAGTGTTCCCCCAACACACATCCCACAGCATCCCCCCAACACACATCCCACAGCGTCCCCCCAACACACATCCACCAGCGTCCCCCCCAACACACATCCCACAGCGTCCCCCCAACACACATCCCACAGCGTCTCTCAACACACATCCCACAGCGTCCCCCCAACACACATCCCACAGCATCCCCCCAACACACATCCCACAGCGTCCCCCCAACACACATCCCACAGCGTCCCCCCAACACACATCCCACAGCGTCCCGCAACACACATCCCACAGCGTCCCCCCAACACACATCACACAGCATCCCCCAACACACATCCCACAGCGTCCCCCCAACACACATCCCACAGCGTCCCCCCAACACACATCCCACAGTATCCCCCAACACACATCCCACAGTATCCCCCAACACACATCCCACAGCGTCCCCCCAACACACATCCCACAGCATCCCCCAACACACATCCCACAGCGTCCCCCCAACACACATCCCACAGCATCCCCCAACACACATCCCACAGCGTCTCCCAACACGCATCCCACAGCGTCCCCCCAACACACATCCCACAGTGTTCCCCCAACACACATCCCACAGCATCCCCCCAACACACATCCCACAGCGTCCCCTCAATACACATCCCACAGCGTCCCCCCAACACACATCCCACAGCGTCCCCCCAACACACATCCCACAGCGTCTCTCAACACACATCCCACAGCGTCCCCCCAACACACATCCCACAGCGTCTCCCCAACACACATCCCACAGCGTCTCCCAACACACATCCCACAGCGTCCCCCCAACACACATCCCACAGCGTCCCCCCAACACACATCCCACAGTATCCCCCAACACACATCCCACAGTATCCCCCAACACACATCCCACAGCGTCCCCCCAACACACATCCCACAGCGTCCCCCCAACACACATCCCACAGCATCCCCCAACTCACATCCGACAGCGTCTCCCAACACACATCCCACAGCGTCCCCCCAACACACATCCCACAGTGTTCCCCCAACACACATCCCACAGCATCCCCCCAACACACATCCCACAGCGTCCCCCCAACACACATCCCACAGCGTCCCCCCAACACACATCCCACAGCGTCCCCCCAACACACATCCCACAGCGTCTCTCAACACACATCCCACAGCGTCCCCCCAACACACATCCCACAGTGTTCTCCCAACACACATCCCACAGCGACACCCCAACACACATCCCACAGTGTCCCCCCAATACACATCCCACAGCGTTCCTCCAACACACATCCCACAGCGTCCCCCAACACACATCCCACAGCATCCCCCAACACACATCCCACAGCGTCCCCAACACACATCCCACAGCATCCCCCCAACACACATTCCACAGCATCTCCCCAACACACATCCCACAGCGTCCCCCAACGCACAACCCACAGCGTCCCCCCAAAACACATCCAACAGCATCCCCCCAACACACCTCCCACAGCATCCCCCAACACACATCCCACAGCGTCCCCCAACACACATCCCACAGCGTCTCCCAACACACAACCCACAGCATCCCCCCAACACACATCCCACAGCGACCCCCAACACACATCCCACAGCGTCCCCCAACACACATCCCACAGCGTCCGCCCAACACACATCCCACAGCGTCCCCCGAACATACATCCCACAGCGTCCCCCCAACACACATCCCACAGCATCCCCCCAACACACATCCCACAGTGTTCTCCCAACACACATCCCACAGCGACACCCCAACACACATCCCACAGTGTCCCCCCAATACACATCCCACAGCAACTCGTTAACACACAACACACATCCCACAGCGTCTCCCAACACACATCCCACAGCATCTCCCAACACACATCCCACAGCGTCCCCCCAACACACATCCTACAGTGTTCCCCCAACACACATCCCACAGCATCTCGTAACACACATCCCACAGCATCCCCCAATTCACATCCCACAGTGTCCCCCAACACACATCCCACAGCGTCCCCGAACATACATCCAACGGTGTCCCCCAACACACATCCCACAGCGTCCCCCAACACACACCCCACAGCATCCCCCAACACACATCGCGCAGCGTCCCCCCACACACATCCCGCAGCGTCCCCCAACACACATCCCACAGTGTCCAACCCAACACACATTCCACAGAGTTTCCTCAACAGACATCCCACAGCATCCCCCAACACACATCCCGCAGCGTCCCCCAACACACATCCCACAGCGTCCCCAACACACATCCTACAGTGTCCAACCCAACACACATTCCACAGAGTTTCCTCAACAGACATCCCACAGTGTCCCCCAACACACATCCCACAGCATCCCCCCAACACACATCCCACAGCGTCCCCCCAACACACATCCTACAGTGTTCTCCCGACACACATCCCGCAGCATCCCCCAATACACATCCCGTAGCGTCTCCCAACACACATCCCACAGCGTCCCACAACACACATCCCACAGCATCCCCAACACACATCCCACAGCGTCCCCCCAACACACATCCTACAGTGTTCTCCCAACACACATCCCGAAGCATCCCCCCAACACACATCCCACAGCATCCCCCCAACACACATCCCACAGCGTCCCCCAACACACATCCCACAGCATCCCCCCAACACACATTCCACAGCGCCTCCCCAACACACATCCCACAGCGTCCCCCAACACACAACCCACAGCGTCCCCCCAACACACATCCAACAGCATCCCCCCAACACACCTCCCACAGCATCCCACAACACACATCCAACAGCGTCCCCCAACACACATCCCACAGCGTCTCCCAACACACAACCCACAGCATCCCCCAACACACATCCCACAGCGTCCCCCAACACACATCCCACAGCGTCCCCCAACACACATCCCTCAGCGTCCGCCCAACACACATCCCACAGCGTCCCCCGAACATACATCCCACAGCGTCCCCCCAACACACATCCCACAGCATCCCTCCAACACACATCCCACAGCGTCCCCCAACACACATCCCACAGCGTCCCCCGAACATACATCCCACAGTGTCCCCCCAACACACATCCCACAGCATCCCCCCAACACACATCCCACAGTGTTCTCCCAACACACATCCCACAGCGACACCCCAACACACATCCCACAGTGTCCCCCCAATACACATCCGACAGCAACTCGTTAACACACAACACACATCCCACAGCGTCTCCCAACACACATCCCACAGCATCTCCCAACACACATCCCACAGCGTCCCCCCAACACACATCCTACAGTGTTCCCCCAACACACATCCCACAGCATCCCCCAATTCACATCCCACAGTGTCCCCCAACACACATCCCACAGCGTCCCCCAACATAGATCCAACGGTGTCCCCCAACACACATCCCACAGCGTCCCCCAACACACATCCCACAGCATCCCTCAACACACATCCCGCAGCGTCCCCCCACTCACATCCCGCAGCGTCCCCCAACACACATCCTACAGTGTCCAACCCAACACACATTCCACAGAGTTTCCTCAACAGACATCCCACAGCATCCCCCAACACACATCTCGCAGCGTCCCCCAACACGCATCCCACAGCGTCCCCCAACACACATCCTACAGTGTCCAACCCAACACACATTCCACAGAGTTTCCTCAACAGACATCCCACAGTGTCCCCCAACACACATCCTACAGTGTTCTCCCAACACACATCCCGAAGCATCCCCCCAACACACATCCCACAGCATCCCCCCAACACACATCCCACAGCGTCCCCCAACACACATCCCACAGCATCCCCCAACACACATTCCACAGCGCCTCCCCAACACACATCCCACAGCGTCCCCCAACACACAACCCACAGCGTCCCCCCAACACACATCCAACAGCATCCCCCCAACACACCTCCCACAGCATCCCACAACACACATCCAACAGCGTCCCCCAACACACATCCCACAGCGTCTCCCAACACACAACCCACAGCATCCCCCAACACACATCCCACAGCGTCCCCCAACACACATCCCACAGCGTCTCCCAACACACATCCCACAGCGTCCGCCCAACACACATCCCACAGCGTCCCCCGAACATACATCCCACAGCGTCCCCCCAACACACATCCCACAGCATCCCCCCAACACACATCCAACAGTGTTCTCCCAACGCACATCCCACAGCATCCCCCCAACACACATCCCACAGCATCCCCCCAACACACATCCCACAGCGTCCCCCCAACACACATCCCACAGCGACACCCCAACACACATCCCACCGCGTCCCCCAATACACATCCCACAGCAACTCGCTAACACACAACACACATCCCACAGCGTCTCCCAACACACATCCCACAGCATCTCCCAACACACATCCCACAGCGTCCCCCCAACACACATCCTACAGTGTTCCCCCAACACACATCCCACAGCGTCTCGTAACACACATCCCACAGCATCCCCCAACACACATCCCACAGTGTCCCCCAACACACATCCCACAGCGTCCCCCAACATACATCCAACGGTGTCCCCCAACACACATCCCACAGCGTCCCCCAACACACATCCCACAGCATCCCCCAACACACATCCCGCAGCATCCCCCAACACACATCCCGTAGCGTCCCCCAACACACATCCCACAGCATCCCCCAACACACATCCTACAGTGTCCAACCCAACACACATTCCACAGCGTTTCCTCAACAGACATCCCACAGCGTCTCCCAACACACATCCCACAGCATCTCCCAACACACATCCCACAGCGTCCCCCCAACACACATCCTACAGTGTTCCCCCAGCACAAATCCCACAGCGTCTCGTAACACACATCCCACAGCATCCCCCAACACACATCCCACAGTGTCCCCCAACACACATCCCACAGCGTCCCCCAACATACATCCAACGGTGTCCCCCAACACACATTCCACAGCGTCCCCCAACACACATCCCACAGCATCCCCCAACACACATCCCGCAGCATCCCCCAACACACATCCCGCAGCGTCCCCCAACACACATCCCACAGCTTCCCCCAACACACATCCTACAGTGTCCAACCCAACACACATTCCACAGCGTTTCCTCAACAGACATCCCACAGTGTCCCCCAACACACATCCCACAGCATCCCCCCAACACACATCCCACAGCGTCCCCCAACACACAACCCACAGCGTCCCCCCAACACACATCCAACAGCATCCCCCCAACACACCTCCCACAGCATCCCCCAACACACATCCCACAGCGTCCCCCAACACACATCCCACAGCATCCCCCCAACACACATTCCACAGCGTCCGCCCAACACACATCCCACAGCGTCCGCCCAACACACATCCCACAGTGTTCTCCCAACGCACATCCCACAGCATCCCCCCAACACACATCCCACAGCATCCCCTCAACACACATCCCACAGCGTCCCCCCAACACACATCCCACAGCGACACCCCAACACACATCCCACAGCGTCCCCCCAATACACATCCCACAGCAACTCGCTAACACACAACACACACCCCACAGCGTCTCCCAACACACATCGCACAGCATCTCCCAACACACATCCCACAGCGTCCCCCCAACACACATCCTACAGTGTTCCCCCAACACACATCCCACAGCGTCTCGTAACACACATCCCACATCATCCCCCAACACACATCCCACAGTGTCCCCCAACACACATCCCACAGCGTCCCCCAACATACATACAACGGTGTCCCCCAACACACATCCCACAGCGTCCCCCAACACACATCCCACAGCATCCCCCAACACACATCCCACAGCATCCCCCAACACACATCCCGCAGCATCCCCCAACGCACATCCCACAGCGTCCCCCAACACACATCCTACAGTGTCCAACCCAACACACATTCCACAGCGTTTCCTCAACAGACATCCCACAGTGTCCCCCAACACACATCCCACAGCATCCCCCCAACACACATCCCACAGCGTCCCCCCAACACACATCCTACAGTGTTCTCCCGACACACATCCCGCAGCATCCCCCCAACACACATCCTGTAGCGTCTCCCAACACACATCCCACAGCGTCCCCCAACACACATCCCACAGCATCCCCAACACACATCCCACAGCGTCCCCCCAACACACATCCTACAGTGTTCCCCCAACACACATCCCACAGCATCCCCCAACACACATCCCACAGCATCCCCCAACACACATCCTACAGTGTTCTCCCAACACACATCCCGCAGCATCCCCCAACACACATCCCACAGCGTCCCCCCAACACACATCCCACAGCATCCCCCCAACACACATCCCACAGCGTCCCCCAACACACATCCCACAGCAGCCCCCAACACACATCCCGCAGAGTCCCCCAACACACATCCCGCAGCGTCGCCCAACACACATCCCACAGCGTCCCCCAACACACATCCTACAGTGTCCAACCCAACACATTCCACAGCGTTTCCTCAACAGACATCCCACAGTGTCCCCCAACACACATCCCACAGCATCCCCCCAACACACATCCCACAGCGTCCCCCCAGCACACATCCTACAGTGTTCTCCCAACACACATCCCACAGAGACCCCCCAACACACATCCCACCGTGTTCCCCACCACACATCCTGCAGTGTCCACCCAACACACATCCCACAGCATCCTCCAACACACATCCCACAGCGTCCCCCAACACACATCCCATAGCATCCCCCAAAACACATCCCGCAGCGTCCCCCCAACACACATCCCAGTGTCCACCCAACACACATCCCACAGCGTCCCCAACACACATCCCACAGCATCCTCCAACACACATCCCACAACGTCCCCCAACACACATCACATAGCATCCCCCAAAACACATCCCGCAGCGTCCCCCCAACAAACATCCCAGTGTCCACCCAACACACATCCCACAGCGTCCCCCAACACACATCCCACAGCGTCCACCCAACACATATCCCACAGAGATCCCCCAACAAACCTCGCAGTGTTCCCCCAACACACATCCCACAGCGTCCCCCAACACACACTTCAGCACATCCCCAACACACATCCCACAGTCTTCCCCAATACACATCCCAAGTGTTCCCCCAACACATACCCCACAGTGTCTACCGAAGACACATCCCACAGTCCCTCCCCCCAACATACACCCCACAGCATCCTCCCCACACACATCCTAGTTCCCTCCCCCAACCCCCCAACATATTACCCACTCCTTAGCACACTTTTGAATAAGGGAAATTTTGTGCCGGAATGCACAGTGCACTTCTCTTGTAATCTATTATTATGAGTGTTATGAGTATTTGAATAAGTCAGAAAATGGACTGTTCAGACGGCTGTAAATGATGGTATAGGTTCGTTCATGGAGACGGTAGTAGGTGGCCTCTTCCCTCTGACAGTTGATTCTGCTGCGCTTCTGTGCTGTCTGTTCTAGGGCCCACTTTAAAGACACATGAAAACACTCAGCTCTACTGATCTTTATGTCCCGACTCCAGCCTGGATTCTGACGTTGTCCTCATATCTGTTAGTTTTGACCAGATTTACCTGATGAGTTGTTACACCAGGTGCTCTTGAACTCAAACCTTAAGGAACCCCCACTCCTAGTTCACGCCCACTCCCTTGTGGTGGTCGCCTTATCGGGGCAAGCATTGACTTCATCTTCATAAAGCTATTCTGGAACTAATCTCCTTGGCTGGACACTAGCTCAGCCAGCAAGAACATTAAATATAGTTTGTAAAAGATATCAAAGACATTTCAATTGACAAATGTCAAAATGTATTGCCGAATGTTAACTTTTATCATTTGAATTCTTACTTTAGAGGAATTATCTGCTGCTAAGATTTTTTGAAATCATATTATTTTGAGTAAGGTGGCATCAAAGGAGAAGTTTGTACAAGCTCAGAGTGATATGCTCTTAATCAAAATTAACAATTATTGTATGACACACAATGTGACAGCTGTAACATTGAATTACAATACCATCTACAGGAATAATCAGGAGTAACTGATACTGCAAGCTCTTAAAATGAGTTTTCAATTAATCATGCACCTCATATACCAAAATCATTCCATAGTGGACTGATAGATTATCAGGGGATTTGTGTACATACGTATAGTTTACAAACAGATAATATACATTGCTTTATTAAAACCGGATTCACTGGATATTGTTGAGCTGAGAGTAATATAGTACAACAAATAAAAACTGTAGAACAATTAATGATAAAACAGTGTAAACTTTGCAGAAACACATAATTAACGATCGAGGGAGCAAAGATCCATCTCGTTGTTTCCAGTGTTGACAATGTCATTACAAGTGATGAAATTCAAGCAGAAGTTGCCAACAGGAGGATGGTTGTAATGCGTTACCATTGATTCCCACCCCTGCAGAAAAGGATTAATGAACATTAGTGAGCAACTAATTAAATAGTAATTTACCGGTTTATGGTCTTGTTAATAGCTAATCAGGGGAAGCTTGTGCACAATTGGACACACCTGGAGACTCATCCACTGTAAATTGTTCAAATTCAAATCAGCTGACAAACAGGGATTTGTTATCATGTATGGTGGATGTAACGTGGAATAAAAGTGACTTTACAGCAGCAAACATGAATGTTGTGGCTCCTGTTAGATTTCTTTCTGGAAAGTACAGGACTGTTATAACCTGCCTTCTTACCATTGGCTGGGGACTAATGACAATCCCACAATCCTGTGGGAGTATGAGCTTCCCCAATGAGGGGGGCGGAGAAACCATTAGTAAACTCCAAGTATAAATAAAGCTGGTCAGTTTGGAACCAGCAGGAAGGAAAGTGCAGCAAGGGAAGTTGCTGCTGCTGTTATATATATATATGTAATTGTAAATAAATTTTATTACTTTGTATCCTTAAAACTCATGCTGGATTCTTCGTGGCCCTCACAAAATTGGCGACAAGGATGGGATGCATCCCCGTATGGTATTGGGGCCGTCCTGTCGCACAAGATGGAGAACGGGGCCGAGCGACCGATAGCTTTCGCCTCCCTCACATTAACTGCAGCAGAGAAAAAGTACGCACAGATCGAGAAGGAGGGCCTGGCAGTGGTTTTTGCGGTGAAACGCTTCCACCAGTACGTGTATGGCCGTCATTTCACTATCGTGACTGATCATAAGCCTCTGCTGGGATTTGTCAGAGAGGATAAGCCAATACCACCCATTGCTTCCGCACGGATCCAGCGCTGGGCTTTGTTGCTTGCTGCATACGAGAATTCTCTGGAGCACAAACCAGGAACGCAGATAGCAAATGCCGACGCACTGAGCCGATTGCCTTTATCGACCGGCCCCATATCGACCCCCACGACTGGTGAGGTGGTTGCAACCCTAAATGTTATGGACACCTTGCCTGTCACAGCATCACAGATCTGTGAGTGGACCCAGACGGAGCCAGTCCTGTCAAAGGTTCGGCACAGAGTCCTGTATGGTGGGCAGTATAGGCAGCTCCCAGGCGAGTTGCAGGCATTTTCCTACAAGCTGTCAAAATTCAGCGTGGAAGACGGCATCCTCTTGTGGGGGACGCGTGTGATTGTCCCGGAAAAAGGCCAGGAGCTGATACTAACAGACTTACACAATGGGCATCCAGTGTGACCAAAATGAAAATGTTGGCCCGGAGTTATGTCTGGTGGCCAGGCCTCGACACCGACATTGAGAAGGTGGCCCAAAACTGCTCCATTTGCCAGGAGCATCAGAAGCTTCCGCCGGCCGCGCCCCTACATCACTGGGAATGGCCAGGGCGGCCTTGGGCACGCTTGCATGCAGGTTTCACAGGCCCTTTTCAAGGATCCATGTTCCTTCTATTAATCGACGCCCAGTCTAAATGGCTAGAGGTGCATAAGATGCAGGGGACAACGTCCTGCGCAACAATTGAAAAGATGCGTTTGTCTTTTAGTACGCATGGCCTCCCCGAGGTGCTGGTCACGGATAACGGCACTCCATTCACGAGTGAGGAGTTTGCGAGGTTCATGAAGATGAACGGCATACGCCATATCCGCACTGCCCCATACCACCCGGCTTCAAATGGGTTGGCAGAGCGCGCAGTGCAGACATTCAAAAGAGGCCTAAGGAAGCAGTCTTCCGGATCAATGGACACGAGACTGGCTCGCTTTTTGTTTACGTATAGGCCCACCCCCCCATGCGGTGACTGGGGTAGCTCCCGCAGAACTCCTAATGGGCCGGAGACTTCGCAGTATGATTTTCTCGGACATTGGTGCAAAAGTACGCCGCACACAAGAACGGCAGGGACAGGGATTTTCTCGGCATCGGCCGATTCGGCAGTTTGCGCCCGGTGACCAAGTATTCGTTCGGAATTTTGCTGGTGGTGCCCAGTGGGTTCCTGGCATAATCTTTCACCAAATGGGCCCTATATCTTACCAGGTGCAAGCCCAGGGTCGTCTCCAGCGCAAACATGTAGACCACGTTCAATCCAGAAGACTATCCCCTCAAAAGACTCCCCGCCCCCGGAGCTCATTTCTACAGCCGCAGAGACCAGAGACAAGGGAAGGTAGTCCTCACAATTTTCCACTGGTGCCTCACTTGAAGCCTGCGCAGGTCGTTACAGAACCGAATGGAGATAGAGACGCGGACATGACGGAGGCAGCAGACTCTGACTCCGAGATGGAGACACAGGTCGCATCAGAGGGGGAATCCTCGGGTCCACGGGCCGTGGATGTACAACCGTTGCGCCGTTCATCACGGAAGCGCCGGTCTCCGTCTCGTTACACACCGCCTGATCCAGCGCCGCGTGCAAATGGTGTCCGGCCTGCGGCAAAACGAGTCCGATGCCCTCCTTCGCCAGGGTCTTCGGTGGATTCCTTGGACTTTGGGGGGGAGGGATGTTATAACCTGCCTTCTTACCATTGGCTGGGGACTAATGACAATCCCACAATCCTGTGGGAGTATGAGATGCCCCACTGAGGGGGGCGGAGAAACCATTAGTAAACTCCAAGTATAAATAAAGCTGGTCAGTTTGGAACCAGCAGGAAGGAGAGTGCAGCAAGGGAAGTTGCTGCTGCTTTTATATATATATATATGTTATTGTAAATAAATTTTATTACTTTCTATCCTTAAAACTCATGCTGGATTCTTCATGGCCCTTACCAAAAGGATAGAGCCCAGTATCCCAGTCTGGGGCAGCATGGTAGCCTAGTGGTTAGCACAGTTGCTTCACAGCTCCAGGGTCCCAGGTTCGATTCCTGGCTTGGGTCACTGTTTGTGTGGAGTCTGCATGTTCTCCCCGTGTGTGCGTGGCTTTCCTCCGGGTGCTCCGGTTTCCTCCCACTGTCCAAAGATATGCAGGTTAAGTGGATTGGCCATTTAAAATTGCCCTTAGTGTCCAAAAAGCTTAGGTTGGGTTACGGGGATAAAGGCGATAGGGTGGAGGTGTTGACCTTGGGTAGGGTGCTCTTTCCAAGGGCCTGTACAGACTCGATGGGCTGAATGGCCTCCTTCTGCACTGTTAATTCTATGATAAAATATGCTCCAAAAAAGAGTAGTAATCTCAGGATTATTGAATTTACAGTGCAGAAGGAGGCCATTCGGCCCATCGAGTCTGCACCGGTTCTTGGAAAGAGCACCCTACCCAAGGTCTACATCTCCACCCTATCCCCATAACCCAGTAACCCCACCCAACCCAGTAACCCCACCCAACACTAAGGACAATTTTGGACACTAAGGGCAATTTATCATGGCCAATCCACCTAACCTGCACATCTTTGGACTGTGGGAGGAAACCGGAGCACCCGGAGGAATCCCACGCACACACGGGGAGGATGTGCAGACTCCACACAGACAGTGACCCAAGCCGGAATCGAACCTGGGACCCTGGAGCTGTGAAGCAATTGTGCTATCCACAATGCTACCGTGCTGCCCGATACTTCCAGTGCCACACACTAACAAGCAAAGAATTAGGAAGATAGGTACGATGAATGTGTGGCCAGAAGGTGTCAGATTCCTGAGGCATTGGGACAGGATTTGACGAAGGTGGGACCTGCACAAACTGGATGGGTTGCATCCCCAACAAGACCGGGGCCAATATTCTTGTAGGCGTGTTTGCTTGTGTGGTTGGGGAGGCTTTACACTAGTATGGAAGGGTGATGGGTACTTAAGCAGGGAGTTAGAGGAGACGGGAACTGGGTTAAAACAGAAGGCAGAAAAAATTAAAGCAAAAGAGGAAGACATGGAAATAAAAGGCAAAAAACAAACAGTGGCTCTCTTGTCCCTTGGGATAGGCTTAGTGTAAGGAAAGTGGTAAAAAAAACTAAATTAAGAGTTCTGGATCTTAATGCATGTAGCATAAAAAAAGGTAAATGAACTAATGGCACAAATAAAGTTAAATGGATGTGATCTCTTGGCATTACTGAGACATGGAGATCAAAGTTGGGAAATCAATATTCATGGTTATATGACTTTTAGGACAGTGGAAAGGAAAAGGTGGTGGGGTAGCTCTGTTAATAAGAGAGGAAATAGGTACAGTTCTGAGGGACTATTTAGGTTCCGAGGATGTGGAGTCGATTCAGGTGTTAGTGACAAATACCAAAAGACAGGAGTGGTTGGAGTATTGTGCTGACCCCCAAAAGTAGCCACCCAGTAAGAAAGAGTTTAAATCAAGAAATAACAAATGCATGTAAAAACTACGTTGCAATAATCATGAGCGACTTTAATTTTAATAGCGATTGGCCTAATCAAATTGGAAATGGCAGCCAAGAGAATGAATTTGAGATGGTTTCCTGGAGCAATGGGTTATGCAGTCAGCTGGGGATCAGACTATTTTGGACCTGGTAATATGTAATGAGGTAGGTTTACTAAATGACCTTGAGGTTAAGATTTCCGAGGAAGTAGTGATGAGAGTAGGATAGAATTTAGCATTCAGCTTGAGTGTGAGAAAATTGGGACTGAAATATCAGTATTAAAGAATTTAAAGAAGAGTCATTACAAAGGTATGATGATGGAATTGGATAAAGTGGACTAGCCATATAGATTAATAGGTAAGACAATAGATGAGCAGTGGCAGAAACCTGGGGAGACAATTCATGACTCCCAGCAAAAATACATCCCATTGAGGAGGAAAGAGTCTTAAGGGGACCTAGATACCCAAGGAAGTTAAGGAGGGTATTCAGCTGAACGCAGTAACATTTAAGATGGCAAAGGTTAGTGATAAGTCAGAAGAGTGGGTAGATTCAGAATAAAGCAAAGGTGGACTAAAAAAATAATCAGGCAGGAGAAAATAAACCAGGGCGAGCTAGCGAGAAACATAAAAACAGGCAATGTTTTTTTTTTTAAGTACATTTTAAAAATCCTCCCTGTTTATTTCCCAGTTCTTTTAGTTTATTATTTTGGTCCATGGACTGATTATTGGAATGTCCCTTTAAACAGAAGAGTGTTTGCCAGGACAGTGTGTTCCCAGGTTTCGTCGGAGCTGAGTGAATCTTTGGAGCCAGCTTTGGAGGAAGTTGGTTCGATTGGCTGGCTGGCAACTGGTGGGTTGGCCAGGGACAGTATTCTGCCTGGCACCAGTCAGCAAATGGTTCCCGCCAGGTGTTTATTTATCCAGAGAGAACCTGCCGGAAGCCTCTGGAACCTCGAAGGAAGAGGAGATTTATTTTCTCCCATTCTCTGCTGCCAGCTGTGAGTCTGCCGTGAACATCATTACAAGCTGAAGGAAAAGATACTAATGAAAATAGAATCATTGGGAATCTAGTTGTGCGAGACACTTTGGGGATGAGTGACCATAATATGATAGAATTTTTCATCAAAATGAAGAGTGAAGTAGTTGATTCTGAGACTAGGGTACTGAATCTTAACAAAGGAAACTATGATGAGATGAGGCGGGAGTTAGCTATGATCAACTGGGGAATGTTACTTCAATGGATGACAGTGGACAGGCAGTGGCAAACATTCAAAGAGTGCATGGAGGAACTGCAACAAATGGTTATTCCTGTCTGGCACAAAAGTAAAATGGGAAAGGTGGTCAATCCATGGCTTGTAGGGAAATTAGGGATAGTATTCAATCTAAGGAAGTAGCATATGGCCAAGGAACACAAGGTCTAAGGATTGGGAGCTGTTTAGAATTCAGCAAAGAAGGACCAAGGGATTGATTAAGGAGGGGAAAATAAAGTATGAAAGTAAGCTTGCAGGGAACATAAAAACTGTGAAGGTATGTGAAGAGAAAAAGATTGGTGAAGGCAAATGTCAGAAACAGTCAGTAACAGGGGAATGTATTATAGGGGAGAAAGAAATGGTTGAGCAAATACAAACTTTGATTCTGTCTTCACAACTGAGGACACAATAAGATACCAGAAATTTTGGGGAATGCAAGAAGGAGGAACTGAAGGTGATCGATATCAGTAGAGAAATGGTGTTGGGGAAATTAATGGGATCGAAGGTTGATAAATCCCCAGTGCCTGATAATCTACAACCAAGGGTACTGAAGGAAGTGGCTCAAGCAATTGTGGATGCATTGGTGGTCATCTTCCAGAATTCTATTGACTGTGGAACAGTTCCTGCAGATTGGAAGGTGGCTAATGTAACTCCACTATTTAAAAAGGGAGAGAAAGCAGGCAATTAAGAACCAGTAGCGGGGAAAATTCTAGACCCATTATCAAAAATGTTATAGCAGAGCACTTAGAAAACAATGGCTGTATCGGACAGAGTCAGCATGAAGGTCAAATCATGCTTGACAAATCTACTGGAATTCTTTGAGGATGTAACAGCAGAATTGATGAAGGGGAGCCAGTGGGTGTATTTGGACTTTCAGAAGGTTTTTGACAAAGTCCCGCATAAAAGATTAGCGTGTAAAATTAAAGCGCATGGGATTGGGGGATGTGTTTTGAGATGGATAGAAAAGTGGTTGGCAGACAGGAAACAAAGAGTAGGAATTAATGCGTCTTTTTCAAATTGGCAGGCAGTGACTAGCGGGCTACCGCAGGGATCAGTGCTAAGACCCCAGCTATTCACAATATATATTCATGATTTAGATGAGGGAGCAAAATGCCATATCTCCAGATTTACAGACGACTCCAAATTGGTTGGGAGGGTGAGCTGTGAGGAGGATGCAGAGATCCTTCAGTATGATTTGGACAAGTTGAATGAGTGGGCAAATGAATGGCAGAGACCGCATAATTTCGATAAATGCAAGTTTATCAACTTTGGTAGCAAAAACAAGAATGAAGACTATTATCTGAATGGTCATAAATTAGGAGAGGGGAACTTGCAATGAGATATGGGTGTCCTTGTACATCAGTCACTGATAGTAAGCATGCAGAAGCAGCAGGCGGTAAAGAAGGTAAATGGTATGCTGGCCTTCATTGCGAGAGGATTCGAGTACAGGAGCAGGTATGTCTTGCTGCAATTATACAGGACCTTAGTGAGGCAACACTTGGAACATTGTGTGCAGTTTTGGTCCCCTTACCTGAGGAAGGTTTACCAGACTAATTCTTTGATGTCAGGACTGACATACAATGAGAGATTGAATTAGTTAGGATGATATTAGCTGGAGTTCTGGAGTTCAGTATAAGTGGGTATCTTATTGAAACCTATAAAATTCTAACAGGACTGGACAGAGTAGATGCAGGAAGGATGTTCCCGACGGTGGGTGTGTCCAGATCCAGGGGACACAGTTTGAGGATATGGGATAGACCATTTAGGGCAGAGATGAGGAGAAATTTCTTCACCTAGAGACTGGTGAGCCTGTGGAATTCGTTACCATAGGAAATGGTTGAGTTTGTATGGTTTCAAGAAGCACTTAGGGCGAAGGGGATCAAAGGATATGGGGGAAACCGGGATTAGGCTATTAAGTTGGATGATCGGCCATGATCAGAATGACAGGCTGAGTGGGCTTGATGGGATGAATAGTCTCCACCAGCTCATATTTTTTCTATGTTTCTTTCTAAGATGCTATAAAGATATCTGTGTCGTGACAGTAGCTGTCGTATCTCAGAAGTGTTAAGCGACACAGAATAATTAGTAAAATTCTTAGAAAAATTGGAAATAGCTGATTTATCAGAAGATTATAAAACTTTCATAATCATGGCCTACATGCTGGAATCAGTTTCTCCCATCATCAGGGAAAGATGGAGCAAATATATCACAATGAATTCATTTGACCTAAAAGGTTCCTGTAAAAGGTTGTTCTGCTAACCTTCTCTAATGTCTAACCAAGAGAAAAAAATGGGCAATCAATACTAGTTAGACAAATACTTTTCAGCACAAGCATAGAGGCACCCCATTGTACAAAAGGATTTGGGGAGGATTGGGGGAATTTTTAGCTCCATCTTTAGTAGTAAGACCCCACAAAAAAAATCTCAGAACCCTGAAAAAAAAGAACTTGTGACCATTTAAAATTTCCTAATTGGACCGGGAATGAACTAGTATCCGATCAGTGTTGTCTAATAAAAATAATCACTGGAGTTCCGGGTGCGGCTATGCAGAGCTAGGTCGCATATTCGGTAGCTCCCGCTTGGAACGGACTTTTGGGCTCTTTTGCAGGGCCCCCACGGCATTTCCCGGTGTGGCAAGAGGACTGCAACACTGCCCTGACGGTGTCCCCCAGGAGTGTTGTGTATTTTGGCTGCCAGGTCCGGCAGAAGCAGTGGAAGATTTGGCTGCAATCAGGATAAACAGGGCCCCTTCCAGCATGCAAGCGGGGGAAGGGCAAGCTTAAAGCTGCAAACTGACCTGAGGACCTTTATCAAAAGTGATTTCTAACAGCAGAGGGAACAACTGTGAAAAGATCTCACCAGGGCCACTGAAGAAGCGGGGACGAGGCTTCCGGTGGCGGCCATGGAGGAGTAGGTCGCGCATTCGGCAGCTCCCGTCTGGAATGGACACTTAGACCTTTTTCAGGAGTTTCCATGGACATTTTGGGGCAGATTGGTGAAGAGAACACTGCCAAAAGGATTCCCTCTCGAGACTTTTGGGCTCTTTTCAGGGCCCCCAAGGGCACTTTTTCGACGTTTCCCGGTGTGGGAAGGAGTTAATAATAGTTCCCCGTCAGTATACGGCTTTAACTAGGAGCGGGGTGACAAAAAAGGTGGTGGTGGACTAGAAGAAGGGAGGGAAGAAGGACAAAATGGCAGCGGGCGGAGACCAGGCAGCGTGAAGGCAGTGGGCGGAGGAGCAACAGGAGGGTATCCAGCGCTGCCTCAGAGAGATTAAAAAGGACCTGCTAGAGCCGATGAAGGCTTCTATTGATAAGCTGCTGGAGACACAGACGGCTCACAGAGAAAAAATCTCTGACAATGAGGACGAGATCTTAGCCCTGGTGGTAAAGGTGGAGGCGCACGAGGCGCCCCACAAGAAATGGCAGGAGCGGTTCGAGGAGATGGAGAATCGGTCGAGGCGGAAGAATAGGCGGATTCTGGGCCTCCCGGAGGGGCTGGAGGGGCCGGACGTGGGGGCCTATGTGGTCAGCATGTTAAACTCGCTGATGGGAGCGGGGTCCTTCCAGGGGCCCCTGGAGCTGGAAGGGGCCCATAGAGTGTTGGCGAGGAGGCCCAAGGCTAACGAGCCTCCGCGGGCGGTGCTGGTGCGGTTCCATCGGTTCGTCGATCGGGAGTGTGTGCTCAGGTGGGCCAAGAAGGAGAGGAGCAGCAGGTGGGAGAACGCGGAGGTTCAGATATATCAGGACTGGAGTGCGGAGGTGGCGAAGAGGAGGGCCGGGTACAATCAAGCGAAGGCGGTGCTGCACAGGAAGGGGGTGAGGTTTGGCATGTTGCTGCCGGCGCGATTGTGGGTCACCTACAAGGACCGGCACCATTATTTTGAGCCTCCAGAGGAGGCGTGGACCTTTGTTCAGGCCGAGAAGCTGGACATAGACTGAGAGTCGGGATGGGCGATTGGGGACTGCGGTGGATATGTTACGCCTATTTTTGGTTCGGGGGGGGGGGGGGGGGGGCTTTGCATTGTTTGGGGTTTCTTTTTCTCTGTGTTTTTCTCTTTCGGGTTGAGGAGGGTGGATGGGGCGGGTTGGGCACAGTTTTGGTTGGTGACGGGGCCTGGTAGGTGGAGAGCGCGGGATTTCTTTCCCGCGCCGAAGACTGGGGGGGGGGCAGGACCGGGGCGGGGAAGCGAGGATTGTTTCCCGCGTTTAGAACGGAGGGGGAGAGCCTGTGAATGGGGAGCGGGAGAGGAGGGTGTGCCACACAATGGGAGGAGTCGAAGGGGAGGCGGGAGTGGCCGGGGTCAGCAGGAGTCAGCTGACTTGCGGAAGTGCAATGGGGGAGTAAACCAGCTAGGATGGGTCCTAGCCCGGGGGGTGGGGGGGGGGGGGGGGGCTGGAATCGAGTTGCTGCTGCTAAGATCAAGGGGGAGCTGGAGCGAGTGGGGTGGGTCGAGACGGGGGCATGCCGCTGTGGGGAACGGGCCGGGTGTGTGGGGTGCGGGCGCGTGGCTGGCCGAGGAGGGGTCATGGCTAGTCGGCGGGGGAGGGGAGCGGGTAGCCCCCTAATCCGGCTGATAACCTGGAATGTAAGGGGACTGAATGGGCCGGTCAAGCGGGACCGCGTGTTCGTGCACCTGAAGGGGCTCAAGGCGGATGTGGTTATGCTCCAGGAGACACACCTGAAGGTGGCAGACCAGGTAAGACTGAGGAAAGGGTGGGTAGGTCAGGTGTTTCACTCGGGGCTAGATGCCAAAAATCGAGGGGTGGCGATCTTGGTGGGAAAGAAGGTGTTATTCGAGGGGTCGAGCATTGTGGCAGATAATGGCGGTAGGTACATAATGGTAAGTGGTAAGTTGCAGGGAGAGAGGGTGGTACTAGTCAATGTGTATGCTCCGAACTGGGACGATGCGGGTTTTATGCGGCGTATGTTGGGTCGGATCCCAGACTTGGAAGTGGGGGGCCTGATAATGGGGGGAGACTTTAACACGGTGTTGGATCCTGCACTGGATCGCTCCAGGTCTAGGACGGGTAGGAAACCGGCGGCGGCTAGAGTGTTGAGGGGATTTATGGACCAAATGGGAGGGGTGGACCCTTGGAGATTTGCAAGGCAGGGGGCTAGGGAATTTTCATTCTTTTCACATGTCCATAAGGCTTATTCTCGAATCGACCTTTTCATTTTGAGTAGGGCGCTGATAGCGAGAGTAGAGGATACCGAGTTTTCGGCAATAGCCATTTCGGACCACGCCTCGCATTGGGTGGACTTGGAGATGGGGGAGGAGAGGGACCAGCGCCCGCTGTGGCACTTGGAGGTAGGGCTGTTGGCGGACGAGGAGGTGAGCGAGCGGGTCCGAGAAAGTATAGAGAGGTACTTGGAGACCAACGACAACGGGGAGGTCCGAGTGGGGGTGGTATGGGAGGCACTGAAGGCGGTGGTGAGGGGAGAGCTGATCTCCACCAGGGCCCACAAGGAGCGGAGGGAGCGGGGGGAGAGGGAGAGGCTGGTGGGGGAGATGGTGAGGGGAGACAGGAGGTATGCGGAAGAACCTGAGGAAGGATTGTTGAGGAAGAGGCGCAGCCTCCAGGCCGAATTCGACCTGGTGACCACCAAGGGTGAACAAGGGTTCTTTAGGCGGTGGCAACCGTTCTTAGACTTTCTGGCAGAACGCTAGACATTGGTCAATGGCAGCAGCAGCTCGGGGGGTGGGGGGGGGAGGCGGGTTGACTTTATTTCTGTTTATGTTACTTACACTGGAAGGGTCTGAGGGCGTGTATATACCTGTTGTCTTAAGTCAGGGTGTTAATGTTAATTTATTATTTAGGTACAGGGGGGAGGGGTTTGGGGGGTTGCTTTTTTAGATTGTGTTTTGCACTTAACCCTGTGGGGTTCTTTTTTCTTTCTCATTTTGTTATTGATATTTTATGAAAACCTTTAATAAAATTTTTTTAAAAATAATAATAATAATCACTGGAATGGTGACACGATGATGCACGGTAGCACAAATGGATAGCACTGTGGCTTCACAGCGCCAGGGTCCCAGGTTCGATTCCCTGCTGAGTCACTGTCTGTGCGGAGTCTGCACGTTCTCCCCGTGTCAGCGTGGGTTTCCTCCGGGTGCTCCGGTTTCCTCCCACAGTCCAAAGAATGACCAGTCCAGGTTAGGTGGATTGGTCATTCTAAATTGTCCTTAGTGACCAAAAGGGTTGGGAGGGGTTATTGGATTGCGGGGATAGGGTGGAGGTGACGGCTTAGGTGGGTTGGTGCAGACTCGATGGGATGAATGGCCTCCTTCTGCACTGTATGTTCCATGACATCTTTTTAGCCACATGCAGTCATTTTAGTAGAATTGTCTTGCACGTAATTCAGCTACATGTCTGTCACTTGCAGATTTACTTTCAAACATTTACTACGAACAAATTTAAAAGTTTGCAATCTCTCTCAATTACTAACCTTTCTGCTTGACTCCTCCAGAGCACATTTCTGAAGTCCACAATTTCTGAATGAGGGGCATCAATCTTTCAGCAGACCGGCAAACTGGTGATGTTTACAGGTTTTCACTGCACTGTTCAACAAATCAGCAGCTGCCTTTCTGAGTGCAGAGGTTACTTTGTTGAATTATACGGTTTCAGACCAGTGACTGCTGTATAGTTCTGATCTCTCTTTTTCCAGCAGTGTTTTGACTAATCATTGGTGACCAAGGCCAGGTTGTCCAGGTTCACCTTAACCTTTTCGCAGCAGCCAACATGGCAGAATTACATTTACAGTCTTTCAGTTCTGTAAATGCCAACAGCTCGTCTCTCAGTCCAAGGTCTTGTTTAACAAATCATTGTCAAAACACTCACTACATTGCAGGATTTGTCCATCGCAAGGGAATCCATCAACCGGTGTGCTAACTGAAGTTCAATGATGCCAGACAGGTCCAGTAGACAATGATAAACTGACCACTCAAATGTAGCTTTTAACATTTCTGGCAGGAAACGTTTTCTGATTTTCATTTCCTCGTTTTCCTTGACTTCACCATAATATATTTTGTCATCAATGTTTTCACCTGAGTTGCACCCAGCTGTGGATAAGAATATCCATGGTTCTTCCTACAGATCTGTGTGGGGCAGAAACTAAAAACTTTTACTGCTTATATAGTTGCTCATCAATTAATCTGTAAATAGCTTCACAAATTACATGGAAGCTGGAAGTTGGATTGGGAGAGTTTGAGTTTAGGTTTGGGAGAAAGGGTGCGGGATTCTCCGCTTCAAAATCGCGATCGGCATAGGGCCAGAGAATGGGCGTCAAACTGGAGATCGGATCCGATGCTGCTTCCCGGAGAATCGCCGCCAATCGTACGCGGTCGACGCGGCGCTGGTCGGGGGCCATTCAAAAAGGCCTCTGCGGCAATTCACCGAGTGCAGCTGGCTAGGTTCTCGCTGGAGTGGTTCTCTCATTGTCCCACCCAACGGGAACTCAGCGTGGCGGCTGCGAACTTCGTCCGTGGCTGCCCTGGTGGGGGATCATTCATGTGGGGGGTCTCCAGGAAGGCCAGGCTACCGATCGAAGGGGCCACCGATCCGCGGGCGCGTACGATCTGGAGGGGGACTTATCTTCTTGGTGCCTGTCGACTATGTCTCACGGGGCGGGCGACGTGGGCCGCTGCTGCGCGCATGCGCGGACCCCCGACCGAAAGTGCAGGGCCCCGTTTCGGCAGCCGAAGTATGTTTGAAAACTCACCACTATTCTTAGAAGTCCCCCTATACCAAAAAGGGCCGACATTCTAAATGGTGAACAGGGATTCTCACTCCCTGACTCCAATGCAGGCTTCAGTGGGTGTTATCCAGGTCAAACTATGTTTTCAAGTTATCCCCCGGTAAAACCCATACCTTCACCGAAGATTTCATCTACTTACCACTTAGTAGCATCGATCCTGGGTCCCACATTGCTAAGTAAGTAAAGTAGACTTTGGAATAACCACTGTTTCAGATTAAATTAAGTTATTTTATAATTATATTTTTTCTTTTAAAAAGTGCAATTACTTTCTTTACAGAATGGTAAAAAGATCTTGCTTCTGGATCCTTCTGGGTGGTTGAAGGGACCTTCAGGCCCAACTTGACAATCAATCTTCTTTTTAAAATCTGGTCTTCTTTAGATGTATTCGCTGATGAGCTTGGTTGCTGTGTCCTATCTTTCCCATGTACCGAGCTGTGAGAGCTGGCTCTGCTGGCTATCTCTGAGCTGACTCTGAGCTGACTCTGCCTCCTCTATAAATTCTAGTCTTCCTTTGATGTATTAGCTGTTTTAGCTTGGCTGCTATGCCCTGTCCCTTTCCCATGGCCGAGCTGACTGTAATCTGACTCTAAACTGCTTGTTCCTTCTCTGCTTCTCCGCCTCTCTCGGAGTTCTGGTCCTGCCTGCTGTCCCCTTTCTTCGGGTTTATATATTTTTCGAACAGTTATTTAGTTTTTATGACTTCATTGTAAAGTAACTTTTATCACTTTGATTGTAAAAAGTATCTTTGATCTAAACATTCTAAACCAACTGAGTATTCATTTTGACATTACTTCATCTCATAGATCTGATTACATTGTTTCCTTTGTGATGTTCAAAGTTCCTTTGTGATATTCAAAAATGCTTTGGTTTCAAGAGGTGTGAATTTTGGTTTGGTTCCTGTCATTTCTATGGTTTTATTTTCCAATTGTGTCCTCAGCTCATAACTTTGACTTTGATTTTGGCTTTGAATTATGTTTCTCGTAGACTGATAGTCTCCAGATTTCTTTAATTTACCTGGTATTAGCAAAAGTTCACTCCTAGAATTGTCACCAAATTCAACTGAACCTCATCCTTTCCTTTCCGGCTGCTTACTAAGATAGTTACTTTCAATTAAAGTGTGAAACCATTGTTTTTGGCTTCATTCAAAAATCCTGTGTGTTTGCTAAGCCTGCTTGACCAAGGATATCTGCATTTTACAATCCTGCTCTTTGCAGCTGCTGTTGACCCTTTGTGGGATCTTTCCCTGTATCCTCCCATGTTTCTCTCAGACCAGATATTGCCAGACTTCCATGTTTCAAATGGCACATCTTTTCCATATTATCAATTACTGGAGCTGCGAGGACTACTCCGGGGCCCTGTTAATCCCATCCAAATCGGAGAATCACCCTGGACTTTCTCCAGGTAAGTCCAGAGTGATCTGCGCCTGTTTTTTCATGGGCGTGGGTGCATAGCCCCATTATTGGAGAACCCCATCCAGTCTTTCTGCTGCAGGTGAATTTAAGGCCAAAGGACTCTTAGTGTGGAGGGCCAATACAACAGAGTGCAATTCAAACTATTAATGTAAAAATAGTCTTGGAGTTATGATGGAAAATTTTCAAAAGTTGCAACTACATTAGTAAGCCATAACTTCCTGGTTCGCCAGTGTTGCGATGGGGTGGGGTACCACAAAGATGTACTGGGTAATCCTTCTGGGAGGTTCCGAGTTAAGGGTTTACTTGGCAATCGTCCAGAAGCATGAACTTCCCCCAGACAATTGCTCTGGACTGGAAACCATTTGATTTAAATTGCTACCTTCGGATTGGTTTGCCAGTTTTACACTCATATTGGTAACTTCTTCGTAGTGGAAATCGGTGTCGACTTACCTGTGTTTGCAATGGAAAGCACCTGTGTTGCCTCACATTCCTGATTCAGGTTGGGTGAAACTGAAGAAGCGAAGTGTTCCCCTGGCTCCAGCAGCAGGAGCGGGTCTCAGCTACATTCCAGAAACTGGAAGGTCAACTGGAAGGTTCCAGTAGCCTTCACTCGCAGGAGATAGTCCCAGCATTGTGTGGCACCCAGGCCAACATTGCAAGGGTCTCCTCCGCAGTGGAAATCCTGGGGCAGGCTGTCCTAGCCATGACTGGCGAACTCCAAGGCATGGCTCAGTCTCTGACGACCATGGCTGAGAGGTTCGACAGCATGGCTCAGTCACAGAGGGACATGTTACAGACACAGAGGGACATTTCTGAGGCAATTCAGAGTTTGACCCATTCACACAGGACCACGACTTAGAGTGCATTCAGAGCACTAGAGTTCCTCCAGTACAGGCATGTTCGGGCATAAGAGGTAGAAAAAGGTGCCGTCGGACAGAGCACCTGTTCTTTCGGGAAAGCACTTCAGACTTCTAAAAAGAAAACACTATGAAAAATACCTTCCGAGCATGCATCTGCTCTTTCCAGGAAGTAATTCAGAATAGTAGCTGGATTTGCGCCGGGCACAATGCTGCCGGAGAATTGGCCACACATCTACTCTAAAAGAGTTAGAAGGAAAAAATGCACTTATAGCTTCAGAGTAACTTTTTTAACCATCCAGGGGGATCCCCACACCCCTCCTCCAACTAAGCATCCCACCCTGCCCGCCCTCTCAGACCCCCACCCCCACACGAGCCAACGCCTGGGTGCCCCGAACCCGACTCCCCGATTAATTTTATTTCCTCCCCACCGATGTTAGAACACCCACATTCCCTTCACTTACCTTAGAAACTTACCTTCTAACTTTCGAAAGGACTTTTAAATTCATCTGCTTTACTGGTGCTGGTGCTATTAAAAGGGAGCGTATCCCACCTTGCTCCATTCCTGCCACTGGAGCCAGGGGCGCGCCTCATTTCTTCAGTCTCACCTGGCCTGAGTCAAGAAGGTCGGGTGTGCCCAGCGTTTCCATTCCGAGCGCAGGAACTCAGTACAGAGTGGCTATCTGCCATCAATCACCAGTGAGGAAGTTACGGGCCGACGTAAAATATTAAATTATTGAAACACGTGAAATTATGTACATTTCAACATCTTACTGACACCTGTTTAATCTTATCCGGTAGCCTCTGGGATTCAACAACTAACCCGGTGGGGCGGGGGGTTCCGGCGTAATGGAGTGGCGTGAACCACTCCGGCGTCAGGCTGCCCCAAAGGTGCGGATGTCTCCGCACCTTTAGGCGCCAAGCCCTCACCTTGAGGGGCTAGGCCCGCGCCGGAGTGGTTTGCGCGCCGCCGGCTGGCGGAAAAAGCCTTTGGCGCCGCGCCAGCCGGGGCCGAAAAGTCTTCGCCGGGCGACGCGGATCGGCGCATGCGCGGGAACGTCAGTGGCTGCTGACGTCTTCCCCACACATGTGCAAGGGAGGGGGCCTCTTCCGCCTCGGCCATAGTGAAGACCATAGCGAAGGCGGAAGAAAAAGAGTGCCCCCACGGTACAGGCCCACCCGTGGATCGGTGGGCCCCGATCGCGGGCCAAGCCACCGTGGGGGCACCCCCCGGGGCCAGATCGGCCCGCGCCCCCCCCCCAGGACCCCGGAGCCTGCCCGCGCCGCCTTGTCCCGCCGTTCAAAAGGTGGTTTAATCCACGCTGGCGGGACAGGCATTCCAGCAGTGGGACTTCGGCCCATCGCGGGCCGGAGAATCGGCGGGGGTGGGTCAGCCGACCGGCGCGGTGCGATTCCCGCCCCCGCCGACCGGCGCGGCGCGATTCCCGCCCCCGCCGAATCTCTGGTGGTGGAGACTTCGGGACACGGCGGGGGCGGGATTCACGCCAGCTCCCGGCGATTCTCCGACCCGGCTTGGGGTCGGAGAATCCTGCCCAAGGTGTTGGTCAACTCCAAAAGAAAGATATTTTGACTCCCTATTGTTAAGTTATATTATTCATATAGCTGAGTTACATAGGTCTGGTTTGTCCTCTGTTTGATCTCTGGTCTTTGCTGAATCAGCTGTTCTTAGCTTGGTTGATCAGTGAGTAATAAAATTTGAATTAATAGAGGAAAGATCAAGCAGGTTGCTTCACAGTAATGCACTCCAACGCAAACATTTCCAGTATTCACTGTACCCAAGCAATCTGACATATATGGGGACAGCCCCAGTAAACATTCTCCTCATGCTTGACGAATGGCCTTTGTTGAAGTTCTGGAGGACATTCAGTGCCCAAGAAACTATTTTTCTCATAAGGAGACAAACCTAAAGAAGAAATGGAGAGGGACGACATTTTGGTGACGAAAAGAGCAGCAAGAGGAAAAAAGAGCTTCAGAGCGATCAAGGCTGTCCTCTGTGGCCACGGTTGTTGACATCCATCACATGAACTGAGCATTGGTACAAAGCAATCACCTAAATGTTGACTCATGCTTCAGTTGCCTGGATCAGCCAGAAGATTAAGGTTGTGTGATTTCCCCAGCACAACTTTGCGTAAGGAAGAAAGATAAAAATTACATTTGTGTAGTACCAGTTGCATCTTCAGCGCTTCCCCAAATGCTTCATACTCAATGGGCTGCCTTTTAAATGTAATCATTGCAATCTGGACTGTATCATGGAGAATGAAATAAGGCTCCCAAGACAGCAAATAGATTGATGAAAAGATGCCGAGAAGACACATTAATGGTTGCAGGATTTGTAGTTAATCATGGAGGAGGCCATCAGCTTGGGTCTCAGATGTGGTTGGTGCCTTAATAAATCAGCAAAATGTTGGAAATCAGGTGGAAAACTCCACATAATGAGCGCAAAGGAGGATGGTTGTGACTGGTGGAGGTTAATCATCTCAACCCGAGACATCGCAGCTGGAGTTCCTCAGTGTAGTGTCCATCTTCAGCTGTTTCATCAATGACCTTCCCTTCAATTCGGGTCAGAAGTGAGGATGTTCGCCAATGCTGATGATTGCACAATGCTCAGCACCATTTGTGACTCCTCAGATACTGAAATGGACCATGCCTATATCAGCAAGACCAAGACAATATTCAGGGTTGGGCTGATAAGTGGCAAGCAACATTCATGCCACACCCAGGTAATGACCATCTCCCAACAAGAGGAAATCTAACCACTTGCCCATGACAGTCAATGGCATTATCATGACTCAATCCACCACTATCAACATCCTGCGGGATACCATTGGCCAGAAACTGAACTGGACCAGCCACATAAATCTTGTGGCTACAAGAACATATCAGAGACTGGGAATTCTGTGGAGATACCTCTCACCTTCTGACTCCACAAAGCCTGGCCACCATCTGCAAGGTGTCAGGTGTGTCATGGAATATTCTCCACTTGCCTGCATGAGTGCAGCTCCAACAACACTCAAGAAGCTCAACACCATCCAGGACAATTCAGCGGCTGGATTGGCATCGCATCCGCCACTTTCAACATTCATTCCTTCCACCACCGATGCATAGTGGCAGCAGTGTGTACCGTCTTCAAGATGCACTGCAGCAATTTGCCAAGGCTCCTTCGACATCACCTTCCAAACCCGCAACCACTACCACCGAGAAGGACAAAGTTAGCAGGGTGATATGGTGGTACAGTAGTCAGCACTGTTGCTTCACAGTGCCAGGGATTCCGGTTCAATTCCAGCCTTGTGTGACTGTGTGGACTTTGCACGTTCTCCCTGTGTCTGTGTGGGTTTCCTCCGGGTGTTCCGGTTTCCTTCCACAGTCCAAAGATGTGCGGGTTAGTTGGGTTGGCTATGATAAATTGTCCTTTAGTGTCCAAAGGTTAGGTGGGGTAATGGAGTTGCAGGGATAGGTTGGGGAGGACGAGGGCCTAAGTAGGGTGCCCTTTCAGAGGGTCAGTGCTGACTCGATGGGCTGAATGCCCTCCTTCAGCACTGTAGATATTCTGTGATTATATTTCATGATTCTATGACGATTCATGGGAACACCACCACTTGCAAGTTTCCCTCCAAGCCAAACCTGACTTGGAACTATATCGCGATTCCTTCATTGTCGCTGGGTCAAAATCTTGGAACTTCCTTCCTAACAGCTCCTAACAGGAGCTCCAACAACACATGGACTGCAGTGGTTCAAGAAGGCAGCTCATCACCACCTTCCTCAGGGTAAATAGGGATGGGCAATAAATGATGGCCTCGCAAGCAATGAATTAACCTAACAAGCGCGGCTTTCGGGACTTGTGGGAGGAAACCAGAACACCCAGAGGAAACCCACGCAGACATGGGGAGAACTTGCAGACTCCACACCGAAAGTGATCCAAGCCGGGAATCGAACCCAGGTCCCTAGCACTGTGAAGCAACAGTGCTAACTATTGTGCTACCGTACAATTCCCACATCTCAAGAATGAAAATGAAATTAATAAAAACCTCTTGTCTACATCTTCCTCAACTCTCCGCAAATATTTAATCATTTACAGAACCTTAATCAGCACATTAACACAGAACTACAAAAAAAAAGGAAACTTTGTTTGTGGAAATGTCTACAAAGTATTACAATAGCCAGAAAATGAAGGAGAATTTCACCCCATCTGCCAAGCTGGATTTAAACCAATCTTCGAAATGAAAGGTAACCTACCCCATTGTGCTGCTCCATCCCTATGAATGCCTTGCTCTATTTTTATGTTAGAATAATTTTCTGCAAAACCAAGATAATGAATATCACTGCTGAACAATCCAAGGATCAAGGATATTTTGGCAAATTATAACACAGAGTAGTACTCTTTTTACACTCCAGTAACAATACGATTAAATTCTATGGTATTCAGGTTTTGTCCAGCAGTCATTTCTGAAGCGGGCTTCTAACTGATTATCAGTTTGTTCTGAATAGTGGGTAATTTTGTGCTGTGTGCTTCTTTCCAACAAGAGCTCATTGAGATTACAGAAAATTCATCCCTTTTCAGATCCTTACTGCCAGTTGAAAGAAATGGCTTTCTTATTCCTCGTTCTAAGCTCCAATTGCATCCACTGTGTCACCCAAACTTGCTGCACAATCAGCTTTTATACCAAAAGTAGCAAAACCAATAATTAGAATAGGCTTAAATACATTATATAAAACATAATTTAGAGTTAGTCGTATTTAATGAAGTTATTGAAGTTACTCAGATGTATAAATTGTCAAAAATATTTCAAGGCACTCTAAATAATTCAAGTACACCTTATAAACACATTTTATCACATCATTATTTTAGGACATGCAATGTCCATTTGTGTTTCATTATGTGCATATTTATTTCTAAAAGCTATATCTTTAATGGTATTGAACTAATTAGACTTCACAATCCCCCACTGTTTGAAAGCATGATGGAAAGATCAATTCAATGCAATCCTTTCAAGGTGGATGCTGAAAGGATGTTTTCCCCCTGGGGGAGATATTAGAATCACAGAATATAGTAGGATTCTCCGTCCAGTGATGCCAGAATCACAAAACGTGTTTGGGCACAGAATCGTGCGTGAGGTAAAATTCTTGTCCGGTGCCGGGCGCCCGACAGAACGCCATACTCCGGTGCATTGACAGCGGCATGAATGCATTCTACTCCACGCGTAAAGTAAACGACTTTGCCATACCATTAACGGGCCTGACCCGGTATTCTCCGGGGCTCCCGCAATGCTCTGCCTCCGCCAGGAGGAATTACTGATGGCGGGTTTCACTTGTGGTTTTGAAAATTGGGGACCAGGCCCCCTGGCTGCTGAGAGCGAAAGGGGAGGTAGGACATATTCCCAGAGAGGCGGCCATGGGCTGCGGTCATGCCGCTGGCATGCTGGCTGCGCGGGCGGGGTCTGCCAGGGCCAGGGGGAAGTAGCAGGGGTGACGGGGCTGGCCAGCAGATGGGCCTGGGGTTTGGAGTAACCCCCAGGGACTGGGATGTACGGGGGTGGACTGCCATTCCCATAGCCTGCAAGACAGCCATCTTGCTGAGCATCCCACTGACCACCCACCGTGGCCCGTGGTTCCGCACAGTGACATATGGTTGCGGCCGCCACCCCCCTACCCCAACCCCTCCCAACACTCTACCTCTACCCACCAACCACTCCCCACCACCCCACAACAGGAGCCATTCGATGACGGGGCATCATGCAGTCCACACCTCGGCAACTCACGTGGTAACTCCTAAAAGAGGGCACTGATACCCGGCAGTGTGCACGATGCCTTCATCCTGGCACACTCAACAGTTCCTAACACCTTCAAGGCCCCGCCCCCCGGGTGAGGGTTTAGCTCCTGGACAACAGGCTTTACCCATGCTGTCATTGATAATGAAGCTCTTGAGCGCCGCTGCAATGTCCAGCTGGCCCTGGAACATGGCTGCCTGTGATAGGACAGACCTGTGCCTTGGCCACCGCACGCAAAGAGTGTCCCAGGCCTTGAACATCCTGACCCATGGAAGATGCCTTCGCTCCCAAAGCCTCCAGCGTGGACGCCACCAGTTCGGTGTCGGCCTGGGTGGCACACAGTGCCGGCACTGCCTCCTGCCCCTGCAGGCAGTGAGACACCTCCAACTGCACCTGCAGGTGCTGGATGGTTGCTGACAGTTTCTCATGTAGTCCCTGGCTGTGTCTGCATCCCCATTATCACTGGGAACTGCCCTCTCCAGAAGCCCGAGACCCATCTGGATGTCTGTTAGTCGCTAAGGTGGACTGCAATCCAACCGTCTGCCCCCTCGAGGGTTCCTACCTCCACCAGATGTAACGGAGCATATGCGTTGTGCGCAGGAGATAGTGCCCCAGGAGCCTCTTCACTAACATGCCCAATCAAGATGTCTCTGGAATAGTGGAGGGTGTTGGAGACAGCTGTGACGGGAAGTCAGTGTCATCCCCGGACTCGTTCTCCGGGGTGTCTCGGGCTGGCGTTTGGGTGGGGGGTCTCCTCGATATCTGTCACCTCCTCATCGCTGGATTCTGCTTGGGATTTGGGGCGGGGACGCCAAAAGGGCCCGCATTGTAGCCAGATGATCCTGCAAGACACAAGATATGACGCACGATTGGATTGCTGATTGGGGAGTGGCTTGGAGTGAGGGGGTAGTTTGGGGGTGGTGTGGGGGTGGTGAGGGGTGGTGGGAGAGTGAGGAGGTGGTGTGGGGGTGATGAGGGGTTGGGGCCGTGCCAAGCATGCCATGGGAAACCGCATAGGAGTGGGGTCTCATTTGGTTGTCTGATGCCAACTTCCGTAGAGTGAGGGTGGTGTGGGCTGTGGGTGGTGTGGGTGGTTCAGGGTGAGGGTGGTGTGGGTGGGATAGACTGAGGGTTGTGTGCGTGGTATAGAGTAAGGGTGGTATGGGTGGTGTAGCTGAGGGATGTGCGGTGTTAGGTGGTGTGGGTGGTGTGGGCTGAGGGTCATGTGGGTGGTTTAGGATGAGGTTGGTGTAGCTGAGGGTGGTGAGGTAGTGTGGGTGGTGTTATTGCTAACTTTTGGTTGGTTCTTAATTTGCCTCTATTTAATCACATTTGCTCAAGAGTCGCCAGGTATCTTTCGACACCGCCACAAGGTTCAGAACCGAATACTGATCAATGACTCGATACACCAGTTAGTAAGTTCAAAATCAATGTTCATTTATTTACACACAGTCAAATCTACTCATGCATAAACTCTACAAACTAAACTACCACTATTACTAAGGCCTATACTTAGCTTTGGGCGCCCACTCAGTCAGAGGAACAATGGCCGTTGCTCGGTTCTGAGGCTGCTGGGTTGAGCTCTTTACAGGGTAGCAACTAGGAGCGTCTATCTCGTAGCATGTGTTGACTTGGAACTTACTTGGTCTGCTGTAGCTGCGAGGCTGGTCTCTCTCTCTTCGATGAGAGCCAAAGCCAAAGGAGGAAGATTCTCCCTTGGGTGATACCTCTTATACTGCAAAGGGCTTCGCGCTCTTTTGGGCGGGCCTTGAACTTGGCCTCAACTAATTGGGTCTTTCCCAATCATCGGTATCGATTTTCCTCCAATAGAGGGGTGGTTCCCTGATCGCTGGGCGTGTCCTGGTGACTGTCAATCTGCTTTGTCTTAGCTTCTTCTGGCGCCGGGAGTCTGTCCTACCATTGTGTATCTAAATGTTTCCCTTTTGTCCCCAGAGATGGCTCATTAGTATGTAAATCATTTGGTAGTTTCTGTCCTGTCTGAGCGTTTAAGGTTCTAATCAACAGACAGAGCTTGCACCTGCTTGTTTCTTAGCATTGTCCAATTTTCCCTGCAGTCTTTGCAAATGTCCATTTTGTAATCGGGACATGGCCATCCCAGATGGCTACAGGTCCTCCTTGTGATCCTAAGCGTGAAGGATCACATGACAATGGTGTCTTCATCCTCTGATTCCCGGGGCACCCATGCTTAGGCTCTACACTGTCCTATCCTATGCAACACAATTTTACCGAAACATTTTTAGATACATTCATTATCAAAAAATTCTACGGGGCGCTATGACATTAATTCATGCATTACAGAAAAATGAAGAAACTGGAACCTCTAACTATTCTCAATAAACTATCCTCATTTAAACAATCCAAAAATACAAACAATCCAAAAATAATCTATACATCTTAAACTGTACAAAATAGCAGCACACAAATTTCTCTGGCCTGGCAGTCAGACACAGAGGTTTACATCTCTTTATTCCATAGAATACATTACACAAAATGAATGCTCTTTAATCCATCCCAATGGGTTCAGGGGTCTGGTGAAATCCGAAAATGGGTAGCCTAAATCTGTGTACCGGGGTGCGAGAGCGATATGCTCTGTTTCGCCATTTCCTGACTCTAAACGTTTGCACGACACTGCAAAGTATCGCCAGCACTAAGAGTGCTTCGACTACATATGAGAGTGAGTACCAGGTGATAAACGTATCACACCAGGTCGGGGTATTGCTAGCTGTCGCTGGGCTAGTTATCTCGGGGTTCCGTGTATTGCAGGGGTGAGAGTCATTTACGATTTGTGTGGTAGGCGTCAGGGGAATAGCGTCCGCGCGCAACTGAAGGGATCCCGCTAAGATCCATGTGAACACGAAGGCTGTCTTCATCTTTGTCGGACTTCTTTGTCTTCCTCTGTGGTTCCTGGCTTTCTGGAGTTCTGTGAACACAAGCATAATTTCTGTTATTATCTTGCTTAAGATCTCGTATGTCTGTCTGTCTGTCCTTTATTGCCAATTTCCCTTTACAATTGGTCACCATCTGTGACTCCCTTATTTTTTTGTAAAAACCGAATATTTGGACAAGACATCTAAGAAAATACTGCCGTACTGCGAGCCGTCTCGCAGCCTGTGTGATTTACCATCCCCGTGTTTGAGGATGTAAATAGCATAGGGAAGCAACCTAAGGATTGCCAAAACCAAACAAAAGAATTTTGAACGTAACGAGCCGAAATGGGGTGCTTATGGGTGGAATCTCCGGGTAGGACGGTGATCAATGCCGTATGTGCTCTACCCGAGCGTAGCTGACCAGAGGGGGGTCCTCAAGCAGGGCGGGGACCAATGCCGTTTCTCCACTGCCTGAGCAACCGGCAAGAACGGGTAAGAATGTGGTCGTTGTGGGGGGCTGCCTCTTGAATTAGGAGAGCAACTATGAGTCGGGTTCTGTCGACAGACTAGTTCCTCTGAACTATTGTCTGGGACAAACTTGTTCCATTAACAAGTTTCTGGGGACAAACTAGTTCCTCTGATCTATTGTCTGGGACAAACCTGTTCCATTAACAGGTTTCTGGGGACAAACTAGATCCTCTAACAGCCATTGGCCGTCAAAGGGGGTGGTGACGTGGGGCCGTGAAAAAACTTTCCGAGTTTACACACAACACTTAACGATAACACTAACGAACAAACATTCAACAAACATGGTGCAGGTTCCATCAGAAAGGACACCGTATCTCTCCATCGGTTCCTTTTTCCTCCATCATCTGGACACCTCACTGCTCAATAGCGTACAGGGTCGCAAAGGGATTGGTTTGGTGGGAGTCAGACTCTAAGTCATCATCTTCTCCCGGCTGCCAAACTCTTGTCTGTAGTAACCGTGCTAAAGCTGCTCGGGGTGAATTGGGGTGTGTCTCATCATTCCGGATGAGCCTGAACGAATCGTCTCGGTGCCAGAATCGTGTGTCGAGGTTGGAGCTACTAGGTTTTAATCCGTAATCGAAGGGGGGTGGGTCTGGGTCAGGGGCTTTGATATAAGTGATCTCAAATGGGTCGGTAGAATCATGCTCAGATTCACTGGGAGTGGGGCCTGACGCAGGGGTGTAGGTGTAACGTGGTGTGCTGTGGCTATCGTCATCTTGATCGCTATCACTGTTGCTGCTGGTTGAGGGAAGGGAGAGGCGGAGTCGTGCCTCTGGGGGTGGAGTTGAAGTCGTGTCTGAGGGCAGGCTGGAGTGGTTGGGGGAGGGTAGGAATACGTCATCTGTGGGCGGGGTGTGATCGTCTGCTGCTGCGATCAGGATGTGGTGTGTGTGGTTATTCTGTGAGCCATAAGTCTTGAGCTGGTTTATATGAAACCACGCAGACTTACCATTGGGATAGGTTATTTTGTATACTGAGGGGCTGACTTTGTCCAAAATGGTGTACGGTCCGGAAAATTTTGGGGAGAGGAATGAACTGGGGTTGTAAAGGGAAAGCATAACTTGTTGCCCCACTGTAAACTCAGTGGCGTGTACTGTTTTGTCGAAACACGCCTTGCTCTGTTTCTTCCTGGTTCCAAGTCTCACTGCTGCGGCGAGTTGGGCTGCCTTTATGTTCTGTACTAGTTGTGTAACCGCATTTTCATGCGTATGGGCTGTAACTGCGGGGCTGGCCAAATCCAGTCCTAGTAAATACTCTGTGCCTTTCATGGGGCGTCCGGTCATGAGGGTGTGGGGGGGTGTAACCTGTGGATGTAGATACTGTGTTTCTTAAAAACATCAAAGCAAATGGGAGTACTGAATCCCAGGTGCTATTATTTTGCTGTACCATTTTCCTGAGGGTGGCTTTCAATGTCCTATTCATGTGTCCTACAATACCACTTGACTGGGGATGGTATGCGATATGGAACTTTTGTGTAGTTCCGAAAATCGTGAGGACGTTTTTCATTTCACGTCCAGTGAAATGGGAGCCTTGATCAGACTCTATACTGCGTGGGAGACCCCATTTTGTAAAGATGCGGTGTGTTCATATTTTAGCCGTCGTCATGGCCATATTAGTTCTTGACGGAAATGCTTCCACCCATTTTGTGAAGGTGTCTATGACCACCAACACATACTTGTAACCATATCTGCACGGGGTAGCGGTCCTATATAATCTATCTGGAGATTTGCCCAGGGTCCATTATGGCTAAGTTGAGCCTTTTTCGCATATCTGTCCGGATTGTTCTGTGCACAGATTAAACAATTCTCTATGTAGTGTGTGACATCGGTTTTTAAATCAGGCCACCAGCAGAGCGGTCTGAGGTGGGCTAGGGTGGGTTCAATTCCTTGGTGTCCATGATTGTCATGGAACTGACAAATGATCTGGTTCCTGTCCTGGCTGGGAACTATATAAATGCCATCCTTTAGAATCACACCGCCGGGTATGGTGATTGAGTTTCTAAACTTGTCGTACGGGGCTGGGAAGGTTCCCGTTAAAACTTCCCTGAGTTTCTCGTCCTCCTTCTGGGCCTTCGCTAAATCCTGAATGTTGGTCTGTGAGATCTGAACTGCGTGTACTGGGGTGCTTTCGGGGGGGTTCCAGAAATAACCATGCCTGGAGCCTGCCTTCGCTAGGGCGTCTGCTTTAACGTTACCAGGGGGGAAGAACGGTGATGACTGTGAACCTTAATTATGCCGTATTTCTTATCCTTCGCTGTCTCGAAGATATGGCGGAGTGATGGGGCTGAGGGTAGGGGTTTACCGTCCGCGGAAACAAATCCTCTTGTTTCCCAGAGTGGTAGGAACTCTGTCAAACTCTTGCATACAAGCTGTCTGAGTAGATGGCTGCTGGGGTTGGGAACAAGTCTGGGTGGTCTGCAATATATGCAATTGCTGCCAGCGCTGCTGCCTGCGAGCCTAAGTGTCCTGGCAACTTAAGGACATTTTGTCTAGGGTACGTCGCTGCGCGTCCTCTACATATATACCGCAACCGGTAATTCTCTTTCCGTTTAACACTGTGGATGAGCCATCACATAAATCCTTAAGGGTGCGCACGTGTCTGTGGGCTAGAGTCTCTGGGGTGTACTATCTGTTTTCCTGGGAGGGTGTTTTGGGAATAAATGGGCCTGTGTTGTGTTTAGTGGGGATGATCTCACATTCGTGAGGGGTGCCTGCATACTGCAAATTAACGGCAAGTAATGTGTGGGTTTTGGTTCTCTTTACCGCAATGTCCCGTCCCTATAAAAGAAGGGTCCAACGGGCTGCGCGGATTTGGCTGACTGTGCCATCTTGAAGTCGGCCGTCTAACAATAGCTGTGTTGGGGTGTGTTCTGTGAGGATGGTGATGGGGTTGAGTCCTGCAATGTATGCAAAGTATTGCACTGCCCATAAAACTGCGAGCAGGTGCCTTTCACAGGCAGAAAATCCTTGCTCTACGGGGTCTAACATGCGTGAGGCGTATGCTACGGGGTGTAACTGGTCGTGGTGTTCCTGGAGGAGCACGGCCGAAAGGGTTTGGTCGGTGCTTGCTACCTCTATAGCGTACGGGGAATGTGGATCTGCGACCTGTAGTGCGGGGGCTGTGCTGAGTGCTCGTTTTAAAGCATGTATGGCATCTGGATGCTGTGGAAGCCATTCCCAAGATGCCTTTTTCTTGAGAAGTTTGGAAATGGGCGCTGCTTTAGTGGCGAAACCGTCAATATGGTATCGGCAGTAACCAACTAGTCCTAAAAATGACCGGAGGGCTGAGACATTGTGGGGAAGGGGTAATTTGACGATCAAGTCAATTCTCTTGTGCTCGATCTCATGTTTACCATGAGTGATCACTGTTCCTAAGTAAATCACTTTTTCTTTCAGAATCTGGGCCTTCTTGGGGTTGACTTTACAACCAATTTCCTTTAGGAGTGCTAGGAGTTCAGTGAGAAGCGAAATGTGCTCTCCCTTTGTGTCTGTCTGTAGTAACAAGTCGTCTACATACTGGACCAGACAATCGGGGCGGGAAAATGTTGCTAATCCATTTGCCAGCTGTCGGTGGAAAATGGAGGGGGAGTTGTGGAAGCCTTGTGGAAGGCAGATCCACGTGTACTGTTGCCCTTGGAATGTAAAGGCGAATTTGTACTGGCAGGCTTTAGTCAATGGAATGGACCAGAAGCCATTACTAATGTCCAAAACCGGAAAAAAATTTGACTGTAGTCCCTGTTTGAGCATGGTCTCGGGGCTCGTGGCTATGGTGGGGGCTGCTGCTGGGGTTACTTTGTTCAGTTCCTGGTAATCAATGATCAGTCACCATGATCCATCTGGTTTCCTGACGGGCCAAATCGGTGCATTGTTTGTGGAGGCTACTGATCTGAGTACGCCTTGATCCAACAAACTCTCTATTACTTTGGAGATTTCTCCCTCTGCTTCCTGGGGAAATCCGTACTGCTTCTGGGGTTTAGGGTCGGGACCTGTAATGTTCACAAAGTCAGTCAAACTGCCACAGTTGTGCTTGTGCTGTGCAAATGCTGCTTTGTGTTCCTGCAGGACTGCCCTAGCCTGTTTGTCTGCACTAATGGCTCCAATGTCGAACCAGAAGTCTCCTACTGAGCTCATCCTATTTACGTATTCTCCTACTGTGAGCGTGGCGGGGACTCATGCTGCCTTTGCCATTTTCCATACACACTTGTTCACTGGGTCGAAAGAAAGGTTATGGGAGCTCATCAAATCGATCCCAAGGATATGTTCGGCTGTCTGGGGCAGATCAACTAAAACTACGGGGTGCTTGGTTGCGATGTTCCCTATCTGTATTGCTATAGGGGCTGTGATGTGTCCCTGTTGTAAATGGCCTGTAAAGCCGCTGAGTGTAATGGTGTCTGTTGTGGGCCACCTGTCTCTCTGAAACATCGTGGAGGAATTGATTGTGGTGCGGGACCCTCCTGTAAACCAAAGAAATTCCACGGGTTGTCCCCGAACTTTGCCTGCTACTACCGGTCTACCGGACTTGTCCCAAAGGGTGATGCAGACCCAGGTTGGGGAGCCCGAACACCGTCAGTCGGTGCCGTTCATGTCTGTACTCTCTGAATGGGCGCTAACGCTATGGATCGGTTTTGCCCTATTCTTGTTTAGGGTGCCTGTCTGTTGGTTTCTCTGCTGCTTCTGGGGCGCGTTGCACTCTCGTGCAAAGTGTCCTAGCTGTCCACAATTATAACATTCCTGAGCTTTGGGCTGGGGTTGGCTGTTCCTGCCCTCATTTACCCATGGGGCGTTCTGGTGTGCCTTAACTGGGTTCATTTCTACCTGCTCTTCGTTGGGTGTTATAAATGGGGTTTTGCCTGCAATTGATTGCTCCCAAGCGCAGGGCAATCTCTTCAAAACCTATTTTTCATTGTGTGCCTCATCTGAGGGGGTCATAATTTGCGCAAGCTTTTCGTTCTGCTTCTGTGGCGTGGGAGACTAGAATTCAGGACCATTTGGCCATATTATCTGGGGACAAATGGGCGTGGGCTAACTCTCCAAAAACTGCGGTAAAGTGAATCCACAAACACCCAGGAAACGCTATGGGGTGCTCTGTCTTCTTTTGCCTACACTTAATTAGGCCTTCTACGGGGTCTCCTCTGTTAAAGCCGATCGCATCAAGGATCGCTGTGTGCATCTCTTGGAGTGTGCCTCCTCCTACATTCTGTGGGTCAGGAAAGATCTGCTACGACTGAAGGGTCAAGGCTTAAAACTGTGAGCTTCACTTGCTCCTTTTCGTCCAGGCCGTACATGGTTGCCTGTTGTCTGACTTTTGCGAAAAATTGGTGGGTGTCTGAAGTGAGAAGGAACGGTGTAATTTCTCCACACGCGTCCCGTAATTGGGTCACGGTTTACGGGGTTGAGTAAAGGAAGTCTGCTTCTCCTGCGGCCTGCGGTGTGTGGTCACAGGGTTCATGGGGGTGTGCTCTGTCTGTTCGGTTGGGGGTTGGGGCGCTTTTCTTTTCTGGGGTTTTTCCTGCGTACATGTCCCATGTACGTATCTATGGGCAGTCTCGTTCAATTCCTGCCAATCGGGACCGTTTTCTTGATCAAATTGTGGTCCGAATGTACTCTGAAATCCATTTTGCGTGGACAGCAGAGATTGCAATTTTCTTCCGGCACTTTGCATTGTCTACGGAGCTCTGCCTTTGTTCCGTTGTGGAAGTATGGAGTGCTCATAGGGCTGCTTTTAAATCATTGCACTGCTTCTGCAATTTCTCAACTTGTTGTTCTGTTTCTTGTCTTACCAAGACCGCACGTTGCGTGTGCTGGTAGGCCTTATCGTATTGTGTCTGAAAGCTGTTCAAATGCGCGAGATAAGACTGATGTGCCCTCTCGGCATCATCCACCTCTCTGTCCCTTGCTGCTAACTGCTCTTTCAGATCTCAATTCTCTTTCTCTACCTCACTCACGCCTACCTCACTGGTTCTGTCTCTCTCTTCTATCTCTCTACGGAGCGTACTAACGATCTCCTCTGTGCCTTGTAATTGTGCCAAACAGGACACGATTGTCATCGGCTTGCGAGCTTTCCCCAAGCTCTTCTTGTGGATCTCTGACAGGTTCTCCCGCCAAGTATGTCCTAGTCCCCTGGGTCCTGTTTCCTCATTATCACAGAATTCACTCCAAAGGGGCCATCCTTTCCCTTTGAGATATTTCCTGATCTCTTCTTCCCAACGGGACACTGTCCTACTCTACTGGGCGCTGCTACCTCGAATTCCTGGGGGTTCATAAGGCGTTCCATTGCCTTCATTGCCATTCTCTCTACTAGGATCTCTACAGAATTTGGAACAGGGAGTGATAAAGTGGTGATGTAAACACGGGTACGGCTTACGCTAATTTTCGGCCTACAAAACCCCCAACAGTTTTTCACAACAAAATCTCTCAGGTTTACCTTATATCCCTGTTAGTACGCATGCATTAACACACTTCCGAATCTCGGAGGCTTGATCAGTACTGTTTTGATGCTTGTGGTTTTTCTTTCTGTTCCCAATTGGATTCTCAATTCAATTTTTGGGTTCTCTCGGAATGCTTAGGCCACTTCTAAATCGAGTCCCGTCAGATGTCGCCAGTAAATGTTGCTAACGTTTGGTTGGCTCTTAATTTGGCTCCATTTAATCACGTTTGCTCAAGAGTCGCCAGGTATCTTTCGACACCGCCACAAGGTTCAGAACCGAATACTGATCAATGGACTTGATACACCAATTAGTAAGTTCAAAAGCAATGCTCATTTATTTATACACAGTCAAATCTACTCATGCATAAACTCTACAAACTAAACTACCACTATTACTAAGGCCTATACTTAGCTTTGGGCGCCCACTCAGTCAGAGGAACAATGGCCGTTGCTCGGTTCTGAGGCTGCTGGGTTGAGCTCTTTACAGGGTAGCAACAAGGAGCGTCTATCTCGTAGCGTGCGTTGACTTGGAACTTACTTGGTCTGGAGTAGCTTTGGCAGGTCTCTCTTCGCTGAGAGCCAAGGCCAAAGGAGAAAGATTCTCCCTTGTGTGATACTCTTATACTGTAAAGGGCTTCGCGCTCTTTTGGGCGGGTCTTGAACTTGGCCTCAATTAACTGGGTCTTTCCCAATCATCGGTATTGAATTTCCTCCAATAAAGGGGTGGTTCCCTGATCGCTGGGCATGTCCTGGTGACTGTCAGTCTGCTTTGTCTTAGCTTCTTCTGGCCAGGGAGTCTGTCCTAACATTGTGTATCTAAATGTTTTCCTTTTGTCCCCGGAGATGGCTCATTAGTATGTAAATTATTCGGTAGTTTCTGTCCTGTCTGAGCATTTAAGATTCTAATCAACAGATAGAGCTTGCTTGTTTCTTAGCATTGTCCAATTTTCCCTGCAGTCTTTGCAAGTGTCCATTTTGCAATCGGGACATGGCCATCCCAGATGGCTACAGTGTAGGTGAGGGTAGTGTGGGCTGAGGGTGATGTTGTGGTTTCGGGTGAGGGTGGTGTGGGTGGTGTAGCTGAGGGGAGTGAGGTAGTATGGGTGGTGTAGGTGAGGATGGTGTGGGCTGAGGGTGATGTGGGTGGTTTAGGGTGAGGGTGGTGTGGGTGGTTTAGGGTGAGTGTGGTGTGGGGGTGGTGTTTGGGGGGGGTTGGCACACGTGCCATTGGGAACCGCAATGAAGCGGGGCCTCACTTCCCCTCGGCCAAACTCTAACTCGGGAACCTCCCTTTTCTCTGGGCCGCTTACCATGTCCAGGGCCCTCGACTCTGCCATGGTGAGGGGCCGTAGGTTCGGCAGACCCCTCCTGTCTTCTCCCGCTGCTGGCAGTTCTGCTTCTCCTGGGGGAGAAACAGAAGACCATGCAGCCCAGAGAGTGGCCTCAGAGATCAGGCCACCCAGCCATGCCGGGCGGTATGGGTACCGGCATGTGGTGCAGGGAGGGGGGTTCGGCGGCCCTCCGGGTTGGGTGTCGGGTTACAGGTGTGTGAGACGGGAGACGGTGCCAGGGGCACAGTGCTGTCTTCTCACCCTGGCCGCCCTGAGGATGTTGTGCAGTTTTGTTCCACCCGGCTGGCCAGTCCGGTCTACGTTGCCCACGGCGCTCAAGGCCTCTGCCACCTGTGCCCAGGCATGGAAAATGGCTGTGGCTGGCAGCCTCCTTCCCGGGCCAGGATACAGGGTCATCCGTCTATCCTCCACAATGTTCAGGAGGGTATCCAGCTGTCCGTCTGTGAAATGTGCCATGGACCCGACCATCCTGCATCCATATCGGCAGGTAAAGCCGGGAGCTATACGTGGCATGGCTGCTAGCCCCCCCATCGGGCGGAGCATCAGTGCAGGGGCGCCGCCGACGTTTTGGTTGGAAGACCAGACGGATCCTGCGGACATAGCCGCAGGATCATAGAATCCAGCCCGTAGTCTCTGAAACGGAGAAACCCGCTGTTTATGTATTTGATTCTGTACCATCCAGCACTAGTTAACTTCCTCCTTCTACAGAAACACCAATTTAAAACATAAAACTATTCCCCCATATTTTCCTTGCAACCCTGAGAACTAGGAATTTTACATAGAACATAGAACATAGAAAATACAGCACAGAACAGGCCCTTCGGCCCACGATGTTGTGCCGAACCTTTGTCCTAGATTAATCATATATTATCATTGAATTTACAGTGCAGAAGGAGGCCATTCGGCCCTTTGAGTCTGCACCGTCTCTTGGAAAGAGCACCCTACCCAAACTCAACACCTCCACCCAACACCAAGGGCAATTTTGGACATTAAGGGCAATTTATCATTGGCCAATTCACCTAACCTGCACATCTTTGGACTGTGGGAGGAAACCGGAGCACCCGGAGGAAACCCACGCAGACACGGGGAGGACGTGCAGACTCCGCACAGACAGTGACCCAAGCCGGAATCGAACCTGGGACCCTGGAGCTGTGAAGCAATTGTGCTATCCACAATGCTACCGTGCTGCCCTTAAGAACAAATAAATCTACATTATATCATTTTACCGTAATCCATGTACCTATCCAATAGCTGCTTGAAGGTCCCTAATGTTTCCGACTCAACTACTTCCACAGGCAGTGCATTCCATGCCCCCACTACTCTCTGGGTAAAGAACCTACCTCTGATATCCCTCCTATATCTTCACCTTTCACCTTAAATTTATGTCCCTTTGTAATGGTTTGTTGCACCCGGGGAAAAAGTCTCTGACTGTCTACTCTATCTATTCCCCTGATCATCTTATAAACCTCTATCAAGTCGCCCCTCATCCTTCTCCGTTCTAATGAGAAAAGGCCTAGCACCCTCAACCTTTCCTCGTAAGACCTACTCTCCATTCCAGGCAACATCCTGGTAAATCTTCTTTGCACCTTTTCCAAAGCTTCCACATCCTGCCTAAAATGAGGCGACCAGAACTGTACACAGTACTCCAAATGTGGCCTTACCAAAGTTTTGTACAGCTGCATCATCACCTCACGGCTCTTAAATTCAATCCCTCTGTTAATGAACGCGAGCACACCATAGGCCTTCTTCACAGCTCTATCCACTTGAGTGGCAACTTTCAAAGATGTGTGAACATAGACCCCAAGATCTCTCTGCTCCTCCACATTGCCAAGAACTCTACCGTTAACCCTGTATTCCGCATTCATATTTGTCCTTCCAAAATGGACAACCTCACACTTTTCAGGGTTAAACTCCATCTGCCACTTCTCAGCCCAGCTCTGCATCCTATCTATGTCTCTTGGCAGCCGACAACAGCCCTCCTTACTATCCACAACTCCACCAATCTTCGTATCGTCTGCAAATTTACTGACCCACCCTTCAACTCCCTCATCCAAGTCATTAATGAAAATCACAAACAGCAGAGGACCCAGAACTGATCCCTGCGGTACGCCACTGGTAACTGGGATCCAGGCTGAATATTTGCCATCCACCACCACTCTCTGACTTCTATCGGTTAGCCAGTTTGTTATCCAACTGGCCAAATTTCCCACTATCCCATGCCTCCTTACTTTCTGCATAAGCCTACCATGGGGAACTTTATCAAATGCCTTACTAAAATCCATGTACACTACATCCACTGCTTTACCTTCATCCACATGCTTGGTCACCTCCTCAAAGAATTCAATAAGACTTGTAAGGCAAGACCTACCCCTCACAAATCCGTGCTGACTATCCCTAATCAAGCAGTGTCTTTCCAGATGCTCAGAAATCCTATCCTTCAGTACCCTTTCCATTACTTTGCCTACCACCTAAGTAAGACTAACTGGCCTGTAATTCCCAGGGTTATCCCTAGTCCCTTTTTTGAACAGGGGCATGACATTCGCCACTCTCCAATCCCCTGGTACCACCCCTGTTGACAGTGAGGACGAAAAGATCATTGCCAACGGCTCTGCAATTTCATCTCTTGCTTCCCATAGAATCCTTGGATATATCCCGTCAGGCCCGGGGGACTTGTCTATCCTCAAGTTTTTCAAAATGCCCAACACATCTTCCTTCCTAACAAGTATTTCCTCGAGCTTACCAATCTGTTTCACACTGTCCTCTCCAACAATATCGCCCCTCTCATTTGTAAATACAGAAGAAAAGTACTCGTTCAAGACCTCTCCTATCTCTTCAGACTCAATACACAATCTCCCGCTACTGTCCTTGATCGGACCTACCCTCGCTCTAGTCATTCTCATATTTCTCACATATGTGTAAAAGGCCTTGGGGTTTTCCTTGATCCTACCCGCCAAAGATTGTTCATGCCCTCTCTTAGCTCTCCTAATCCCTTTCTTCAGTTCCCTCCTGGCTATCTTGTATCCCTCCAATGCCCTGTCTGAACCTTGTTTCCTCAGCCTTACATAAGTCTCCTTTTTCCTCTTAACAAGACATTCAACCTCTCTTGTCAACCATGGTTCCCTCAGTCGACCATCTCTTCCCTGCCTGACAGGGACATACATATCAAGGACACGTAGCACCTGTCCCTTGAACAAGTTCCACATTTCACTTGTGTCCTTCCCTGACAGCCTATGTTCCCAACTTATGCACTTCAATTCTGAGGAAGAGAGAGGGGATGCAGAAGGTGTCCAGCATCATCATAGTTTGCTGCCAGTTGTACCACTGGCCGGGGGAGCTTCTGCCAGGGCTGGGGGGAGTAGTGGGGGTGGCCAGGATGTGGGCTGTGGGGTTGGGGCGGATGGACACAGAATACCAATGCCACAGCCGGCAAGGCAGCCATGCAGCTGCGCACACCACGAACAGCCCACTTTGAACTTTGCGCCACGGGTCATATAGGTTTCCCCCCAGGGCGCCCCCCCCCCCCCCCCCCAAGTGCCCTCTGGCCCCAGCTGACCCATCAGCTGTATGGGCATGCTCCAGCACTACCAGTGCCATCTTGTTGGCTGGGATGAGTGTGCGTGGGCGGGTGTAATGTGTATGTGCGGCTGCAGCTTGTCAGCCGTCCGAGTGTCAATCATGGACCCTGCGAATTTTTCATTGGAATCGATTGTGTTCCACGCGGCACCGGTGCTAGCCCCTCAATCGTAGCGGAATCAGTCCAGGTTCGGCGCCAGTTTTTCTGTCGTGGAAGCCCATGAATTCTGTGTTGCCGTCAATACTTAGGGCTGGATACTCCGATCGGCGATGACAAAATCACTTTCGGCGATCGGTTGGAGAATGCGTTTTTATTCTGGAATCGGGGCAATGCCGTTTTTCCGATGCTCTCCCCCCCCCTCAAAAACGGTGTACTCGAGGAGTATGCTGCACGCCATCGGGGCGGCCTCAGGGCATCACCTGAGGCATTCCCATGATGCTCCACCCCCGATGGGCCGAGTCCCAGGCAGCGTGTCCTCACACCGTTCGGGGACCTCGCGTGGCGGCTGCATAATGTGTCCAGCACCGCCACAGTTGGAGGGGGGAAAGCCGTTCCGCTGACAGGGGTGACTTTGGTGGGGGGACTGGTGGGGGGTGGTCCGGGGGTGGTGAAGGGGTTACAGGGGGGCAGTTCTTGGCAGGCCGGGTCCGCATGCGGCGGCCGCCAAACTCTATGGCGCGGCCACTGCAGGCCGGCCCCGTGCGCTTGCGCAGCCACGGACCCATCCATTCTGCGTCCTTATCGGCAGGTAAAGCTGGGGCTTTATGTGGCATGGCTGCTAGCTCTCCACCGGGCGGACCATTAGTGCGGGGGCAGCACCGACTTTTGTAAGACCAGATGGATCCTGCGGTACATACTCGCTGAATCGGAGAATCCCGCTTTTGCTATCTTGGCAATATTGCTACTCAGACTGTTGCAAATTTTGAAACTTTTATTTTGGAACTTAAAAGACGAATCCAGAAATTGCTTTAATCAATAAAAGCACACGACTGCTCAACATATTCATATGACAATCCTCTGCCTGCTATTTTAAGTGTTTAATCCAATTAAAATGCACATGCCAAACACTTTGTTAAAATAATGAACAGAGGAAGGTCTACGAATGGATTAAGCACTTTTTTCTTTCATCAACAGCAATAATTACAAATATGTTCTGACCCTGTCAAAATGATTGCCTTTACAAAGCTGCAATGCATGACCATGGCAATTTCCACAAGTATATTGACGGGAACGCTCGAATAAAACCATTGACGCATTTGTTTCAGGGAACATCCCACTTATCTCAAAAAGGCGACTTCAATTCGCCTTGATGAACAATAAAGCCTTCACATCATTCAATAGTCAGGCATTTCTCATAGAACTCATTTAAGGAAAGTGAAAAAGATTTTAAAAGTTATATTTTAGCTGCTTTTATGTTAAGCTTCTTCGAAGATAAATAATAAGTAAATAAACACGTGACTTGGTAAGTGGGGTTACGGGGTAGGGTGGTGGAGTGGGCTCAGAGTTAAGGTGCTCTTTCAGAGGGCCGGTGCAGACCCAATGGGCCAAATGGTCTCCTTCTGCACTGGAGGGCTTCTATGATTCTATAACTGTTTTTTTAAGCCTTTAGCTCACCTTCAATTGTTTTTTGAATCCACAAATTATGCTTGACAAAGTTTTTAATAAACTTTTTAATTTTTCCAATTAAGGGACAATTTAGCTTGGCCAATCCACCTACCCTACACATCTTTGGGTTGTGGGGGTGAGACCCATGCTGACACGGGGAGGATGTGCAAACTCCAAACGGGCAGTGATCTGGGGCCGGGATCGAACCCGAGTCCTCGGCGCCATGAGGCAGCAGTGCTAACCACTGCGCCGCCGTGCTGGCCGTGATGCTTGACAAAGTTACGTTAATTAGCTTTTTTATAACCTGGAAATACTTTTTTTTATGTTAATACTGTGGATGCTGGAAATCTGAAATAAAAACAAAATGTTGGAAATATTCAGCAGGCAGCATCTGTGGCAAGCAATTAATTTGCTGTACTTTGGTTCATTGAAATCCTATTAATAAAACGCTTGGGTGTGAACATGAGGAGGGGTGATCTTAAATCTTTGTAAGTGCATTAAGGGTTTTTTAGGTTCTCAAAGAGCCAATTCTTCTGCGATATTCTCATAACTTCAAAAGATCAGGCAGGTCTGAATTGTAATCTCTGAAGACATCTAGAACATTGCCAGTAAAAGACCAATAACAACTAAACACAGATAGTCCCATAATCTCTAAAGATATAAAAGATATGTTTTAAGTCAAACTGGCATTGCTTCAAGGATGTTAAGTGGCCAGCCAGCTGTGCTGTCAGTAATCTGGAAAGAAAATAGCAATTGACTTCAGAACTGGAATTGCTCTAAGTTGGGGGTAGGATGGTAATGAATAGTTAAAAGAACGACCCGTTACGCATACATCTTCAATTTTCCCCCTACAGACCTACTAATACCTGTCAAACTGGACTGGAAACAAATATCCTCTGTAGACATTGAATACATAATCCTCTAATCCACTAATGGTATTTTTGCTTCAGTAGAGTAGAATTGATCCTGACTGTTTTTCCTTTTTCTTCTATCCAGTCAAAACTAATTATGTGAATGGATTTATTACTCAAGTGCTCTGAGGAGTGGCCTAGCCAAATCATCCATTGGATAAGTAAATTTGAAGTGCCAGTTGAGAACAAAGAAAGCCTGTCTGGTGGGAAATTTGCATTTTTATATAGGAAATGTGGAACTGGGTCTATTTTCAATAAGTACCAATATCTGCCCTATCTAAGTAACATCCAAATGACATGCCATTAGCCCTACAGGACAAGATTGTGAAAGTTGGGGTTAAGATTGGGTTAACACCAAGATTGAGTTAACAGGCCACCTCTGATACCTGGACTTGCATATTACTCATACTGATGTCATTACATTTCTCTCTTTCTGGTATTCTAACTAACATAAATTGGGATACTTTTCAGCACCTAGAAGCACAAGGTTACAAAACAGAACTGGTTACAGTCTGACATTAATTGCTCTAATCTAGGTTATGCCACAAAGAGTGGCCACATGAGTGACTGGTGTGGGGAATGAAAATGCCACCTTGATACAGTGATGGATATTCTCCTGAGGCTGGGCGAAGGAAGGTTGATAGATTAGTGTGAAGGCGACTGCACATTTGTTATACCTACATACCAGGCTTGAGACTGTTGATTCTGCATGACAGAAGTGAAAAATGATTCCTTTCACCAGCTCTGACAAGCTCTCACCTTAGTGTGTACAATCGGTCAGCAAAAAGGAAGTTTGTAAAGTCGATCTCACGCTAATAACATTAAGAGTAAAGTTCAGGTTTTGTGAAAGTTCAGGTTCACACTTGCACAATTTCTCAGAGTTTTGGGTGAAAGGACATCCCTGAAATGCAGACGACAAGATAATGGGTGCGATTTAACCACTCTGTTGTGCCCCATGCAGGTTAAATTGCATGGGGAAAGTGCAACATTGAGATTTGCGCCAGGCACAAACCAGTTTGCAATTCACCCAGCTCCCGGATCATGCCCAAAAATGGCGAGCATATCATTAACTCTCATTTGCATTCTTTCCATCTCATTAGCAGGATTGAAGTTGAATACAATGGCCTCCTGGGAATTACCCGATTCCCCAGCGAGAAATCACACGGGCATCATTTAGTACTCCTTTTCAAAAACGTGAACCTGGTACAACGGCTGCTGAGGGGAACTGAGGAAGTGAGTTGCCATTTCCATTTTGCGGCATGCAGTTCAAGGGCACCGAAGTTGCTGCCCCAGTGCTCGGGGTGGGGGAGAGACAGTGGGGGACCTCTCAGGGATTGGGCCTGGTCGGGGGGAGTGGGGTTGAAGCGTTCCAGGCCAGGGATCACCCCTGGGCCGGGAGAGGGGGGGTTGAGCAGCTCTGCGTCTGTTAGGCCTTCAAGCCATCTTCAAATATTGTGGAGATCGATAACAGGGGCAAGCTCTAGCTTCTTCCTAACTGTCCTACTAAACATTTCCAGGACACAGCCTTGCTGTGCTGATATTCAATTTCAGCTGCACAGCTGAAGGCTATTGCAAAAGATAAGTTATCTTTGTTGGCTGTGAGAGCACCACAGCTGCAGGCTGTGTATGCTGCTTGCTCCTGCTGGCAGCTGCAGATGCCTGGAGGCTGCTGTTGCTGTTTCCTTCCTTTTCTGTAGCCGGAAAGAAGGACAATTTTTAAAAAGATACTTGGGTCCTGGAACACTGGCCTCTGGGGGACATATGAGTCCAGAAGGCAACCCAGTTTAAAGCAAAACAACGCTGCGGGACCTGGTGCGTGACATTGATACAACTGAGCCACCTGATGACGTTGTTGAAGAAATGCTTCTGCAGATTGCTGATGCTTTTGTTAGTGTGGCGAGTGCTGCACAGTAGGTTAAACACGCTGGAAGTCAAGGATGTTCAACTGCACCTTGAGTACTCGTGGATATATATGGATGCCAGGATTTGGTTCCGGTGAGATTGGGCTGTGTAGGAGGGCCTGCACAGCTGCAGCTCGTGTATGGAGAATGGCACTGATACGTGGAACAAGTCACACAGATCATTTCGACGACAAAGTTCTGGACATGATAACACATTCTCAGGCTTATCATCCATTTCTGTTGAGGAACCTGTGAGAGGTTATTGTTTATTTTGTGAAAATGAGCTGATGTAGCTTTATATTGGTACCAATAAGGAAAAGTGACGTTCCCTCATTGTTTAATGATTAGTGCGATATGTGGAATGTTACATCGTTGATTTTCGAATCTTAGTTACTGTTGACTATTTAATAAATAAAATATTCGCAACTCTCAAGTGCCTACTCCAGGGTACAGGTGCCATGCCTCAAGAGGATTATTAGTGTGCAGCATCTCAAGGAAACTTTGAAGACTGAACACTGTGCCTGAACTCCAGAAGCGTCATCATCATAGAGGCAAATGCCAACAATCAAACACTAAAGGACTGGGCTTCAGCGCTGGAGATCTTCGTGTGACCAAAGGGTAAGTGTGTGGATCAGGAGAGGGCACCTGAACATGGCCTCCCCAATGTTCCCAGCAGAGGTCAATGGTCTAAGGACTCGTGTCCAGGGGTGAGTGCGCAGAGCAAGTTTGCCAGCACAACTGGTTTTCAGGACGGCACTCTGAGAGAGTCATATAAGGGGTGGGGGAGGCTTGTGGGATTGGAGGGTCCCAGGATGGAAGCCCAAATGGATTGTCAGTCTCTCTCCTTCTCCAATTCCTTCCAGATTAAAAACTGGTTGCTTGTGTGGATGCTGCAGAGGTTGCCCGTGTGTTGCTGGTGGCAGCGAGGGCAGGCAGGCGCCAGAGAAGGTGGCAACAGTAATGATGCAGGCTGGCGGTGGCACCCCAAACGCATGAGGCTGCCGCACACACTGAAGATCCGAACGTCTATCAGGCCGAGGAGGGAACCAGAGGGGGGCGGCTGGCGACGGCCCAACATGTACAGGCGTTGTTAGTCTTTCAAAGAGATGACATACAGCAGGTGCCGCAGGAGAGTCTGTTGCAACAAAGAGGCAGTGAAGCACTTGGCACCCTGTGGAGGAGGAGGACACCTACACCTGGTGGCCGCGAAGGTCAACGCAGCTATGAACTTCTATACAACAAGCTCATATCAGGGCTCGAGCGGGGACCTGTGTGGTATTTCTCAAGCTACAGCCCACAAGTGCATTTTGGAGGTTACAGATGCCCTGTATACCCGGGCAATAAACTGCATCACCTTCAACCTGGGCCAAGCCCACAAAGATGCCCGGGCAGCAGTATTCTCTGCCATCGCTGGGATACCCCAGGTCCAGAGGGCAATAGGTGGCACATATGTCACCTTGCACGCACTGGGGCATCAGGGAGTGATCTTTATTAACAGGAAGGGATTCCAATCCCTGAATGTTCAAATTGTGTGCGACCGCCGCCTCCGTTTCATGCATGTGTGTGCCCGCTACCCATGTAGCGTGCATAACATCTACATCCTGGGACATTCAGAGATTTCTGACTTCTTCGAGGACCACCCCAATATGACAGGTTGGCTCTTGGGGACAAAGGGTACCTGCTGAGGTCCTGGCTGATGACGCCGGTGCGGAGACCTGAGACCGAGGCAGAGACCCAATATAATGAGGCCCATGCTGCCACCCATGCCATCATTGAGCGGTTCATCGGACAGCTCAAAATGTGGTTCCGATGCTTGAACTGCACTGGTGATGCCCTGCAGTACATCGCCCATAGGGTCTCCTACTTTGTGGTGGGCTGCTGTGCCCTCCACAACCTGGCACAGCAGCATGGTGACATGGTGGAAGAGGTGCAGGAGGAGGGACATGTGGCCTCGTCTTAGGAGGAAGAGGAGGAACTGGACCAAGAGGGGCTGGAGGATGAGCCAGGGGAGGAGCCGTAGGATGTGCCCGAGGAAAGAGGATGAGTGGCTGCAAGAGGCTGACATGCCCGGAGGACCAGGGAGGTCCTCATCCTCACCCGATTCACCTGGACGAGGCTATGTCCATCAACTCAATCCCTCCCTCCACATTTCCCTCCTTTTCCCCCATCCCGTGCCCCTCCCCATTTCCCTCCTTCTCCCATCCCCCTTCCCCCCTCTCCCAATTCCTTCCTTCCCCCTCTCTCCCATCCTCTACCCTGCCACTTTCCTCCTTTCCTATCCCCCACAATCCTCCTCTCCTCATCACACCACCCCCTCCCCGACCATCTTTTTCCACCCTCCAAGGGTTTGTGTAACATCACTCCAGGCTGATGGGTCTGTGTTGCCACTGTCAGTGGGTCAACATACAAGGCAGGAGAGTGATGATAACTCGCTGTGAGGAAAGCTCAGCTTATACCAAGTCTGACTTGTGTCTTTCTGCTAACAGCCCATTCACACCCATCCTCTGAACGGGGTCTGCATCGGGGGTGTTTGATCGTGGACCACTGTGTCTAGTGGGAGGGGGTTCGAGATGGGGGTAACAGAAGGCAGAAGGCAACAGGGGCTGGGGGTGCAGGCAGGGCCACTGTGAAGATCCCCCCCCCCCCCCCACCCACCTCCCCTCCCCACCGCCGCACGTTCCTACTCAGTGCTCCTAGAACATAAGCACATAAGAACTAGGAGCAGGAGTAGGCCATCTGGCCCCTCGAGCCTGCTCCACCATTCAATGAGATCATGGCTGATCTTTTGTGGACTCAGCTCCATTTTCCGGCCCGAACACCATAACCCTTAATCCCTTTATTCTTCAAAAAACTATCTATCTTTATCTTAAAAACATTTAATGAAGGAGCCTCTACTGCTTAACTGGGCAAGGAATTCCATAAATTCATAACCCTTTAGTTGAAGAAGTTCCTCTTAAACTCAGTCCTAAATCTACTTCCCCTTATTTTGAGGCTATGCCCCCGAGTTCTGCTTTCACCCGCCAGTGGAAACAACCTGCCCGCATCTATCCTATCTATTCCCTTCATAATCTTATATGTTTCTATAAGATTCCCCCTCATCCTTCTAAATTCCAACGAGTACAGTCCCAGTCTACTCAACCTCTCCTCGTAATCCAACCCCTTCAGCTCTGGGATTAACCTAGTGAATCTCCTCTGCACACCCTCCAGTGCCAGTACGTCCTTTCTCAAGTAAGGAGACCAAAACTGAACACAATACTCCAGGTGTGGCCTCACTAACACCTTATAAAATTGCAGCATAAAAATCTTCTTGATCCTTCGTGGTCTACTGTTACGTCTAAATGTAAGGGTCTGACATGTCTAAATCCCCGGGACCTGATGAAATGTGTCCCAGGACTTTGTGGGAGGCTAGGGAGGAAATTGCCGGCCCCCTAGCTGAGATACTTGAATCATCGACAGCCACAGGAGAGGTGCCTGAAGATTGGAGGGTAGCAAATGTTGTGCCTTTGTTTAAGAAGGGCTGTAGGGATAAGCCTGGGAACTATAGCCTTACTTCTGTAGTGGGTAAATTGTTAGAAGGTATTCTGAGGGACAGGATCTACAGGCATTTAGACAGTCAAGGGCTAATTAGGGAAAGTCAGCATGGCTTTGTAAGGGGAAAGTCATGTCACACCAATTTGATTGAGTTTTTTGAAGGGGTAACCAAGAAAGTAGATGAGGGCAGTGCAGTCAACGTTGTCTGCATGGACTTTAGCAAGGCCTTTGACAAGGTACCGCATGGTAGATTGTTGCAAAAGGTTATACCTCACGGAATCCAGGGTGAGGTAGCCAAACAAAATTGGCTTGGCGACCGAAGCCAAAGGGTGGTTGGAAGGGTGATTTTTCAAACTGGAGGCCTGTGACCAGTGGTGTGCCTCAGGGATCGGTGCTGGGTCCATTGTTATTTGTTTTTATATTGATAATTTGGATGAGAATGTAGGAGGCATGTGTTTGAAGGAGTTGTGCTGGTGGGCTGGGGCTGCTGAGGAACAAGCGCAAAGATCAGTGTGTGGAGGGTGCAAGATGTCAACCAGTGATCTGTGGAAGTTTGGGAATTTGAAGGAAGGCAGGTGGAAATGATGCCAAGAGAGAGGTGGTAACTTACCCTTGCTGCTCGGTTGAGGTGGTTGGTCTTCTTCTCGTATTGGGCAGCGGTACTCCTTGTCATGCTGCCTGTACTGACAATCACTGCCACTGCCTCCCAGATGCCATTTCTGACCTTGCTGCTGGCCTCCAACCCCCTCGGGGGAACAGGATGTCCCGCTTTGCATCCACAGTGTCGAAAAGCCTGGCAAGGTCGGCATCACCAAAGCGAGGAGCAGGTCTGCGCGCCGCCATGTTTGTGTTTTGACTGGGGGTGAGTGGCGATGGAGCGTTTAAAAGCAGCTTCCCCTTGTTAGCGACGAGATGCTAAGGTGTGAGTCTGGTGAATCAGACAGCGAGACAGCCGGTAATGATGAGACTCACACGGGGGCTCATTTATATGGGCCGTAATCTCACCAACGCGAAGGTCAGGGAACACCCCGCCGGCCAAACTTGCCCAAAATGACACTTAGAAATATTTCCATTGCACTGCGCCCAATATGTCAACTTTGTATCAGGCTCAATGTGTTTCTTCATAATACGAAGTCTTACACCAGGTTAAAGTCCAACAGGTTTGTTTCGATGTCACTCGCTTTCGGAGCGCTGCTCCTTCCTCAGGTGAATGAAGAGGTCTGTTCCAGAAACACATATATAGACAAATTCAAAGATGCCAAACAATGCTAGGAATGCGAGCATTAGCAGGTGATTAAATCTTTACAGATCCAGAGATGGGGTAACCCCAGGTTAAAGAGGTGTGAATTGTCTCAAGCCAGGACAGTTGGTAGGATTTCGCAGGCCAGATGGTGGGGGATGAATGTAATGTGACATGAATCCCAGGTCCCGGTTGAGGCCGCACTCATGTGTGCGGAACTTGGCTATAAGTTTCTGCTCGGCGATTCTGCGTTGTCGCGGGTCCTGAAGGCCGCCTTGGAGAACGCTTACCCGGAGATCAGAGGCTGAATGCCCTTGACTGCTGAAGTGTTCCCCGACTGGAAGGGAACATTCCTGCCTGGTGATTGTTGCGCGATGTCCGTTCATTCGTTGTCACACCGTCTGCATGGTCTCGCCAATGTACCACGCTTCGGGACATCCTTTCCTGCAGCGTATGAGGTAGACAACGTTGGCCGAGTCGCACGAGTATGTACCGCGTACCTGGTGGGTGGTGTTCTCACGTGTAATAGTGGTATCCATGTCGATGATCTGGCACGTCTTGCAGAGATTGCCATGACAGGGTTGTGTGGTGTCGTGGTCACGGTTCTGAAGACTGGGTAATTTGCTGCACACAATGGTTCGCTTGAGGTTGCGCGGTTGTTTGAAGGCAAGTAGTGGGGGTGTGGGGATGACCTTGGCAAGGTGTTCATCGTCATCAATGACGTGTTGAAGGCTGTGAAGAAGATGACGCAGTTTCTCCGCTCCGGGGAAGTACTGGACGACGAAGGGTATTCTGTCGGTTGTGTCCCATGTTTGTCTTCTGAGGAGGTCAGTCCGGTTTTTCGCTGTGGCGCGTTGGAACTGTCGATCGATGAGTCGAGTGCCATATCCCGTTCGTACGAGGGCATCTTTCAACGTCTGTAGATGTCTGTTACGCTCCTCCTCGTCTGAGCAGATCCTGTGTATACGGAGCGCTTGTCCATAGGGGATGGCTTCTTTAATGTGTTTAGGGTGGAAGCTGGAGAAGTGGAGCATCATGAGGTTATCCGTGGGTTTGCGGTAAAGCGAAGTGCTGAGGTGACCGTCCTTGATGGAGACGAGTGTGTCCAAGAATGCAACTGATTTTGGAGAGTAGTCCATGGTGAGTCTGATGGTTGGATGGAACTTATTAATGTCATCGTGTAGTCGTTTCAGTGATTCTTCGCCGTGGGTCCAAAGGAAAAAAATGTCATCGATGTATCTGATGTATAACATCGGTTGAAGGTCCTGTGCGGTGAGTAGGTCCTGTTCAAACTTGTGCATGAAGATGTTGGCGTATTGGGGTGCGAATTTGGTCCCCATGGCTGTTCCGTGCGTCTGGATGAAGAACTTGTTGTCGAAGGTGAAGACATTGTGATCCAGAATGAAGCGGATGAGTTGCAGAATTGCGTCTGGAGATTGGCAGTTGTCGGTGTTGAGTACTGAGGCTGTTGCAGCAATGCCGTCGTCATGGGGGATGCTGGTGTAGAGTGCCGAGATGTCCATTGTGACGAGGAATGTTCCTGGTTCAACTGGTCCATGGGTGCTGAGTTTCTGTAGGAAGTCCGTCGTGTCGCGACAGAAGCTGGGTGTACCTTGTACGATGGGTTTCAAGATGCCCTCGATGTAGCCAGAGAGGTTCTCACACAGGGTCCCATTGCCTGAAACGATAGGGCGGCCTGGTGTGTTGGCCTTATGTATTTTTGGGAGGCAGTAGAGATCTCCAATGCGGGGAGTTCGTGGGATGAGAGCACGTAGGGTGCTCTGAAGATCTGGATCCAAGGTCTTGATCAGTCTGTTAAGTTGGCGGATGTGTTCCTTGGTCGGATCTGCGGGTAACTGTCTGTAGTGTTCTTGGTTGTTCAGTTGTCGGTATACTTCTTTGCAGTAGTCCGTTCTGTTCAGTACGACAGTGGCCCCCCCTTTGTCTGCTGGTTTGATGACGGTGCTGTGGTTGGTCTTGAGAGCGCGGATGGCATTGCGTTGTGCTTGGGTGACGTTCGGGGTTGTCTTGTGAATGCGACTGATGAATCTGGCATTGACGCGACTCCTGACGGCTTGAGCATACATGTCGAGTCTAAGGCAGCGGCCTTCCGGAGGGGTCCAATTCGACTCTTTCCTCTTCGGTTGCCGCACCGCAGATCTCTCGGTCTGCTGTTCCGGTTCATTGGTAGTCTGCTTGGGTTCGCTGTTGGCCTCTTGGGGTCTGTGGAAGAATTCCCGGAGCCTCATTCGCCTGATGAATTCCTCCGTGTCTGCCGCGAGACTGATGGGGTCCATTTTGGTGGTGGTGCAGAAATTAAGCCCTCTGCTGAGGACTTCGATTTCGTCTGGTTGAAGGGTGTAGTCTGACAAGTTGACAATAGATTTCCCTGTATTGTTTTCTACTGTGACACCGGGGGTGGCTTGGTTGCTGCCGGTGGTGATGCCAAGTTTCTCAAGCTTTCTGTTCTTGGTATGCATATAGGTGGCATAGTATTGTTGTCTCATCTGTTTGGCGGTGTTCCGCAGCTGGTCTGCTGCATCCTGAGCGCAAGTTGAGAATATGGCCTCTATCTTGGTTTCCAGGTTGCGTCGTCTGCTGTAGAGCTGGCGGACGAGGTGGTTGAGGAGTGTGAGAGAGGTGCGACAACGCAGAATCGCCGAGCAGAAACTTATAGCCAAGTTCCGCACACATGAGTGCGGCCTCAACCAGGACCTGGGATTCATGTCACATTACATTCATCCCCCACCATCTGGCCTGCGAAATCCTACCAACTGTCCTGGCTTGAGACAATTCACACCTCTTTAACCTGGGGTTACCCCATCTCTGGATCTGTAAAGATTTAATCACCTGCTAATGCTCGCATTCCTAGCATTGTTTGGCATCTTTGAATTTGTCTATATATGTGTTTCTGGAACAGACATCTTATTTCATCTGAGGAAGGAGCAGCGCTCCGAAAGCTAGTGACATCGAAACAAACCTGTTGGACTTTAACCTGGTGTTGTAAGACTTCGTACTGTGCTCACCCCAGTCCAACGCCGGCATCTCCACATCATTTCTTCATAATGGCGCCAGATTTTAAAATATTGTTGCTATCAATTACATATATAAATTATGTTCCTATGTCATTCTGGTTGGAATGGTAATTCCAGATCTCAGCACCTCCTCACCATCATAGATTGGGAACTCAGGCACTTTGACATTGTCATTGTCACCTGAAGTGAGACATTACATGCAGGATAAGTCCAACTGGAAGATCAAGATTCCTTTTTCTGGAAGGACCTTATAAAAGAAAAATGGTGACACCTTGAAATGAGCTGGCCTGGCAGCTTGACAAGTCCCCTTGTGGGAGAAGCACGTGTCTTCTGTCTGCTTAGCTCATCTTAATGAGGATTTAGTGTTCCACTGTCATCAGCACATATTCACCTCTGTTTGAGGCAACTGACAAGGCCAAGTGGGACGCTAAACCAACCTTGAACAATCCCTAGCCCAAGACCCAGCCTGTGACAAAATAATTCTCCTTTGATTGCAAAGCCAGAGTCAGGAAGTGAGCAACTCTATGGAATGATGTGATTGGCAAGGAAGGAATAGGAACAGTGAACTCCAATGGAGTCCTCCTGACGAAATATCTAGAACATAGACCAGTAAGTCTAAATGGCCGCTTCTGTGCCACTTATATGTAATTTGTGCATATAAGTGGGCAGCATGGTAGCACAGTGGTTAGCGCTGTGGCTTGACAATGCCAAGGTCCCAGGTTCGATTCCCCGCTGGATCTGTGCGGAGTCTGCATGTTCGCCCCGTGCCTGCGTGGGTTTTCTCCGTGTGCTCCGGTTTACTCCCACAGTCCAAAGACGTGCAGGTTAGGTGGATTGGACATGCTAAATTGCCCTTCATGTCCAAAAAGGTTAGGAGGAGTTATTGGGTTACAGGGATAGGGTTGAAGTGAGGGCTTAAGTGGGTTGGTGCATACTCGATGGCCTCCTTCTGCACTGTATGTTCTATGTAAGTTATAATTACCTTGTCATAAGCAGCACCCTGTTTTGCCAGGGAGACAAGCATAAGACTTCATGGCAACATAGACAGTCCATAAACTGTCAGCTGCTCGATTACATCAACGTTCAAGCAAGAGACCTCAGCAATGTCCACATCACCTGCTCCATGATGGGTACCATTGACTGCTGGACCAATTGACCTGGCCGATTGACCTGGGAAGGGAGCATCTGCGGGGTACGTCGGTGGGCGAGGGGGGCCAAGACGGGGCCAGCGGAAGAACCGATCCTCCTGGGAAGGGGGCGGCTGTAAGGAGCACCGGTGGGAGGGACGGTGGGACTGGTGGCTGGGGTGTGCGCGGGGATCCGGCGGGCGCCAGGTCTCGTAGGGAGACCGTATCTTGTCGGCCGTCGGGGTACGCCACGTAGACGTACTGGGGGTTAGCATGGAGAAGATGGACCCTCTCGACCAATGGGTCCGACTTGTGCGCCCGCACGTGTTTTCAGAACAGGATGGGTTAGGGTTGGCTGTGGGTGCCCGCCAGAGCTACGTCGGATGCGTTTCTCTCGACCTGGAAGGGGAGGGACTCGTCGATGGTGTGCATCGTGGCCTTTGCAATGTCTGCTTTGATGTGGCTGAAGGCCTGGCGGGCCTCCGTCGACAGGGGAAAAACTGTGGATTGGATCAGGAGATGGGCCTTGTCCGGTTAGTTGGGGACCCACTGGGCATAGTAAGAAAAAAAGCATAGGCAGCGCTTCAGGGCCTTGGAGCAGTGAGGGAGGGGGAACTGCATAAGGGGGCGCTTGCGTTCAGGGTCGGGGCCTATAACTCCATTTCGCACTACGTAGCCGAGGATGGCTAGGCGGTCGGTGCTAAACACGCATTTATCCTTGTTATACGTAAGGTTAAGGATCTTTGCGGTCTGGAGGAATTTTCGGAGGTTGGTGTCGTGGTCCTGCTGATCGTGGCCGCAGATGGTGACATTATCGAGATACGGGAATGTTGCCCGTAAACCGTACCGGTCAACCATTCGGTCCATCTCGCGCTGGAAGACTGAGACCCCGTTAGTGACACTGAAGGGAACCCTTAAAAAGTGGTAGAGCCGCCCATCTGCCTCGAAGGAAGTGTACTTGCGGCCACTAGTGCAGATGGGGAGCTGGTGGTAGGCGGACTTAAGATCCACCGTGGAGAAGACCTTGTAATGCGCGATCCTGTTTACCAGGTCGGATATGCGGGGGAGAGGGTACGTGTTCAACTTCATAAACCTGTTGATGGTCTGACTGTAGTCGATGACCATCCTATGCTTCTCCCTGGTCTTTACCACCACTACTTGAGCTCTCCAGCGACTGTTGCTGGCTTCAATGACCCCTTACCTTAGTAACCTTTGGACCTCTGACCTAATAAAGATCCGATCCTGGGCACTGTACCGCCTGCTCCTGGTGGCAACGGGTTTGCAATCTGGGGTGATGTTCGCAAACAGGGAAGGCGGATCGACCTTGAGGGTCGCGAGGCTGCAGACAGTGAGAGGGGGTATAGGGCCGCCGAATTTGAAAGTTAGACTATGGAGGTTGCACTGGAAGTCTAACCCTAGGAGTGTGGCCGCGCAGAGGTGGAGAAGGACGTAGAGCCAGTAATTTTTAAACTCCCTTCCCTGGACCATGAGGTTTGCTACACAAAACCTCTTTATCTCTGAGTCGGAACCGGAGGCCAGGGAGATATTTGGATTAACGGGGTGGATGGGGAGAGAACAGCGCCTTACCGTGTTGGGGTGTATGAAGCTCACCGTGCTCCCACAGTTGATTAAGCAGCTGATTAGTACCGTTGCTGTAGCAGTTGAGAGTGTTCGAGGCCGAGACTGGTCCAGGGTCACCGAGGCTAATCGCGCCAGCAGCTGGGTGTCCTCGCCGGGCGGTGTGTGGTCATCGGCACCGAGGTCCTGGGAGTCCATCCAAGATGGCGGCACCCACTGGTCGCACATGGCTGTGGGTGCACAAAATAGCGGCGCCCATCGATCACACGTGGCATCAACGGGACAGGATGGCGGCGCCCGGAGGCCACACGTGGCCCTGGGGGAGGAAGATGTCGGCGCTCGCTGGCCGCACGGGGTTCATGGAGAGGGTTGTGGTGGCGACCCACATTCACTTCCGGAGACCGCAGCGACCGTCCGGGCCTGGCATACCGCCGCGAAATGGCCCTTTTTGCCGCACCCTTTACATGTGGACGAACGGGCTGGGCAGCACTGTCAGGGGTGTTTGGCTTGCCCGCAGAAATAGCAGCGGGACCCCCGGGGTTGCCGGGCCGTCTTGCAGCGCAAGCTTGTGGTGGGATGTGGGATGCCTCGGAGTCGGCTGCAGAGGGGTTCCACGCTGCCCAGGGGGCTGCCGCATGGTCGGGTGCGTAGGCGCGGGCGTTTTGGGAGGCCACATCCAGGGAGCCGGCAAGGGCCCGTGCCTCCTTGAGGCCTAGAGTCTCTTTTTCGAGCAAATGCTGGCGGATTTGAGAGGACAACATACCCGCAACGAAAGCGTCCCGAATCAACAGTTCAGTGTGGTCGTTTGCTGAAACCTGCAGGCAGCTGCAGTTTCTCCCCAACACCAGGAGCGCACGGTAGAATTCTTCCAGTGACTCACCAGGAATTTGTCGCCGCGTCGCTAGTAGACCTGATTTACAGGGCGAATGTAGCGTTCTTTCAGCAACTCCACCATGGTATCGAAGTCGTCCATGTCCTCGATGAGGGTGTAGACTTCTGGGCTTACCCATGAGTGCAGGATCTGCAGTTTCTGTTCTCCTGTGGGTGTGTTTTCTGCCGTTCCAAGGTAACCGTTGAAGCACGCCAGCCAGTGCTTGAAAGTCGCCGCCGTGTTTACTGCTGAGTTGCAGACACTCCGGCTTGATTCGGAGCTCCATTCTTTAAATCTAGCTTATTAAATTGATGCACGATCAATGACTACTAAAGTGAGGTTCTAGTCCAACTGAAGGCTTTAATAAGCTAGATGTTTCCCCCAGCAGCTCAGGTACAGAAAGAAAGCTGCTGGGGCGGCACGGGCTCTTGTACCCCGCCTAGCAGGGTGGAGCTACCATACAGCTTGACCAATGGGAAACATAAATTATCTACCAATGGTGTCCCAGCATTACTAGGTACCATAATACCTCTACACAGACTACCACATGTATTATCTCCAAATTTTCAGATGAAACAAAGTTGGGTTGGAGGGTGAGCTATGAGGAGGATGCAGAGATGCTTCAGCTGGATTTGGACAGGCTGTGAGTGGGCATATGCACGGTAGGCGCAGTATAATGTGGATACATGTGAGGTTATCTGCTTCGGTAGCAAAAATAGGAAGGCAGATTATTATTTGAATGGATGTAACTTGAACGAGGTGGATACTTCTCACGCAGGTACAGCAGGCAGTAAAGAAGGCAAATAGAAGGCAAATAGAATGTTGGCCTTCATGGCGAGAGGATTTGAGTATAGGAATAGGGATGATTTACTGCAATTGTATAGGATGTTGGGGAGACCACATCTGGGGTATTGTGTGCAGTTTTGGTGTGCTTATCTGAGGAAGGATGTTCTTGCTATGTAGAGAGTGCAGTGAAGGTTTACCAGGCTGATTCCTGCGATGGCGGGACTGTCATATGAGGAGAGACTAAGTCGGTCAAAGTTATATTCATTGGAGTTTAGAAGAGTGAGAATGCATCTCATAAAAACTTATAAAATTCTAACTGGATCAGACAGGGTGATTCAGAAAGAATGTTCTCGACGGTGGGAGAGTCCAGAACTAGGGGTCATTGTTTGAGGATAATGAAAATGAAATGAAAATCGCTTATTGTCACAAGTAGGCTTCAAATGAAGTTACTGTGAAAAGCCCCTAGTCGCCACATTCCGGCGCCTGTTCGGGGAGGCTGGTACGGGAATTGAACCGTGCCAGCGATTTAGCCCCTGTGCTAAACAGCCCCTGTAAGGGGTAAACCTTTCAGAACTGAGGTGAGGAGGAATTTCTTCACCCAGAGAGTGGTGAACCTGTGGAATTCACTACCAGGGAAAGTATTTCAAGCCAAAATATTTTATGATTTCAAGAAGGAATTAGATATAACTCTTGGGGCTAAAAGGATCAAGGGATATCGGGGAAGGCAGGATCAGAGTATTAAATTTGCTGATCAGCCATGATCATAATGAATGGCGGAGCAGAATCAAAGGCTGAATGGCCCATTCCTGCTTCATGGTGCCTTGTTGACCCTAAAATCCACCATAAAATACACTTGTGAAGATGTCCTTGGCATCTTTACAAGGAAACATTGTGACGAGTTTGACAAAAACAAAGCAAGCGATATGGGACCCAATTGAGAGACAAATGTACAGCATTGAAAGTGTAATCTACAGAACAAGTGGTGGATAGAAAGAGCAAGGGAGATCCAACAACATTCAGACGCAGAACAACAATTTCATCAGCACTGTCAGTACAATCTATGACCTAAGCCCTTAAGTGCACGCCACTGGGAAGATCATTTCAAGAATGTTTCTTAATGAGATCCTCAATTAATTAATTAGTTAACAAGAAGCATAGAGTAGACACAAATGAGCATTTTTCAGGTTGGCAGGGTGCGTTGAGTGGAGTGCGACTGGGGTCAGTACTGGGGCTTTAACGATTTACAATTTATATATCAGTGAATTGGATGAAGGGAACAAAGGTATGGTTGCTGAATTTACTGATGACCCAAAGACAGGTAGGACAGTAAGTTGTGAAGAGGACATAAGGGGCGGGTTCTCTCAGCCCGGAGAATCTCCGTGACCGGTGCGAATCACGCCACGCCACCCCAACGCCCGGACGCAATTCTCCACAGAGCGGAGGATCGGCATCATTGGTGCCGGCACGGTCGGCGTGGCGCCGGCCAGGGGCCGCTCTACGGGGCCTCCCCGGTGATTCTCGGCCCGGGATGGGCCGAACGGCCGTGTCAAAAAACCCAAGTCCCACCGGCGGCATTCACACCTGCTCTCAGCCGGCGAGAACTCGGCGTGGAAGAGTCGGGGGGCAGCCTGTTGGAAGGGAGGGGGTGTCCAACTCCGGGGGGGCCTCCGATGTGGCCTGGGCCGCGATCGGAGCCCACCGATTGGCGGGCCGGCCTCTCTGGCTGGGGGTCTCCTTTCTTCCACGCCAGCCCCTGTAGCCCTGCACCATGTTGCGTCGGGGTCGGCACGTAGAAGGGAGACACCGCGCATGCGCGCATTGGCACCGGTGCCACTACGAATGCGCGGGTTGGCGTCGGCCCCACTGCGCTTGCGCGGATCCTGCGGCGCCCAGTTCACGCCAGGATCAGCAGTTAGAGCGGCGTGGGCCCCTGTAGGGGCCCTGTAGGGGCCAGAACTGCTGATCCTGAGGTAGTGTTGACGCCGTCGAGAAACGCGACAGCGTTTCCGACGGCGTCAACACTTAGCCTCAGGATCAGAGAATCCCACCCAGGGAATCTGCAAAGGTTAAGTGAATGGGTAAAAATTTGACAGATGGAGTATGATGTGGGAAAATTTGATCTTGTCCATTTTGGCAGGTGGAAAAGAAAAGCAGCGTCTGATTTAAATAGACACAGCTTGCAGACCCTTGAGATACACATGGATCTGGGTGTCCAGTTACATAAAATCAGAAAAGTTAGTATGCAGGTACAGCAAGTGATTAGGAAGACAAATGGGATGTTGTCATTTTTTGCAAGAAGAATGGAATTTAAAAATAGAGCTGTTTTGCTAAAGTTGTACCGGGCATTGGTGGGGCTACATCGAGAGTGTTATGTACAGTTTTGGTCTCTTTATTTAAGAAAGGATATAAATGTATTAGAAGCAATTCAGAGAAGGTTGACTAAAATGATACCTGGGATGGGGGTTATCCTATGAGGAAAGGTTGGCTAGGTTGGGCTTATATCCTCTTGAGTTTGGAAGATTGAGAGATGATCTTATTGAAACATATAGACCTGAGTGGTCAGGACATGGTGGATGTTGAAAAAATGTTTCCCCTTCTGGGAGAAGCTAGAACCAGGGGTCATAATTTGAAAATAAGGATTTTTCGATTTCAGGTGTAGATGAGAAGAATCTCTTTCCCTCAAGAATGCCATGAATCTTTGGAGTTCTCTTCACCAAAGAACAGTGGAGGCAGGGCCAATGAATATTTTTAAAGGCAGAGACATAGATTTTTCATTGACAAGGGATTCAAAAGGCATGGAGGTTTCAGAAGCAAAGTGGATTTGAGGCCCCAATCAGACATCCATGATTTTATTGAATGGCAAAGCGCGCTCAAGGGGCCAAGTGGCTTACTCCAGCTCCTAATGAATGTGTTCATATGTACCTGTGAAGCAGCTTGCGATATTTTACTGCTGTACAGATGCACATTGTTGTTGAATGAACTGTTCCAGTCACGGTTCAACTGTTTGTCGGAGCATTGCAAATACTTTCCGAAAACTTAAATATTCTTTCACCAACTCTAACATTTTTCTCCGTTAAATTTCCTTGGCTAAATTTTAATCAGGCAGAAAATAAGACTGCATATGTCAAAACGGCATAACATCAGTGAAATGGCTTCATGCAGAGAAAATTATATGACGTGAGGAAATTAAGTTATTTAATTTCAAATCAAATATCCAGCCCTGCATTTGGGATGGATGTTGCCCATATTCCAATAAAGCTGTACAGGAATCTCTCAATTTATATTTTTGTATGATACAAGAGTCTGGGATAAGAGGGATACAAATGATTTCTGTATGAATCATTGCTCTTTCACATTTTGCAATTGCCATGTCTCAGCAGTGCCCATTATTTTACTGTGCACAATCAATACTTAAAAACGCAAAACAGGCATGAAATTGAATTGCTGTTCCATTTGACAAAGAATTGTTGCTAAAGATTTTGTAACATGTTTCAACATTTCTCTATGCAATTTGCCTCTGTTTACAGTTATGTAGTGTTAGTTATACAAGCGAACTCATAATGGCTTCAGTAGAACTTGCAAATTTCTGAAAAGGTACAAGAGGAGCCAGCCAACCAGTCATGCAACTTCGTAAAATGGATCACTTTTTAATGTTAGCAAGAGCAGGATTTGAACTTGCTATCTCGTCCAAGACAATTCCAGAGACATAAGGGACAAAATTGGATAGCCTATGAAAATGGACCATGGAACACGATTAACTCACTTGATTCCAATGCAGGCAGCATGCAAATTTTGTTCTGTCCATTCCATATTGTAGCATGTGGCCCAGCGCTAAACATGTTGTTGGGTGGCTGCAAAAGGGAGCCCAAGTTTTGTTTAAAGCTAGCACCAATTAAAGCTTGCTTGCCCGACTTAAAGCCAGACTGCATCTCTTAAAAGCGAGGTGCATTCAGCTGAAACAGATGCTGGCAATAGCTGGGAAAGAGAGTCTCACCTGCAGGAAGAGTGACTAATGTGCAACTGGGGATAGAGTGTGCTTTAAAGTTCTCAGCTTTATTGAAGTCCTTTATTGAAGAATCACTGCCTGTCTGCATCTCATTATATACATGAGTGGGTATTATGACATCTCCCTTTTTTTTTTAGTTAAATAAATACTGAGGTGTGTAAATATATAAATATATATATGCACGACTATATATAAACGGTGATTGAACAAACGTATATACATGGGAAGGTGTCGATAGTGCAGATACATGGCAAACTAAGCAATATTTACAAGAGTTAAGTCGATGGCTTCAGTCACAAAAATTTACAAAAGTTAAGTCTACAGATTCAGTCTTTGTGGCGGGCGACGAATTCTTGTTGATCGCCGCAGTGGTGGATCAGGAGACGCCTGCACGTGGAGAGGTGGGATCGCTGCCATTGCGGTGGTCGCGTGGCCCGGCAAGATCGCTGGCAGATCGGTGGCCTCGTGGCAGGGTACGTCCGGAGGAAGCATGATAGCCGGCAGCGCACTGCGGTCAGGTGGTGGGCGTGGAACACTTCGCAATGCCCGTCTGTTGCACCGTAGCAGGGAGTCATCAGCCATGCGAACAATGAAAGACCTCGGGGCAACTTGTTTGACAACAACAGCTGTGGCTGACCAACCGCCCTCAGGCAACTGGACACGAACATGATCGGCTGGAGCCAGCTCAGGTAAATCCGTGGCATGAGCATCATATGTGGCCTTCTGTTGGGCCCGGGACTGCTGCACTTTTTGTAGTACCATGAGGTGGTCAAGGTCTGGTACATGGATGGCTGGAACTGTGGTCCTCAGAGTGCGATTCATGAGCATCTGCGCTGGAGACAACCCAGTGGACAGTGGGGTTGCCCTGTATGCCAGCATTGCCAGGTTGAAGTCGGAGCCTGAGTCTGCAGCTTTGCACAGCAACCGCTTGACAATATGGACCCCTTTCTCGGCCTTCCAGTTTGATTGGGGACTGGTCGTAACGTGACGGAAGTTGTAGGACTGTGCAAAATCAGACCATTCTTGTCTGTAAAAGCAAGGACCGTTGTCGCTCATTACCGTGAGCGGTATCCCGTGCCTGGCGAACGTTTCTTTGCAGGCTTTGATGACTGCCTTTGACGTGAGTTCGGACAGTTTCACCACTTCTGGGTAACTGGAGAAGTAGTCGACCAGGAGTACGTAGTCACGCCCCTTGGCGTGAAAAAAGTCTACACCTACTTTGGACCAACCACGGAGAGGTCACGATCTCGTGCTGTTGCAGTGTTTCCTTGGATTGAGCCGGTTGAAACTTCTGACAGGTGGGGCAGTTGAGGACCGTGTTGGCAATATCCTGATTAATGCCCGGCCAGTAAACCGCCTCCCGAGCTCTGCGTTGGCATTTCTCGACTCCAAGGTGACCCTCATGAAGTTGACCCAGCACCATAGCCTGCATGCTTTGAGGAATAACAATCCTGTCGAGTTTCAGAAGGATTCCCTCCACAACGATCAGCTCGTCTTTAACGTTAAAGAATTGGGGACATTGTCCCTTCTGCCAGCCATGGGTAATCATAGATTCATCATAGAATTTACAGTGCAGAAAGAGGCCATTCGGACCATCGAGTCTGCACCGGCTCTTGGAAAGAGCACCCTACCCAAGGTCAACACCTCCACCCTATCCCCATATCCCAGTAACCCCACCCAACACTAAGGGCGATTTTGGACACTAAGGGCAATTTATCATGGCCAATCCACTTAACCGGCACATCTTTGGACTGTGGGAGGAAACTTCACTCGATGCAGGGAAGTTAGAAACAGACGTCTAACACAGGAGAAGATCAAACACAGTTTTATTCAACTAGATGAACTGCTGTACATATTCAGCTGTGGGTCGACACTATACTGATCTGACTAGTGACCTTGAAGTAGCCTGACCAGACTTACTAGCTACCGCATGGTGTTTGTGCTTGCTCGATCGTGCACTCTGACTGCCTCAGTAGCTGGGTCCCGAGAGAGCGGGAAACCTAGTGCCCTCTGGCTTTATAGTTGTGGTAGTATGTATTGGGGGTCATGTGGGACTGGAAGCCCTAATGTCATTGGCTGACAGATCCCGGGTCCTGGTTGGCCGTTGACCTCAAGCTCCGCCCTGAAGGCGGAGTATAAGAAGCCGGAGTCTTCCCCGCAGGCCAGTTTACTATCGAGCTGCGGGGGAACAGACACGCTTAATAAAGCCTGATCGACTTCACTCTATTCGTCTCACGGAGTCTTTGTGCGCTACAATTTATTAAGCGTGCCTAAAAAGGACTATGGAGCTCAGGATCATTCCGGAATGCCTGAGGATCAGCCCCCACGCAGTGAACGCGGCAGCAGCCTTCAAGCACTGGCAGACTTGCTTCGAGGCCTACCTCAGAACGACCACCGGCCGAGTCTCAGAAGACCAAAAACTGCAGGTCCTGCACTCGAGGGTGAGCACGGAGATTTTCTCCCTCATCGAAGACTCGGACGATTTCCAGACGGCGTTCGCAGCACTGAAAAGTCTCTACGTTCGCCCAGTTAACCAAATCTACGCTCGCTACCAGCTCGCGACGAGACGGCAAGCTCCCGGAGAATCGATGGACGAGTTCTACGCCGCGCTGCTGATTTTGGGACGAGCCTGCAGCTGCCCGTCGGTGAACGCAAACGAACACACGGACATGTTAATGCGCGACGCTTTTGTGGCAGGTTTGCAATCCTCCCAAATCCGCCAAAGACTTCTAGAAAAAGAGTCGCTAGGACTCTCAGAGGCACGGGCCTTAGCAGCCTCCCTAGACGTGGCCGCGCGTAATACCCGCGCCTACGGCCCCGACCGCGCGGCAACCCATTGGGCCCCGTACGTACCCGTCGCGGCAAACCCCCTACCCCCCCCCGGACACCCCACAGGCTTGCGCGGTCCAAACGCCGATTCGCACCGGGGGCACCCGCTGTTATTTCTGCGACCAGGCGAAACACCCCCGACAGCGCTGCCCGGCCCGCGCAGCTATCTGCAAAAACTGCGGGAAAAAGGGCCATTATGCGGTTGTGTGCCGGTCCCGCGAGGTCGCCGCCGCCCCGGGAGCACAGGGAGCCCTGCAAGCAGTTTACGCGCCCCAACCCCCCCCAGCACGCCATGTACGACCCGCAGGCGCAGCCGCTCTGGGTCCCGACCACCGCGGTCCCGGGAGAACTGGGAGCCCTGCACGCCGCCTACGCTCCCCAACCCCCCTCCCCGCAGCCCATGTATGACCCGCCGCCGGCGCTACCGCTTTGGGTCCCGGCCAACACTCTCCACGGAGAGGAGGGAGTTTTCCGCGTCCCTAACGCCACCCTAACCCCCACCCCGCGCCCCACGCCTGACCCGCCGGCGCCACCTACTTGGGCCCCGACCACCGCTGTCCCCGGTGAGGGAGCTCCGCGCGATCCTAGCGCTCGCGGTCCTAGCGCACGTGGTCCTAGCGCTCCCCAGCCCCCCCAGCACACCATGTGCAACCCGCAGACGCCGCCATTTTGGGTCCCGGCCACCACGAGGGGAGGAGGGGCGCCGCCATCTTGGACCGCCCCAGACCTGTACGACGCATGGGGGCGGCCATTTTGTCCACCCCGCCGCCATCTTGTGACCCCCCAGCCACGTGCGATGTATGGGGGCGGCCATTCTGTTCATCCCCGACGCCATCTTGGACGGCAACAACGGACCCCATTCCACTACTACAACCACGGCTCGCTTCGATTACGCTCGATCAAGCTCGGCCCCGGAGACGACGACGACAACGGTCCTAATAAACGGCCACGAGACGCCATGCCTAGTCGACTCCGGGAGCACGGAAAGCTTTATACACCCCGACACGGTAAGATGCTATTCCTTGACCAACTATCCCAGCGCACAAAAGATTTGCCTAGCTGCAGGAGCCCACTCCGTACAGATCCAGGGATTCTGCATAGTTACCCTAACGGTGCAGGGGAGGGAGTTCAAAAACTACAAACTAAACGTCCTTCCCCAATTCTGTGCCCCCACCTTGCTGGGATTAGATTTCCAATGCCATCTACAGAGCCTTACGTTCAAATTCGGCAGCCCCATACCCCCACTCACTATCTGCGGCCTCGCAACCCTCAAGGTGCAACCCCCGTCCTTGTTTGCGAACCTCACCCCGGATTGCAAACCCGTCGCCACTAGGAGCAGACGGTACAGCGCCCAGGACCGGACCTTCATTCGGTCCGAAGTCCAGCGGCTACTAAAGGAGGGCATAATCCAGGCCAGCAATAGTCCCTGGAGAGCGCAGGTGGTAGTAGTGAAGACAGGGGAGAAACAAAGGATGGTCATTGACTATAGCCAGACCATCAACAGGTACACACAACTAGACGCGTACCCTCTCCCCCGCGTATCCGACATGGTCAATCGGATTGCCCAATATAAAGTCTTCTCCACCGTGGACCTCAAGTCCGCCTACCATCAGCTCCCCATCCGCCCAAGTGACCGCAAGTACACAGCCTTCGAGGCAGACGGGCGATTATACCATTTCCTACGGGTCCCTTTTGGCGTCACAAACGGGGTCTCGGTCTTCCAACGGGAGATGGACCGAATGGTTGATCAACATGGGTTGCGGGCTACGTTCGCGTATCTCGACAATGTAACCATCTGCGGCCACGATCAGCAGGACCACGACGCCAACCTCCAAAAATTCCTCCAGACCGCCAAAGCCTTGAACCTCACGTACAACGAGGACAAGTGCGTTTTTAGCACCGACCGGCTAGCCATTCTGGGCTACGTAGTGCGCAATGGGATAATAGGCCCCGACCCCGAACGTATGCGCGCACTCATGGAATTTCCCCTCCTGCACTGCCCAAAAGCCCTGAAACGGTGCTTGGGGTTCTTTTCGTACTACGCCCAGTGGGTCCCCCAGTACGCAGACAAGGCCCGCCCCCTAATACAGACCACGACCTTCCCCCTGTCGACAGAGGCTTGCCAGGCCTTCAGCCGCATCAAAGCGGATATCGCAAAGGCCACGATGCGCGCCATCGACGAGTCCCTCCCCTTCCAGGTCGAGAGCGACGCCTCCGACGTAGCTCTCGCGGCCACCCTTAACCAAGCGGGCAGACCCGTGGCCTTTTTCTCCCGGACCCTTCACGCCTCAGAAATCCGCCACTCTTCAGTAGAAAAGGAAGCCCAAGCCATAGTGGAAGCTGTGCGACATTGGAGGCATTACCTGGCCGGCAGGAGATTCACTCTCCTCACGGACCAACGGTCGGTAGCCTTCATGTTCGATAGTGCACAGCGGGGCAAAATCAAAAACGACAAAATCTTAAGGTGGAGGATCGAGCTCTCCACCTTCAACTATGAGATTTTGTATCGTCCCGGAAAGCTGAACGAGCCGTCCGATGCCCTATCCCGCGGCACATGTGCCAACGCACAAATTAACCGCCTCCAAACCCTCCACGAGGACCTCTGCCACCCGGGGGTCACTCGGTTTTACCACTTCATCAAGTCCCGCAATCTCCCATACTCTTTAGAGGAGGTCCGTACAGTCACAAGGGACTGCCACATCTGCGCGGAATGCAAGCCGCATTTTTTTCAGGCCAGATGGAGCGCACCTGATTAAGGCTTCCCGCCCCTTTGAACGCCTCAGTCTCGATTTCAAAGGGCCCCTCCCCTCCACCGACCGCAACGCATATTTTCTTAATGTAGTGGACGAATACTCCCGCTTCCCTTTTGCCATTCCCTGTTCTGACATGACCGCGGCCACAGTCATTAAAGCCCTGAACAGCATCTTCACACTGTTCGGTTACCCCGCGTACGTCCACAGCGACAGGGGGTCCTCTTTCATGAGTGACGAGCTGCGCCAGTTCCTGCTCAGCAAGGGCATAGCCTCAAGCAGGACGACCAGCTACAACCCCCGGGGGAACGGGCAAGTAGAAAGGGAGAACGGCACGGTCTGGAAGGCCGTCCTACTGGCCCTACGGTCCAGGGACCTCCCAGTTTCACGGTGGCAGGAGGTCCTCCCGGACGCTCTCCATTCCATCCGGTCGTTATTATGTACGAGCACTAATCAAACGCCTCATGAGCGTCTCCTTGTCTTCCCTTGGAGGTCCTCCTCTGGAACGTCGCTGCCGACCTGGCTGGCGGCCCCAGGACCCATCCTGCTCCGAAAGCATGTGCGGGCACATAAGGCGGACCCGTTGGTCGAAAGGGTTCACCTCCTCCACGCGAACCCCCAGTACGCCTACGTGGAGTACCCCGACGGCCGACAGGACACGGTCTCCCTGCGGGATCTGGCGCCCGCCGGCAACACGCACCCCCCCCGACACCATCAACCCAATACCCCCCCTTCCTGCTACCGCCGCACCCCGCGACCGCCCCCTTCCCAGGAGGATCGGTTCCCCTCCCCTCAGCACCAACCAAGAATCAAGCCCGAGCTGAAACCGTACGGCTCCTGGAGGCGACAACACTGGTACAAGCACCACCACCACCGCCGGGGCCGAGGCGATCGACACGGACGACCAGACCGCCCGACCGACTCGTGGCGTCGATGTAAAACAAATATGGACTGTTCACAAGAACATTTTGCTTTTCTTCCTATACCCTCTGTAAATAGTTGCAACAGGACGAAATTGTCCAATACTGTATTGCCATGTGAATGTTTTGTCCTCCCAGGACCAGCCCTGTAAACCCTTACCACCATACGAAGCATCACCCCGCCGGGTTCATTTTTGACAAGGGGTGAATGTGGTAGTATGTATTGGGGGTCATGTGGGACTGGAAGCCCTAATGTCATTGGCTGACAGATCCCGGGTCCTGGTTGGCCGTTGACCTCAAGCTCCGCCCTGAAGGCGGAGTATAAGAAGCCGGAGTCTTCCCCCGCAGGCCAGTTTACTATCGAGCTGCGGGGGAACAGACACGCTTAATAAAGCCTCATCGACTTCACTCTATTCGTCTCACGGAGTCTTTGTGCGCTACAATAGTGACAGTGTCCTGTCTGGTGATTGGCTGTGCTGTGTTGTATGCTTACTGGTCATCCTATGTGTCAATCACTGCCTGTCTGCATCTCATTATATACATGAGTGGATATTATGACATACATCACTTACTTTCAGATGGTGTAAGCATACACCACGTACTTTTCCCTACCGCCATCATCACAATCTTACACTTGAATATCTGAAAGGAGAAAAACACAAGATATGCACTTGTCCAGCCTGTAAAAGAGAAGGGAGACAATGATGAACCGTTACTTCATTTCAAACTCACAGCCACCAGCTTAGATACTGATACTGCGCTTAATGTAAAGGATAGTTCAGAGGCAGAATCTGCACACGATGAAACTGCTTCCGGCCAGGGCAGGGTACAGAACAGGTGCCTGCTCATCAGAGGATGAGGTTATTCGTGAATTTTATTGCAAAGGACTCAGGTGAGGATCTCGATGAGGCAGCGTACAGTAGGCTGATGGACAGGCAGTGTGCAGGAAAATGCTGATGGACAATGTTCCCTGTAACTTCTGTGTGCCGTTCACAACCTGCTTGTTGCACTGTGCAGTCCCTTTGAGGCCATGCATGTGTGCGTCTTAAAGGGAATGTTGCTTGTCCGCAGCTCATTTGTTCTGTGTGCAGCACATTCTGATTGCTGCAGGCCAAACACCGACAGACTGACATTGCTGATGAATATGCACACCCAAGTGTTAGAAAGAGAATGAAAGAACCTGCACCAATTTGTAACAGAGTTTTGCACATAGATTAGAGTCCATACCCTCTAGCCGGAAGTGGCGCTAAGCTCTGTGAGAACACTTGTCGGCCGATCCATAATTCTACATCTGGGGCGAGATTCTCCGACCCCCCGCCGGGTCGGAGAATCGCCGGGGGCTGGCGTGAATCCCGCCCCCGCTGGTTGCCGAATTCTCCGGCACCGGATATTCGGCGAGGGCGGGAATCGCGCCACACCGGTTGGCCGCCCACCCCCCCGTGATTCTCTGGCCCGAATGGACCGAAGACCCGCCATTAAAATGCCTGTCCCGCTGGCGTAGATTAAACCACCTACCTTACCGGCGGGACAAGGTGGCGCGGGCGGGCTCCGGGGTCCTGGGGGGGGGGGGGGGGCGCGGGGTGATCTGGCCCCGGGGGGGTGCCCCCACGGTGGCCTGGCCCGCGATCGGGGCCCACCGATCCGTGGGCAGGCCTGTGCCATGGAGGCACTCTTTTCCTTCCGCCTTCACCACGGTCTCCACCATAGCGGAGGCGGAAGAGACTCCCTCCAATGCGCATGCGCGGGAATGCCGTCAGCGGCCGCTAACGCTCCCGCGCATGCACCGCCCGGAGATGTCATTTCCGCGCTAGCTGGCGGGGCACCAAAGGCCTTTTCCGCCAGCTGGCGGGGCGGAAATTCGTCCGGCGCCGACCTAGCCCCTTCAGATTGGGGCTCGGCATTCCGCACCTTTGGGGCGGCGCAATGCCCGACTGATTTGCGCCGTTTTGGGTGCCAGTCGGCGGACATCGCGCCGTTTCCGGAGAATTTCGCCCCTGATGTCTGTTTCCATTGTAACACATTGCAGAAACCACCCAGCATCTGGGTGTTGCAGTCTTGTAGACTCAGCTTGGTGCAATGCAAACTCAAATGCTGCCATCATAGCTGTGCATAGCAGTTCTCAAAGAGACTTACAGATCCTCACAGAAGGCCAGTAACTTATCCTCCTACACAATATGGAGATCACTGCAACACCACCCCATTGAAGTGGCTGTGGCTCTGTGGAACATGAAACTGCTGCCCTCTCTAAGATAAAGGCATTTTCCCTCCCATCACTGCCACTCCCCCAGTCACTGTAGTATAAGGGTCTGGCACATATTGGGTTAACATGGAACTGAGCAAAGTACCGCTCATGAAATGGTGTGCGATAACACAAGATCCACACCTAGGACAGAGCCCTGTGTATAAGCAAGCATGGAGACAGTTCCTAACTTGATAGTATATATGTACATAGTTCTTGTAATTAATAAGTACATACAATTGACCTACTTCAGACCACAAAGACTAAGACCTACTAAATGGTATCTAACACTCTACAACAGTGTCCTCGTTGTTACATCAGCCGGTCAGACCAAACTGCTGTTGCTGATGCTGAGTTGATGAAGTTAAGAGGATACTGTGAGAGCCAGTAACACAGAAGGAAGATAAAGAAAGAGACTTCTTTCGGTAGAGGGAGGGAAATTGCCAGCAATCGCACATATCTGAATATTTCCATTACCACTCGGATAGATTGTAAAATGGGGTCTCCACTGCTAACAGTTTCCCCCATCGCAAAACATGGTGTCACAGAAAGCCTAGCCACTCTGGGCCTTAACTCCATGTCGCCTTTTGACATCTAGCAATGATAGCACAATTTGAGCACAGGTATTAACAATCTGTTTCCTTCTACACTTGGTTCCCTCTATGCCTGAGGATGAAGTGGAGCCAGCGCCTCCCTTCTCACTGTTTGCAATACCTATGGTTCCTGTCCTCATGTGGGGGCTCCTCAACAGTCTACTGTGCCTGCATCATTGCAGGGGCAGCATCTGTCACAGGGCCTTACAGCCTGGGTGTTGCCTCAATTGGGAGGCCTGAGGAGGAGAGATGATACTGGCGTCCCCCTGAGCAGTGGGCCCCTCATCAGTTTATTTAAATGCCTCAACCCTTGTATGATGGGCGAGGTCATCGGCTGGAACATAGCTGGCATCCACTCCAAGTGCACTAGCAGTGACACTGAGCGGTCAACGCTATAAAGAGTCTCACTCTTTTTTTTTTTAACAATACAGCGCAGTACAGGCCCTTCGGCCCACGATGTTGCACCGAAACAAAAGCCATCTAACCTACACTATGCCATTATCATCCATATGTTTATCCAATAAACTTTTAAATGCCCTCAATGTTGGCGAGTTCACTACTGTAGCAGGTAGGGCATTCCACGGCCTCACTGCTCTTTGCGTAAAGAACCTACCTCTGACCTCTGTCCTATATCTATTACCCCTCAGTTTAAAGTTATGTCCCCTCGTGCCAGCCATATCCATCCGCGGGAGAAGGCTCTCACTGTCCACCCTATCCAACCCCCTGATCATTCTGTATGCCTCTATTAAGTCTCCTCTTAACCTTCTTCTCTCCAACGAAAACAACCTCAAGTCCATCAGCCTTTCCTCATAAGATTTTCCCTCCATACCAGGCAACATCCTGGTAAATCTCCTCTGCACCCGCTCCAAAGCCTCCACGTCCTTCCTATAATGCGGTGACCAGAACTGTACGCAATACGAAATAAATCATCAATTTGTATATGACAGAGTGCTGTTGCTGCTGCATCCATTCAGAGTGGTGCCACTCATAGCTCTCCATGCGATTGACAACTCTCTCAGTGGAAGTGTTCATGCACTCAAATCATCACAATGCACAGGCTCTTCATGGGCTCCTCCACTGTCTGCTCATGGCTTCACAACAGCTCAGGTTTCGGATGTGCAGGAACTCATCTGCCTCTGCTGCTCCAGAAAGACCATCCTTGTGTGTGAGACACCCAAGGACTAGCATCTTCACCCTACCAGAGCAAAGCTGTCTGAATCCTCTGTCCTCTGAAGTGTACTTCTCACAGCTGACCCAGGCTCGCCTTCCTCCTCCCATTCCCTTATGAGGAGCAGTTCACCCTACCCTAAACTAGATTGAAGGGGAACCAAGGTGAGTGTGTCTGTGCTGGTGGAAGATGTGGATGAATGTTGGGATGGTGCTGCCTCAGGAACATCTCTTCCTGCTGAGGAGGCCGGTGACCACTGGACTGGAATCCTCTGCTCCGAGTCTGCGAATGGCCCTGTGAAGGTGGTCATTATTGATCTGATCATCACTCTAAATAAAACAAATGGGCTCACAAGGACGCTTTTGACTTTAGAATTGGTTTGGAGCGTATCCAATTGTCACATACCGTGAGCTTTATTAGTCCACATTGCATCAGAAATTGTAGTGTTTGATGAAGTTGTGCAAAAGAACATTTATTGTACATTTAGTCTATATTGTACTGGCTGAGAATGCTTGGCAAAGGATTGTAGAGAAAGCCTTACCCTGGATCTGACTGCTGCTACATTGTATTACAGTGTGAATGCACTGATTATTACATTGTAGTGCAAATACAATCTATATAATAAACTTTTCCTTTTGAGTTTAGACTTAGGGGATAGAGTGCATTTATAGTTCCTTGCAATTGCACGGATTGACATTTTCTTAATAAATTTTGTGTAGCTGAGGTAGGTTTTAACAAAACTGAATCCACGTCATAATTATAATTTATCACCATTGCCTGTGTTGGTTAAGGCCCAGGGTCACTTCTTGGGTGCCGCTTGGCATATGACAGAATTGTGCCTTGAGGATATGAGCAGCAAGAAAAAAGTTGTCCCTGTGAAGCAGCGGGCTTGGTGCAGGGTTGGGGGGAAATTATGGCTAATGAAGGGAGATTGATCAATATTTTAAGATTTTGCCTTTAGGGATCAGTTAACATTCATGAAGAATTAAATTTGGTGGGATTCAGTCCGAGGTATTTGAAATCTCTGCAAGTTGGAGGCTTGAACAATCCGATGGTCCTTTTCTTCCTGTGCTTTCTTAAATTGTCGTCAGAGCGGATAGTTACTCCTCAAGTATCACTAAAGCAGAGTATCTGGTCATTTACTTCATCACTATGGGACCTTGCTGTGTGCTAATTACACAGGTACATTTCAAAAGTACTTCATTGGCACTTTTGAACACTCTGACGTCATGAGAGGCACTATACAAATGTAGGAGGCAGGATTCTCTGTTGGCTGACACCAAAATAGCGAAACGTGATTGGTGGAAGAATCGCAGTGGCCGCTGATTTGATGCCAAATCTCAATTCTCCGTCACCTCGACAGTTGGTCAGTGCATTCCGGAACGCAGATACAGTAAACACCGTTTGTGTATCATTAGCGTGCCCGACCCGGTATTCTCCGGGGCCGCCATGATTCTCTACCTCCGATGGGCCGAGTTCCCAATGGCGTAGTACATTTGTGCTTTTAAAAATCGTGAAACCGGCGTCCTGGGGGAGAGGAGGTAGGACAGAGAGAGGCCCGACTGTGGGCTGCTGGGTGGTCACTGGCTGGGCTGGCTGGGGTGGGGAGGGGGGAAGGCCTGCCAGGGCCAGAGGAGGGGGATGGTGATGAGAAAACGGGTCGAGTGGTCGGGGTTACATCCAACGGGACTGGGGCAGAGTCCAGTCATGGACTGACATTACTGCGGCCTGCAAGGCAGCAATCTTGCTGCGCACCCTCTGACCACCCACCTTGGCCCCTGGTTCTGCAGAGTGACACCGGCCATATGGGTGTCCCCAACCCCCCATCCTCATACCCTACCCTCCGCCATACCCCTCCCCCCCCCGCACCTGGCCACTACCCACCTGCGGCCCACCAGGCTACGCCCTCAGTAGCCCTTATGGGGGCACTGAGTGGGGGCCATGGAGCGTCCCTCAGGTGGAGGGCTGCCTTCTGAGCTGTTCTTGTCGCTGCTCAGCTCATGGGTGGACTCCATCTATGGCACTGGCTGGGGGTGGGGAGTGGCAGATCCACCCGCCCCATCTCCAGAAGCTCTTGCAAGACTAGGTGCATGATTAGACCACGGGCCGGGGGGTGGTGGGGGTGAGCCTGTGGGTGGGGTGGGTAGTGGTGAGGGTGGGGTAGGATGAGGGTGGTGTGGGGATGAGGGTTGTGTGAGGATGATGTTGGGGGTGAGGTTGACGGGGAATTGCAACTGAGCGGGATCTCACTTCCTTGCCCGCGGCCGAACTCCACCTCGGTGACCTCCCTTTCCTCCAGGCCGCCAACCACATCCAAGGCCCTCTGCTCTGCCATGGTGAGGGGCCGCAGATCCAGCGGTCCCCCTCCCTGTCTTCTCCCACTCCTGGCGGTTGTGGGCGGCCTTCTCTGGGGGGGGTAAAGGCAAACAGAAAATTACAGTGTTAGACAGTCCGACACATGCAGCCCAGGGAGTGGGTAGCTGGTGGCCTCAGTGGCCAGGGCACCCGGCCATGGTGGCCAGTATAGGTGCCGGCATGTGGGGGTTCTGCCGCCTTCTGGATTTGGGGGGGGGGTTCAGGTTATGGGTGTGTGAGATGCAGGTTAGTGTCAAGGGTACAGTGCTGCCCACTCACCTTGGCCGCCCTGAGGATGTTGTGCAGTTTGTTTGGGCACGGCTGGCATGGTCCGGACAGTGTTGCCCACGCCGTTGACCGCCTCTGCCACCTGCACCCAGGCACGGTGAATGGCAGCAGCTGGCAGCCTCCTTCTCTGAACGGGGTACAGGATCATCGACCTCAGCGTCGGTGAATCTTGGGGCTGCTCGGCCTGCTGCCATCTTGTTGGCTGGATAGTGTGAGTGGGGACTGAAGGGCGGGATTCTCCGACCCCCCGCTGTCATGATATTCTTTCATGTGACGCACTCGACATCGCCCCATGTACATAGTTCCGTCATAGACACATGCTGCACACGACACACACACACTCTTAGATGCACTCACGTCACGATCATATTTATTACCACGTAGGCACATATCTTTGTAAAAAGGGGGGATGTCATGATATTCAAACACACACATCATGATGGACACACTAACAGGCAAATCAGAGTACACAACACCACAACCAATCACAGACAAGAACACCAACCACATAAAAAGCACGAGCACGACACCTGGAGGTCAGTAGGTCTGGGGAGAAGGAAACAAGAAAGAGCTGTTGAAACACCACAAGCAGGGAGCCCCCCACGTGCAGAGTGCAAAGACCAAGTTGTAAATAGTGAGTTTAAATAAAGAAGCGTTGTACCATATGCAACTGTGTTGGCTCTTCTGTGTGTCAGAACACCCAACACCACACCCGCCAGGTCGGAGAATCGCCGGGGGGGCGGCGTGAATCCCGCCCCCGCCGGCTGCCGAATTCCCCGGCGCCGGGAATTTGGAGGGGGCGGGAATCGCAGCGCGCCGGTCGGTGGCTGCTAGCAGCGCCCCCCCCCCCCGGCGATTCTCCGGCCCGCGATGGGCCGAGTGGCCGACCGTTTTCGGCTGGTCCCGCCAGCGTAAATTAGAGTAGGTACTTACCAGGAGGACCTGGCAGCGCGAGTGGCCACCGGGGTCCTCGGGGGGGGGCACAGGGGGATCTGGCCCCGGGAGGTGCCCCCACGGTGGCCTGGCCCGCGATCGGGGCCCACCTGTGCCGTGGGGGCACTCTATTCCTCTGCCTCGGCTGGTGTAAAAGTCCGCGATGGCCGACGCGGAGATGAACCCCTCCTGCGCATGTGCTGGGATGACGCCAGCACACGCTGGTGCTCCCGTGCATGCGCCAACTCGTGCAGGCCGGCGGAGGCCCTTCGGTGCCGGTTGGCGTGGTGCCAAGCCCCTTTCGCACCGGCCGGCAGGGTGCAAACCACTCCGGCAGCGGACTAGCCCCTGAACGTGCGGAGGATTCCGCACAGTTCGGGGCGGCCCGTCGCCGGAGTGGTTCACGCCCGACCCGTCGGTTCGCGCAGAATCCCGCCCAAAGTATTTATGTGCGGCTGCAGCTTATCAGCCTCCTGAGTGTCAATCGTGGAACTGCCGATCCGGCACCATTTTTCATTGGAATCGATTGTGTTCCACGTGGCGCTGGTGCTAGCCCTTTACAGTAAAGGAATCGGTCCCGGCCAGTTTTGCTGTCGTGAAAGTCCACAAATTCAGCGCCGGCATCAGCACTTTGTCTCCGGAACGGAGAATCCCACCCAGGTCCTTTCTGATGGTTTATTTATGTCTGCTTCACAAAGTGCAATTTTAAAATATGCCTGAGAAAAGATTTAATATAATTGTCTACTTAATGTTGATGTGGTGACATCTTCAGCATTAGCAGTTGCTTTTATCAGGTAGATCACACAGGTGGAACCTATGCAGTAAGTATGATAATTATCCTGTTCTGACAGGAAGGGTTGCAGCTATTACAGCAGAACGCACCAACCTCGAGAGACTTTGTATTCTAAAAGAATGAATTTACTTTCAGTTTAAAATTCAATTTCTCTGGGCCAAAAACATAGTTTCCTTTTAATAAAAGTGACAATATAAATGGATCTACCTTGAGATCAAATGCTCATTTAAATTTACAGTCGGTTCATTCAGATCCTGCTGGCTCTGACTCCGAGAATATTACAGGCATAAGCAAGCATCTTTTAAAACAGCATTGCCTCAACAGTCACATGGGTGAATAAAACTTTCATTAGTCATCAGTTTAATGCGACAGTCCTTAAATTAGATCAATTTATCATGATGTTCTTTCACCAATGTTTTTATATAAGATGGGGTCGGTGACTTGCTTCACAATGTGCTGCCCTGAATACCAAATAATTTTCTTTCAAATCCCTGCAAGTCTACATGGAGATGAAAGTGTTGGAGTATTTCTGTACCTGTTGAGAGCATTCCACCCAGCTTTTGATTATGTATTTTAATGAGACTGTGATGTTATGGCAGCTGATACTGAATTTAAGAGGATTTTTCAAAACCAATAAGGTGACAGGCAGAGCATAGGTGAGCAACAATGGAGTGCAATTCTTACAACACTCATTTTTATGGTTTGCATTGCTAAGGGAAAATATTATTAGAAAATGGAATTTTGTTCCGCATGAACTTGAGAAAAGCAGCCCTGTCACGGCATCATTCCTATTCAGTTTATTTTTCTATAAAACAAACTGGTACAAATTGTCAAGGATTGCATGCTTCAATAACTCTTAGATACCAAGCTGCTATAGATCTCTCTAACCTTCACTTTCCTCTGCCCCGTTTTCCTACTTGCCATGCTTTAGCTATCCCCTCTGAACTTACCCATTCTGATCCCAATCAGTGTTCAGCAAAGCCCGAGCTGCACCCCTTTATTTCCCCCTCAGTGACTTTTGAGATTGGCAAAACACTGAGATCTTCTTCCATTGTCATCCTCCTCCGAGCCCACTTCTTTGGCCAGGAGTCCTGCCCAGCATGACTTGCCCTTTCTCTCATCGTCAGAATTCTAATTTTATCTGCCTTTCAGTGAGGTATTTAGAATACAGAACATGAAAAATATTATCGCACAGAAGAAAGCTCATCAAGTCTGTGCCATATAAAAAAAGAGCAATTCAGCCTAATCCCATGTTACAGCTCTTGGTCCATAGCCCTGTCGGTTATAGCATTTCAAGTGCATATCCAAGTATGTTTTCAATGTAATCAGTGGGCAGGATTCTCTCAGCATCCGCGTTGAAATTGCGCTCGGCTTGGGGATGGAGAATTGGATGTCAGGCCCACGATCGGGTCCGACGCCTTCCCGCGATTCTCCGCTGACCGAAGGATCGGTGACAGTCGCGCGCAGGAAAGTCCAGAGTGATTCGCGCCCGTTTTCTCACGGTCATGGGGACACAGCCCCATTTTCAGAGAATTCCGCCCAGGGTTTCTGCCTTTACCCTCCTTTCAAGCAGTGTGCTGCAGATTCCCATCACCATCAGGATGAAAAAATTATCCTCTAATTCTTCTCCCAATCACTTGAAATTTATTCCACTGGTTATTGACCTCTCTGTTAACAGAAATAGGTCCTTCTTATCCACTTTGATGGCGCCCCTCAAAACTTTGCACATCTCAATTAAATCTGCCCTCCGCCACCTCTGTTCCAAAGTAAGATATCTGTACCCTATCCAATCTGGCCTTTTAGCTAACATTCTTCAGTTCTGGCAAGATCCTCATAGGTTTCCTGTGTGATCACACCCTTCCTGTAACATGGTGACTCACGGATAACCTCATGATGCTCCACTTCTCCAGCTTCCACCCTAAACACATTAAAGAAGCCATCCCCTATGGACAAGCGCTCCGTATACACAGGATCTGCTCAGACGAGGAGGAGCGTAACAGACATCTACAGACGTTGAAAGATGCCCTCGTACGAACGGGATATGGCACTCGACTCATCGATCGACAGTTCCAACGCGCCACAGCGAAAAACCGGACCGACCTCCTCAGAAGACAAACATGGGACACAACCGACAGAATACCCTTCGTCGTCCAGTACTTCCCCGGAGCCGAGAAACTACGTCATCTTCTTCACAGCCTTCAACACGTCATTGATGACGATGAACATCTTGCCAAGGTCATCCCCACACCCCCACTACTTGCCTTCAAACAACCGCGCAACCTCAAACGAACCATTCTTTGCAGCAAACTACCCAGTCTTCAGAACAGTGACCACGACACCACACAACCCTGCCATGGCAATCTCTGCAAGACGTGCCAGATCATTGACATGGATACCACTCTTACACGTGAGAACACCACCCACCAGGTACGCGGTACGTACTCATGCGACTCGGCCAACGTTGTCTACCTCATACGCTGCAGGAAAGGATGTCCCGAAGCGTGGTACATTGGCGAGACCATGCAGACGCTGCGACAACGAATGAACGTACATCGCGCAACAATCTCCAGTCGGGAATGTTCCCTTCCAGTCGGAGAACACTTTAGCAGTCAAGGGCATTCAGCCTCTGATCTCCGGGTAAGCGTTCTCCAAGGCGGCCTTCAGGACGCGCGACAACGCAGAATCGCCGAGCAGAAACTTATAGCCAAGTTCCGCACACATGAGTGCGGCCTCAACCGGGACCTGGGATTCATGTCACATTACATTCATCCCCCACCATCTGGCCTGCGAAATCCTACCAACTGTCCTGGCTTGATGTAATTCACACCTCTTTAACCTGGGGTCACCCCATCTCTGGATCTGTAAAGATTTAATTACCTGCTAATGGCCACATTCCAAGCATTGTTTGGCATCTTTGAATTTGTCTACATATGTGTTTCTGGAACATACCTCTTCATTCACCTGAGGAAGGAGCAGTGCTCCGAAAGCTAGTGACATCGAAACAAACCTGTTGGACTTTAACCTGGTGTTGTAAGACTTCGTACTGTGCTCACCCCAGTCCAACGCCGGCATCCCCACATCATGGTGACTAGAACTGGACACAGCATTCTTGTTGTGACCTAAGTGGTGTTTTCTGCAGTTCCAGCACAACCTCCTTGCTCTTGTCATCTGTGCCTTGGGAAATAAAATAAAATATCTGTTATGCTTTCTTACCCATCTTATCTGGCCGTCCTGCTAGCTTCAAGGATCTGTGAACATGTCCATCAATATCCCTTTGTTCCTCTCTACATGACTCTGTACCCTACCAGTTACCGATTTCTCCCTTGCCTTGTTTGCCTCTCCAAGTACATTTCCTCACACTTCTCGGATCTAAATTCCATTTGCTCCTTTTCTACCTTTTTGGATCAATCCACTAATATCTTCCTGCAATCGTTTGCTTTTTTCCTCTCACACATTGATGGTGTGGTTGATCGTATCATCTACAATCTTTTTAATCACGTGCTCTACATTTAATTCTAAATCATTGATTTAACCACGAAAAGCAAGTACTGAACTTTATAGCCTTTGTTCAACAATTTCCGATCATAGCCAACCGATAATTTCTTTCCCAAATAGCAAGTGCTGGTAATGATTCTGCTGTTTTCATTTCCAGTTCGTCATGTTTCATGTTTCTTGTTTCTTACCCTATTGTCATTTAATTCTCTCAAGCTTTCCACCCTATTACAGGCCTTCCCTTTATCACTTTCCTCCCCAGCATCCCCACTCACCCTCTTTCCTTGCCTCTACCTAAAAGGTATTGCAAATAGAACACTTTCTCGTTGCAAGAACACAGATCTGGAATGTTAACTCCTGTTTCTCTCTCCAGAAATATTGCCTGGCCAGCTGAGTATTTCCGCCATTTACTGTTTGAATTTTAAATTTTCAGCATCTGCAGTATTTTGCCTTCTGTATTAGGTTAACTTGTTGAAATATCTAACTAATTGTCGAACAGTTTTGTATGTCAGAAATAGTGATAAAGAAATAGACAGTGAAAAAGTCAAATTCGAATTGCAGCACCATTGATAGTACCATTATTATTAATGCTTCCAGCTGGATTTCACCCTATTTGAATGGTTCAATTTTAACACATTCATGTGCGGGAACCCTGAAGCAGGTTGGAAAGTCGGAAAAAGAGAATGGAGCCAGGTCTGCCTTTCCAATTGGTGATTTCCTAGGCCCCAAGCTTTCTAGTTTTGAGCTCTCATTCTGGTCAATTCCAAGATCTCATCCGGGCCACGGGACACATTTTGAGTCTTCCCAGATCTAATGCTGTTCCCCAGGTCTTCAGGTCTTCTCCATAATCTCTTTCTCTCCAAACCATCTGGAATCCCAAGTTATTTTCCCTCACGCTGTCTCCATATCGAACCTCCTCGCAGAATATGTCCAGGTCTTTAGCTCCCCTCCCCATGTTGCCTTCCAGTTCTCAAAGCCTTTGCTAGACTACCTCCTAGTGCTAAGCTGCTTCTCCAGAATTGTGGGGCAGGATTCTCCGTCATCTGCCGTATGGTTCCCCCCCCCCCTTACCCCCAGAGCAAAGCCCCCCCCCCCCCCCAGGAGTCCAGAGCCCTCAGCCGGCCCATCTACGGGATATTGGCACATCTCAGTGTATCCAAGGCATTGCCCCACTGCAGGGACGGCGGGGGACTGTGGAACACGCCTTGACTGACAGATGCATGCACAGTGGCTGTCGGAATCACTCCCTGGCACACTGCCCCTCGCAGAGCAGACGTCCCACCAGTGACACCATCAGCTAGCCCACCCCACAAGACCACCAGCTGTCACCAAGCCCTGCTTGCCCACTGCACCTCTGCCCCCATCCATCCTGGCTCCAGGCAGGTAGGCACAACCAGTGCGCACAACACACTGCAACTACGGTCCCAACAGTGCCCATCATCCTGGCAGGTTGGTCAGGCAGCAGGATTCGCTGCCATCGCCGGGGTGTCCCAGGTCCAGGGGATGATTGATGGAACATATGTTCCCCTATGAGCACCGCAGAATGATGCCTCTTCGAGTCACACCCCGGCTGAGGGGTTGGCTCCTGGGCGACAGGGGTTATCCACTGTCGTGGGGTGGTGACACCTATGCTGGTGCAGTCGTGGGTGATGACACCCATCCGGAGGCCGCAGACCAACATGGAGAACCATTATAACAACGCCCATGCAGCGACCAGGAGCATAATCGAGCAGTGCATTGGCATGCTGAAGATGTGATTCAGGTGCCTGGGCTGCTCTGGTGGGGCCCTCCAATACAGCTCTAGTCAAGCCCCACCCGTTCGCCCTGCTCACACATATGGCACCAAGCATGGCGCCGGTCGTTGGCCCAACCCCTCCAACAACCTGGTGCCACCCTGCTGAAGGAGTAGTACATGGCCCACCCAAGGAGGACCCCCACAGTAGACCCCACAGGGGTGGCATCTTCTTGGCTGGAATGAGAGTGTGTGGGGAGTGGAATGCTTATATGCAGCTGCGGCTTGTCAGGCTCTCGAGTGGCAATCCTGATCCCGGCAAATCACATGGCGACATGCATTGGAATCGCACTAAATCCACATGGCATGTCCTGAATGGACCATAGAACACCGGCGATTCTGTCCCAACGTCAGCACTTAGTCTCTGAAATGGAGAATCCTGTCCTTGTACTTTGCAACGAAGATTCAGTCAGGCAAAATTAATTATTTGGGTGGCCTAAGTGCTTGGAAACAAGCAGATACTTGTGATTGTGGTTTTCTGTTACAATAGTGGATTTCATTCCCTCATATGAAAAATATAATTAACTTTGCTGCAAAGTGCTAAGCTATGCAAATAATAATAATTGCGCATTGGTGTAAGTGTACAATGCAGACTGGAGTTCATCTCCATTTGCAACATGGAATGAGCCTGAGGCAAAGTGGTTAAGGGCTATAGTGATTTGCACATCACAGGAAAAGGTTGCCTACCTGGCCCAGCAGGCAGCTGATCAGTATTCTTTAATCTGTGCAGGAAGCTGCCGAGATCAGTGTCAGCATGATTGGAGAAGCAGAGTTCCCTCTGCTCGGCGGAGATGTCTGGAAAAGTAACCACGGACCCTAAGGGCCTGAGAACCTTTTCTAAAGACAGCCCCTGCCCCCATTCCCCCCACCTGCTGTCTTCCAACAGGCTGTTACAGTTGTTGCTCCGATACATCCAACTCTGCCTCTTTCCAAAACAATGGGTGGAATTCTCCCCCCCAATTTTTTTTTTTAAATTTAGAGTACCCAATTCATCTTTTCCAATTAAGGGGCAATTTAGCGTGGCCAATCCACCTACCTGCACATCTTTGTGTTGTGGGGGTGAAACCCACCCAAACACGGGGAGAATGTGCAAATTCCACACAGACAGTGACCCAGAGCCGGGATCGAACCTGGGACCTCAGCGCCGTGAGGCAACAGGGCCAAAACATTTTTACGTGTGGACTCTGGCGGGAAGTGAGGTGCGATTCCCAGCGTGATCCAGATCGCAATCCACTCACACTTGGAAATATATTTAGAACCAGGATTGATTTTGTGCTGCGGGACTGGAAGAAGCTGGCGAGGCTGGATCCTCAGAAATTGGCGCACAAGTTTTAAGGGTGTCCCGAGCTCACAGAAAATCTTCAGTATCCCCCTCAATCGCTGACAAGGCCCCTCTCCCAATCACTGGCAGCACCACCACCCATGCCCCAAGTGACCAACAACCTGCCAAAGGTCCCCCATTCAGGGCCCCACCTTCAAGACCCCCCTCAGTCTCCCCTTCATGCCTTTGTCCCTTGGAAGTGCTAACCTGGCACTGTTCAGCCATTACCCTGACCACAGAGGGCTGCAAAGACCTCCAAGACCACCAGCGTTGTCATAACATCTATCCGGAGAATTCAACAGTGGGCTGCAAGAAGGTACTCTTTGAAGGCTGATAAGTGCTCAGGGCCTGATAATCTACATCCCAGAGTAGTTAAGTAAGTGGCTCTAGAAATAATGGATGCATTGGTGGCCATCGTCCAAGACTCGATCAACTCTGGAACCGTTCATACAGATTGGAGGCTGGCAAAAGTAGCCCCACTATTTAAGAAAGGAGGTGGAGAAAACGGGGAATTATAGACCAGTCAGCCTGACAACAGAGGTGAAATTCTCCGGAAACGGCGGAATGTCCGCCGACTGGCGGCCAAAACGGCGCCAATCAGACGGGCATCGCGCCGCCCCAAAGGTGCGGAATGCTCCGCATCTTTGGGGGCCGAACCCCAACATTGAGGGGCTAGGCCGACGCCAGAGGAATTTCCGCCCCGCCAGCTGGCGGAAACGGCCTTTGTTGCCCCGCCAGCTGGCGCGGAAATGACATCTCCGGGCGGCGCATGCGCGGGAGTGCCAGCGGCCGCTGACAGTTTCCCACGCATGCGCAGTGGAGGGAGTCTCTTCCACCTCTGCCATGGTGGACACCGTGGCGGAGGCGGAAGGGAAAGAGTGCCCCCACGGCACAGGCCCGCCCGCGGACTGGTAGGCCCGATCGCGGGCCTGGCCACCGTGGGGGCACCCCCCGGGGTCAGATCACCCCGCGCCCCCCCCAGGACCCCGGAGCCCGCCCGCGCTGCCTTGTCCCGCCGGTAAGGTAGGTGATTTAATTTACGCCGACGGGACAGGCAATTTATCGGCGGGACTTCGGCCCATCCGGGCCGGAGAATCGAGCGGGGGGGGCCCGCCAACCGGCGCGGTGCGATTCCCGCCCCCGCCGAATATCCGGTGCCGGAGACTTCGGCAACCGGCGAGGGCGGGATTCACGCCAGCCCCCGGCGATTCTCCGACCCGGCGGGGGGTCGGAGAATGTCGCCCCGGTAGTGAGGAAATTACTCGAGTCCGTTATAATAGAATTAATAGCAGAGCACTTGGGAAACAATGACAGACTCAGACAGAGTCAGCATGGATTTACGAAAGGGAAATCATGCTTGATAAATCTACTGTAATTCTTCAAGTATGTAACGAGTCGAGTTGCTAAGGGGGAGTGAGTGGATGTGGGTTATTTGGAATTTCAGAAAGCTTCGACAAAGTCTCACATAAAAGATTAACATATTAACCTATAGATTAACATATAAAATTAAAGTGCATGGGATTGGGGTAGTCTATTGAAATGGATAGCAAATTGGTTGGCAGACAGGAAACAAAGAATAGGAATAAATGGGTCTTTTTCCCAATGGCAGGCAATGACTCATGGGGCACTTCAGGAAATGGTGCAAGGACTCCAGCTATTCACAATATTATTATTGATTTAGATGAGGGAACTAAATGTAAGGCACGATTCAACGGCCTTGTTGCGCCCTGCTTGTTGTCAGGATGGCATCATTGAACCTCGCAAGAGGTTTCCATTGTGAATCGCTACGCTCAAAATGTCTCGGGAGATTCAACGGAATCTTGCTAGTCATCATGATCTGGATCTCGCTCTCTCTGGGGGAGATCCAGGTGCACACAGTGAAATGAGCTATTAGCGTCACTTAAATATGTGCTCACCCAATTCATCCAGGGCCAGGCATTCACTGGCCTCCCCAACAAGTCCTCAATTGGACGCCATTTGATATTGTTCACAAAGTTATGAACCAGTCGTGATGGCACATCAGGGGGTCTCACATGAGAGTTGTAGCCCCTGGGTGGTCGAGGACAGGGTTGGGTGGCACCCCGGCACGCCTCCTGAGACCTGTGCACTACCAGGGTGCTGGGCACTGCCTAGCACCCTGGTAGTGCCAACACGACACTGCCATGCTGGAAGGGACACTGCCAGGGTGCCAGGCTAGCAGTGCCCAGGAATCAAAGTGTCAGGTTGCCCGTGCCAGGGGTCGGGCCCAGGGGGACCTTGCCCATGAGATGGGGTGAAGGGGGCCTCTTAGAGATACAATGGGTGAAGTGTGGCGTCCTGAGGCCCCGGTGGATGTTGAAAGATCAGGGCTGCCTTTAGAAATGCTGCCCTGATGCATGAGTAGTCTTCCTGTACTGGCGAGCTCTTTAATGACTTAAAGAGCGCGATTCTCTTGCTGAGTTGCGCTCAAATGCGAGTGGCCAGAGAATCTTGGGAGAGCCCTCTAGCAGGCCTCCTGACAGCCTCCACCCCTCACGGGATTCACTCAAGTCCCGCGAGGTCAGAAGCGAAACTGCTCCCAAAAGGAGCGGGATCAAATGACGCTCGCGGAATTAGGTCTTAAACCTACTTATGATCTACCTGTCTGGCATCTATCAGCCTCCCTCGATTCTCCGGCCTCCCCAGGGTGGCTGCAGCCAGGCACCATTCAGCACTGGTCCACGCAAACATGAACAAGGCGGAACGGCACCCGGGGGGTCTCCCGGGCCATCAAATACCACTGGGTGGTCAGGGTCGGTGCAGGATGGCTCCTAGTCCTACCCCTGGAACATGGGCACCTTGGCACTGCCACCCTGGCACTGCCAAGGTGCCTGATTGGCACTGCCAAGCTGGCAAGAGCACTGCCTGGGTGCCAGGGTGGCAATGCAAGGATGCCCGAGTGCCAGGGTGGCACTGCCAAGGGTCAGGGCCTAAGGGGGGCCATGCCCTTGAATGAGGGTGGAAGGGGTGGGTTTGAAGGGTGGGGATGTGCAAGCAGGTAGGTAGGGGCTTTTGGGAGGTTCGGGGGTGGGTGTCAGTTGGGGGTCCTGGGAGGGAAGGCATGCTGTAAAGGGGTTTGGGGGGCCTGACGAGGGGGGCACCCAAGAACCGCATTGCGGAGTGTCCTCACTTGGGGAGGTGTGGGGTAGTATCCATGTGTGTGGTGTTATGGGCCAGGGTTTAGAGAACCCCAAAGTGTATCATGGAGTTCACCTGACCCACACTTTTACTAGATTATGGTATGGGGAGCACACGGCCCATCCTACAGGTGAGGTAGAGCAGAAATGGAAAAGTATTTTTTAAAGCAAAACAATGTTTATTCTATGAATTCAAGTCAACCTTTTTAAAACATACAGTGAACATCTTAGCAACCATCAATTCAAATACAACCCCCAAAGAATACAACACTAAGTAATTCTTTAAACTTTCCTTTTAACATCCATAAGACTTAAAACACCTTTTACCAGAAACACATCAGGTTAAAGTCACTACTGTTATTAGTTTTAAATCACCAGGATTGATTTACAGTCTTTAGGTTACAGAGAGAGACTCTAATACACCTTCTGGCTGTGACTGCAGCTATCCAGCTCTGAAAACGAAACTAAAACACACCCAGCAGCAAACAGCCTAAAACGAAAGTAAAAAGCTGATGGACAGCCCAGCTCCACCCACTCTCTGACATCACTGCAGTAATAAGCACCAATTTCTTAAAGGTACTCTCACTACAGATACTGATATACATACCCATTTATAAACACCCATTTCTTAAAGGTATTCTCACATGAGAGTGGGGGGGTGACATCTTACGGATGGGTGGGTCATGGGGGACCCCCAACCTCACTTAGAGATAGGTGCACTCTTTCAGCTCCCCAGTGCCAAAAAAGTCAATGGGCGCGATTCTCTGAAAAAATTTCTAAGTGTTGTCGCGAGCAGGAATTGTCACGAGCTTACCGGTGCTCAGCTCAGCATGGCCGGCAACGCAATTCAGCATTAATTGGTCCACTTAACGAGGCCTCATGGGCTTCGCATCGCAAATGAAGGCTCGCCAACTGATTCGCCTGGGATGTAGGCAATGACTCCCACATGCTACATGGCCCGCCTACCCATGGGAATCCACTTGGGATATGTGAAGTGCTCACTTAACCATGATTGCCAATTCCCCATAAGGAATAGCCTTCAGCCATGCAGTCAGAGGCCTTAGCAGTCGATGGGGGTTATGGGTGGTCGTTGAGGCAGACGGGCAGGGACAAGAGTTGCCCCCGGAACGGGTAAATGATCCAGGGGTTGGTATGGTGGTTCTGTGAGCGGTTGTCCCCCTAGAGCGCCAATGACTTGGGTTTGATTCCCACCTTGGGTCACTGTCATTGTGAGGAGTCTGCACAATGTCTGCGTGGGTTTCCTCCGGGTGCTCCAATTTCCTCCTGTGGTTTAGTACAGGGCTAAATCGCTGGCTTTGAAAGCAGACCAAGGCAGGCCAGTAGCACGGTTCAATTCCCATACCAGCCTCCCCAAACAGGCGCCGGAATGTGGCGACTAGGGGCTTTTCACAGTAACTTCATTTGAAGCCTACTTGTGACAATAAGCGATTTTCATTTTATTTCATTTCACAAGTCCTGAAATACGTGCTGTTAAGTGAATTGTCCATTCTGAATTCTCCCTCTGTCTACCCGAACAGGCGCCGGAGTGTGCTGACTAGGGGATTTTCACAGTAACTCCATTGCAGTCTCAACCTGGGTGCCCCATTCCCATGGTAACCAAGCTGCCCAGTCATGTAGGTCAATATTCAAAGCAGATCACATGACCTTCTACATTTCTCCATTTTACCTGAAATTAAAGAAACTGCCCCAAAACATAACCATCTTATAAAACCTTACATTCATAACAATAGTATGAGAATAGTTTCTACCACATTCTGCTTTCAAAAGATGTGTTAATTCTTACAGCTGAAGAATGGCCATTTGGGAAAGATAACAATTGGTGCCTATATGGACCGGTAACCCAACAAGGGTTAGATAAGTTAAGTGAGGTGTAAAGAAAATTGTGGAAAAACTAATTGCATCATATGTTATGACTGAAAGGGGAATTTTTTAACATTGGGTGATACGGAATCAGTTGTCCGTTATACCCCTTGCCCGGTTTCTGTTCCAAGTAAATTAACAAATCACAAATAAGATTCAAAATTTGTAGGTTTGCTCGCCCATATGGTGGTAGATACATGGGCGGGTGACTTTGGAGCTCAACAATATTTCACCCTCATTTATACGAGCTGGGTAATTCAAAGGCCTTAACTAATAATTCAGAAAATGTGAGAATCAATTTAAAGTCAATTTACAAATTATCACTGAAAGGCACCAAGGAGCTGTTGGATTGTCTCTAAAACTCCAACTACTTCACTAATGTCACCCAGGAAAATAAATGTGATGTTCTGTTCTGATCAGGCCTATCTGTGACTCCAGTCCCACATCAAAATTATTGACTCGAAGCAGCCCTCTCAAATGGCCCAGAAAATCTCCACCTCTCAGGGCAACTAGGAATGGGCAATGAATATTCCCTGTAAGCAACAACCACATTCCGTGGATGAATCATTTGTTTGGGAGCAGGGTGAAATTTTAAAGGCCAGTTTACAGACCATGATCAAATACTCTGAAAAATGGAGGGAGTGATTTGCCTGATGCCTGCCTTGCTGCTGGGGAGAGATAGGAGTGTTCTTCTGAGTGTACTGTGTACGGCAAGCTGGATGTGAGCACAGACTCCCAGCTGATAGCTATTAGAACAGAATCACTCTACGATGCTTCAAATGAAACTGTTGAGAAAATTTGCATATCCTAATTTGCACACGTGTGTTATTTCGATTTCCAAGACGGAGCAAGAAATCAAAGAAATCAAATGAAGACACTTTCCATATTGGCTCCTGCACTATAAAGTAAGTCCAAGTTCAAAATGTTTGTGCGTAAAAAATTAATGGGTATAAATGCAATTTCTGATTAGAGCTTAGGACAGTGTCCACGTACCTATTTAAAAGATAGTCAAGCCAAACAGTGGCAGTGCAGGATTCATCTTACAATATTATTACACATAAAACATATTGGACTCTGCATTCATTTCCTGCCTCAATGCTTTCTTCGCATGCTGCACATTGCAATTATTAAGAGGCTGAAGATATACCAATCTCTTCTATAAATCGACCAAGTACTCAAAGTGGCAGAATGAGAATAATATTTCTCTATGGGTTGGTTTATTTTTATTTTTATAAGCTTCTCTGGCTCAAGAGATTAAATATGTATCTGTATCTAAAGTTCATTTGCACATAACAGTTTTCATGAATAGTTCTATTCTTTAATTTATTTACTTGCAGCATTTTCTGCTTTTTATTTTCAAAACTGAAAATGCAGACTCTTGTAAACAATGCTTCAATTGATACCAATTATTGAAATGATTTACAGTTCAAAACGTCTGTCAACAAGTAATAGTTTAATATTGTGTATGTAACCCTCCACCGTGTAAGATTCTGAAAATCTACGATTCCAGTCCATGGTTGGTATTTAATGGAGACAATGAGGACAGTGTTGCTCACTGGTTGTCACTTTTTTTCGAGGAAGCCAGCTGAATTAAATGCCATTCAGATACATAACTTGGTAATAATGGTTGTCTTCCCCCAGGATCAAGGATCCTGAGGTTCGAAGTCCCGCCCACCAAGATTTGACAGCCACTTGGAGGCCGGAAGCTCTACATTGTTTGGTGGCATGACAGGAGACGCCATGGCTGATGCTGGCAATACAGCCACCAAAGGCCAATGTGTGCCAATGGACACAGGCACAGACAAGCAATGGTGGGAAGAGGGTCATGGTATGGGGTCACGGGGAAGGGGAGGTGTTGGCCGCAAGGGAAGGGGGTAGCTCTCAGCAGGCACCCCCACCCCCGCCTCCCCCCTTTTAAATGCTGGGTCCCTTGATCAGGCACTGAGTTCCTTTAAATGAGGGTGCTTCCCCTTGGAGCCCACAATCCATTTCAACAAGGTTTGCTTTTCAGCATTCCCACATGACGAGTCCTAATGAATACCAGCGACGGTTTGATGGCCAAGCTATCCAGGGGGATCGCCTGCAGCTGCATCCTCAAGCAGACAATGCCAAAAAGGACTTGCAACATCGGGTCTGCGCCAGACCCAATCTCAGAAGCTCCAGATTCTGTCCACGCGGCTGAGCTCCGATGTCTTGCCCCTCATCCAGGACGCGCCTACCTACGCAGAGGCCATGGCGCTACTGAAGGAGAACTACGCTCAGCAGAACAACAAGATCTACACCAGGTACCTCCTATCCACGCGGCACCAACTTCCCGGTGAGTCTGTGGAAGATTTCTGGTGTACCCTGCTCGCCCTGGTGAGAGACTGTGACTGCCAGGCCATTTCGGCCACTGAACATTCGAACCTGCTTATGAGAGACGTGTTTGTTACGGGCATGGGGTCGGCCTACATCCACCAGCCCCTCTTAGAAGGGGCCGGGCTTGACCACGCAGCGATCCGGGGGTACTGCATTGACACCCTCACCGTCCAGGGCACAGAGTTCAGCGGCTTCCGGCTCTACGTCCTCCACAACCTCTGCGCTGCCGTGCTACTCGGCCTGGACTTCCAGTGCATCCTCCAGAGCCTAACCCTGAAATTTGGCGGGCCCCTACCACCCCTTACTGTTTGCGGCCTCACTACCCTTAAGGTCGACCCGCCTTCCCTGTTTGCAAACCTCACCCCGGATTGCAAACCCGTCACCACCAGGAGCAGATGGTACAGCGCCCAGGACAGGACCTTCATCAGGTCTGAGGTCTAGTGGCTGCTGCAGGAAGGTATCATCGAGGCCAGCAACAGCCCCTGGAGAGCCCAAGTGGTAGTGGTGAAAACCGGGGAGAAAAACAGGATGGTCGTTGACTCCAGTCAGACCATCAATTGGTACACGCAGCTCGACGTGTACCCCCTCCCATGCATATCTGATGTGGTCAATCAGATTGCACAGTACCGGGTCTTATCGACAGTGGACCTGAAATCTGCCTACCACCAGCTCCCCATCTGTAAGGCGGACCACCCATACACTGCATTTGAAGCAGACGGCCGCCTTTACCATTTCCTTAGGGTTCCCTTCGGCGTCACCAACGGGTCTTCCAACTTGGTCTTCCAACGGGAGATGGACCGAATGGTTGACCGGTACGGGCTGCAGGCCACTTTCCCGTATCTGGACAACGTTACCATCTGTGGCCACGACCAGCAGGACCACGACGCTAACCTTTCCAAATTTCTCCACACCGCCACACTCCTCAACCTAACTTACAACAAGGAGAAGTGTATGTTCAGCACAAACCGATTAGCCATCCTCGGCTATGTGATTCAGAACGGAGTTCTAGGGCCCGACCCCGATCGCACCCCCGATCATGGAACTTCCCCTCCCCCACTGCCCCAAGGCCCTCAAACGATGCCTGGGGTTCTTTTCGTATTACGCCCAGTGGGTCCCAAACTATGCGGACAAGGCCCGCCCACTCATTCAATCCACCGCTTTCCCACTGACGGCCGAGGCTCACCAGGCCTTCAACCGTATCAAGGCCGACATCACCAAGGCCGCGATGCACACGGTCAGCGAGACGCTCCCCTTCCAAGTTGAGAGCGATGCACAGACGTCGCTCTGGCCACAACCCTCAATCCGGCAGGCAGGCCCGTGGCATTCTTTTCCCGCACCCTCCATGCCTCCAAAATTCGGCACTCCGCCATCGAAGGAGGCCCAAGCAATCGTCGAAGCTGTGTGGCATTGGAGGCATTACCTGGCCGGCAGTGATTCACTCTCCTCACTGACCAACGGTCGGTTGCCTTCATGTTTAACAACACACAGCGGGGTAAGATCAAAAACGATAAAATCTTGAGGTGGAGGATCGAGCTCTCCACCTACAATTACGAGATTTTGTATCGCCCCGGTAAGCTCCATGAGCCCCCCGATGCCCTGTCCCGAGGGACATGTGCCAGCGCACCAGTGGACCGACTGCGAGCCCTGCACGACGATCTCTGTCACCCCTCGCTTTTACCACTTCATTAAGGCCCGCAATCTGCCCTACTCCATCGAGGAAGTCAGGGCTGTCACCGGAGACTGTCAGGTCTGTGCAGAGTGTAAACCGCACTTCTACCTGCCAGACCATGCGCGCCTGGTGAAGGCCTCCCGCCCCTTTGAACGCCTCATCCTCCCCTCCACCGACCGCAACACGTACTTTCTCAGTGTGGTCGACGAGTATTCCCGATTCCCCTTCGCTGCCCCATGCCCCGATATGACGTCTGCCACCATCATCAAAGCCCTCAACACCATCTTCGCTCTGTTCGGTTTCCCCGCCTACGTCCACAGCGACCGGGGATCCTCCTTTATGAGCGAGGAGCTGCACCAGTACCTGCTCAACAGGGGCATTGCCTCAAGCAGGATAACCAGCTACAACCCCAGGGAAAACGGGCAGGTGGAGCGGGAGAACGGGACGGTCTAGAGGGCAGTCCAGCTGGCCCTACGGTCCAGAAATCTCCCGGCCTCCCGCTGGCAGGAGGTCCTCCCCGACGCACTTCACTCCATTCGGTCGCTCCTGTGCAACGCGACTAATGAAACCTCCCATGAACGTCTCTTTGCCTTCCCCAGGAAGTCCACCTCCGGGGTTTCGCTCCCAACGTGGTTTGCAGCTCCAGGACCCGTTCCCCTCTGCAAGCACGTGCGGCTCCACAAGGCGGACCTGTTGGTTGAGAGGGTACAGCTACTCCATGCGAACCCGCAGTACGCCTACGTAGCGTACCCCGACGGCCGCCAAGATACAGTTTCCCTCAGGGATCTGGCACCAGCTGGGTCCCCACACACTCCCGGCCCCCCTGCCCTGGCGCCACCCTCCCCTCACCCGGCGCACCCCACCGCAGCCCCTGCTCCAGGACAATCCGTCCTCCCCTTGCTCCCACCCGGGGATGAAGAAGATTTCGACACGCTCCCGGAGTCACCGAAGACCAAGCCGACGCCTGAGTTGCCACCAGCACTGCGGCGCTCTAAACAACAGATCAAGGCGCCCGATCGTCTAAATTTGTAACCTTCTCTGTAATTTTAAAACCAATCTGTATGTATATAGTTTTCCACCACCCCCGCTGGACTCATTTTAACAGGGGGTGAATGTGGTAGTCACCACTGTTGTATTAGATTGAATCTATTGGTATTATGGTAAGGCCACTGTACTACAGGTCTGGGGGTAGATCCCTACATGCTGGCTCCGCCCAGTAGGCGGAGTATAAATGTGCGTGTTCTCCGAACAGCAGCCATTTCGTCAGCTGCTGTAGGAGGCCACACAACTCTGTGTAATAAAGCCTTGATTACATTCTACTCTCGTCTCGTCATAATTGATAGTGCATCAGCTCCCTCCTTCCTGCATCCTCCTCGTTGGACGAGGCCTCCCGTTCCTTCTCTTCGTCCAGGACATCGCCCCTCTGCTGCACGATGTTGTGGAGGCTGCAGCAGGCTGCCACGACGTGGGCGACCCTCTCAGCATCATACTGAAGGGCTCCTCCAGAACGGTCCAGGCATCTGAACCACATCTTCAGGAGGCCGAAGCAATGCTCGATCACACTCCTGGTTGAAGCATGGGCATCATTGTAGCGGGTCTCCGCATTGGTCTGTGGCCTCCAGATAGGTGTCATCAGCCACGACCGCAGAGGATACCCTCTGTCGCCCGGGAGCCAATCCCTCAACCGGGGGTGGGGGGGGGGTCTTTAAAATGGAGACAGATAGATTCTTGATCAATAAGGGGACCAGGTGTTATTGGGGGAAGGCAGGAGAATGGGGATGAGAAAAATATCAGCCATGATTGAATGGTGGAGCAGGCTTGATAGGCCGGGTGCCTAATTCTGCTCCTATGTCTTATGGGAGCAGGGAAGGGTGTGGAGGTGGGTTGGGGGGGGGGGGGCTGGCAGGCATGTTGAACATGTCAGAAATTGTCAGGATGAAGGCATCGTACACACTGCCCAGGTAGTGGGTACAGAGGTGAATGATGCGCACCAGCTGATCGTTCATCAAATGGAACGCCTTTCGGTTGGTGTAGAGCCACCTGTTATCTGCTGGTGCCCATTGGGGGACCTACATCCCGTCGATCCCCCGCTGAGCCCGGAGGATCCCGGCGATGGCGGCGAACCCCGCTGCCCGGGCATCCTGGTGGGCTCGGTCCACATTGAAGTAGATGTATTGATTTACCTGAGCATATAGGGTGTAGGGTGCCATGACGCCGTGGGTGCACCTGTGCACCGAGGTCTGTGAGATTCCGGACAGGTCCCCACTTAGGCTTAGAGGTTCAGGGCGACCATCACCTTGACGGCCACCAGGAGCGGGTGGGTGTCCTCCCCCTTACACCTGTGGTGACAGGTGTGCCATCATCTGGCAGATGTGTCCCACTGTCACCCTGCTCAGCCGGAGTCTTCGATGGCATGTCGGTGCACAAAGGTGCCTCATGCGGCGCCTCTTTGGCACCTTCACCTCCTCGACCTGTTGGACAGGCGACCCTCCAAACTAGGCAGCTGCCATCTGCCCCTCTGCGGCCCCCTCCACTGCTGCAAGCTCTGCAGCTGCAGCTTCCTCCTCCTCCTCGAGCAGCTCCCGCTCGTACAGCCGCACGCATCTCCCAGGGTTTCGCCGATGAGCAGAAAGGCCACCATAGCTGGTTGTATTCCAATATCCATTGTCTGCAGGGGGTGAAAGGCCGACATGTTACCATGGTGCGTATCCCCATGCCCCACCAGGTCCACCGGGCTACATGGTGCCTCGGTTGGCACTGCAGGATCCGCCCCCACGTATCCCCCTGGGTGGTCTGCCAGTGTGTGGCAGCCAGGTGGGGTTTGGGGTTGGGAGGGGGGGGGTGCTTAGCTGGCGGCACCCATATGGCCGGTGAGACAGGTCAGAACCAAGGGTCAGAGTGGTTCATCACTGGGTGTACAGCAAGATGGCGGTCCGTGCCTGGACACTCCCCCAGTCCCGAGGAGGTATCACCCCAACCACTCAGCCTGGTTTCCCCCCCCCCCCCCCCCCCACCCCCCCACCCCCACCCCCGGCCCTGGCAGGAACCCCCTCCCCAGCCAGCATGACCAGTGTCCGGCCCTACAGCCCGCAGTCACTCCTCTCCGGGTCCTACCACCTCTCTCTCTCTCAGCAGCCACCACGGCAGTTTCACGATCTTTAAAAGCACACGTGGACCGCGCCATCGGGAACTCGGCCCATCGTAGCAGAGAATCGCGGGTGGGCCCACTAATGATATGCAAACGGTGTTTAAAGTACGCATGGAGTGAAAGGCATTGATGCCATTTTCGAAGGTGATGTGGAATCGTGATTTGGAGTCAAACCAGCACCTGCCGCGGTTTTGGCATCGGAAGCTATTCTCTGCCCGATCGCACTTCCCGATTTCGCCATCGGCTGACAAAGAATCCCGCCCAACATTAGTAATCTGAGATTCTAATTAGAACGAGATGAAACAAATGGGGCAGAGGAAGGGGTTACAATTGAAGCTTGCTTTGTCTGTTTTTAATAAAAATAGTCAAAAAGAGAAAGCTCATCATCTTCCTTTAACCTTCATAATCTGGCTTCTACCCAAGCAAAGGAGCTGGGCATTTATAAGTAACCGGCTCAGATATAAATTCCCCTTAGCAGGAGCAATTATCCTCCAATTGGCCTTAGGATGTACCTATTTAAATCATTTCCTCGCAGGGTCTTAAAGGGACAGGGAACATTAAACAGAACAGCCATACATCACAGCAGAGCTTCAAATCCCAGGTTAGCAATGAATGAGCAAAGCCAGAAGAAGCCGGCTGTCATGAGCACATAAGAAAATGTTGAATGAGAAACAACCATTCAACCATTCAATTCCATTCTTTCCACGGACGTTTATTTATTCCTGAAGGGTTGAGTGAGACCATCAAGATTCCTCCCAAAAATCAAATGGCTTTTATTGTAAGAAATTATGTCCTTTTTTGGTGCTATGCTGCTCATTTAAGACCAGAACGCCAATAATGGATAATAGGTCATTCTTCTACCATTAGCAATGTTCTGCACTTTCAAGATAGATACAACTCTGTCAAATGCATAGCAGAGTCCTTTCTGCAATGCCCTACCAGTTGGAGGAATCTTCTTGTGAACTCCTGGCCCCTTTTCTGGAAGGTTCACTGAGCCACACACTGATCAGGCAGTCATCAGGTCACTGGTAGGCCTTGCTCTACAATCAAGACCCTTGGGGCGGATATCCTGCCTGGCGAGATTGCCAACCAATTAGCGCCACTATACAGGCTGTGGCTCCTACAGGAAGGACACACGTTAAGTTCCAGAATCGAGAAGGAGCTTGGGCTGAATGGAAGTAATGTTGGGGGTGTGGTAGGCTATATTAGGGGTATCGCGATACCTAGGTGGGATGTACCTTATACTGTAGTATGAGTGGTGGAACCTGCCTGCTAGTTCCACCCAGCAGGCGGAGCATAAGAGTCTGTGTTTCACCTACAGCAGTCATTCTGTACCGGAGCTGCTGGAGTAACTACTTGTTCATTAAAGCCTTCAATTGGAATGCAATCTCGCTTCAGTAGTGATTGATCATGCATCAGGGGTGGGGTATGTGGGGTTCACAAGGCGCAGGCTGCGGGGATAGGTGGCAGGGGTATCGGAAGCAAGGGCAGGAGGTGTGACTCTCAGCAGAATCTCTCCACCCGGAAGGTTGGCCACGGGCTTTTCTGCCCAGAACTTAATCCTGGTGGAGGTGGAAAGGTAGCAGGGTTCTGGTACGTCACCACCAACTAAATAAATTCCCTTCCTGCTGCCAAGCTCACTGTCGGTGAGAGCTCAAGAATCCAGCCAAATATGTCTTAACCTTAACCTATTACATCAAGGTAGTTTTATTGATTTCCCATATATTAGCTGCTTTATGTCAGGGATTTAGAAAAACTGTAAATGCTGGATTTAAAAAATGCAGTAATATGACCAATTTATCAGAATCAAACAGCTATTGGTTCCATTGAAAATGGACATAATCAAAAGACCTGAATTAAACAGTTTTCCTACTGTTCAAATTTTGAAAGGTCAAACCGGTGACATTCGATAATCCGCACAAGGGACAAAGGATCGCAATGCGCTACTATTCCATGCCCACTCCTTCCAATAAAGACAGCACACAAACTTGATTATAGTGTGCAGCTAGAGCTAAGCTTGCTGTTGAGTTGTTGCAGACCTATACAGAGGAAACAAAATTATGAGAGGTTAATACAAAATCAGGCTAACCGACACATGGGACTAGCGGCTAGCTTGCACCTCTTAAAGCAGAGATGCAATTTAATGGGAACAGGTGCCGGAAGTCATTCTAAAAAGGGATTTAACCTCAGAAAGGCACGAAGAATGGGACAACACGGCAGGGACTGGTAGTCAAAGTTCTCTGATCAGCACTGGATTCCTTGGTGCAGAAGCTGGAATGGGGGAAGAGAGGTCCTTTAATATCAGGGGCCAGGATGCCTTCCAGACAGACTCAATGAAAGCCATGGGCACAGATTGCTGTTGCCAGGAATGTAATCTGGAGTACCTAAATGCAGTGCCACAAGAAGTTCAATGGCCCCACACAAATGGTTCAAGTCAGTAAATATATCCTCAAATGCCAATGGCGGGATTCTCTGTTGGCTGATGCAGTAAACGCCAAACAGGATTGGGTGGAGAATAGGTTCCAACTCTAAAATTGTGGCCGGCGCCGATTTGACGGCAAATCCCAATTTTTCCGTCACCTCGACAGCAGCGTCAATGTGGTCCGGAATGCACGTACAGTAAACACCGTTTGCGTGTCATTAGTGGGCCCGACCAGGTATTCTTCGGGGCCTCCGCGATGCTCCTCCTCCGATGGGCTGAGTTCCTGATGGCGCGGTTCACTTGAAGTTTTAAAAATTGTGAAACCGCCGCCGTGGCTGCTGAGGGAGAGAGGGGATATGGAAAGTGTCCAACACCGCCATAGTTTGCTCACAGTTGTGCCACTGGCTGGGGGGCTTCTGCCAGGGCTGGGGGGTGTAGCAGTGGATGGCCAGGAGGTGGGCTGTGGGGTTGGGGTGGACGGGCACGTAACACCATTGTCACAGTCGGAAAGGCAGCCATGCAGCTTCACACGCCACTAACAGCTCACTGTGAACTTAGGGCAGAGGGTCATATATGTGTTCCCCAGGCCCCCCCCCCCCAGGTGCCCTTTGGCCCCAGCTGACCCATCAGCTGTGTGGGCGCACTACAGATTTCCTGTCAGTAATTCTGTTGTGTACACGAAAGAATACTGAAAGAGACAAAGATCAGCTTCAGTTGCAATGCTCCATGGTTGAGCATTTTGCTGACACTCGCTGCCTAAACTCACAAATAGAAAAAGACCACAGAAACAAGGTAGCATAGGATGCACTAAGCATTTGAGACCCAGTCCAGGATTCACTTCAGGAGACAAAAGCAAAATACTGTGGACGTTGAAAATCTGAAACAAAAACTGAACACACTGAAAATACTCAGCAGGTCATCAGCATATGTAGGAAGAGAAATTAAAGCTATGCCACTGACTTGAAACAATGCACCAGATTCCCCACCCACCTGACCAAAATGTCTGGGAGATCGCTGAGGGAACTCCGATTGCCCTGCAACCATTTCGGCTGGAGGTGGGATTTTGCCCCTCAGAGCCACAAAGTCCTACCTCAGAGCGCTGTTGACGAAGTAAAACTGAGATGTGCGTCATTGAGTGGCTGTTAGTTGTGATATCATGGTGTGTTGTAATTTACCGACTGACCACTTGGAGTCTCAGGCTGACTAGGCAGCTGGGAGAGAGATTGCTTGTGCATGATTATACTGCTACTCATTGTTGTTTTGTATACAGTTGACCCACAGTTAATGTTAATAAACCATTTATAGCTTTAGCTGCAAGTGTTCTTGTAATATAAATCAGGCCATCCGACAAGAACATTATACCAAGCTGGTAGGCTGGGCGGGGGGGTGGTGTGGGTGGGATGGTCGGCTGGGATTTGAGAAGACATGGGAGGAAGGCAACCATGGGGAATAATACCTTATGAGGACGCTTGCCAATCTGCCTAGAGGGCCCAATGAAGACCCCGCCCCCCCACCCCCCAATTAACAGCCCGCACATGGAAACTTGCTGGGCTAAGCATTTGACATGGGCCTGTTCTGCCACCTGTTAGACATTGGCAGTGGTAGGATGACGTCCTTAATTCCTTAATGGAAATTAATTTCCAACTTAAGGTTCTCAATTGGCTCATTGGCAGATGGGCCACTCCTACTGCTGTATAATTGCAGTGAGGGCAGGGTATGTGGGGAGGCAGTGGACAACCTGCCTGTTGGATTTAATGAGACCCCCACCCCATCAAACCAACTGACTGCGGTGCATAAAATCTAGCCAATTAACTCTGTTCAGCATAACTGGGGACTTTGGGGGGGGGGGGGGGGGAGTGAAGTAATATGATCAGTGAAGAATGTTGGTTTTATTTTTAATTTTAATTTTCAATAAAACTATATTTTTGATTATGCTCAAACTAATTTTCCTGAATAAACTGTTCTACAACTATGTTTAATAGTGTTTAGTATATGAAATGTATTCTTCAAGGAGGGAGAAGATTATTAATTTTTAAAAGCTAGTTTGTGTGCTTTCTAATATTCCCCAGGCATGAGTAAAACAGGAAAGTTGCTGATGTAGATTATTGAGTTGGTGGGTGATGGACCCGTAAATCCTACCTTGTATTACATGAATGCAGAGGTGTTATGGAAATAAATTAGTTAATTATCAGTTGTTCAATTAATTACTTCATACAAGTTAGGTTAGCCTTTTTGTCCTCAGAAATTAAAAGGGAAGAATACGGAATTCTTGATAAGAATGCAATCAGCTCAACTTTAATTTCCCATAAAATAACAACGGAGCAGAAGGAGCCCATTCAGCCCATTGAGTCTGCACTGACCCTACGAAAGAACACCTTACCTAAGCCGACTAACTACTACCCCGCCCTATCCCTGTAACTCTATGCATTGATCATGGCCAATCCACCTAACCTGTACATCTTTGACCGGAACAGACCCCAACATTTGTTAGGATGCCGGACAAGAACTCTTAACTTGCACATCTTTGGACTATGGGAGTAAACTGGAGCATCCGCAGAAAACCTACACAGACACAGGGAGAACATGCAAACTCTATAGTCATCCAATGCCGGAATCCAACCTGGATCCCTGATGCTGTGAGGCAGCAACCGCCCTCTTATTATTGCCCATTTTTATCATTGTTTTAGCACCAGAGGTAATGGATTTAATTGTTCAATCACGACAAACTTACAAATTAGTTGGCATACTGATACATTAATGAGCATATTATCGTAAATGGGAATATCAGAAATATGGAATGTTGGCTAGGGTGTGGCAGTGGGTGCCCTCCTCCTCCTCCACGGGGTACCACATCCGTGAGGATGTGGCACATGTGCCGCACTGTCTCTTTGTTGAGATAAAATCTCCAGCGGCACATGCTGTCTGTCACCTCATCAAAAAACCAACAACGCCTGTACACTTTGAGCCATCGCTGACGTCCCCTCTGGGTCTCTCCTCGGCCTAATGGGCAGCTGGGTCTTCAGGGTGTGCAGCGGCCCCCTGCACATGGTGTGCCACCTCCAACCTGTGCCGACAATGCTGCCTTCTCCAGCGTCTGGCCGTCTGGGCTGCCACCAGCATCACGAGGGCTGCCGCAGCATGGTCGACAACACCATCCAATTTGTTATCTGTAAGGACCTGGAGAAGGAGAGAGACCGACATTCAGTTATGGCTTCCACCCTGGGACCCTCAAATCCCCCAAGCCTCCCCTACCCTTTCGTGTTGCAGCTTCTCTCAGAGTGCAATCCAGCGAGTCGGTAGTGCTAAAGAAACTTGCTCTGTACACTCACCCCACACCAGGAGCCCCCAGGAGCCAGGAAAATTAGGGAGACTGTCCTCAGGTTTTGGTAATCACCACTGTTGTATATATTAGGAGATAAGGCCCTGGTAAGGCCCTGTACTACAGGTACAGGGTAGTCCCTGCCTGCTGGCTCCGCCCAGTAGGCGGAGTATAAATATGTGTGCTCCCCATACAGAAGCCATTTCGCCAGCTGCTGTAGGAGGCCACACATCTTAATGTAATAAAGCCTCAGTTGTATTCAACTCTCGCCTTTGTGCAATTGGTCGTGCATCAATTTATTACACTAAAGTTTTCAGAAGATGGACCTCCGCAACAAGCCGGATCGCCTGCAGCAGGATCCGCAATCAAGCAACGCCAAAAAGGACTTTGAACATTGGCTAGCTTGTTTCGAAGCTTATGTCAGGTTTGCACCAGACCCAATTCCGGAAGCTCAGAAGATCCAGATTCTCTACTTGCGGCTGAGCTCCAACGTTTTTCCATTTGTCCAGGACGCGCCGACCTACGATGAAGCTATAGCGCAACTGAAAGATAACTACGCCCAGCGGACGAACACGCTCTTCGCCAGACACATACTCTCCACTCGTAGTCAGCTCCCTGGTGAGACTGTAGAAGATTTCTGGCACGCTTTAATTCCCCTGGTCAGAGACTGTGTCTGTCAGGCCGTCACGGCCACAGAACATTCAAACCTCCTCATGCGGGACGCTTTTGTCACGGGGATAGGGTCAGACCACACCCGCCAGCGACTTTTAGGGGGCCACGCTCGACCTCGCGGAAACCAAAAAGCTGGTGCTATCGATGACAATTGCCTCGCGCAATATCCAGGCCTACACCCCCCGCCGCGCGGCCCACTCCTCCTACACATCGTGGACTGCGCAGACGGCCGCCCCACCGGGGACCCCACTCAGCCAATCCTATACCTGTGCCACATGCCAGCCGGCCAACCCCGTGGGTACCAGATGTTACTTCTGTGGGCAGCAAAAACACCCCCGCCAACGCTGCCCAGCCCGCAGTGCCCTTTGCAAGGCCTGCGGCAAGAAGGGGCACTTTGCCGCAGTGTGCCAGGCCCGCTCAATCGCCATGATTGCCCTGACCCCCCTCCCCCCCGCGTACGGATAGTGGGCGCCGCCATCTTCCCCTCCTCGGACCACGTGCGGCCCATGGGCGCCACCATCTTTTTCAACCCCCGCCATGTGCGGCCCGTGGGCACCGCCATCTTGTCCACCTCAGGATCTTTAGGCGCCGCCATCTTGTCTCCCCCACGGCAAATGGACACCACCACCATACCAGGACCCAGGCCCCCCGGGCACCCCATCGTCCGACACCAGCGACGCCGGCCGCGACTCGGCTTGGTCACGATTGACCAGTCTTGCCTGCACAATCTAGCCACCGCCTCAACAAGCGTGAAGATCGATGGGCACGAGATCTCCTGTCTGCTGGACTCCGGGAGCACCGAAAGCTTCATCCATCCCAATACGGTAAGGCACTGCTCCCTCGCAGTACACCCCGCCAATCAGAGAATCTCCCTGGCCTCCGGGTCCCACTCCGTGGCGATCCGGGGGTATTGTATAGCCACACTCACAATCCAGGGTGTAGAATTCAGCGGCTACAGCCTCTACGTCCTCCCCAACCTCTGCGCTACCCTGCTACTTGGCCTGGACTTCCAGTGTAACCTCCAGAGCCTAACATTGAAATTCGGCGGGCCCCTACCACCCCTTACTGTGTGCGGCCTTGCGACCCTAAAGGTCGACCCACCTTCCCTATTCGCAAACCTAACCCCGGATTGCAAACCCGTTGCCACCAGGAGCAGATGGTACAGCGCCCAGGACAGGACATTCATCAGGTCCGAGGTCCAGCGGCAGCTTCGGGAAGGCATCATCGAGGCCAGCAACGGCCCCTGGAGAGCCCAAGTGGTAGTGGTGAAAACTGGGGAGAAATACCGAATGGTCGTGGACTACAGACAGACCATCAATCGGTACACACAGCTTGACGCGTACCCCCTCCCACGCATATCTGATATGGTCAATCAGATTGCACAGTACCGGGTCTTCTCAACTGTAGACCTAAAATCTGCCTACCACCAACTTCCCATCTGTAAGGCGAACCGCCTATACACTGCCTTCTCGGCAGATGGCCACCTTTACCATTTTCTTAGGGTTCCCTTCGGCGTCACCAACGGGGTCTCGGTCGTCCAAAGGGAGATGGACCGAATGGTTGACCGGTATGGGCTGCGGGCCACTTTCCCGTACCTAGATAATGTCACCATCTGCGGCCACGATCAGCAGGACCATGATGCCAACCTTGCCAAATTTCTCCACACCGCCACTGTCCTAAACCTCACCTAATACAAGGAGAAGTGCGTATTCAGCACGAACCGCTTAGCCATCCTCGGCTATGTGGTCCAGAACGGAGTTCCGGGGCCCGGCCCCGACCGCATGCGCTCCCTCATGGAATTCCCCCTTCCCCACTGCCCCAAGGCCCTCAAACGCTTTTCTTACTACGCCCAGTGGGTCCCAAATTATGCGGACAAGGCCCGCTCACTCATCCAGTCCACTCTTTTCCCTCTGACGGCCGAGGCTCAACAGGCCTTCAACCGTATTAGGGCTGACATCGCCAAGTAGGCAGAGTATAAATATGTGTGCTCCCCATATAGCAGCCATTTCGCCAGCTGCTGTAGGAGGCCACACATCTTAGTGTAATAAAGCCTCAGTTGTATTCAACTCTCGTCTTTGTGCAATTGAACATGCATCACAGGTGCCCTCCCCTGATCCACACACTCACCCTTTAGTCCTGAGAATATTGTCGTATTGGGTGCTCTGCTACACAGACGAACCAACACAGTTGCAGATGGTACACCTCTGTTTTATTACTATCATTAACAACATCTGTAAACTTGTTACTGTGGTTCGTTCATTACCCTTTAACCTGTGGACCCAGCCCTAACACTATCTTGGAGAGGCACTCAGCACATGGTGAATGTCTGAGTGGCTTGCTGTGAGCTCTGTGCCCTGAGCTGTCCCCTGCTGGAATGAGCGGGAACTGTGGTGTTCCCCGTTTTATAGTGCGTGTGCCCTTGCTTGTGATGTTGCGTGTGTGTTGATTGGTCCGTTGATCTTTCCATCAGTGTGTATGTGTGTTTGCACCATGATGTTTATCTGAATATCATGACAGATATCTCCAGTGCTGAAGTCCAGCTCCTAAGTGTCTGACTGTTGGCTGCTGCCTCTGTGGTGCTGATGCCTCCAGGGTTCAGGAGAGGTGTCCAGGCGTCACAGTTTGATTGGAATGCTAGATAATAATACTCTGCCTGAGACATGGCATGTGTACCCATGAGAATGCACTTGTGGGCTGTGAAGTGCTCACATAACTAACAATGCTAATTCCTTATTTGCAATAGCTTTCAGCTGTGCAGTTAGGAGCTGCTCACAGTCAATAGGAGTTAAAGTGACCGTCAGCATACAGCCAGGAACAGAGCTTTGTCCTGGACGTGTTTGGTAGGACAGACATTCAGCAGCTGTCGTTGCTCCTGTTATGGGTAAACACAATGTTGGAGGATGGCTTGTATGCCCCACAGACTCTACGCCCCTCACTCCAGTGCCTCTGGGGTGCATGCCGGAGATTGGAAATGGCTACTCACCTCTTCATTCCCCCTCAGAAGCTATTGCGTCTGTGGAGCGCTAAACGGCGCCTGCATGATCCCTCACAAGTTCCCGGGAGGCCGTTAGATTGGATTTACATCGCGTTAATGAGATGGAAATTGGCCTTAATTGATGTCAAAGATCTTCTCAGCATGTCTGGGTGGGATCCGGAACCTGCCATCGGGAGCGGTCGGGAAGATTGCGAACCGACTCAGTGCGGATTCTGATTTTGGCCTGTCCCGCAATTTAACCGGCGCATCCAGATCCGCGCTGGGAGCTATGCGGTCATTAAATCGCACTCCTCATCTTTAGTTCATCAATGGAATTCAGTTCTCTGACTAAGAATTGTTGCTGCTGTGCAGAGTAACAAATGTCACAGTTTATTCCATGTTTGTGTGCAATTTAATTCTACTTCCCTAACACTGTGGACAGAAACTGACGCATCAGCTGTCATAAATAGAAACCAGACCATGTAGATGTTGCCTATTTGCATTATTCATATCTGGTCATTGATTTTTCTCTGTTGTTGTCCACTATTCACTGCACAAATACATTTCAGCTATGGTGTTCAAGCTACATTAAGTAATGAGAAATGTCAGTCTTGTTTTTCCCTTCAAAATCATAAAAGGTCTCCAAATTTGGTCTTGTGAAAACCAAGTAATAAGATGAAATTATTGCTGATCACTATTCTATTATAAACTCTATTGATGAGCCAATTATATATTTTGTAAGCACATTATATCGGAATAAAATATCAATAATAGGTATATATTTTCACACTGAAATGTTTCTTCTATTTTGTACCCTGTCAATTTGAAGTAATGCTGTTAGTTGTCTTCTGACCCTTGGATAAACAATGATTTAAATCTTTTACTCAATTTTGCAAAAATTGCTCCATCAATAATTGCTTGGCCTTAGAAAATAAGCAGTTACAGATAAGCGAGCAATTAATCTTTCTAGGGCAGCACGGTGGCCTAGTGGTTAGCACAGCTGCCTCACGGCGCTGAGGTCCCAGGTTCGATCCCGGCTCTGGGTCACTGTCCGTGTGGAGTTTGCACATTCTCCCCGTGTCTGCGTGGGTTTCGCCCCCACAACCCAAAAATGTGCAGAATAGGTGGATTGGCCACACTAAATTGCCCCTTAATTGGAAAATATTATTGGGCAATCTAAATTTAATTTTAAAAAATTAATCTTTCTAATTATTTAAAAGATGGTTTGTTTCATTTTGGATAAAAAAATTAGCTTTTAGGTTAATGATAGCATTTCCACTTCTTTGCTTCAGAGACAGAACTTTACAATCCCTGGCCAATTGCGTTTGCAGGCAGGGAGCATGTAAAATTCACTGTGTAGCAGGACTGCCACAATTTTATGGGGGTAGGTGAGGCCTGGGGCAACCCCTCACCCTTACCCCAATTGAGGCCCTTAACTTGCCACTTATTTGCATGTCTCAATCTTGAGGCTGGCGGTAGGAGCTCAGGGACAAGGGGGAAAGCCCGACATGTCACCCTGCTCGGGCCTGGGTGGGAAGTACGGGTAACTCCCTCAACAGCCCTCTTTCCATATTTAGTGCCCTCCCAAGGTCTCCCCCTCACCTGCCAGCCTCTCCATGAGAACTCCTGTCCTCACCTCCACTCCTCATTGTGAGGCCCCCGGCACCAACCTGGTCCTGGAGTCTGAGAATCCAGGAACCCCATGCTGCCACTGCTGGGACTACAGAGCTGCTGTCAAAACAGATTTGTCGGCAGCACCCCAAGGCAGAATTTCTCCCAGCAGAAGTCCGGTTTTCAGTCAGTTAATATTCTTCAGAGCGGTAAATAACTGTGGGGCTGCCATGATCGATGTGAACTTTTCAGGTGGTGGGATAGTAAACCATGTCATTTGAAAAATGCTGCCCCAGAAGACAAAAGGCGCGATTCAGCAGACTCAAGTTAAACTCCACTAAACAAAAACGGCACTTTGCCATTCTTTTAGGTCTTGGTGAGAAACTGCCTGTTGAGGTCACTCTTTAAGTCCTTTCGCAGATTTATAAAGCCCCATTTATAAAGGCATCCCCGATCTTTAGACCCCCCCTCAGCACCTCCACCGCAGCCTCAGGACTCCCCCCCCCCCCTTCACCCAACTTACCTTTTCTGGGGTCCTCACCTTTCACCTATGGCGGGATTCACTCTTCCTAATGCTTCTCAATGGGATTTCCCATTGAAGCCACTACACGCCGCTAGGAAACCTGTGGGTGGGAGTGCGCTGCCAGAGGGAACAGGGAATCCCGAAGACCAGAGAATTCCGGCAAAATATTTGTTCAATGTCCCTTCTGATTTCCCAATCCCCACGATAATTTATCCTGCCTCTGATTCTAAAGCAGAAATATTTACTTTACTTTCTGACTGTCTTATATACTTGTCTTACGATCTTCTTTTATGTTCCCGGAGAGTTTATTCTCATCCTCTTTTTTCCCTTTTGATCAACGGTTTGGTGGCACTTTGGTATCTAAAGCATTCTCTGTTCTACTATATACTACTATTCTTTGCAATATTGTAACTCACTTTCTTTTACTCTAATACTATTCTTAACCTTCTTAGCAAACCATGTATGTATCTTTCTCACTGAAATTTTGTTTCTCAGTGGAATGTAATTTTGTTGAATTTGTTGAATTGTTTTCTTTAAATGTTTCCCACTGTTTATTTACCACCATACCTTTTTGTTATTTACTCAATCAACCTTAGTCATCTCTCCCCTCATAGCAATGAAATTGACTTTGTTTAAATTGAAGATTCTTTTTTGTGTTTGGAGTATGTCATTTTCAAACTATGATTTCAATTATATTATGATCACTATTTCCCAGAGGATCTTTTATTAGGCGTCACAAAATAACAATACCTCATTACACAATACTAGATATAAAATAACTTCAGTCCGAATTAGTTCCATAACATATTTTTCCAGAAAATTCTCATAAAACTTCCACAAACTCAGCTTCCAAGCCATCTCTGCCAACTTGATTGTTCCAGTCGATGTGAAGATTAAAGTCCCCCACAGCTATCACATTGCTTTTATTATAAGCTCCAATAATTTCTTGTTCAATGCTCTGAAAATGGTATGACTACTATGAAGGGACCTAGAAATTCCCCCATAGCGTTTTTCTACCTTTAATCTTTCTAATCTCCACCTATGCTAATTCTATTTCTATTGATTTTTTGAACCAAGATCCTTTCTCATGAATCTCCACATATTATCCTTTATTATCAATGCAATGCCTTCCTTTTCCATCCTGTCTGACTTTTCAAAATGTTGGGCATCCTGGAATATTAATTTTCTAACCTTAGTCAGTGTGTAACCATGTCTCTCTAATAGCAATTACATCTAAACCATTTATCTCCATGTGTGCCATTAGCTCATCTTTCTGATTGTGGGTGCTTTGCACATTGAGATGTAGAAGTTCAGCTATGAGTTTATCAAATGGTGGAGCAGGCCTGATGGATTTTATGGCCTACTCCTGCCTTTATTTGCTAAGCTATTGTTGCTGCCTCTCCTGATAATCCTGGTCATGGAAAATTCCTCACTGTTACACTACTTTATACAAGCTAAATGAATTTCCACATTGATCAAAAAATATGATACCCAAAAGAAAAATTGAGGCCAGATGCTAACCTGAAGAAATTTATATAACATTCAATGAACAGACTTCTAAAAAGGTTTCATAGGGTACGATTCAGCAGCCTCATTGCGCCCGACTTGGTGTCGGGGCTAAGCCGTTGAATCTCGCGAGAAGCCTGGATCGAGATTCATGACGCTCGAAATGTCTCGTGAGATTTCATGTAAACTCGTGGTGCATCGCAATCTGGGCGAGATCGAGATGGATATATTTAAAGGCTCCCCCATTAGGAAATGACTTAATCGCCAGTTCAGGTAATGACTTAAAGAGTGGCCTTGATGGGAAGTTCCCCGCTGAGGCCCGAAAAACCGGCAAAGTGCCGTTAATTATCAGGGTCTTGCTCGGCACTGCAGGCGCCAAGAAACACTTCACTAATCGCACCTTTCTGCAGACTTTAACTTGAGTCCGCTGAATCGCACCCGTAATGTTGAGTTCATAACAAAATGCAGAGCACAATAGTCAGTATGGTGGCCTGGAGTCACAAATGCCAGAAATAGCTTATTTTGTTATGCCTTACTTTCCCCATCGTCAATCAAGAACCTACAGATCCATTACTATCATGGCAGAGGCGAGCAATTACAGACCATGGCACGTTACAGACCATGGCAAAGGCGAGCAATTACAGACCATGGCACGTTACAGACCATGGCAAAGGCTAGCAATTACAGACCATGGCACATTACAGACCATGGCAAAGGCGAGCAATTACAGACCATGGCACGTTACAGACCATGGCAAAGGTGAGCAATTACAGACCATGGCACTTTACAGACCATGGTAGAGGCGAGCAATTACAGACCATGGCACATTACAGACCATGGCAAAGGCTAGCAATTACAGACCATGGCACATTACAGACCATGGCAAAGGCTAGCAATAGAACTGTTTGATTGCAGAGGGAAAAGTTACCTCACAGTTGTTGACTATTGTGTTACTGGTTGGATATCAGCAGATTCCATTTCATAACTGCAGAAGCTGTGGTAAAAGCCTAAAAATGTGGCATGTCAGACAATGGTCCACAGATTGTAAATGAACACTTCAGACAGTTTGTCGAAGTATATGGATTTCTCCACGTGACCTGTTCATTGCACCGTTCACAGGCCAATGGAGAAATTGAGAAAGGCATAAAAACTATCAAGATGCTTATGAAAAAGATTAATGATCTAGATTTGGCCTTACTTAATTACAAGGCAACGTCATTAAGTTAATGGACTTACACCAGCAGAACTACTGATGGGAAGGCTAAAGACTCAATTTCTTTCATTAGAACAAAAGTGAGACCCGCCATCACATTCAAAGATCAAGCATGAGTAAGGTTCAGGAGCAAATTCAAAGGGATAACCAGTCCAGATGATATAACTGAAGGTATAGAGTGAAAACACGATCCATGTTAGTAGCTGGACAATAAATAGGAATCAGAGACTGCGAGGCTGAAGGTACAATGAGAGAGCAAACTCAGTAACCATGATCACATCTCATTCAGACAACACTTGGAGCTCTCCAGAGGAACAGACAGGCTCGGACAGTGTTACAAGCTGCAAGAAAGGAATCATCTGCAAACTACCAAGAGGAGAATATTGAGACAAACGCTACTTCAACAACTCAAGAAGTGACACTCGAGTTCAAGAAATGAGCGTTGACGATCAACCTCGACTGAAAGCATTAAAAGACACAATTAGGAGGAGTATTAAGAACGCCAGACTGGCTCAACTTGTAATGTTAAAATTTCTGGGGATCACAGAATTATTATTGCGTACACAGAGGCCATTCGTCCCATCATGTCTGCACCGGCTCTCAAAAGGATCAACTCACCTGGTACCATTCCCCCTCCTTCTCCCCATAACCCTGTACATTTTTCCCTTCCACTTGAAATGTGTCCCGTAACTTCCAGTGGAATGACAATTGACTTGGATAGCCGCTCTGCTTATAGCTACTGTCCTTGAAATCCAGCTGCTCCTATCTCGCCCGACTTTCCGATTCAGGCCTGGTGAGATCTATGTAGCGCAGTGGGTTTCTGGCACTGGCTGTCATAGATCAGGTAATTTTCAAGATCCAGTCACTAAGAAGCTTGGGAGAAGGCAAGTGGGCAGGGTTGGGGGAGGGGGGAGAGTAGGGGGGGGGGGGTCACGGGGCTCGGGAGTGAGTGTAATCGGGGGCAGGGAGGGAGTGGGCATAGTCGAGGGGTGAGTGTAGTCTGGTGGGGGGTTTGTAATAGGGGGGTGAGAGTACCTGATAGGTGTATGGATTTGCAGGCTGAGAGTAGTTGGGGGCTGGGGTTGGTCAGGATAGCTGGGTGTGGTTGTGGGCTGTGTTCGGGATGATTGTTTGATCGGGGTTGTCAGGTCAGGATGTTGTGGTCAGGGGCTGTAGTCAGGGTGGGATCATGACTGGGTCAATAGGGTGTGTTGGTTTGGGGGTTGTGGTACCCTCAATAACGACACTTAGAGTGTAAACGGTAAAGAAGGCTTTAATAGATTAAGAACTATGCTAGAGCCGAGACATGTGCTAACTGCTGCACAGCCCACAAGGCAGCCCCTTATATATGGCTCACAGATGGGCGGAGCTAGAGGCGGAGTCCCCAGGGTTCCAAGCCCGGTCTTAAAGGGGACATCACCTTACATGATGACAAGGCAGTAACCGTTCATCACAGGGGTGTCACTTGGTATAGTCTGGTGTCCATGGTTGGTGGAGGGAGGTCAGTGCTATAATTTCCCAGAAGGCTCAAAGTGGTTTTAATTCTTATAGCATTTTCCGGATAACTGTCTGCAATTTAAATTGCATTTTAGGATGGTTAGTTTTGAAATGTTCATTTCCAATAACTGGTAACCAGGGATTAACACCAGTAGATGTTTATTAATGGTAACTGAGCAGCTCTTACATGCTGTGTCGTTGCCCACGCTCTGCGATAACACTATGCTCCCGAACCATAACCCTTTTGTACCCGTATCATCCCAACATCTACATGACCACCTGGTCTACAGGGGCGCGATTCAGTGGACTCAAGTTAAAGTCAGCTGCAGCATCGAGAAACATGCCACTATCGAACCGCACTTTGTTGTTTTATTTGGCCATGGGGAGTTCTCCCCGCGGAGGCCACACTTGTAGGATTTCCTGTTGGCGAGCTTCAGCTCCAGCAGGAAAGGCTCCTCACAGATCGGGGCACAGTTTTGTCCCGCAGACCCCACTCCCATTTTCTGGCCTCCATGCTCTTTTGAAACCCCCTCAGCCGACCAACCTTGAGGAGGCCCCCGGGACCACCTCCCGAATCCCTCTATCTGGCAAGGCGTCCTTCCCGGGATCGACCCCCGGCAGTGCCAACCTGGCACCTGGGCACCCTGGTACTGAGAGCCTGGCAGCCTGGCAATGTCATTGGCAGAGCCACACGGGCACCATGATGTTAGCAATGACTTAAACAAACATCAAGACTTGACCAAAGGACAGGTCACAGAATAGTTTTTGTAAAGAGACTAATGATCCTTACCATGCAGACTTGGTAGTAAATAGTTGCAAATAAATAGTTGAAGAAAAACTTAATATCGCCGATATCCAAGTCATTGGAGTGTAAGAGGAACCTGGGGCGAAATTCTCCCCCAACGGCGGGATGCCCGCCGACTGGCGCCAAAGCCGGCGCAAATCAGACGGGCATCGCGCCGGCAAAAAGGTGCGAAAGTCTCCGCATCTTTGGCGGCCTAGCCCCAACATTGAGGGGCTAGGCCGACGCCGGAGGGATTTCCGCCCCGCCAGCTGGCGGAAATGGCGTTTGTTGCCCCGCCAGCTGGCGCGGAAATGCGGCGCATGCGCGGGAGCGTCAGCGGCCGCTGTCAGTTTCCCAGCGCATGCGCGGGAGCGTCAGCGGCCGCTGTCAGTTTCCCGCGCATGCGCAGTGGGGAGAGTCACTTCCGCCTCCGCCATGGTGGAGACCGTGGCGGAGGCGGAAGGGAAAGAGTGCCCCCACGGCACAGGTCCGCCCGCGGATCGGTGGGCCCCGATCGCGGGCCAGGCCACCGCGGGGGCACCCCCCGGGGTCAGATCGCCCCACACCCCCCCCCAGGACCCCGGAGCCCGCCCACGCCGCCTGGTCCCGCCGGTAAATACCAGGTTTGATTTACGCCGGCGGGACAGGCAATTCCTGGGCGGGACTTCGGCCCATCCGGGCCGGAGAATCCAGCGGGGGGTCCCGCCAACCGGCGCGGCCGGATTCCCGCCCCCGCCCAATCTCCGGGAGCGGAGACTTCGGCGGGGGCGAGGGCGGGATTCACGGCGGCCGGCGGGGGGTCGGAGAATGACGCCCCTTATTCTGCCCAAAACCAACACGGAGCACAGGACAATGTTCCAAACCACATAGTTCTCTAGTTACTCAGCAGATTCATGTGGTATATACGTAAATGCTGTCAATGGAACGTTATCACATGCAATTACATAATCACATAAAAATAAGGTACATGGATTACAATAATACATTTCCCTTTGAAATTCAAACAAATAATTTGAAAAAACATCACCGATCATACTTGCCTACGTTGCCTCGCTGACTCAATTTATAATTGAGCTCCATATACTTTTCATGGAAACAATAAAGGTGCTGGAATACCCAACTGCACTAACCTGCTGATTCTTGCCTTGGAAACATATTACAGAATTTAACTTCTCCTTCAAATCTCTCTGAGCTTTCATACAGATAACTATCTGAATCGAATAAATTTGCAGCGATATGGAGACAAGGCAGGAGAGTGGGACTCGGTGGCATTAATACAAAGGACCAAATGGCCTTCTTCTGTCCTGTAACTATTCAATGATAAATCATCTCTGAGGATACATTTTCAGTTTTCAATCTAACACTTGGAGATGATTTTAGAACAAGATTACCACCATTTACAATGCTTGGCACAGTCACTGAGTGCCTGCAATTAGAAAATGTTCCATTTCACAAATTCATTATTTTGCTGAGCACTATTTTCCTAAAGGACAGCACTGCATGGGATTGAAGTTCTCAGAAAAAATGGTAAACTCCATTCAATTTTAAATTGAATTTTGGTGCATTGCTGAACATACATTGGCTACCAAGGTGTCATGCGACGTTAAGATTCAATTGAATAAAAACCCAGTTGATTGTGGGAAAACAATTAGTCACTTAAAACAGAAGGCTGTTTAATGGGAGAGAACAGAAGGGTGAGATTTCAATGTTTATAGATCTGGCACTAAAACTGCATGGCAGCTGTGCCTCAATAAATAAAAGCTTCTACTGCCAAAGCACTTTTCTCCTCTCTTCTAATGACCAAAAATTCATTTCCAACTGAGCTCCAAAAAAATGATTTCACCTTATCATGTGAAAAATCAATTTTAAATGACTCTTGGTTCAATGACTGGAGTGTTGTACAATGTAAGGTTAAGCTTTAATTTATTCTACATCCCTAAGTACATCGCATAAATAATGACTCATGGTTAGTCCAATATTGCTTGATTAATATTAAAAGAAACTTATACTTATCTGCTTACTTTAATTTACTTTGGGGAACAAAGCATTTTGTGGTATGCTCCAAATTGACTTTTCTTTTTTCACTCAATTAAAAATAGTTTGCACTCCAATTTGCTGGAACTTTAAGCGGATAATGGCAGTGTGAGGGCAATGGGGCATCTGGGGTCTCAATACATGGTGGGTCCAACAATTTGTCTCCTTAACCAGGCAGATTTAAAGATTCAGAAAGAAACAGAGGAATGAATAAGTGGGAAGGAGTGCAAGATAGAGTGGGTGAATGTGTGTTAGATCAGGTGCAGAAAAAGGAAGTTGAGTGAAGGAAAACAGAGTAAAGGGGTGGAATTTTCCAAAACAATGGCAATGTCGGGTTCTGACTGAAAACCGGGGAGTTTCTCTCCAGAAACACAGCTGGACTTTCTGTCCGGGCCTTCTGACATTGCGTCAGAAAGAAAAATCAGTGGCCGCGTTCTGTGCCATCACTCTGCCGTCATTTAGAGCCGGCAAGCATGGCAACACAGAGATCAGGACGTCATCTTTAAAGGGCACCCCGATCTTCCCTAAAAATATACTCCCCCCACCACCTCAAGCTTCAGGGCAATCTCCCACCACCATAGAAATATCCAGGGCAACCTTATCCCCTGCCCCCCCTCCTACCCTGCATGTTCACCGATGTGCACTCTTCCTCCACCCACTAAAAATAAAGGGAAGCCCCCCAACCCCAATGCTGAAGGGCCCCTGGCATTACCCCCCTCCCCATCCCCGGCGTGGTCACCACAACGTTCAAAAACTGGTAATGAATTGCGCCAGCTTGACTTCACACCACCAGGTGAGGAACATCACACGGGACTGGAAGGCACGGAATAAAACCATTTGATGATACTTAAATACAATTAAAATCATGGAAATTTGATCACGTCACCACCGAGGGGGTGGTGCGGGGAATATCTCATTCTGAGAACTCGCCAACGCAAATCCTGTAATGACCCTCACATTGGGGTTGGCGGCCATAACGGGATATGCACCTGTGTCCTGACGTCTGTTATCATGAAATGCTTTGAGCGACTAGTTATGAGACGGATCACTGCCAGCCTCCAAGACGGTCTCGATCCACTTCAGTTTGCCTATCACCGCAACCGGTCCACAGCAGATGCTATCTCCCTGGCTCTACAACACTCATAGATCATAGAATTTACAGTGCAGAAGGAGGCCATTCTGCCCATCGAGTCTGCACCGGCTCTTGGAAAGAGCACCCTACCCGAGGTCAACACCTCCACCCTATCCCCATAACCCAGTAACCCCACACAACACTAAGGGCAATTTTGGACACTAAGGGCAATTTATCATGGCCAATCCACCTAACCTGCACATCTTTGGACTGTGGGAGGAAACCGGAGCACCTGGAGGAAACCCATGCACACACGGGGAGAACGTCCAGACTCCGCACAGACAGTGACCCAAGCCGGAATCGAACCTAGGACCCTGGAGCTGTGAAGCAATTGTGCTATCCACAATGCTACCGTGCTGCCCTACGGCCCTCGAACACCTTGACAACAAGGACACCTATGTAAGACTGCTGTTCATAGACTACAGCTCTGCCTTCAACACCATTATCCCAACAAGACTAATAACCAAAATCTGCAATCTTGGACTTGACCCCTCCCTGTGCAGCTGGATCCTCGACTTCCTCACCAACAGACGGCAATCTGTCAGGATAGGCAACAGCACCTCCTCCAAATAGTCCTCAACACCGGAGCCCCGCAAGGATGTGTGCTCAGTCCTCTACAGTATTCCCTATACACACATGACTGTGTGGCAAGATGTAACTCCAACTCAATCTGTAAGTTTGCGGATGATACGACTGTGGTGGGCCGTATCTCAAACAATGACGAATCAGACTACAGGAGGGAGATAAATTACTTGGTTGCATGGTGTATCGAAAACAACCTCTCTCTAAATGTTGGAAAGACCAAAGAACTGATCATCGGCTTCAGGAAGCCTAGCACGACACACACTCCCGTCTGCATCAATGGCTCCGAAGTGGAGATGGTCGATAGCTTTAAGTTCCTGTGGGTTACCATCACAGACAGTCTGTCCTGGTCCACTCACGTTGATGCAACAGTCAAGAAAGCCCAACAACGTCTCTACATCCTACAGAAGCTAAAGAAATTTGGCATGTCTGCATCGACTCTCACAAACTTCTACAGATGTGCGATAGAGAGTATCCTATCCGGCTGCATCACAGCCTGGTATACAACTGCTTGGTCCAAGATTGCAAGAAACTGCAGAGTGTGGTGAACTCAGCCCAATGCATCACACAAGCTTGCCACCCCACATTGATTCTGTATACATCTCCCACTGCCTCAGGAAGTCAGACAGCATTATCAGAGACCCCTCCCACCCAGGCATTGCCTTCTTCCAGACCCTTCCATCAGGCAGAAGGTACAGAAGTCTGAAGACTCGCACATCCAGACATAGGAACAGCTTCTTCCCCACATCTACAAGACTCCTCAACAACTCTCCCTCGACTGATCTGTGCCCTGTAAGAACACTATTCACGACACCCTATGCTGCTCTTGCTCATGTATTTGCTTTGTTTGGCCCCTTGTTCTGCACTGTAACTAATCATTGTTTGCCGATGTACCATTTGCCAATGTTCTCTGTTGATTATTCTTTTGTCTACTATGTATGTACTGTGTACGTTCCCTCGGCCACAGAAAATTACTTTTCACTGTACTTCGGTAATGTGACAATAAATCAAATCAAACAAATCAAATCAAATCAGTCAAACGGGCCTGAAAAATCACGCCCAATATGTCATATCCTTGACCTTTCAGGTCTGGGATCTGAAATGTTAACTCTGCCACCCTCTCCACAGATGTGGTTAGACCAGCTGAGTGTTTCCAGAACTTTCTTTTTATTTCAGATTTGCAGCACCCACAATATTTTCCTTTTGCTTCACTGAAGGTGGGAATGGATTAAGAGTGAAAGAAGAGACAGAAAGGAAAGTAAGGAAAATATTTAAAAATTATAAACTTGACATTTAAAAAATCTGCAACAATTCATTACATAAAGAAATGAGATTGGACATTTTAAATTGTTTCCATTCCAGACAGCTAGGTTGGTACTTATATTAACACAGAACATACAAACAGAAATGTGCCATTCAGTATTTCAAACCTGCTCCACCATTCAATCAGCCAGTTGATTTATATCCGAACTTTATTTTCTCATCTTTATTTTCCCATCCCTTAATACCACTGGCTCAGAAAAATGTAACAATCTCAGTCTGATGAAATGAAATGAAAATCGCTTATTGTCACAAGTAGGCTTCAATGAAGTTACTGTGAAAAGCCCCTAGTCGCCACATTCCGGCGCCTGTTCGGGGAGGCTGGTACGGGAATTGAACCGTGCTGCTGGCCTGCTTGGTCTGCTTTAAAAGCCAGCGATTTAGCCCAGTGTGCTAAACCAGCCCCTAAATAATGACAAACAATGGAGCTAGATTTTTTGTGGGAGTGAGTTTCACATTTTTACCACCCTTTGTATGGAGTTGTGATTCCGTTTTCTCTCCTGAATGGCTTGGCTCTAACGTTAAGGTAATATCCCTCATTCTGGAACCACAACAGAAACATATATTTCCTCCTCTCTCTACTTTATCAGTTCCTTTCAATATCCTAAAAACCACAATTATTCCTTAATTTTCCATATCCCAAGGAATACAAGTGTCATTTAGGCCCAGATTTTCTTGACAGAGGTGGATAGCTCAAGTTGAGAAATCACCGAGCTTGATGCAGTCGCCTCAATAGGACGTGCCTTGGATGATATGATTTTCAGCCCGGGAGGACAGGGGAAGGGTGGAGAAGAGCCTACTGCGCTCGGCAGCAGATTGGAGGTGACCGCGTGGCAAAGAGGGCGGTTAAAAGGCTGACCTGGGTTCTCCGCGGCTTATCCCAGTTGTTTGGTTACATTTTAGGTCTTCCAATCTTCATCCCTCACACACCCACACCCACTCACCTTGCTGCCTCCATGCCCCAGCCAATTCAATGCCAATTTATCCCCCACCCATGGCCCCTCATAGCCTCCATGCCAATATATGCCCTTTCCTCTCCCCCATTGACCCCTCATAGCCTCCATGTCCATTCACCCAGCATACACTCTTTACAAGACAATTAACCCTGTCGTAACAATGACATTTAAGAAAATGCTTAGAAAAAAATAGACCCATTGATATCTCTTGGGGGAAAATGTGTTCTTACAGTCCTATAAAAGTGTCAACAAATAGACCATTAAAGTTTCAATAAGCAACAGCGACAGGCCTGCGAGGGGGGCTGGAATACATGGATTGAGAGTTTATGGATGGAGTGAAAATTGAGGGAGCAGTGCTAAAGTCTTGGGAGAAACCTCCACTGGATACAGAGGGTCTGATCAGCAAGGACTTCTCCAGGCTGTCACACCTGCATGGGAGACCTCTCAGGCTGGCTGCTTGGGGTGGACCTCTCTTGCTGCTATTTAAATCCAGGTGGTGGCAGGATATGGCAATTAGGTAGGCATTAGTTTCCTCAATTATCTACTGGCAGGTGCGCTGCCCAATGCCACCATTTGGAGTAGGCAAATAGGTGGTGGGAATGCCATTGGATTAATCAATCCCCCCCCCCAACCATCCCACAGCTCCAAACCTGTTGGTGGGGGAGCATTAAATCCATCCAATATTTTAGTTAACTCTGCGGGCTGCCAACCTTCCCAGGCCCCAAACTGGCATTGATCAAAATGGCCAACATAATTTTAGGGGACCCTGCCCAGCCTCATTTATTTAGGCTGAACTCAATCCCGAAAGCGTCAGGGCCAAACAATACAGCCCACAGTGCCAAATTCAGCAACTATAAACATTTCAGATTTCATGGAACATTACAACAAGCATGAACAAACTTCATTCCAGCTTTTAATTACTGGATATTATTTGATAATTGAAACCTTGGACTGGAGAGTGAAAGCTTTTGTCAATAATTTGGGTGTCCAAAACCATTTTCAAGGAGGAAAAAGAAGTGTTTCAGGAAGGGGTGGTGAAGATAGCCAAAGAGTACCCTAAGCCCACGCCTCCACCCCATCCCTGTAGCCCCACTTAACATTTTTGGACACTAAGGGCAATTAAGCCTAGCCAATCCACCTAACCGCACATCTTTGGACTGTGGGAGGAAACCGGAGCACCCGGAGGAACCCCACGCAGACACGGGGAGAACGTGCAGACTCCACACAGACAGTGACCCAAGCCGGGAATCGAACGTGGAACCCTGGAGCTGTGAAGACACTGTGCTAACCACTGTGCTACCGTGCTGCCAGTCTGGCATACTTGCTGTTTCGAGATGGCTTGAATACTCCACTCTGAGAAAAAATGATTGTTTAAGAGTGCTTAAAGAAAAAGACCTGACACCCTATCAGAATAATGCAGAATCTCTGATTGTATTTCTACAGAGACCTTCTTAGCTCCCCTTCCAGCCAAAAACAAACTCACTGAAAACCTCAACATCTGACTGCTTCAACCCTTGCCTCCTCCCATTAACTTTATCGTCTTGCTAAGCTGAGTACAATGTCTCTAATTAACTATTCCACAGGGAACCTTCTTTATATAAATAAAAATCCATTAGCCCAAACATTTACGATGCTTTAATTGCACCTCCAGCTCCACAAAACCTTCCTGTCTTGCAGCCAGGATTTTTAAAAACATTACTGCAGCAGTCATACACACACTAAGCCAGGCTTTTAACCCTTACTGCACCAAGTACACATAATACAATAGATCTGAAATACCTACATTCATCACAGCTGGGTAGAAGTTTTCACATCTTCTGCATTTGCTTCCGGTCAGTTTCTTGGGTGTCTCTGAGATTTCCCACACCAATCATTTGCTATACATTCACTACAATCCAAAATCTATTGAACATTTCTGAGCGAATCGCTGACTTACTCCAACTCCCCATTGTCCATTCACACAGATGCCACATAGACAAGACCCTGCTTACTTAGGTTTTGATCTTCTGACCTCCTTACATCATTTATTTCAAACATTGCAACTGTTATAACACAAAGGAGAATGTCTCCACGCTAGAAAGATACATTTTAATAATCGCTGGGAGACACGCATTCTTCGAGCCTGTTTTACAGAAACTGGTCCTCCTATTCCTTCTCATAACATCTCAATAAGTTACAAGTTCAATTTGGTCCCAGTGCATAGCTAGGCCTGCCCTCTCGCACATTCCTGCTGATAGTTGACATCCAACTTTCACTAAACTATCCACAGCATCTCCATTCTAGGTACATGGATTACGGTAAAATGATGGGGTGTAGATTAATTTGTTCATAATTTAGGACAAAAGTTCGGCACAACATTGTGGGTCGAAGGGTCTGTTCTGAGCTGTATTTTCTATGTTCTGTGTTCTATGTACTGGTTCCCTCTCAACTCCTGTTTGTCTATACTGTGTTCTGAGAGCCAGCTTCACAGCTAGATGGTCACAGAGTCAAATACAGTGCAACTATTGCCACATTACCGTTTCATATACAACTAATTTTTTTAAATTACAGCCAACATAACACCTCAATCACTTATGAGAAAATAGGAGGGGGAACAGGAAATACACTAAATGCCAGTCAAGCTTTTATCCATGATACTGAATTATGAACAGTTTTGTGGAAACACTGGAAACCTCTGAAAACGTATTTAAATTTATTTCTAGAGTGGTGTTCAGCGGACTTAAAACTAAGTCCGCTTTCAGGCGTGTTTGGCAGGGTGTTTCTTGGCAGCTGCACAGCAACCCCAATCTTCCACCCCCCTTTCAGGCCCCCCCACCCCCACATTACGTGGGTTTCCTCTGGGTGCTCCGGTTTCCTCCCACAGTCCAAGATGTGCTGGTTAGGTGGATTGGCCATGCTAAAATGGTTAAGTGGGGTTACGGGGAATGGGTGGAGGTGTGGGCTTGGGTAGGGTGCTCTTTCCAAGGGCTGGTGCAGACTCGATGGGCCGAATGGCCTCCTGCAGCACTGTAAATTCTATGATTCTATGATTATGGACATCCCCCTCATCTCCCAACCTTGTTGAGGCTCCTGGGAACCACCCTCACCTCCTTCCAATTGGCAAGGCCCCCTGGCCCAACCCCTGGCACTGCCAACCTGGCACCTGGGCACACTAGTACTGCTAGCAGGTGCCATGATACCACCCTGCCTCATCCCTGATCAGCTGGGGGTCTCCAACAGCCTGCGAGACCCCCACCCTCATCCCGAGGTACTTTGGGCCTGGTCTACGTGTGTGTGGACCAGTACTAAACAGTGCCCTGGTGAGGCCTCGCAGGCAAGGCCATTGAGTCCCATGCGCCGGGTGAATCTGGCATATGGGATTTAAATGAGCCATTAGGCTCATTTGAATATGCAGATCTGGACCTTGCCCAGCGAGAGCGAGATCTAAATCGGGCCAGACGGAACAAATCAAGTGACTCGCAATCAGCCAGGCACAAAGCCCGATTTGGGGCTCTTGAACGATTCATCCATTGCGCCCAGATCTGTGCCGGGCTCAACGGGATCGCTGAAACTCATCCTAACCAAAGTTATTTTAAAGACATTGCTGCCAGCATTAGAATAACACTGATTAGAAAATTCAGGCTTCAGAATCAAGAGATTTCATTTTATTAATCTGAGCAAATCCTAATTGATATCCAATCAAGGTCAAATTCATTTTTAATGCTATGCCTCAATATGTAGAATTTGAAAATCCTGATTGTTTACTATTCAGTTTTGCAAATCCCATATACATTTTATTATGTGCTGATATATTTCTCCAAATGTTTAATTTTTTTTTGCCTGATGGGCTGTCAACTATTAGTAAAGGGTGACAGGTTGAGGAGATGCAGGAAAAAGTGCAATATAGTATAGTTTGTAGATGAAATAAGGGCAATTTTCCAGGTGTGGAACCTCACAAGTAGGAATTGAGAAATCAGGCCCACAGCGATAGATACCGATTTCTTCTGCATCTCATTTCCCGATAAATGATTTCTAGGGTGAAAATGATTGGTATTGGAATGCTTCAATACTGTAGCACATATATTTTACTTGTACCTATCCCTGGCACTCCCGCTGCCACCCGGGCACCGTGACACTGTCACCCTGGCACCAGCACTTGCCAGTGTACCCAGATGGCCCTGCCAGGCTGGCAGTGCCAAGGTGCCCAGTTGCCAGGTTGCCCATGCCAGGGATCTGACCCAGGGGTGGGAGTGAGGGGGCGGCTCAAGGACACCCCTAAGAGGTATATTGGGGCAGTGGGGGGTTGCAGTGGTGGTGGTAGGATGTCTGAGCAGGGTCGAGAGATCGGGGCAGTATTTAAAAATGGTGGCCCGATCTCTTCCTGCACTGATGAGCTCACCTCATCAGTACAGGAAGTGAGGTAAGTGTGGCCTCGGCGGGGCGTTCCCGACTGAGGTCAGGGAAAAAAATGAGTCCCGTTTGATAACGGGGTCGTTCTTGGCACTGCAGGTTCCAAGAAAATCCCCGCTATACATGCCAAAAATGGGGCTCTGTTTTTTACACGTTAAATCACATCCATAAAAGATGTCAGCAATGACTGGACTTATCTTGGCCAAGCCTGTGAAGCCATTGAAAGGTTTGTTGCATGTCTGGTAGTGTATGGGATTACACTTATCTCCAGACAACCTATACCAATGTTCTATGAGGTCTTCTGCCTTCAGTTTTTTGCCTCATTTCTGCCAACACCACCTCCAGGCAGAGAATAACGGGTAATTTAATAACTTTCAAACTATGACTATTAAGGATTCTGGGAGAAAAAGTATTAGGATGTGCCAACAAGAGGAGGACAATTCAAGTCTCTGGTGTATACATTGATTTGCTTGGATAAGAGCTAGCCTGTTTTGCATTTCATGTCATCTTCTTTCCCATTTCCTATGATTTATTATTGTCCATTTGGTGCAACCATCCAAGATAAATTCATACTCCAATGGCCTGGGTTTCAGGGTCAGCAATGAAGTGACAGTACTCACAGTTGTCAAAGAAAGCATTCCACAAAGATCTAGCAATCTCTGTAGCGTGGTCTTCCCCTTTCCACATGTCAGTTTCAATCTGGTGTCAAATCAAGAGAATTCCCGGGTGTCCAACAACAACAATGTTAGCAATCAGATTAAGCAACCAATCACATTGAAGTGTTCTCCTAGACAACATTTTTTACTTTTCGTTAACATTTACAGGAAACAAAACGAATGATAGGGACATACATAAAGTAGAAGCTGAAATATCACAAATGAATTTTTTAAAGTAATATGATAAGTAAATATGTCTTAAATCTGAGAAAGAGCTACCTCACCGGAAGAATGATAGATGTCTTTGCATATCGATGGCAGCAAAACATGAATCTTTTTCACTACCTAATGGTGTAACATTTACAGCTTTGAATAGTGTAAGCAATTTATCTCTACCAGCAAGCTGCACAGCAGAAACAATATTCATACCCTGCCTTGACTCCACCGTGACCTAGAAAGACAGGAAAAGATTAATTATAAAACTCAATTGCATTACCTGGAATCAGTCCTCGACACAACCCTAAAGTTGCATTTGTATTACAGTAAGTGACATTTTCATTAAACCATTTCAAAACATCTCCTAATGACGAAAGATCATAAAGTGGAATTTCATGTTGTTAACTCCTGACCCTTTTTACAAGAGCTTTTTGATATTTAGATACATCTTAATATTTCTCCCTTACTATATCCAATATAGAATAAAGAATACAATTTTAAAATGAGTGCAGAAGCTTACAGGACCCTTGGGGTATATGTGTACAAATCATTGAAGGTGCCAGCGCAAGTTGAGAAAGTCATTACTAAAGCATAGAGGTTCCTGGACTTTAGAAATATAGAGGGGCTTTACATCTGTTAGGCCATCAAGCCATCTTTAAATATTGTGGCTACCCATAACAGGGCAATGACAGCTGCTGTTTATCTGTCTGACCAATTCCTGCCCTTGGTTTTATGCTGAAGGTCACTTTTACTCCCTTTGACAGTGAGCAGCTAGCTTCACATCTGAAGGCTATTGCTAACAGGAAATTGGTCTTGTTAGTTGTGAGATCACTTTACAGACCTCAAGTGGATTCTCATGGGAACACTTGCCATGTCTCAGATGAGGATTTCAATCAATCTTTGACACCTGACCAGTTTGCCTAAACTCTGGAAGCATCAGCACCATAGAGGCAGCAACCAACTGTTATGTGCCAGGATTTGGAGAACCCCAAAGTGTATCATGGAGTTCACCTGACACACAACTTTTACTTGATTGTAGTATGGGGAGCACACGGCCCACTTTGCAGGTGTGGTAGAGCAGAAATGGAAAAGTATTTTTTAAAGCAAAACAATGTTTATTCTGTGAACTCAAGTTAACCTTTTTTAAACATACAGTGAACATCTTAGCAACCACTAATTCAAATACAATCCCCAAAGAATACAACACTAAGTCATCCTTTAAGCTTTCCTTTTAACATCCATAAGACTTAAAACACCTTTTACCAGAAGCACATCAGGTTAAAGTCACTACTGTTATTAGTTTTAAATCACCAAGATCGATTTACAGTCTTTAGATTACAGAGAGATTCATGCACTTTCTGGCTGTGACTGCAGCTATCCAGCTCTGAAAACGAAACTAAAACACACCCTGCAGCAAACAGCCTAAAACGAAAGTAAAAAGCGGACAGACAGCCCAGCTCCACCCACTCTGTGACATTACTGCAGTAATAAACACCCATTTCTTCAACGTACTCTCACTACAGATACTTATATACACACCCATTTATAAACACCCATTTCTTAAAGGTACTCACACATGACACCTCCCCCCAAGAAAAAAAATAAACCATCAACTTCAAGATGGTTTCATTTTTCACCTTTACACTATCCTTTAAGAAATGCACACAGTAAATATACTTTTTCGTTTCAAAAAACAACACACGCAAACAGGTATAATAATATAGTCCATGTTTTTTTCGTTTTTCTTCCTCCAACTGAAATCATGCTCGATTGACAGTCTGTTTGAACCAGAAGGTCTCTGCACGGTCCGTCCCTTTCTCTACGCCTCGGCATTTCTCTTTAAAGTCAGATACTTTCGTTCAATCTGATCACAGAGTCCCTTGTGATTCTCCAACACATGAGCATTGGTTATCACAGCTTTCAGGCAGTCAAATGCCTGTTGGAACTCCGCTTTCCATTGAAATTTTCTACGTTTCTTCAGCAAGTCCATCAGTGGAGCAATCACGCTACAAAACTTTTGCACAAATGTTCGATCAAATCCACTCCTGCCAAGAAATCGCATTATTTCCCTTCGTCTTGAGGGTATCGGAGGGCTTTTCCAAATTCACTTTTGGCTAGGTTTATCACCAAACCCGCCTCCTGAAGTTGATTGAATAACTCCATCAGATGTTTCAAATGTTCTGTCCGTGTCTGGCTGAAAATTACCAGATCGTCGATGTATACCGCACCTGAGCAAAGTCTTCCTGATGCCCCCGGCAGGGGTCTGAGGGGTCTATGGTATCCTGCTGCGGCTGGTTGTTGGGTGTAATCTTTCACAAGCAGCAGCCCACAAGTGCATCCATGTGGTCACGGATGTCCAGTATGCCTGGACATCAGACTTTATTAACTTTGAACTGGACCAAGCCCATCAAGATGCATGGGCTGCAGGATTCTCCACCATCGTCACAATGCCCCAGGTCCAGGGGGCCGCATGTCGCCTTACACGCACCAGAGCATCAAGGAGTGCCCTGCATTAACAGGAAGAGGTTCCACTCCCTGAATATTCCACTCATGTGTGACCACCACCTCAGGATCAGGCATGTCTGTGCATGCTTCCCAGGGAATGTACATAGCAGCTACATCCTGAGACACTTGGAGATCCCTGGCGTCTTAAAGATCACCCCAGGATAATGGGTTGGCTCTTGGGCAATAAAGGATACCCGCTGAGGTCCTGCTGATGATGTCAGTGCGGAGGCTGGCGGCCAAGACTGAGACCCGATATAACAAGGCTTATGTTACCACCTGTGCTGTCATTGAGAAGTACATCGGACTGCTCAAAATGGGGTTCCAATGCCTCCACCGCTCTGATGGCGGGTCTCCCGCTTTGTGGTAGTCTGCTGCGACGACCACAACCTGGCACAGTGGGGGTGGGGAGGGGGGTGACTGGCTGGAGGAGGAAGGACTGTGGCCTCATCTGAGGAGGAGATGGACCTGGAGGTGATGGAAGATGAACCCAGCGAGGAGCTGCAGGAGGAGCCAGAGAATGAGGAACAGGTGGCAGAGAGGGACCAGGGAGGCTCTCATCCTGGCCAGCTTCTCATAGGACTTGGCTTTGTCCGTCGCTCACCCCCCCTGTCCCCCCAAATCCCTCCTTCCAACATATTCCCCATACCCACATTCACTGCCTACCCACAGACTTCCATCCTTCATCCCCTCCCCTTCCCCCGCCCCTCTCACATCTTCCCCCTCCCTCCCTGACAATCTTGTTCCACCCTCCAAGGGTCTATGCTACATCACCAAAGGGTGATGGGCCTATTTCGGCACAGTTGGTGGATCAATATACAAGGCAGCAGAGTGATGAGAACTGTGAGGTTAGCTCTGGTTCTCCTCAGTTTATGCGCCGGTGTCAGGAGGCGGGGATTCAGAAGAACTGGACACCACCATCGTCTGCTTGGTAGCAAGCCCCGGATTGGCTTGCAGCATCCTTCTCCCTGACAATGCCAATAGGACCCTGGGGTGTCCATGCGACAGAGGAGCGGCTGGAGTGAGCTCCAGAGGCCTCTGCATCATCTAGCTCTGCCAGTCCTGGCTGCTCCCTGTTGCCTGCACCCTGGTGTCAATGCCCCTCAGTGACTGGGACATGCTCTGCAGTGCCTAGGCAATGTTTACCCCCATCTGCAACATGTTCTTCAGTGACTGGAACATGATGACAAGGCCCTCAGCCATGATCATCACAGACTGAGCCATGCCTTGGGCACCACCACTCAAGATGCAGATGTCGTAGTCCAGGTCTTCCACACAAGTCACCACCTGCGCAGTTTTGGCCTCGGTGCCACGAATTGTTGGCATCACCTGCAACCGTAGCCTTTGGGACTCCTTCAATCAGCTACGCACTCACTGGAATGTCACTGACATCACCTCCTGAATCTTATGGCTGTGTCCTATTATCTGCATCAGCTCTGGGATAACCTTGTCTAGAGGCTCGGCATCTGACTGGGACTCAGCTGAGTCCTGGAATCCAGCAGACCTGACTGATGACTCCCTTGGATGTTCCTGCCTCCACCCGATGGGTTGGGGGGGGGGGTCTATAGCAGATGGCATGTGTGGGCACTGCACCAGGACATGTAGGAGGTGTCATGGTGGGTGCCAGGAAGTTCTGAGGAGAAAGCACGATGATTGGATGTGGGGACGTTGTGAGGTGTCAGCCAGTGATTTGTGAGGGGAAGGGTGGGGGACGGTGTGCTTTGGAATTTGAGGGGCAGCAAGTGGAACTGATGCCAGGAGGGAGGTGGTAATTTACCCTTGCAGCTCGGTGGAAGTCATTGGTCTTCTTCTGAAATTGGATGGCAGTCACCCTTGTCATGCTGCCCATACTGACAGTCGCTGTCACTTACTCTCAGACAGTATTCGTGACCCTGCCACTGGGCTCCAACCCCCTCAGGGAAACAAGACATCCCGCCTCACATCCACAGCTTTGAGAAGCAGGTCTACACGCTGCCATACTTGTGTGTTGACTGGGAGTGAATGGTGAGGGAGCATTTAAAAGCAGCTCCTCCTTAGTGGTGAGGCGCTGAGGCAGGAGTCTAGCAAATCAGACGGCAAGACAGCCAATTATAGCGAGAAGATCGTGGGAGTTCATTTCTGGCACTAAGTGCCGTTGAATATGCCCGACGTGATGGTAAAATAGAAAGGGTGGAGTTAAGATTTACAAGAATGGTTCCAGGAATGAGAGACTGCAGTTATGTCTGTAGATTGGTGAAGCCAGGGCTGAGAAGGGAGGATTGAGAGGAGATTTGACAGATTTGAGAGGGGCTTTCAAAATAATGAAGGGCCTGCACTGAACAGACCGGGAGAAACTGCTCCAATTTGGTGGAAGGGTCCAGAATCAGAGGAAATGAATTAGAGTGATGAACAAAATAAGTGCGATGAAGTAATGAAAACAGGTTAGGAACTTGAATGCAATCTCTGAGAATGTGGTGGAGACAGATTCAATTGTGCCCTTCAAAAGTGAATTGGATAAGGGAGAAAAACGTTGCAGTGTTTCATGGAAAAGGCAAGGGAATGGGACTGGCTGAGTTACTCTTGCAGAGAGCGGGCACAGACTGGACAGGATGAATTGTCTCCTGTGCTGTAATCATTCTATAGTTCTATGAGCAGTTTCACAATTTTGAGACTAATAGCAGATTTTGCGTTGATTCCAGTTGATATGTTGCATTTTGAATGATTTTAGATCATTTCTCTTGTTCAAAATTCGAGAACATTTTGGTCTGTTAATTTCTGCCATTCGGGATGTACATACACCAAGTCAGCAATTTCTGTTATTAAATTCCTGACTATAGTTTAAAATGAAAATTAAGACAGTCTACCACTTGCGTTATGTGTCAGTGTTGGTCTGAGATAATTGATCTTGTCCAGTCACTGGAAACAAAGATAGAGAATGTTAAGCATTATAAAAAAGAATCACATTCAGTAATTTGAAAAGGCACTTTTGGTGATTTAATAAAGCTGGCATTGTTGTTTGACCAGTAAAACATGGGACAGAATTTAAGGTTACGCCACTGGTGGCTTTTTAGCTCGGGTGGGGCAATGTGAAATTGAAAGAATGGGATTCCTTCTGGCTTTCTGCTGGCCCCGATATCGCAACAATTTTAGGTTGGGGCGGGCAAGGCCTTGGATAGGAAGCCCACCATTGCCCCAGTTGAAGCCTTTAATTTGCCAATTATTGGTCATTTAGGGCTGTTTCCCACCCAGCCTCAGCTTCATCAATTTCTGTTATTAAATTCATGACTATAATTTAAAATGAAAATTAAGACAGCCTGCCACTTGCGTCATGTATCAGTGTTGGTCTGAAATAATTGACCTTGCATGTCCAAGACCTCGGGTGGGAAGTTGTGGGGGGCTTCCATCTGACACCCCCTTCTGAAATCGGGCTCCGCCTGTTATAGTCCTCCGGAGCTCTCCCAGGCCTTCCTTACCTCCCCATCCTGGGACCCTTTGAACTTATCCAATAATCCCCGGTGCCCGGACTTTGCCTCCGGGCCCTCATGCGATTCCTCTTTATTCCACTGCAGCTCTTGTCGCTGCAGGGACTGGTGGGCTGCCCGCTAGTCTGATTAGCTGGCAGCTCTCTAAGGCAGCACTTCCCCCTCAAGTAAGAGGCAAAATTCCTGCGTGCAACCAGTTAATGTTCATTCAAGTGTGAAATGACTGCAGGGCACTTTGAGATAGCAGGAGTGTGTTCCCTGCTAGCTCTTCAAATGGTGGAAAGAGAGACCTCACCAGAAGAAAAATTCAGGCCACGAGCTTGCCAATGGGAAACTGTTGGGTATAATGTTTTCCTGGGCACTGGCGCAATATAGATGGTAGTGAGTCAGCTGCACTGCCCAATTGACCTGAGTGGAATGCAAAAATTACCCTGATCTGCTGTCGTCGCTTTTTGCCACTGCCCTTGATCACTTTCTAACCATAAAAATTGATTTCTAAAATTGATGTGCGTTAAAATTCATGTACCCCTATCCTGCAGGTTTTTGCGACTTAATTAGACAACTAAATTTTAAAGAGTGGCAATAATTAATCACAAAAATTGTACAGATCAGCGTTACCTACAGAGATATTATTGTATTCACAGTTTCAAACCTGCCTCCCTTAACTGCCTGCTGCCGTGAGTGAGTCACCTTCTGTACTCTGGCTTCTAAAGTATATGATAACATATAATAATAATAATCGCTTATTGTCACAAGTAGGCTTCAATGATGTTACTGTGAAAAGCCCCTAGTCGCCACATTCCGCGCCTGTTCGGGGAGGCCGGTACAGGAATTGAACCCGCGCTGCTGGCATTGTTCTGCATTACAAGCCAGCTGTTTAGCCCATTGTGCTAAACCATCCCCATATAATAATAAAATATTTCTGCAGAGCTATTTGATCTGGATAACCTTACAAGTGATTAGTCAGTGGAGAAGGATCCATTCTTTGTCTGTATTGTGGCTACATTACTTTAATACTCTGCTCTGGAGACTAAGTGCTGCCCCTGGAGCAGAATGGTGGGAATTGCGCACTCCTGCTAGGAACACCCGCCAGGAGAAATTCAGGTCATGCAAATGGGCAAGCACGCTGCCCACTTGCAGCATCACTGATTCCCGGCACCACTGATGTCTGACTCGCTGGGGCCGAGACTCACATTAATAACCTGACATGCTGGAGCATCTTTTCAGTACTCCACTAACCACAGACTGTCATTCCAGCCAAGAAGATGACTGCACGAAGACCTGCTTCAAGGCTCCGGGAGTCGTAGATCGACAGAATGTTGGATGCCATTGAGAGGAGGGACACCCTCTTCCGCAAGGTGGTCTGAAGACTCAAGCCCACCATTCTCACCAAGTCCTAGGATTGTGGTGATATGCCTGTAGACAATGTTGTATATAGTTGGTGGTGCAACATCCAACCAGCCAGGTGGTGGTACAGATCCACCATGTGATCTGGAGACAGTGGTCATGTAACAAGGGACTCAGTCCAGAAGGTTGTAAGGGGTACACAAGGACAGTCGCACATAAGTCAACTTCCAGGAGAGTCTAGAGAAACTCTGTAATAACTTGGTCTGTATAAGATTTGAATCGTTACTTAACCACGTGTACATAAATAAAACATCATGCTGATTTAGACATCAGCAGTTCTGTTGAATTATTGCCAGACAAGATAACAGAACACAACATGGTACCAGATGGGGTCTGAAGACTTGAAGGTAATGTTCAAACTGAAAAACAAAGCTAAATCGGCTGAAGAACCGACCTGGTGAACTGTGACCATTGGCGACTCGGCGCAATAGGAGACACTGAAGTTCGAGGTAGAAGGTTTGAAGGGACCCCACCAGCTTCAAGTATCGGGCAACGTTGGCAAAAACTGGTGTGCCTTCAAGCAGCAGTTTAAGCTCTATATTTCAGCCCTTGGCCTGCAGGCACAGCCTGATGAAATGCGAATTGTGTTGCTGCTTTTTAAAAAATAAATTTAGAGTGCCCAATTCATTTTTCCAATTAAGGGGCAATTTAGCGTGGCCACTCCACCTAGCTTGCACATCTTTGAGTTGTGGGGGCAAAACCTACACAAACACGGGGAGAATGTGCAAACTCCACATGGACAGTGACCCAGAGCCGGGATCAAACCTGGGACCTCGACGCCGTGAGGCAACAGGGCTAACCCACTGCACCTACGCAAGCAGCTGAAATGTATAATACTTTTGCTTTTGACAGTCAGGAGAAGAGCAAGAGATACGATGAAGTTATTGGGTATTTTGATCGGCATTACTACCCGAAAAAGTATGAGATTTTCGAGAGATACATTTTTCATAAGCGACCCAGAAGCCGGGGGAATCTTTTGACAGTGTTGTCACTGACTTGAGGCTGAAGGCTCAGTCCTGTAATTTCAGTAGTCTGAATTCTTCAATGATCCATGACCAAATTGTATTTGGGTTATCAAATTATAAAAATGATAAGCTCCATGAGAAGTTGCTGCAGGAAAATTTGATACTGGAACAAGAGATAAAGATTTGCCATGTGAGTGAGTTGGCTGCACAGCAAATCAACGCACTCAGCACAAAACATTTTGGCGTCAATATTGAGGAAGACTCCAGTATCATTAGTGCTGTGACACATGTCATGAAGAAATGCGGTCTCAATGCCAGTGGCCATTTTAAGCGGCCGACAGGAGCCGCCATCTTGTGCCAGAAATGTGGCAATCGACATGGCTCACGGCAATGTCTAGCCTGTGAAAGAGTTTGCCATGTTGATCATTTTGTGAAACAGCGTTTTGTGTGTCCTACAGTGGACCAAAGTAGATCAGTCGACTAGAGAGCATCGATAAATGCAGTTCATGAGATTATCATAGAATTTACAGTGCAGAAGGAGGCCATTCGGCCCATCGAGTCTGCACCGGCTCTTGCAAAGAGCACCCTACCCAAGGTCAACACCGCCACCCTATCCCCATAACCCAGTAACCCCACCCAACAATGAGCCTTGACGAATTATTCCTCGTGGATTCAATCTCAACCAAAGACACGATGAATCCGAAAATGGACAAGGAAGAAGTTCGGATGACCAATTGGAATGGCACTTCTAATCTAGATGATACAGTCAAAAGCAGGTGGATCATTCCTGGGATATTGAATGACACACGGATAAAGTGTAAACTTGACACGGGTGTGAAGGCGAACCTCCTCAGTTTGGGTGATCTGCACAGCCTCGAGGTGCCGCCGAAAGTTGTAAAACAGCCAAGAACGTTGGTCGACTACAGTGGGAATGAATTTGTGATGCTGAGGGAATGTGACCTAGAACATGGGTACACAACAGAAAACACGTCGTAACATTCTCCATTGTGGACATGAATGCGTGTGAGGCCCTGAACCCAGTTGAGAGGTTGTTTATCCCCATCACTGAGCTGATGAGAAGTTACACAGACTTGCAGCCAGGTACAATGGCGCAACTCTCTGATGAGAGCCGATGGAAAATAGTGAAATTGGAGGAAGATCAGCCAGGGACGGCAATGGAGAACCTGAAGGATTCTACAGAGTTCTGGCTATCGGTCTTTGAAAATGAAAACAGCCTCAGCCACATGATGCAGAAGCATGATGAGCCCATTTTAAAGCATATACAGGGCGTTGCAGTAAACTTTTTGTATCCTGGACAGTCAGTGAGCTTCACCCTGGAGTTCCAATTTGAATCCAATAAGTACTTCACGAATGAAATGCTCGTAAAAACATATTGGATGGCGTTGTGGCCTGGTGGGACAGGCTACTTTATATTTACGATTACGGCCTGCACAGACTGCCAGATTCACTGGAAGGATGGAGAAAATGTCACAATAAAAACCATTAGACTGAACCAGTGGCATGACACTCATAAAGTAGTCATGAAAACTGTGCTAAATAGCTCTTTTTTTCAATTCCTTCTCTCCACCTGAGGTTCCAAAACATGGAGTATTATAAGGAAGCGCTGCGTCAAGACTTGCTGCTGATTATAAAATAGGTCAAATCCTACATGAGCACATACTTCCGCAAGCAGTGTTGTACTTCACGGAAGATGATGATGATGAATACGAGGATATCGATGCTGGGTATGAAGATGATGATGATGAGGACTATCCACATACAAATGCGAATATGAATACGTTGAAGAAAATGATGATTCCGAGAGTGAAACTCAGCACAGCGCGATAATAAAGCGCTCATACGATTGTTTCAAGGGCGTAATGAGGTGATAGCACTGGACGTAAAACCAGTCTTGGAGAAGCCTGCTCCAGAGGCACTTGGTGAATTGTTTCAGGCTTTTGAAGTGGTTCCGGTAGTCGACTCCCAGATCATCGAGGTTACTCCGCCGGAAGACAAGTTGCAGGAGCTGATGACCATCTCACTATGCAGCTCAACAGATCACACATATATTCTCAGGCAAGACCAGGATGACCTAAAGCCTGGATCATCAGAGCCAGAGAATGTTTGCATCGTCATTTCTAGTCATGAGGAACCATTGATCGTTGCTCCAGCAAGCCAAGAAGGGACAGTAATGGCTGTCATAGATGTGACTTCCACCCAGGCATCAGAGAGTGAGGCGCTCCAACCTCCAGATGAGGGCGCAGGATTGAGCGTGGCTCCACAGTCCCTTGGAGACAGGCCGGCACCACAGGTCCCATCTGAGGATTCGCATATGCACAGGATGCAGACTAGCACCAAAACAAGGGTGGCAAAGCCAAACATAAAAAGAAAAGAACATGCAAGATAATCTTGAAACAAAAGAGTGGAAGAGGAGAAGAGTGGAAGAGCTAGCTCATCCCACTGACAAAAGTAAAAGAGACGGTGAGGCCATGATCGACAAGTCAGAGACAGAAGAGACCGAAGACACACAGAGAAGCAACAAACAGCGATGTGGCAAGAAACAAAAAAGAAGAAACTACTAACGCACGTGTGGGCATCATGGATGCAGGCCTTCCGAAGGCACAGTGTAAAGAGGATATTAAGCAAGAGACTGGCAAACAAACCAGCTTTCGAAAAGGCTGTCAACAGTCCAAGTGATCACAGGGGCCTTGAAGATGTGCACAAGGGACAGACACTGTGCAAGCATATCATGTTCATAGACACTCCAGTTAAATCTGTTTATATTGTTTAAACATATCACAAATGTATAAAGTTAAAATAATAATCATGTTTGTGAACGAACATCAATATCTCCTGAGGAAGGGGGACGTGGTGAACGCCTTCCTTAGGGTAGCTTGGATGAGTAACCCCTTTCTGTGTCCCTATCGTCATTTCCGCCCTCACTCCTCACATCTGTCCCCCATATTCTGGAGGTCGACAACACCCCACCTGCCTGCATCTCCCTTACAACCCACCCACCACAAAACCCCAACACATGTATTGTCCTCTTTGACTAGGAGCATTGCGCACACATGCTACCAGCTCCAGATCCCCCGAAAACTTGCCTCCCTCCCCCCACCCCAAGTCTCACTATGTCCTTTTTGTGGCCCCAAGGATGAAGCGGCCCATAATCGTGGGGAGCGCCAAAAGACAGAAGAGGGCTTCACCGTTACTCAAGCCCACATCCCTTCAGAGGAAAGGGATCATCTGGCTGGACAGTGGTATGTTATGGGCGGCATGGTAGCACAGTGGTTAGCGGAGTCTGCACATTCTCCCCGTGTCTGCGTGGATTTCCTCCGGGTGCTCCGGTTTCCTCCCACAAGTCCGAAAGACCTGTTGTTGGGTGAATTGGAAATTCTGAATTCTCCCTTAATGTACCCGAAAAAGCACCAGAGTGTAGCGACTAGGGGATTTTCAAAGTAACTTCATTGCAGTGTTAATGTAAGCCTACTTGTGACACTAATAAAGATTATTATTATCTTAAAGAAATGAGTCAGACTTTGTCAGACAATGAGGAACAGCAGAGCTCAACTCACAGCGAGTGGTCATCATCATCATCTGTCCTGTGGACAAGACCCGCTGATACTGCCAACCCAGGGTCAACAATATGTGGTGATGCTGGTATGACCCTCAGAGTGAGGAGGGGTGTTGTGGTAGTGGGGAGGAATGAAAGGCTAGGGAGAAGGTGTAGCGATGTTATGAAGAACTCAACAAGACACGACGATCCTCGTGATCCTCTGGGGTGCTATATTGGAGCGTCCCAACAGAGCGGTCCAGGCATCGGAATTGCATCTTGTGCACGCCGATGCACCGCTCAATGACGCTCCTGGTTGCCGTTTGAGCATAGTTATAATGGTTCTCTGCCTCCTTTGTGGGCCTCCGCACAGGCGGCATTAGCCATGACTTCAGCGGGTAACTCTTGCCTCCCATTAGCCAATCGCTCACCTGAGGGAGCGCCTCAAAGATGCCGGGAAATGATGAGTACGCCAGGATGTATGCGCTGCACATTCTGTCTGTATATCGGGCACAGATGTGCATGATATGCAGCTGGTTGTCGCACACCAACTGCACATTCATGGACTGGAAGTCCCTCCTATAGGTGAGGGCACCCCATGACGAACCAATGCTCGGAGGGCAATATGCATCGATCTGGGGCATGCCAGCAATGGTGGCAAGTCCTGCTGCCCGGGCATCTTTTTTGGCCTGGTCCTGGTTGAAGGTAATGTCATCCAATGCACGGGCGTTTAGAGTATCCATCACAGCGCAGATACACCTGTGTGCAGATGTTTGCAAGATCCCACACAGATCCCTGCTCGAGCCCTGGAATGAGCCAGAGGCTGAAGGGTTCAGGGCAGCCGTCACCTTGATGGCCACGGGAGCAGCTGTTACCCTCCATACCGCCATGGTGCCAGATGCACACCAACTGGCACAGGTGGGGCACGTTATCCCTGGTGAGCCGGAGTCAGTGGCAGCGCATGTGGTTCGACAGTTCCTTGAAGGACAGGGGCTGAAGGAATTCACATGGCCTGATGTGGCATCTCCTTCTCACCTCCTTCTCAGCCTATTGGATGGCCAGCCTCACCAGTTGGCCCCTGACCTGCTGGGACAGGCTTCCCTTGTGCACGGTCCTCCCTAGGCCGTCTCTGGTGCTCTTGCCACCGTCTATCCACAGCGGTACCAGTGGCCAGGTATATAGCGAACATAGCTGGCTGTAGTCCCAAATCCATGTCTCTGCTGGGGGAGGGGAGGGAAAGACGGACAATGTCAGCAGGATGAGCATTCCCTTGACCATCCAATGTCAACAGGTTGCATGGTCACCTTGAGCTGTATGGCTGCACCACCCTCAACATGTTGACCCTCTCCCTCCCCCCGGCCCCTTTGAGATGATGTAGTCCACATTGCACCCCTGTCCCGATCAGTGGCTGCCACCAGGCCTGTGATATAGGGAGCCTCTACCCTCACCATCCGTCCCTCCCAATGTGGTCTACTGTGGTTACTTTACTGGGTGAGCCTTGTGTTACCCCACCAGGAGGGTGGCAACTAGTTGTGTGATATAGATGTTCATGCTGTCCAACCAGTCATCTCTATGCTAAGAGCCTGATGTGTGGGAGGGCCTACAGATAGGGGTGAGCGAAGGATGTGTGTGTTTGTTGGGGCCTTAGCTACAGTGTTATGTGCAGCCTGAATTTTACACACAGGTCATGACAGGGAGCTGGTCAAGTTTCCTGTACAGGGGCAGGATTGATGAGATTGGTGGACAATCAGGGCTTGAAATGTGCAACAGTGGGCGAGCTGGTGAGATTTTTACTCTGAGAGGGGCTGTGTGCCAGGGAGGGTTTCAGTGGCAATGGTGCATATGCACTTTGTTTGAGGTGAGCTCTGCTAAATACCCTGCATACTCTGCCATGGAGTGCACTGAGGAGTGCCAAAACCTGGTGGGCTGGCGAATGACATGGGCACGCCCACCCCCTTGATGATACTGCTGGCATATGAGGGTTTCCAGAGGGAAGGGCTGGTTGGAGATCATAAGACCATAAGACACATGAGCAGAATTAGGCCACTTGGCCATTCGAGTCTGCTCTGCCATTCAATCATGGCTGATATTTTTCTCATCCCCATTCTCCTGCCTTCTCCCCATAACCCCTGATCCCCTTATTGATCAAGAACCTATCTATCTCTGTCTTAAAGACACTCCGTGATTTAGCCTCCACAGCTTTCTGCGGCAAAGAGTTCCACAGATTCACCACCCTCTGGCTGAAGAAATTCCTCCTTTTTAAAGGATCGTCCCTTTCGTCTTAGATTGTGCCCTCTGCTTCTAGTTTTTCCTACAAGTGGAAACATTCTCTCCACGTCCACTCTATCCAGGCCTCGCAGTATCCTGTAAGTTTTGATAAGATCCCCCCTCATCCTTCTAAACTCCAACGAGTACAGACCAAGAGTCCTCAACCATTCCTCATACGACAAGCTCTTCATTCTAGGGATCATTCTTGTGAACCTTATCTGGATCCTTTCCAAAGCTAGCACGTCCTTTCTTAGATGCAGGGCCCAAATCTGCTCACAATACTCCAAATGGGGTCTGACCAGAGCCTTATATAGCCTTAGAAGAACATCCCTGCTCTTGTATTCTAGCCCTCTTGACATGAATGCTAATATTGCACTTACCTTCCTAACTGCCAACTGAACCTGCACATTAACCTTAAGAGAATCGTGAACAAGGACTCCCAAGGCCCTTTGTGCTTCTGATTTCCTAAGCATTTTCCCATTTAGAAAATAGTCTCTCCTTTCTCCTTCATTTCTCCTTCCAAAGTGCATAACCTCACACTTTTCCACATTGTGTTCCATCTGCCACTTCTTTGCCCACTCTCCTAGGCTGTCCAAATCCTTCTGCAGCTTCCCTGCTTCTGCATATTGTAAAAGGTTGTGGTCCCAGCACTGACCCCTGAGGTACACTACTAGTCACCAGCTGCCATCCTGAAAAAGACTCCTTTATACCCACTCCCTGCCTGCGGCCCATCAGCTAATCCTCTATCCATGCCAGGATCTTACCCTTAACACCATGGGCTCTTAACTTATTTAACAGTCTCCTATGCGGCACTTTGTCAAAGGCCTTCTGGAAATCTAAATAAATCACGTCCACTGGTTCTCCTTTGTCTAACTTCCTTGTTACTTCCTCAAAGAACTCTAACAGATTTGGCAGCCATGACTTCCCCTTGACGAAGCCATACTGACTCAGTCCTATTTTATCATGCGCTTCCAAGTATTCGCGATCTCATCTTTAATAATGGACTCTAAAATCTTACCACTGACCGAAGACAGGCTAACCGACCTATAATTTTCCATTTTCTGCCTCCCTCCCTTCTTAAACAGTGGTGTTACATGAGCCACTTTCCAGTCCTCTGGGACCCTTCCTGCCTCCAGTGATTCCTGACAGATCATCACCAATGCCTCCACAATCTCCTCAGCTATCTCTTTTAGAACCCTGGGGTGTAGTCCATCTAGTCCAGGTGAATTATCCACCATCAGGCCTTTCAGTTTCCCCAGAACCTTCTCCTTAGTAATGGTCACTGCACTCAGCTCCGCCCCCTGATTCTTCTGGAGCTCTGGCATCTCATTGGTGTCTTCCACCGTGAAGACTGATGCAAAGTAACTATTCAGTTTGTGTGCCATTTCTTTGTTTCCTATTATTACTTCTCCAGCCAGATTGCTCAGTGGTCCAATGTCTATTTTTGCATCTCTTATCTTTTATATACTGAAAAAAACTTGTTATATCTTCCTTTATATTACAAGCTAGCTTGCACTCATATTTCATCTTCTCCCCACTTATTGCTTTTTTAGTTGTCCTCTGCTTGCTTTTAAAGGCTTCCCAATCCTCTGGCTTCCCACTAATCATCGCCACTTTGTATGCTTTTTCTTTAGTTTTTATGCTATCCTTGACTTCCCTTGTCAGCCATAGTGTAAGGTTTTCGGGAAATCCGGCCCTTTTTGGACTGCCCAGGAATAAAACCCAGAGACTGTAAACTGGACACTTGTCAGCCAAAAGAACGTAACCAGATTTCCCAGCAGGCTTGGTCCGCTGAGCCGAGTAGGGGCATAGGTATTTACAAACCCCCCCCCCCCAGGAGCTACAAGGAAGAAGGAGCCAGACAACTAGATAAGATTAAAACACAGACAAAGGGGCACGGGAATACACAGGGGGCCTGCCTGCAAGCAGGACAATGGGATGGTCATAGCCCCATGCAGATGTAAATGACTTGGCCTCCACCAGAGCAGAATCCAATCAACACCCCATCAACATAGCAAGGTGAGAATAGCAGCAATCTCCAGAGCAGATGGAAGACTTTGAAAATCTTCACAAGAGAGCTTAACCTTGTTATCCCAAAAAGCAGACTGTCTGGGCTCAGTGTATTGCGCTGGAAAAGCCCCTTGAAGATAAACGGTAGAAAAAATCAAGTTGGAGGTGGACCTGGGGGAGGTACTCCAATCTTGACAGAAGCCACCGGCAGGAACTCACTGGGTGGAGGGGGCGGAGTCGGCGCCAAATTCAAATCGGGACAGGTCTGCCTGGCTGGAAGGAGCGGACCTGCGAGGAGAACCCGGAAGTCAACAGGTCTGACCGGCTGAAAGGGGGCGGGGCCAGCGGGAACTTTAAACCTTACCAATTCAATGCAAAAGGGGCTGGCCGAACACAGGAAAAAGCCAGGTAAAACGGATATAAAAGGGGCTGTGTTGGGATTGAGGGTCTCTTGGCTTGACCTCTCCACCTTCGACTTGACCTCTCGCAGCCTGTGACCGTAAGTACCCTGCAGCAGCTTACGAAACTCCCTTGACTTTGATAGTGGTTGAGGCTTTAGGGCAGGGGGCTTGATTTGTGTTTTGTGCCTTTGCTAAAATTGTGTAACAATAAGATTTTACGTTGCGTCCGTTATAGTACTTCCTGAATAGACTTAGTTTGTGTTAGAGTTTAAGATTTTAATATAATTTCTTCTGTTTGATGATTTTGACCTGGGTTTTGCAATAAACCTTGATTTGCTGATAATTGGAGTCGTTTCAATTCTTCAATCTCTCACCAGCGATCTCTGACCAAGTCATTGTTAAGATATTCCTCACCTTAATTCCAGGGTCGAGAATCTAGGGTCATCTTGAACGATTCGAACCCGTTCACTCAGGACAGGCTGCTGGTTAGGTAATAAACAGCAGTGTCCTATTCTCTCTCTTGGGAAAGCTACTCCAGCGAAGTAGGAACCGGGTGGGTGTTGTACCACCGGCAAGAGAGAGAATCACCTGGGCATTGGTGGGGGTCTGGATATCTGTGTGATATAAGCCTCAGGCTTCCGGTTAGGGATAAACAGCAGGCTTGATTCAGTGCTCTCTCCCGCGGAGGTGTCCCAGTGCGGCATCCCCTGGCCTCTGAGGTTTCAGTGCCAGCTGGAGAGAGACACACACAGATACTCAAACCCCAGATATCGGCCCAGTAGTGGAGTAGCAGAGATGGAACCCTCTACAATGGATGTCTTGTCCTCCCCTTAGCATGTTTCCTCCTCCTTGGGATGAATTTCTGTTATGCCTCCCGAATAACCCCCCAAAACCCCTGCCATTACTGTTCCACTGCCTTCTCTGCTGGGCTCCTTTTTCTATAAACTCTGGCCAGCTCCTCCCTCATGTCTTTTTAATTATCCTTATTTAAAAACATCTGATTGCAGCTTCTCCCTCTCAAACTGCAGAGTAAATTCTATTGTATTGTGGTCACTGCTCCCTCAGGGTTCCTTCACCTTAAGTTCCCTAATCAAGTCTGCCTCATGACACATCACCAAATCCAGAATTGCCTGTTCCCTAGTAGGCTCTGTCACAAGCTGCTCCAAAAAAAATCTCTTAGGCATTCCACAAATTCCTTTTCTTGGGATCCACTACCAACCAGATTTTCCCAGTCCACCTGCATATTGAAGTCCCCCATGATTATTGTAATATTGCCTTTTTTACATGCTTTTTCTATCTCCTGATTTATTTTCTGCCCCACATCCTGACTACTGTTAGGGGGCCTGTACATCAGGGTCTTTTTACCTTTGTGATTCCTCAACTCAACCCACAGAGATTCTATGCCTTCTGATTCTATATCGCGCCTTGCTATCGATTTAACTTTATTCCTAACTAACAATGCAACCTCGCCGCCTTTGCCCATCTGCCTGTCCTTTCGCTAGTACACATGTCCTTGGATATTTAGAATCCAGCCCTGATCCCCTTGCAGCCACATCTCTGTAATGCCCACAACATCGTAACGGCCAATTTCAATGTGCGCAACAAGCTTATTTACATGTTCCGTATACTGAGCGCATTTAGGTAAAACACCCTGAATCCTGCATTGACCACCTCCTTTTTCACACGTCACCTTTTTTGCTCTGCGTGAGGGTGATGTTGTTCTTTTATTTTGGTTCTCTATTTCCCCTTCAGTTATTACACCTTCTAAGCTCACATTCTGGTTCCCACCACCCTATCATGCTAGTTTAAATCCTCCCGAGTGAATCTAGCAAACCTCCCTGCCAGGATATCAGTGCTCCTCCAGTTTAGATGCAACCCATCCTTCTTGTACAGGTCCCACCTGCCCCGGAAGAGATCCCCATGGGCCAAAAATTTGAAACCCTCCCTCCTAAACCACCAGTTTAGTCACGTGTTTAGCTGCACTATCCTCCTATTTCTAGCCCCCCTGGCACGTGGCACAGGGAGCAATGCTGAGATTACAACCCTCGAGGTCCTGCTTTTACCTTACTGCTTAACTCCCTGAACCCGTTCTGCAGGACCGCATCACTCTTCCTGCCTATGTCATTAGTACCTATGTGTACTACGACCTCTAGCTGTTCACCCTCCCCCTTCAGGATGTCCTATGTTCATTCAGCGACATCCTTGACCCTGGCACCAGGGAGGCAACAACATACCATCCTGGAGTCTCTTTCACGTCCACAGAAGCGCCTATCTATGCCACTTACTATAGAGTCTCCTATAACTATAGCTTTCCTGCACTTTGCCCTCCCCTGCTGAGCAACAGAGCGAGTTGTGATGCCATTGTTCTGATTGCTGTTGTTTTCCCCGATAGGCTATCCCCCTCAACAGTATCCAGAATGGTCTACCTGTTAGAGAGCGGGTAGCCACAGAGGATTCCGGCACTGACTGCCTGCCCTGTCTAGCAGTTACCCATGTCTGCCTGCACCTTTGGTATGACCACCTCTCTATAACTCTTATCTATGATGCTTTCCACCACCTGCATGCTCCTAAGTGCATCCAACTGCTGCTCCAACTGAACCACACAATCTGTGTGGAGCTACCATTGGTTACACTTGCTGCAGATGTAGTCGACCGGAATGCTGGAAGCATCACAGATCTGCCACATCTCACAGTTGGAGCACTGTGCACCCTGCTGAGTGACATTTAAGCACTAGTTAATTAATTTAAAATAAATACTTGAATTATTGTTAGATTGAGTTACAATCAACTATGGCCCTGACGCCTGATTTTTATTGTAAAATTAAATGCTCAATACTAATCTCTGCCCTCAGTTTTAGTTACTCCACTATCTAGTTCATTGCTTAGTTTTAATTCGGTTATTTTTTTCAATGCTATTTTTTTCAAATTTAACAGATTTCCTACCAGCCAATCAGGTCACAGCTTTTCTGTGATTTCACTTCAGGTTTTAACCCCCACAATTTGAAAAGGTATTTGTATCACTTACCTTCCTGGGATGCACTCTGGATCTCTCCCTGCAGATTAACAGTCACAACAGCCAGAAGAAGAAAACAAAACAAAGAAGGAAAAAGCACCTCCTCCCACTTTGCACCGAATTACCACATTGCTCCAAATTACCAAATTCCAAATCCCACTCTGGCTGTCTCTCACTCAGGATGTCTCGACTTCACCATGCTCAAATCAAAGATACACGTAACCAGAAGCACTCAGAACATATGCAGGATACTGTCAGCAGTTTCAACAGCCAGGAGCCTGTAAGTTGCAGCTAGGGTGTGGGTTTAAATGAAAGTATAGCCGCAATAGGGGGTCTCAGACAGGGCACCCCAATCCCGAGAGGGGCACCCACACTCTAGGCACTTGTCAAAATGTAATTCCAAGCTATACGCTGAGGTCCAGGCATTCATCCCCCGGCAAACCCAAAAGGTTTTCTTAGCTCGTTGCTCCCCTGTAAAGCCCATTGTGCCTGAGTCCTCCTCATAAATACTTGCACAAATTCATGCCCACGTGACTTCTGTCTGGGTGGGCTTGAGCATCCTGGAGGGGTGAAGCATCCGGGGGGAGGTTGGGGGGGGTGGCGGAGCATCGTGGAGGGGTTGGAGATTTGAACTTCATGCCTTTTGAAGATATTAAAATCCAAGCAAATCTGGGCAGCATGGTGGTGCAGTGGTTAGCACTGCTGCCTCACGGCACCGAGGGCCCGGATTTGATACCGATGCCGGGTCACTGTCCCTGTGGAGTTTGCACATTCTCCCCACATCTGCGTGGATCTCACCCCCACAACCCAAAGATGTGCAGGGTAGGTGGATTGGCCACGTGAAATAATTGCCCCTTAATTTGAATTTTTAAAAAAAAATCTATGTAAATCATGGTTTTGCATGGTGCTGTCGGTGTGGGCCATGTAACTCGCTTCCGCCATCGGCTGGGGCCAGAGCATTGAAATGGTGCCAATCCCAGTTTTCAGCTGATGCTCAATTCTCTGCTGGATCGGGAAGCCCACTAGCATTGGCGGGTAACAGAGAATCCACATCCCTGCTTTTTACTTTGGCCCCACTTAAACTTTCCTGATTAAAGCATACTTCCGGCTGAGGAAAATGGGACACCTGAATTTTTAAATTAGGATTATGGTTGATACCCATTTGAACAAACTTCAACACTGACTGTGAAAGCAATTATAATTGACTCTTATGTAGGAAGGACATGACAGTTCAGTTCCTGAGATGCTCCACCCTCTTAATAAAGAATTGTATATAAACATCTTAAAAATGAGAGAATAAATAGAATCAGTCTACAATAAAAGAGATGCATGAATCAGCTGATTGCTACATAAGGTCAAATTTAATTTAAGACAGCATATGGCCAGTTGCATTTAACAAAATGAAATGTATTTTTTTTGAGAGCACAAGCAATTGCCCTCAAACTGTCACAATCCATAAATCCACCTCAATAAGTATATGGACACCATCAATCCCATTTTTTGCAGGCTTTTGTGGGGATTAATCCTCTTGACTGGATGCATATAAAACCACTTTGTTTTGACAGGGGGACTAATTGTGTTTTATATATGGCTTTCTGGAAGACTATCATGTTGCTAACAGCAATAATGCAGCAAGTGCTGTGTGCAAGTTTCCCATTTCATTATTTCACTGCCATTTCATCCAGTGAAACAACTCCATTTAATGTTGGTATCTGATTCATACACCTTGCCGGTAATATGATTTAAAATTCACAACATTCTGCCAACACATCTCTAGGACCTTCTATTTTATTGATTTGGCTACTAAATATTGGTAAATGGAAGGGTTGATCATTGTTCGTTATTTCAAGTTTTCTAATCCTCCCTATCTTCAGGCATGGAGGCTGATTTCAACTTCACGAATATCTCAATTTGGAGTTCAAATGGGATGCTAGTCACTCAAAAATCTTCTGAAAAGCGCAGCATGATTATTGATCATTAATAAGCTGCTCTATGTTTTGGTCTGACTTTGACACATTTCACAGTAACTTAATTGCAGTGTTAATGTAAGCCGACTTGTGAACAGGAGCAAGCCACTCAGCCCTTCGAGCCTGCTCCGCCAATTAATAAGCTCATGGCTGATCTAACACTCACTAAGTCCACTTTCCTGCCTTATCTTCGTAACCCTTCATTCCCAACTTATTAAAAATCTATCGATCTCAGTCTTTAAAATCTTCAAGGACTTGTCCTCCACAGCTTCAATCATATCACCTCTCATTCTTCTGAACCCCATGGCGTACAGACCCAAGCTGTTCAATCTTTCCCCATATGCCATTCCCTCCATACCCGGGATCAACCTAGTATACCTGTTCTCTACTGCCTCCATGATAACATATGTTTCCTTAAATAAGGGGACCAAAACTGCACAGTATTCTAAATGTAACCTCATTAATACCTCTTTCTCCCATTCATTTGCGGGATGTGGGCCTCGGTGATCAGGTCAGCGTTCATTGCCCACCCCATGTTGCCCTTCAGAAGGTGGTGGTGAGCTGCTTTCTTGAACCACTACAGTCCCTGTGGTGTAGGTACACCCATGGTGCTGTTAGGGAGGAAATTGCAGGATTTTGAGCCAGCAACAGTGAAGGAATGGCAATATATTTCCAAGTCAGGATGCCGATTGACTTGGTGCTTCCAGGTATCTGCTGCTCTTCTCCTTCTAGATCATAGTGGTCATGGGTTGAAAGATGTTGCCTAAGGAACCCTGGTGAGTTCCTGCAGTGCACCTTGTAGATGGTACAGATGGCTGCTACTGTTCGTCGGTGGTGGAGGGAATTAATATTTGTTTTGTGGAAGGGATAGCAATCAAATGGGCAGCTTTGGATGGTATTGAGTTTCTTGAGTGTTGTTGGAGCTGCAGTTATCCAGGCAAGTGAAGAAAATTCCATTCCACTCCTAATTTGTGCCTTGTAGTTGGTGGAAAAGCTTTGGGGGGTCAGCAGGTGAGTTACTTGCTGCAGGATTCCAAGATTTTGACCTGCTCTGGTAGCCAGAATATTTGTATGGCTAGTCCAGTTCAGTTTCTGATCAATAGCAAACACCAGGACATTGATAGTGGGGGATTCAGCAATGGTAATGCCATTGAATGTCATGGGGTAATGGTTGGATTCTCTCTTGTTGGAGGTGCTCATTGCCTGGCACTTGTGTGGCGAGAATGTTACTTGCCACCTGTCAATCAAAGCCTGGATATTGCCCAGGTTAGATGCCAATGTTGTATTTGCACTGGAACAGCTTGGCTAAGGGTGCGATAAGATCTTCAGTACCATTGTCAGAATTTCCATGGTCCATAGGACGACATGGAACTAACCTGGTCCAGCCAGTTGGGATACTTGCGTGACAGCTGCAGACTCAGTCCATGGCCGCCCTGGTCGGGGGTGGGTGGATCGGAGGCAAGGGGGGCATTATGGGCGGCCGGGGAATGATTGTGTGGGGTTTGAGGGTCCGGCACGCGGCCGATCGGCGGTTGTCCATTGTGGGATTATTTCCGCGGTCTGAGTCCGCCATGGAGCATGGCGGGGTCGCTGGAGGCTGCCAACATACGCAGGCGCGGCCTCTGACCCAGGAGTGTGGGGGCCTGTATCTGCGAGATTTACTCCGGGTCCCTGCTAGCCCCCTGAAGGGCTGTGAATTTGTGTCCCTTTAATCCAGGATTTTCAGGAGTAAAACTCCACCGTAAACTCCAGTAAAACTGATGCCGACCTAGGGACATAGTCCCAAAACGGAGAATCCAGCGTTCACCTTTTAACATGTTTGGTGCTGCCTTTTTTCCTTCACCCATGTGTCTGCAGTTCTTGTTCTTTGAGGTGGTGGAAGTCACGGGTTTGGAAAGTGTTACCAAAGAAGACCTGGTAAGTTGCTGCAGTGCAATTTATAGATGGTACACACTGCTGCAATTTTGTGTGTCAGTGGGGAAGGGAGTGAATATTTAAGGTGTTGGACAGGATGCCAATTTACCTGGCTGCTTCGTCCTGGATAGCATCAAGATTCTTGTGCATTGTTGAAGCTGTAAAAAAAAAAATGGTGGCACAGTGGCTCAGTGGCTAGCACTGCTGCCACACAGTGCCAGGGACCCGGGTTCTATTCCGGCCTCGGGTAACTGTCTGTGTGGAGTTTGCACATTCTCCCTGTGTCTGGGTGGGTTCCTCCGGGTGCTGGGGTTTCCTCTCACAGTCCAAAGATGTGCAGGTTAGGTGGATTGGCAAAGCTAAATTGCCCCTTTGGGTGGGTTTTCAGGAATAGGACAGAGATTGGGCCTACGTAGTGTGTGTGTATGTTCAAAGGGATGGTGTAGACCCGATGGGCTGAATGACCTCCTTCTGCACTGTAGCGATTCTATGAGTCTATGATTCCAGAGAATGGAGAATATTCTATCACAGTTCTGACTTCATAGAATCATAGAATCCCAACAGTGCAGAATGAGGCCTTCAGCCCATCAAGTGTGCACCGACCCTCTGAAAGAGCACCTTACCTCGGTCCAATCTCCAGTAATCTCGTAACCCCACCTAGCCTTTGGACACTAAGGGACAATTTAGTATTGCCAATCCACATAACCTGCACATCTTTGGACGATGATTTGGGGAGCTAGAAAATGAGTTACGTACCAGAGAATTCCCAGCCTCTGATGTGTTCTTGTAGTTACAGTATTTATATGGCTGGTCCAGTTACTTTTCTGATCATAGGTAACAGCCAGACTGTTGATGGTTTAGTATTCAGCGATGGTAATGCCATTGAATTAAGGGGTGATGGTTAGATTCTCTCTTGTTGGAGATGGTCATTGCCTGGCAATTATGTGACTCAAATGACCCAAAATTTGGAAGTATTGTAAACTGTGAAGAGGACAGTGCAGAATTTCAAAAGAACCATAAACAAGTTGGTGGGGTGGGCAGATAGGTGGCAGATGAATTTCAATGCGGAGATGTGTGAGGTGATGCATTTTTGTGTGACGAACATGGAGAGACAATATAAAATAAGGGGGAAAATTCTTAAATTAGTGCAGGAGCAGAGGGACCTGGGTGTCAACAAACATGGCAGAACAGGTGGATAGAGCAGTTGATAATGTATCCTGGACTTTATTAAGAGCGGTATCTTGTACAAGAGCAAGGAGGTTCTGCTGAATGTTTCCAAGACACTAGTCAGACCTCAGCTGGAATATCGTGTACAGTTCTGGGTTCACGTTCTCCCTGTGTCTGCATGGGTTTCCTCCCACAAGTCCCGAAAGACGTACTTGTTAGGTAATTTGGACATTCTGAATTCTCCCTCTGTGTACCCGTACAGGCGCTGGAGTGTGACGACGAGGAGATTTTCACATTTTCTTCATTGCAGCGTTAATGTAAGTCTACTTGTGACAATAAAAATTATATTTTTTAAAAGGTGGAAGGACATTAATTGGGGTTTCACTTGATTACATGTAAGAGACACTTATTAAAACTGATGTGATTGAGTGAGGAGTTCATGCTTCTAATATTTAACTCTTGAAATAAATGTAAGATTAGCTCCAAAATCCATCACCACTGGCTTTCCAGATCAGAGCACTACTACTTGGTGCTTTGAATATGAACAAGAGCTACCCAAATTATCTGTTAAGCAGCCATAAGTGCTTGAGCAACCCTTTGCACAGAAATCCTATATGATAAAAACTTGGATATTGTAGTTACTAGTGAAGCAGAAGCGCACACTGCTGATTGCAATTTAAATTGCATTCTGACCTTTTTTATAAGATGAATTGGGAGTCCTAGTGGGGAAGGCGCAATCATGGAAGTGGGTGGTGGGAGGGAAAGGGTAACGGGAGGTGGGGTGGTTGGGTGGTAGGGGCTTTGGGCAGAGTTGGGCGTGTCGGGGGGTAGGGTGTGTGTGTGGGGGAAGGGCTTTTGAGCAGAGCTGGAGGTGTTGGATGGGGGGAGTGTTGTGTGTGTGGAGAGAGGGGTTAGTGGAGAGAAATGAGGATGTCGGAGGTGGGAGGGTGTTGTGTGGAGGGCGGGAGGGTGTTGTGAGAAAGTGTAGCCACCTGGGTTGGCCACTTCCCGACTTAAAATGGAGATCCGCAAAGAATACAGGGAAATTCAGTCAAGTCAGGAAAAACTTGCAGGTGCAAAGCTTCCTGTGTATTAGAACTTGCAGAAACCCAGACAGCACTGAAACCAACAGCCATCTGCATATTAATGAGCGATCCCCTGGAACAATTGAAACATTTAAGGTGAATAAGGCCAAGCCAGACTCCTCGGCGCCAGCAGGAGCCAAGACAAAGGAAGGCCAACGGACACTTAGGGACCGCCCAGCGATCAGGGAACAGCTCCAGTATTGGAGAAATCGATCCAAGTGATCGGAACCTAATCCAATCACTTGGAACCAGATACGGGGTCCGCCCCGAATGGCGCAAAACCCCTGGGGACTATAGAGTCCCCAAGTTCAATTCGTCCTTCTTGGCAGGGTCACTCAGCAACTCGAAACAACCCTTGACAGTGACCTACCTAGCTGCCGCATCAACTAAGTAAGTCTCCAGTCAATGCACGCTACGAGATAGGCGCTCCTAGCTACCAGTCCATGCCAGCTTTGGACTCCTGCAGACTCAGAATCGAACGAAAGGCCATTTGTTCCCCTGACCTGGTGGGCCAGTCCGAAGCTAAGTATAGGCCTTTTAGTGATAGAGATAGTCCAGTAAGTAGAGTTTTATGCATGAGTAGTGATTGACTGTGTATAATAAATGTGTTTTGATTCGAATATTACTAATTGGTGTATTGAGTTATTGATCAGCACTTGAACTTGAACCTCGTGGCGGTATCATAAAAATATCTGGCGACTCTAGAGCAAAGGTTATAGAAACAGAGCAAATTAAGTAAAGACACAACGGGCAACGAATTAAGAGCCAACCAAAGTTAGCAACATTTACTGGCAACATTCTGACGGGACCCGACTTAGAAGTGGCCTAACCACTCCGGGAGAACCCAAAATCTGAACTGAGAATCCAATTGGGAACAGAAACACCACAAGTGTTCAAGCAGTTCTGATCAATCCACATAATTCGGAAGTGTGTTAATGCATGCGTAACTGACAGAGCTATACGGTAAAACTGATAGATTTTTGTTGCGAAAACTGTCGGGAGTTTGTATTCCGGAAAATAGCGAACGCCGTGCCCGTGTTTACAGCACCACCTTAGTACCCCTCGTTCCAAATTTTAAAAAAGCATTCAGATAGGAAAAATGGCAATGAAGGCAATGGAACGCCTCATGAACCCTCACGAATTGGTGGTCGCAGCGACAAGCAGCAGAGTAGGTCAGTGTCCCGTTTGGGAAGAGGAGTTCAGGAAATATCTCAAAGGGAAAGGATGGCCCCTTTGGAGTGAATTCTGTGATAATGAGGAAACAGGACCCAGGAGTATAGGACATACTTGGTGGGAGAACCTATCAGAGATCCACAAGAAGAGCTTAGGGAAAGCTCGCAAGCCGATGACAATCGTGTCCTGTCTGGCACAATTGCGAGGCACAGAGGAGGTTGTTCGGACGCTCCGCAAAGAGATAGAAGAGAGACATCGAATGAGCAAGGTCGATGTTAGTGAGATCGAGAGAGAGAATATAGATTTGAGATGGAAGTTGGCAGCAAAGGACGGAGAGGTGGATGATGCCAAGTGGGCACACCAGTCTTGTCTAGCGCATCTGAGCAGCTTCCAAACCCAATACGATAAGGCCTATCAGGACACGCAACGTGCAGTCCTGGTAAGAGAAGAGACAGAGAAACAGGTAGAAGCATTGCAAAGGCAGTGCAGCAATCAAAAAGCAGCGTTAAGAGCACTCCATGCTGCCACCACGGAGCACAGACAAAGCTCAGTGGATCATGCGAAATGCAGGAAGCAGATTGCGGAACTGCAGTCTTTGCTTTCAGTGCAAAATGGGTTTCAAAGCACCTTTGGATCCCAATTAGATGAAGAAGACGGCCCTGATTGGCAAGAACTAAACGAAACCGTGCATAGATATGTACAGAGAACATGTGCGCAAGTAAAGCCCCAAAGGAGAAAAGCACCACAACCCCCCACAGAGCAGATAGATCAGGCATCCATGAATCCAGTAACCATCCACCGCACAGTCACATCGGAAGGAGACGCGGAATTCCTTTACAGCACCCCTTAACCGTGACCCAATTACGGGACGAGTGTGAAAAGATCACACCGTTCCTCCCCACCTCAGACCCCCACCACTTCTTTGCTAGAGTAAAGCAGCAGGCGACCATGTACGGCCTGGATGAGCGTGAGCAAGTGAAGCTCACAGTTTTAAGCTTAGACCCTTCGGTTGTAGCAGCCCTTCCCGACCCACAGAATGTAGGAGGAGGCACCCTTGCAGAGATGCACACGGAGATCCTAGACGCGATCGGCTATAACAGAGGTGACCCAGTAGGGAGGCCTGAATAAGTGCAGGCAGAAGAAAACCGAACACTCCACAGCGTTTGCTGGATGCCTGTGGATCCATTTCACAGCAGTTTTCGGAGAGTTAGCCCGCGCCTATTTGTCACCAGACATCATGGCCAAATGGACCCGCAGCCTTATCTCCCATGCCACAGAGGCAGGACAAAAAGCTTGTACCAGTTATGACCCCTCGGAAGAAACGCACAACGAAAAGTGGGTTTTAAAAGGTTGTCCCGCTCCTGGGAGCAATCTGGACGACCTATGTATGACAGACCCTTTCAGTTGTACGTTAATGTTCTTGATGAATGTGCCACTGTTTTGCTGAATCAGGAAGTTCAAACTTAAGAGGAGCATTTTGAGAGGAGTACGGGGTTAAATCTTTAGTATGGACAGCAACATTCAGAATCCATTGTCTGCAAAAGTTCACCAATCCTAAAAACGCTCGCGCCTGCTTGGGCGATGTAGGGAATGGGGTCTGCAGTATAGGAGTAATGCGTTCCTGAGTAAGGGAGCGATCCGTAGCACTTATTAGGACTCCCAAAAATTTGACCTGCCGTTGGCCTTTATGAACTTTAACGGGCGGGATCACATATCCCCATGAATGGAGACGGATGAGCAGGTAAACTGTGTCACGCTGGTTAGCGTTGAAGTCAGGGCTGGCAAGGAGTAAGTCATCAACATATTGGATGATGGTGGAGCCACCAGGAGTTGATAATGTCGCTAACTGGGAGTGCAATGCTTGTGAGAAAAGGGTTGGAGAATGAATGACTCCCTGTGGGAGCCTAGTCCAAGTGTATTGTGTGCCCTTAAATGTAAAGGCAAACAAATACTGTGATTCAGGGGCGAGGGGTATCGCAAAAAAGACATGATGTAAATCAACAAGGGTGAAAACAGTCTGGCCAGGAGTTTGATCGGAAATACAAACGGAAGCAAAGACCAGACCATGTTTGGTCATATCACTCATACCATTATTTAGTCCTCGGAGGGAACATTGAAAGGTCAGAATAGACTTGTTTCTTCCTGAACTTATCTTTGTTTTAATTTCCTACGGCACTGGGTTATGACGAGTTAGTTTTATCAGAAGATGCCGAGGTCCGGTGTTTTAGAATGGCTCGACCTTCGCTGATCTTTTCAGACTTCAAGTTATGCAGAGTTGGCCTACGGCCATACTAGTCTGAAAATGGTTCGGGCCGCATTCTTTACCTGGGCCTGGGGAGCTGGAATGAGTAGTTTCAGTCTTTCTGGTATTGTATCAAACCTTTTGACCAGTCTTCCCATTGACCAGTTTTCCCATCATGCCATTACTTAATTCGTACCATATCACAGTTGCAGTGGTGGGCCTCAGGTTTTGCGTAAAAGTAGTAGATGAGAATTTGCTGCATTTTTTTAACCAAAGGCCGGGTTTTCCTATATCTAGCTGTTTCTGTGGGGTGGGGGTTGACAAGATGGAGAAATTATCACAGTGGAGTGGACTTGAGGTCTAACATGGGGCCTCTGCTGTCCTTATAAACCTACAGATGGGCAGCACAGTGGCTAGTACTGCTGCCTCAAACGCCAGGGAACTGGGTTCAATCCAGCCTTGGTTGACTGTCTGTATGGAGTTTGCACATGCTCCTGTGTCTGTGTGGGTTTCCTCCAGGTGCTCTGATTTCCTCCCATAGTCCAAAGATGGGCAGATTAGGTGGATTCGCAATCATACATTGCCCTTAGTATCCAGGGATGTGCGGGTTAGGTGAGGTTATGGGGTTGCAGGGATAGGGGCGGGGGCCTGGGTAGGGTGCTCTGTCTGAGGGTTAGTGCAGACTCGATTGTCATGATATCCACATTAACATATCATGGTGCAATCACACACACACACTGATGGACAGGTAGTTGGACCAACCATCACACACACAACATCGTAGCCAATCACCAGTGAGAGCACACGCACTATAAAACAGGGAACACCACAGTTCCCGCTCATTCTACCAGGAGATAGCTCAGAGCACAGAGCTCACAGCGCGCCACTCAGACATACACCATGTGCTGAGTGCCTCTCTAAGATAGTGCTAGGGCTGGGTCCACAGGTTAGCTGCTGAAGTACGAACCACAGCCAGATGTTAATAGTTATTATTGTACAGAATAATAAAACAGAGTTGTACCATCTACAACCGTGTTGGTTCGTTTGTGTATCGGAACACCCAACACGACATGATACCAGGTCTGGAAACTCGCCAGCGACTGTGAGACCGACCTGCACCTCTTCAGAAACCCGCCATCCTGCGCCATGGAAACCATCAGCCCGCCGCAGCCGCTGCGGATCGCTGGAAATCTTGGCGTCAACTGGAGGCTGTTTAAACAGCACTTCCAACTCTTCCTAGAAGCCACAGACAGGGAGAATGCATCGGACACCAGGAATATCGGCCTCCTCCTCTCCACGGCGGGGCAACATGCCATACACATCTACAACTCCCTGGCATTCGCGGAAGGCGAGGACAAGACGAAGTTCAAGACGGTCCTTCTAAAATTTGAGGAACACTTCAGCATGGAATTTAATGAGAGCTTTGAGAGGTACCTCTTCCACCAGCGCCTGCAGGTTAAGGATGAGCCTTTTCAATCTTATTTGACACACCTCCGTATCCTCGCGCAGTCCTGCGGCTATGAGGCCACCTCCGACTCCATGATTCAGAATCAGATAGTTTTTGGGGTCACCTCGGACACCCTATGCCAGCAGCTCCTCAAAATAAAGCGCCTCACCCTAGCCACTGCCATCGAGACCTGCATCCTCCACGAGAACGCGACCAGCCAGTACTCCCAATTCCAGGCGGCCGAATTGGCACGGCAGGGGTCCTACGAGGCCGAGCGGGTCCAGTCGATCGAGTTCCTCCCGGCCCCCGGCCCGGATGAGGGCGGCCATTTCGCGCGCTTTGCTAGGCCTCCCGCGCTTGTACGCGCCAAAAGAGGGGACGCCGACGCAGAGGGACGGGATGCGCAGGCGAGCTCTATGCAGGACCGCACCGCTCATGCGCGATGGCGCAACAAAGGCCATCACGTCACGACATGCGGCAACTGTGGATCTGCACACTTAAAGCGGCAATGTCCGGCCAAAGTGCGACAAAGCCTCCGCTGTGGCAGGATGGGCCACTACGCTGCCTGCTGTCGAGCAGCTCAACCTGCCAACTCTCCGCAATTCCGCCAGCCTCGCAGGGACATGCGGGCCATTCAGCCCCCATACACCGAGTCATACCCTGACGACGTGCAGACCGGTGATACCGACGACTGGGAACCCTTCCACGTTGCGGTAATAAACAAGAACCGGATGTCCCAAAGTCGGACCCACCAGCCGATGCCAGTGCACAGCATTGATCCGGGCGATGAATGGTGTGCCACCCTAACGGTCAACCGATCACCAATCACATTCCGCTTAGACACTGGTGCCTCCGCCAATCTCATTGCATGGTCAGCTTTCCACACCTTGAAGGTTAAACCACCGATTCTGCCATCCCACTGTCAGCTGGTTGATTATAATGGAAACGTTTTCCCGGCCATGGGGTCCTGCCAGCTCGAGGTTGCACACAATTCACATTCAGCCACACTGTCTTTTGAGATAGTTGGATCCTTGAAGGACTCTCTGTTAGGCGCACAGGCGTGCAAGATCCTCCACCTCGTTCAGCGGGTACACACTTTGTCTCCAGAAGGCACGTCCGATTTCCCGGATGCAGACTTTAGGGCGCAGCACCACTCGCTTCTCGCCCACAACCAGATGGTTTTCGAGGGCATGGGCACACTGCCCTACACTTGCAGAATACGGCTCAAACCGGACGCCACCCTGGCCATTCACGCACCTCGCAGAGTCCCAGCACCACTCAAGGACCGCCTCAAGCAGCAGCTGCAGGACCTGCAGGACCAAGGAGTGCTTTCCCGGGTCACGGAGCCAACGCCATGGGTCAGCTCCATGGTGTGCGTAACAAAGCCCTCCGGTAAGCTCCGGATCTGCATCGACCCAAAAGACCTGAACAACAACATCATGAGGGAACACTACCCCATACCCAAACGGGAAGAAATCACGAGCGAAATGACCCGGGCTAAAATTTTCACCAAGCTTGATGCCTCAAAGGGTTTTTGGCAGATTCAACTGGATCAGTCCAGCAGGAAGCTGTGCACTTTCAACATTCCCTTTGGCAGATACTGCTACAATAGAATGCCGTTTGGCATCATCTCGGCATCCGAGGTGTTTCATCGCATCATGGAACAGATGATGTAGGGCATCGAAGGGGGACGAGTCTACGTTGACGACGTCATCATCTGGTCCACCACACCACAGGAGCACATCAGTCGTCTCCAGCGTGTCTTTGCACGGATACGAGATCAGGGCCTGCGCCTCAACCGAGCCAAGTACTCTTTTGGCTAAACTGAGCTAAAGTTTCTGGGGGACCACATATCCCGGTCAGGGGTGCGGCCTGATGCCGACAAAGTGGCAGCTATCGCAGCCATGCCGCAGCCGGCAGACAAGAAGGCAGTGTTACGCTTCCTCGGGATGGTCAACTTCCTGCGGAAGTTTATTCCCAACCTTGCCTCGCACACAACGGCTTTTCGCCACCTGGTCAAGAAGACAACAGAATTCCAGTGGCTCCCGCACACCAGAAGGAATGGGAGGAGCTCTAGATCAAGCTCACCACCGCCCCAGTATTGGCGTTCTTCGACACCACTCGGGACACAAAGATCTCGACTGATGTCAGCCAGTCCGGCATTGGGGCGGTACTCCTGCAACGGGACGACACTGCATCATGGGCCCCGGTCGCCTATGCCTCGCGGGCCATGACCCCCACAGAACTGCGCTATGCGCAGATTGAAAAGGAGTGCCTGGGTTTGTTGACCGGCATCGACAAATTCCACGATTATGTGTATGGTCTTCCGCAATTCACTGTGGAGACCGACCATCACCCCCTGGTCGCCATCATTCAGAAGGATCTCAACGATATGACCCCTTGCCTCCAGCGCATTCTGCTCAAGCTCCGGAGGTACGACTTCCAACTTGTCTGCACCCCGGGAAAGGACCTCACCATTGCGGATGCCCTGTCCAGAGCAGTGAACACACCGCCCGAATCGGAGAGGTTCGTTTGTCAGGTCGACGCACAAGTAGCCTTCACATCGGCCAATCTGCCGGCTACTGATGCACGTCTGGCCCACATTCGCCGTGAGACTGCGGCTGACCCCCTTCTACAATGTGTGGTGCGCCACATGACGGAAGGGTGAATCAAGAGGCAGTGCCCACAATTTTACAATGTCCGGGACGACTTGGCCGTCAATGATGGTGTCCTCCTAAAGTTGGACCGGATTGTGATCCCACACAGCATGCACCGGCTTGTCCTCGAACAATTGCACGAAGGCCATCTCGGAATTGAAAAGTGCAGGCGGAGGGCCCGAGAAGCTGTGTACTGGCCGGGCATCAGTGATGACATCGCTAACATGGTGCTCAACTGCCCCACCTGCCAAAGGTTTCAGCTGGCGCAACCCCCTGAGACACTTCTGCCCCACGGGGCAGCACGGTAGCATTGTGGATAGCACAATTGCTTCACAGCTCCAGGGTCCCAGGTTCGATTCCGGCTTGGGTCACTGTCTGTGTGGAGTCTGCACATCCTCCCCGTGTGTGCGTGGGTTTCCTCCGGGTGCTCCAGTTTCCTCCCACAATCCAAAGATGTGCGGGTTAGGTGAATTGGCCATGCGAAATTGCCCATAGTGTCCAAAATTGCCCTTAGTGTTGGGTGTAGTTACTGGGTTAGGATGGAGGTGTGGACCTTGGGTGGGGTGCTCTTTCTAAGAGCCGGTGCAGACTCGATGGGCTGAATGGCCTCCTTCTGCACTGTAAATTCTATGAAAATATTCCTATGAGTTGGTCACTTTCCCCTGGGCAAAGGTGGGTGTGGACCTCTTTCAAGCGCTCGGCAGGGACTACGTCATTATAATTGACTATTTTTCAAATCATCCGGAGGTCATACGCCTGCACGACTTGACATCATCAGCTGTCATCAGAGCATGCAAAGAAACCTTCGCTCGCCATGGAATTCCGCTCACCGTCATGTTTGACAACGGGCCCTGTTTTGCGAGCCAAGAATGGTCTTCTTTTGCAGCTTCATACGACTTCACACACGTGACATCCAGCCCTTTGCATCCCCAATCGAATGGTGTAGCACCATCGATCACACACGAGGCGAGATGTAGAGAACATCAATCGAGGCTTTATTGAGCAGACCTGTCCCCCAGCAGCTCAGTTACAGAATGCAGCTGCTGGGAGAAACCGGGTTCTTATACCCCCCTTTCTGGGTGGAGCCCAGTAGGCGGCAGATCCAATCAGGACCCAGCATCTGTCCTCCAATACCTCCTCGGCATCATGGTGTACCGTATTACCCCTAATACATACCACCACAAATGACAAGGCAGAAAAGGGAGTCCATATCGTGAAGCGGATCCTCTGCAAGGCTGCTGATGCCAGATCTGACTTCTGTTTAGCCCTGCTGACCTATCGCTCGGCCCCACTGTCCATGGGCCTCTCGCCAGCCCAGCTGTTGATGGGTCGCACCCTCAGGACCACTGTGCCGTCCATTCACGTTCCTAAACCCGACCATGCTCCAGTACTGCAAAGGATGCGACAGCAGCGTGCTCAGCAGAAGGTGGCACATGACGCTCGGGCAACTGATCTTCCTGCCCTGGCGCCTGGAGACAATGTCCACATACACCTACCGGGGGGTGGCTGGTCGGCAACTGCCGAGGTTCTCCGCCGCGTGGCTCCCCGCTCGTTCCTGGTTTGCCTGCCTGATGGCTCCATTCGCCAGCGTAATCGGCGGGCCCTTCGGCTTCTTCCGCGCTCGCTACGTGATCATGCACCGGTGCCACGCCCTCCTGTTGTCCCTGATGTCGACTTCGTTGAGCTTCCTGCCAATCTGCCTCCTCCTCTCTCGCCCGTGGCCAGGCCCATTCCTCAGCCGGTGGATCCTGACCCACCCTTGAGGCGGTCAACCCGAATTCGTCACCCACCTAATAGACTGGACTTATGAGCCTGTTTGTACATTGGACTCACTGAATTGTTTTGCAATACTGATGACATGTTTCTTTCTTGTCGTTCCAGAAGTTCTCTTTTGATATTTGCTGATTGCATTTGTTCTGTTATTGGTACAACCTCGTTGCTCTGTTGCACCTGACACCTTCCTATGTATATAGTTTAGCCTCATGTACATGTTGTAAATATTGCACACACATACTCAGATGCACTCAGTTCACACCAATATTTATTACCATGTAGGCACATATCTTTGTGAAAAGGGGGATGTCATGATATCCACATTAACATATCATGGTGCAATCACACACACACACTGATGGACAGGTAGTTGGACCAACCAACACACACACAACATCACAGCCAATCACCAGTGAGAGCACACGCACTATAAAACAGGGAACACCACAGTTCCCGCTCATTCTACCAGGAGATAGCTCAGAGCACAGAGCTCACAGCGTGCCACTCAGACATACACCATGCGCTGAGTGCCTCACTAAGATAGTGCTAGGGCTGGGTCCACAGGTTAGCTGGTGAAGCACGAACCACAGCCAGAAGTTAATAGTTATTATTGTACAGAATAATAAAACAGAGTTGTACCATCCACAACCGTGTTGGTTCGTTTGTGTATCGGAACACCCAACACGACAGGAGGAGTCTTTGATTATGCTGCCCGCTTTCTCCAGGCAGCGGGAGGTGTAGATGGAGTCAATGGATGGGAGGCAGGTTTGTTTGATAGACTGGGCTGTGTTCACGACTCTCTGAAGTTTCTTGCGGTCTTGGGCCGAGCAGTTGCCATACCAGGCTGTGATGCAGCCAGATAGGATACTTCTAATGGTGCATCTGTAAAAGTTGGTAAGAGTCAGTGTGGACATGCCGAATTTCCTTAGTTTTCCGAGGAAATCTGGATAAACTGCGCACTTCTCCCATTCCAGTTGTAACAAAGAATGAAAAGTTTTGATGCATTAGTTTTGAGATTACTTACCTCTCTATAGAGTTTTCATTTTTTGATTTCCAGGATACAGGTGTGTGACTTCATTGGGTTTACATTTTATTGTGAGGCATGCTTGGTGTTACTCTGGGTCTGCCATTGTATACTCCGGTTTGAACCGGCATTAGTCTCCTGGCCTAATGGTGATCAAAGATTCAGGGACATACATATCAGAGCATAAGGGGGCGGCACGGTGGCGCAGTGGTTAGCATTGCCACTCAGACATACACCATGCGCTGAGTGCCTCACTAAGATAGTGCTCGGGCTGGGTCCACAGGTTAGCTGGTGAAGTACGAACCACAGCCAGAAATTAATAGTTATTATTGTACAGAATAATAAAACAGAGTTGTACCATCTACAACCGTGTTGGTTCGTTTGTGTATCGGAACACCCAACACAACATCGATGGGCCGAATGGCCTCCTTCTGCACTGTAGTGGTTCTATGATTCCATGATTCTAGGTGCATTTTCCTGAGTGTGTATTGGGGACAGATGCACCTTGCATTACCATGACATGTGGCAGGCGTTTGCAGTGGGAATGCACTCCCAGCGGAGAACACCTCAGGAGAAGATGCTTATAGTGCGCAAAAGAAGCCATACCTCAAATTAGAGGGCCAGAGGAAAACAGAACGTAATTTCTAAAATAATATTATTACTTGTTGGTGGCTATTATTTTTAAATTTTGCAATTTGGGGGAAAGTTCTTAACAATATATATTTTAAGATTTTGTGAACTTTTAATTCATTTCTAAATTCCTTTGAACTATTTTAAAATGTTGAGTATCTTTTAAATTCTGAAGGATTTTAGCTATATTTTTAACATTACAAACTTAGCTGCTGAATCACTGGATTCTCTTTTACCCACCTTTGAGCCTGCTTTTAAAAGGAGCAGGAGGACCAGGACAGGGATACCAAAGGAAAGAGGTATTGCAGTGAACTCACTGCCACCACACACCACACCCCACCTACCCACAAATTTGGTGCCCACAACCTCCCATCTGCAATTGGAGCAGGGATATTTCTATATGACTAAATAGGAAATGCAGCACCTAAATAGGCCATTCGGCCCAACCAATCTATGCCAGCCTCCTCCAATCTGCCCTCATCTAAATCTATCATCGTAACTCCCTATTCCCTTTTCCTACAAATGCTTGTCCAGCTTCCTGTTAAATGTACCTATACTATTCACTTAAACTACCTGCTGTGGTGATGAATTCCAATTCTCACCACTCTGGATAAAATAAGTTTCCCCTGAACTCTCTATGGGATTTCTTGGTGAATACCTATAATTTACTTTGAGACTTCACAATTTGTCTGAAGGCTGCACCTCCCTCCCATGTATGTCTAGTTTTACACAGTGGAAATCTAAAGAGTCTCTGAGCAGCTATTTTTTCGAACGTGTGTCAAAAACCGCTTGTGCCACTGGCCCAAAGGTTGTTGTCAGATAGAGTGAAGTTAATGGTGCTCACACTGTTTATGAGTAAATACTGCAAAGACTGTGAGGGCATGGTGCGTAATTAAATGCAGATTGAGAAGTTGCTGTTGGAAATTCACCTCTCCAAAAGTAGCTTAAAAAAAATGGCATCTTACTGTCTTCTGCACCGCACCCCGTGACACATCAACCAGAGTCAAATGCACTATAGGATCATAGAATTTAGAATCATAGAATCATAGAATTTACACTCCATTCGGCCCATCTAGTCTGCACCAGTCCTTGGAAAGAACACCCCACTTAAGCCCACACCTCCACCCTATCCCTGTAACCCAGTAACCTCACCTAACCTTTTTGGACACTGAGGACAATTTATCATGGCCAATCCACCTGACCTGCACATCTTTGGACTGAGGGAGGAAACCGGAGCACCCAGAGGAAACCCACACAGAGGCGGGGAGAACATTCAGACTCCGCACAGACAGTGACCCATGCTGGGAATCGAACCTGAGACCCTTTAGCTATGAGGCAACTGTGCTAACCACTGTGCTACCGTGCTGCCCTATAGAATCCGACAGTGCAGAAAGAGGCCATTCGGCCCATCAAGCCCCCACCGAACCTTCAAAAGAACACCCTACCTAGGCCCAATCCTCCGCCCTATTCCTGCAACGCCGCCTTAAGGGGCAATTTAGTATGGCCAATCCACCTGCATAATTTTAACTGTTCGAGGAAACCAGAGCACCCGGAGGAAACCCACGCAGGCACGGGGTGAATGTGCAAACTCCACACAGACAGTCATCCGAGGTCGGAATTGTACCCTGGCTCTGTGAGGTAGCAATGCTTGCCACTCTGCCACCGTGCCAGCCTCGGCATTGAATAGTGTATAGTTCTTGTTTTGTAACCAGTCTCCTTCAGTAGGCTGAGGCCAGTTCAACTTATATTGGTGATTTTATTGAGAATGACAGTTACAATGTAGTTATAAAGCAATACAGTTTAAGCAGGTAATTTCTACATTAAAAGAGTAAAGTAATTGCACATTCACTAGTTGCTCTCAAATGTAATAAACTGAAAGACTTGCTCACATTTATAAAATACTCCAATACTATCTTATCTTCTATTCCCAGATACCTAAACCATACAAATATACCTCAAGTACCTCATAGGCACTACTTGACTTTATCCATGTAGTGATGGCGCAATATGATGGGATTATCTGGGATTATTGTAAATTGATTGTCAACTATGTTCATCATTAATCTAATCCAGCCAATTACCACCCCATCAGTCTAATCTCGATCATCAACACCCCGCTTGGGGGTGTTGCTTTCAAATGGTAGTTCCTCACTGATGCTCACTTTGGGTTCAGCAGGATCACTTGGCTCCAGATCTCATTACTGCTTTGTTCCAAACATTAAAAAAAGAGCTGAACGCTAGAGGTGATGTGAAAGAGACTGTCCTTAGCATCAAGGCAGCATTTGACTGAGGGAGCTCGAATAAAATTAATATCAATGGAAATTGGGGGATAAAATCTTCAATGGCTGGTGTCATACTTCACCCAAAGAAGGGTGGTTGTGCTTGCTGGAACCCAATCATCCCAGGACATCACTTCAGGAGTTCCACAGGGCTGCCCCCTAGGTCGAACTATTTTCTGCTGAGTCCTCAGTGACCATCCCTTCATCTTAAGGTCAGATCTGGGAATGGTCACTGATAATTGTGTTCCATTCCATTCCCAGTTCCTCAGGTACTGCCCACTGCAGCAAAATCTTCCAAACATTGAGACTTGGGCTGATAGATAGCAAGTAGCATTTGCATTACACAAGTGCTAGGCAATGAGCACCTCCAACGAGAGAGAACCTAACCATCACCCCTTGACATTCAACTGCAATATGATCACTGAATCCCCCGCTATCAAACTCCTGGGGGTGACCATTAACCAGTAACTTAAGTGGACCAGTCACATAGATACTGTGGCAATAATAATATAATAATCTCTTGTTGTCACAAGTATGAAGTTACTGTGAAAAGCCCCTAGTCATCACATTCCGGCGCCTGTTCGAGTAAGCTGGTACAGGAATTGAACCCACGCTGCTGGCCTTGTTCTGCATCACAAATAAGCTGTCTAGCCCACTGAGCTAAACCAGCTCATAGGTCAGAGGCTGGATATCCTGCAGTGAGTAAGTTATCTCCTGATTCCCCAAAATCCTTCTGGAAGGCCCAAGCCAGGAGTGTAGCTCCAACAACAACTAAACTCCCTCCAGGAAAAAGCACCCTGCTTGATTGACACCCGTCAGCACCTTATACATTCACACCTTTCACCGCCAGCACAATGACTGCATGTTGAACCATCTGCAAGATGCAGTGCAGCAACTTGCCAAGGCTTCTTTGACAACATCTTCCAAACTATGACTTCTACAACCTAAAAGAACAAGGTCAGCTGGTTCATGTTCTCCAGCAAGTCAACACCATCCTGACTTGGAACCATCTCACCCAATGTCTTTGTTTTCTGCATTGATGCAGGTAGGGCAGTGGATATGGACTTCAGTAAGGCCTTTGACAAGGTCCCTCATGGCAGACTGGTACAAAAGGTGAAGTCATACTGATCAGAGGTGAGCTGGCAAGATGGATACAGAACTGGCTAGGTCATAGAAGGCAGAGAGTAGCAATGGAAGGGTGTTTTTCTGATTGGAGGGCTGTGTCTAGTGGTGTTCCGCAGGGATCAGTGCTGGGACCTTTCCTGTTCATAGTATATATAAATGATTTGGAGGAAAATGTAACTGGTCTGATTAGTAAGTTTGCAGACGACACAAAGGTTGGTGGAATTGCAGATAGCGATGAGGACTGTCAGAGGATACAGCAGGATTTGGATCGTTTGGAGACTTGGGCGGAGAGTTGGCAGATGGAGTTTAATCCGGAAAAATGTGAGGTAATGCATTTTGGGAGGTATAATGCAGGTAGGGAATATACAGTGAATGGTAGAACCCTGAGGAGTATTGACAGTCAGAGAGATCTTGGTGTACAGGTCCACAGGTCACTGAAAGGGGCAACACAGATGGAGAAGGTAGTCAAGAAGGCATACGGCATGCTTGCCTTCATTGGCTGGGGCATTGAGTATAAAAATTGGCAAGCCATGTTGCAGATGTATAGAACCTTAGTTAGGCCACACTTGGAGTATAGTGTTCAATTCTGGTTGCCACACTACCAGAAGGATGTGGAGGCTTTAGAGAGGGTGCAGAAGAGATTTACCAGGATGTTGCCTGGTATGGAGGGAATTAGCTATGAGGAGAGGTTGAATAAACTTGGTTTGTTCTCACTGGAACTACGGAGGTTGAGGGGCGACCTGATAGAGGTCTACAAAATTATGAGGGGCATAGACAGAGTGGATAGTCAGAGACTTTTTCCCAGGGTAGAGGGGTCAATTACTAGGGGGCATAGGTTTAAGGTGAGAGGGGCAAGCTTTAGAGGAGATGTATAAGGTAAGTTTTTTACACAGAGGGTAGTGGGTGCCTGGAACGTGCTTCCGGAGGATGTGGTGGAAGCAGGGAATATAGTGACGTTTAAGGGGCATCTTGACAAATACATGAATAGGATGGGAATAGAGGGATCCGGACCCCGGAAGTGTAGAAGATTTCACTTTAAACGGGCAGCATGGTCGGCGCAGGCTTGGAGGGCTGAAGGGCCTGTTCCTGTGCTGTACATTTCTTTGTTTTTTGTCTTGGTTTGTTCTTTAAATCCTGAAACTCATTCTCTAACAGTACTCTAGTGTAACGACACCACAAGGAAGGCAATGGTTCAAGTAGCAGCTCATTAGGGCTGGCTAATAAATGCTGGTCTTGCCAGCAATGTCCACCTCCATCCATGGATGAAACAACGTTATTTTAGCGTGAGACTCACTGATACTTCTGTATGTAATTTTAAAATCATTTATTTTCTAAATGACACTAATGCAATGTTCTGTAACTTATGTTGGAAGTATCTAATTGATAATGTTTCACAGATGTACAATTTAAAAAAAAAATTTTTTTTAGAGTACCCAATTATTTTTTCCAATTAAGGGGCAATGTAGCGTAGCCAATTCACCTATCCTGCACATCTTTAGGTTGTGGGGGTGAAACCCACGCAGACACAGGGAGAATGTGCAAACTCCACACGGACAGTGACCCAGGGCCGGGATTCGAACCCAGGTCCTCAGCGCCGTAGGCAGCAATGCTAACCACTGTGCCACCGTGCTGCCCTCAGATGTACAATTAATAGATAACTAGCCAAATTGTCTGTTGAAATCCTGGGCGAGATCCTCCCATCGGGAGACTAAGTCCCGACGCCAGAGTGAAAACTGGAGTGTTTCACTCCGGCGTCGGAGGCCGTTCCCAGCCCCCTATTCCTCCGCCCCCGGGGGGCTAGGAGCGACGCTGCGTCATTTACGCGCGCCGGGCCTTGGCGCGCGTAAAAGCGGCGCCGCGTAAATGCCGCAACTGGCGCCGCGTAAATTATGTCACCCGCGTAAGCGCGGTTGCCATCCTCCCCGCGGCCGCCCCACAAGAAGATGGCGGATCGATCTTGTGGGGCAGCAGAGGAAAGGAGATCCTCCTTCCGAGAGGCCAGCCCGCCGATTGGTGGGCACCGATCGTGGGCCAGACCCCTTTTGAGCCCCCCCGCCGGTGCAGGAACCCCCCTCTCCCCCCACAGGCCGCCCCCCCAGCATTCCCGCGCTGTTCCCGCCAGCAGCGACCAGGTGTGGATGGCGCCGGTGGGAACCTGTCGTGTTGGGCGGGCAGCTCAGACCATCCGGGCAGGAGAATCGCCGCTCGCCCGTTACCAACGGCAAGCGGCGATTCTCCCAGCGGCCAGCCGTGATTCACGCCGCGCCGGTTTGGGGGGGGGTGGGAGAATCGGGTGCGGGCATCGGGGCGGCGTGGCGGGACTCGCGCGGCACCCGGGCGATTCTCCCACCCGGCGTGGGAGGGGGAGAATTCCGCCCCATAAACATCCTATATAATTTAGGGATTGTTCCAAAAGCAATAAGTGACACTGGTTTACAGCATTCCATTGTTTCTTTAAGTCTTAGACAGCTCTATGGAAGATCACGGGCAGGATTCCCGTTTGGGAGACTGAGGGCTGGATTCTCCGGTTCTGAGGCTGTATCCGGAGCATGGGCGAAATTCTCCGTAATCGGCGCGATGTCCGCCGACCGGCGCCACAAATCAGTCCGGCATCACGCCACCCCCAAAGGTGCGGAATCCTCCGCGTCGTGAGCGGCCGAGCCCTCACCTTGAGGGGCTAGGCCCGCGCCGGACTGATTTCCGCCCCGCCAGCTGGCGGGAAAGGCCTTTGGTGCCCCGCCAGCTGGCGCAGAAATGACATTGCCGGGCGGCGCATGCGCGGGAGCGTCAGCGCCGCTCACGGCATCCACCGCGCAGTAGAGGGGGTCTCTTCCGCCTCCGCCATGGTGGAGACCATGGCGAAGGCGGAAGGAAAAGAGTGCCCCCAACGGCACAGGCCCGCCCGCGGATCGGTGGGCCCCGATCGCGGGCCAGGCCACCGTGGGGGCACCCCCCCCAGGGGCCAGATCGCCCCGCGCCCCCCAGGACATTGGAGCCCGCCCGCGCCGCCTTGTCCCGCTGGTAAGAGAGGTGGTTTAATCCACGCCGGCGGGACAGGCATTCTAGCAGCGGGACTTCGGCCCATCCGGGCCAGAGGAATCGCCGGGAGGTGTCCCGCCAACCGGCGCGGCACGATTCCCGCCCCCCGCCGAATCTCCGGTGCCGGAGAATTCGGCAACCGGCGGGGGCGAGATTCACGCCAGCCCCCGGCGATTCTCCGACCCCGCCGCGGGGGGTCGGAGAATCTTGCCCCATGTGTCTAGCTTTACGACGGAAAGTTCAGCGTCGCCCCTGCACCGATGCCTCCGCCCAGTGGGGGGCCAGCAGCCGCGCCAAGTAAAACCCCCGGCGTTCCCTTCAGATCTGGCCAGAGAATTGCCGGGTCCATGGCCGCGCATGCGCATGGCGGCGACCTGCAGCAGTTGCACCTCAAAACATGGGGCCGGCCCACGCGTGGACCCAGCCTGCTAGATAGTGCCCCCGTGACACTCCTCGCCACCCCAGGACCAGCCCCCACCAGTCCACCCAGCCCCCGATGAAGCCTCCCCTGGCAGCGGAACGGCTCCCACCCCTGGACTGTCGCGGCGCTGGACACAATCACAGCCGCCACGTAAGGTTGACAAAACCTCAGACCACAATTGATCCATGCCGTCGGGAAGTCAGCCCATCGCTGAGCATCGGGGGAGGGCCTTCAGGTGATGTCCTATGGCCGTCCCAACGGCGAGTGACGTTTTGGAGGGGACGCAGCATCCAAACACAGGCGGCGCCCCCGATTTCGGCGTCAAAAGGGATTCTCAGGCCAATCGCCGAATGCATTTTCCGGTGTCGCAATCGGAGAATACCGCCTCTATGTTCTCCTGCCGGAGCTGATTGCACCTGCACACGGCAGGGAATGCAAATCAGGAAGCGATTCCCATCCTTGTCAGGTAAATCTTTGGATGGCGAGATTTGCGAGCAATTCCCTAGGGAATCCTGCTACCGGGCCATCATTTTGAATGTGCAGACCCTCCCCCCCCCCGCCCCCACCACCTCCCCGGCAACGCAATTCAATCACCCCCCAACAGCATAATTCAGCCACCCACCCCCCCTGGGATTTTTTGGGTAACCACCCGTCCACCACGTCCCCGTCCCCAGTACGGGAGTGACCCACCCCCCCCCCACCTCCCTCATCAGAGAACCCTAATTAAAGACCCATCACAGAGGCCCCATAAATAAAAAGGCCCATCACAGAGACCCTCTAATAATAATTCTAAGCATCATCTTTATTATTGTCACAAGTAGGTTTACATTAAGACTGCAGTGAGGTTACTGTGAAAATCTCCCAGCACCACACTCCGGTGCCTGTTCGGGTACACAGAGGAGAATTCAGAATGTCCCATTCACCTACCAAGTACTACGTTCCTTCTCGAGACTTGTGGGAGGAAACCGAAGCACCCGGAGGAAACCCACGCCGACACGGGGAGAACGTGCAGACTCCGCACAGACAGTGACCCAAAATCAAACCCAGGTACACGGCGCTGTGAAGCAACAGTGCGAACCACTGTGCTACGCCCAGAGACTCCTTAAATGAAGAGACCCCCTCACAGACCCCCCCAAAATAAAGAGACACCCTACATAGAGACCCGCTAACTAATGAGACCCCCAGACCGCCAGAAGTGAGCCCCCTGTCTGGAAGCTAGGGAGCAGTGCAGACCGATGAGGTGAAAATATCACTGCTTTAAAATTCACTTGGATAATACAGTTGCTGGCTCTGACACAGGAAGCAGCACCTGTCAATTCCTGGAAAAAGAAAACCAGTCAGCTTGTTTCCAGTGTAGCCATCTGGGATGGCCACGTCCCGATTACAAAATGGACACCTGCAAAGAATGCAGGGAAAATTGGACAATGCTAAGAAACAAGCAGGTGCAAGCTCTGTCTGTTGATTAGAACCTTAAATGCTCAGACAGGACAGAAACTACCAAATGATTTACATACTAATGAGCCATCTCCGGGGATAAAAGGGAAACATTTAGATACACAATGTTAGGACAGACTCCCCGGCGCCAGAAGAAGCTAAGACAAAGCAGACTGACAGTCACCAGGACACGCCCAGCGATCAGGGAACCACCCCTCTATTGGAGAAAATCGATGCAGATGATTGGGAAAGACCCAATTAGTTGAGGCAAGTTCAAGGCCCGCCCAAAAGAGCGCAAAGCCCTTTGCAGTATAAGAGCTATCACCCAAGGGAGAATCTTCCTCCTTTGGGCTTTGGCTCGCACCGAAGAGAGAGACCAGCCTAGCAGCTGCATCAGACCAAGTAAGTCCCAAGTCAACGCACGCTATGAGATCGACGCTCCTAGTTGCTACCCTGTAAACAGCTCAACCCAGCAGCCTCAGAATCGAGCAACGGCCATTATTCCTCTGACTGAGTGGGCGCCCAAAGCTACGTATAGGCTTTAGTAAGAGTGGTAGTTTAGTTTGTAGAGTTTATGCATGAGTAGATTTGACTGTGTGTAAATAAATGAGCATTGCTTCTGAACTTACTAACTGGTGTATTGAGTCATTGATCAGTATTCGGTTCTGAACCTTGTGGTGGTGTCGAAAGATACCTGGCGACTCTTGAGCAAACGTGATTAAATAGAGCCAAATTAAGAACCAACCAAAAGTTAGCAACATTTACTGGCGACTCCTGACGGGGCTCAATTTAGAAGTGGCCTAACCACTCCGAGAGAACCCAAAATTTGAATTGAGAATTCAAATGGTGAACAGAAAGAAAAATCACAAGCGTCAAGACAGTACTGATCAAACCTCTGAGATTCGGAAGTGTGTTAATGCATGCGTACTAACAGGGATATAAGGTAAACCTGAGAGATTTTGTTGCGAAAAACTGTCGGGAGTTTTGCAGGCCGGAAATTAGCGTAAGCCGTACCCGTGTTTACATCACCGCTATATCACCCCCTGTTCCAAATTCAGTAGAGATCCAAATAGAGAAAATGGCAATGAAGGCAATGGCCTTATGAACCCCCAGGAATTTGAGGTCGCAGCAACCAGTAGAGTAGGACAGTGTCCCGTTTGGGAAGAAGACATCAGAAAATATCTCAAAGGGAATGGATGGCCCCTTTGGAGTGAATTCTGTGATAATGAGGAAACAGGACCCGGGAGTATAGGACATACTTGGTGGGAGAACCTGTCAGAGATCAATAAGAAGAGCTTGGGAAAAGCTCGCAAGCCGATGGCAATCGTGTTCTGTTTGGCACAATTGCGAGGCACAGAGGAGGTTGTTAGGACGCTCCGTAGAGAGATAGAGGAGAGAGACAGAACCAGTGAGGTAGACGTGAGTGAGGTAGAGAAAGAGAATTGAGATCTGAAAGAGCAGTTAGCAGCAAGGGACAGAGAGGTGGATGATGCCAAGTGGGAATATCAGTCTTATCTCGCGCATCTGAACAGTTTTCAGACACAATACGATAAGGCCTACCAGGACACACAACGTGCGGTCTTGGTAAGACAAGAAACAGAACAACAAGTTGAGAAATTGCAGAAACAGTGCAATGATTTAAAAGCAGCCCTACGAGCACGCCATACATCCACGACGGAGCTCAGTAGACCATGCAAAGTGCCGGAAGCAAATTACAGAATTGAAATCTCTGCTGTCCATGCAAAATGGATTTCAGAGTACATTCGGACCACAATTTGATCAAGAAAACGGCCCCGATTGGCAGGAATTGAACAAGACTGCTCATAGATATGTACATGGGACTTGTACGCAGGAAAAACCCCAGAAAAGGAAAGCGCCCCAACCCCCAACCAAACAGGCAGAACACACCCCCATGAACCCTGTGACCACACACCGCAGGGCCGCAGGAGAAGGAGAAGCAGACATCCTTTACACAACCCCGTTAACTGTGACCCAATTACGGGACGCGTGTGGAGAAATTACACCTTTCCTTCCCAGTTCAGATCCCCACCAATTTTTCGCGGAAGTCAAACACCAGGCAACCATGTACGGCCTGGACGAAAAGGAGCAAGTGAAGCTCACAGTTTTAAGCCTCGACCCTTCAGTCGTAGCAGCCTTTCCCGACCCACAGAATGTAGGAGGAGGCACACTCCAGGCGATGCACACAGCGATCCTTGATACGATCGGCTTTAACAGAGGAGACCCCATAGAAGGCCTAAATAAGTGGAGGCAAAAGAAGACAGAGCACCCCACAGCGTTTGCTGGACGATTGTGGATTCACTTTACCGCAGTTTTTGGAGAGTTAGCCCGTACCCATTTGTCCCCAGATAATATGGCCAAATGGACCCGAATTCTAGTCTCCCACGCCACAGAAGCAGGACGAAAAGCTTGCGCAAATTATGACCCCCTCAGATGAGGCCCACAATGAAAAATGGATTTTGAAGAGATTGTCATGCGCTTGGGAGCAATCAATTGCAGGCAAAACCCCATTTATAACACCCGATGAAGAGCAGGCAGAAATGAACCCAGTTAAGGCACACCAGAACGCCGCATGGGTAAATGAGGGCAGGAACAGCCAACCCCAGCCAAAACCTCAAGAATGTTATAATTGTGGACAGCTAGGACACTTTGCACGAGAGTGCAACACGCTCCAGAAGCAGCAGAGAAACCAACAGACAGGCACCCTAAACAGGAATAGGGCAAAGCCGATCCATAGCGTTAGCGCCCGTTCAGAGAGTACAGACATGAACGGCACCGGCTGACGGTGTTCGGGCTCCCCAACTTGGGTCTGCGACACCCTTTGGGACAAGTCCGGTAGACCGGTAGTAGCAGGCAAAGTTCGGGGACAACCCGTGGAATTTCTTTGGGACACAGGAGGGTCCTGCACCACACTCAATTCCTCCATGATGTTCCAGCGAGACACGTGGCCCACAACAGACACCATCACACTCAGCGGCTTTACAGGCCATTTACAACAGGGACACATCACAGCCCCTATAGCAATGCAGATAAGGAACATCGCAACCAAGCACCCCGTAGTTTTAGTTGATCTGCCCCAGACAGCAGAACATATCCTTGGGATCGATTTCATGAGCTCCCACAACTTTTCTTTCGACCCAGTGAACAAGTGTGTATGGAAAATGGCAAAGGCAGCACGAGTCCCCGCCACGCTCACAGTAGGAGAATACGTAAATAGGATTAGCTCAGTAGGAGACTTCTGGTTCGACATTGGAGCCATTAGTGCAGACAAACAGGTTAGGGCAGTCCTGCAGGAACACAAAGCAGCACTTGCACAGCACAAGCACGACTGTGGCAGTTTGGCTGGCTTTGTGAACGTTACAGGTCCCGACCCTAAACCCCAGAAGCAGTACGGATTTCCCCAGGAAGCAGAGGGAGAAATCTCCAAAGTAATAGAGAGCTTGTTGGATCAAGGCGTACTCAGATCAGTAGCCTCCACAAACAACGCACCGATTTGGCCTGTCAGGAAACCAGATGGATCATGGCGACTGACCATTGATTACCAGGAACTGAACAAAGTAACCCCAGCAGCAGCTCCCACCGTAGCCACGAGTCCCAAGACCATGCTCAAACAGGGACTCCAGTCAAGTTTTTTTCCAGTTTTGGACATTAGTAATGGCTTCTGGTCCATTCCATTAGCTAAAGCATACCAGTACAAATTCGCCTTTACATTCCAAGGGCAACAGTACATGTGGATGTGCCTTCCACAAGGCTTCCACAACTCCCCCTCCATTTTCCACCGACAGCTGGCAAATGGATTAGCAAAATTTTCCCGCCCCGATTGTCTGGTCCAGTATGTAGACGACTTGTTACGACAGTCAGACATAAAGGGAGAGCACATTTTGCCTCTTGCCGAACTCCTAGCACTCCTAAAAGAAATTGGTTGTAAAGTCAACCTCAAGAAGGCCCAGATTCTGAAAGAAAAAGTGATTTACTTGGGAACAGTGATCACACATGGTAAACATGAGATCGAGCACAAGAGAATTGACTCGATCATCAAATTGCCTCTTCCCCACAATGTCTCAGCCCTCCGGTCATTTTTAGGACTGGTTGACTACTGCTGAAAACAATATTGACGGTTTCGCCACTAAAGCAGCGCCCCTTTCCGAACTTCTCAAGAAGCAGGCACCTTAGGAATGGCTTCCACAGCATCCAGATGCCGTGGATGCTTTAAAAAGAGCACTCAGCACAGCCCCCGCACTACAGGTCCCAGATCCACATTCCCTGTACGCTATCAAGGTAGCAAGCACCGACCGAACCCTTTCGGCTGTGCTCCTCCAGGAACGCCACGACCAGTTACGCCCTGTAACATACGCCTCACGCATGTTAGACCCCGTAGAGCAAGGGTTTTCTGCCTGTGAAAGGCACCTGCTCGCAGTTTTTTGGGCGATACAATACTTCGCCTACATTGCAGGACTCAACCCCATCACCATCCTCACAGAACACACACCGACACAGCTATTGTTAGACGGCCGACTTAAAGATGGCAGTCAGCCAAATCCGCGCAGCCCGTTGGACCTTCTTTTACAGGGACGGGGCATTGCGGTAGAGAGAACCAAAACCCACACATTCCTTGCCGATAATTTGCAGTATGCAGGCACCCCTCATGTGGTGAGATCATCACCACGAAACAGAACACAGGCCCATTTATTCCTAAAACACCCCCCAGGAAAACAGGTACACCCCAGAGACCCAAGCCCACAGGCATGTGTGCACCCCTAAGGATTTATGTGGATGGCTCATTCACAGTGTTAAACGGAAAGAGAATTGCCGGTTGCGGTATATATGTAGAGGACGCACAGGGACGCGCCCTAGTTTAAATTTCCTGAAAGATGCCAGGACACTTAGGCTCGCAGGCAGCAGAGCTGGCAGCAATTGCATATATTCTAGACCACCCAGACTCGTTCCCGACCCCAGCAGACATCTACTCAGACAGCTTGTATGTCTACAATAGTTTGACAGAGTTCCTACCACTCTGGGAAACAAGAGGATTTGTTTCCATGGCAGGTAAACCCCTACCCTCAGCCCCATTACTCCACCATATCTTAGAGACAGCGAAGGATAGGAAATACGGCATAATTAAGGTTCGCAGTTATCACCGTTCTTCCCTCCCTGGAAACGTTAAAGCAGACGCCCTAGCGAAGGCAGGCTCCAGGCATGGTTATTTTTGGAACCCCCTGAAAGCACCCCAGTACACGCAGTTCAGGTCTCACAGACCAACATTCAGGGTTTAGCGAAGGCTCAGAAAGAGGACGAGAAACTCAGGGAAGTTTTAAAGGGTACCTTCCCAGCCTCATACGACAAGTTTAAAAACGCAATCACCACACACGACCGTGTGATTTTAAAGGATGGCATTTATATAGACCCAGCCAGGACAGGAACCAGATCATTTGTCAGTTCCATGACAATCATGGACACCAAGGAATTGAACCCACCCTAGCCCACCTCAGACTGCTTTGCTGGTGGCCTGATTTAAAAATTAATGTCACACACTACGTAGAGAATTGTTTAATCCATGCCCAGAACAATCCGGACAGATATGCTAAAAAGGCTCAACTTAGCCATACCCGCCCCATTAATGGACCCTGGACAAATCTCCAGATAGATTATATAGGACCCCTACCCCCGTGCAGAAATGGTTACAAATATGTGTTGGTGGTCATAGACACCTTCACAAAATGGGTGGTAGCATTTCCGTCAAGAACTAATACTGCCAAGGCAACGGCTAAAATATTAACACACCACATCTTTACAAGATGGGGCCTCCCACGCAGTATAGAGTCCGATCAAGGCTCCCATTTCACCGGACGTGTAATGAAAAACGTCCTCACGATTTTCGGAATTCGACAAAAGTTCCATATTGCATACCACCCCCAGTCAAGTGGTATTGTAGAACGAATGAATAGGACATTGAAAGCCACCCTCAGGAAAATAGTTCAGCAGAATAATAGCACCTGGGATTCTGTACTCCCATTTGCTTTGATGTTTTTAAGAAACACAGTATCTACATCCACAGGTTACACCCCCCCACACCCTCATGACCGGACGCCCCATGAAAGGCACTGAGTATTTACTAGGACTGGATTTGGCCAGCCCCGCAGTTACAGCCCATACGCATGAAAATGCGGTTTCACAACTAGTACAGAACATAAAGGCAGCCCAACTCGCCGCAGCAGTGAGACTTGGAACCAGGAAGAAACAGAGCAAGGCCTGTTTCATGCCACTGAGTTTACAGCAGGGCAACAAGTTATACTTTCCCTTTACAACCCCAGTTCATTTGTTTCCCCAAAATTTTCCAGACCGTACTCCATTTCGGACAAAGTCAGCCCCTCAGTATACAAAATAACCTACCCCAATGGTAAGTCTGAGTGGTTTCATATAAACCAGCTCAAGGCTTACGGCTCACGGAATAACCACACACACCACATCCTGCTCGCAGCATCAGATGACCACGCCCTGCCCACAGATGACGTTTTCCTATCCTCCCCCAACCAGTCCAGCCCGTCCTCAGACATGACTTCAACTCCGCCCCCAGAGGCACGACTCCGACTCTCCCTTCCCTCAACCAGCAGCGACAGTGACAGTGATAGCGATCACGACAACGACAGCCACAGCACACCACTTTACGACTACACCCCTGCGTCAGGCCCCACTCCCAGCGAATCTGAGCATGATTCTCCCGACCCTTTCGCAATCACTTATATCAAAGCCCCTGACCCAGACCCACCGCCCGACGATTACGGATTGAAACCTAGTAGCTCCAACCTCGACACACGATTCTGGCACCGAGACAATTCGTTCAGGCTCATCCGGAATGATGAGATGGACCCCAATTCGCCCCAAGCAGCTTTAGCACGATTACTACAGTCAAGAGTTTGGCAGCCGGGAAAGATGATGACATAGAGTTTGACTCCCACCAAACAAACCCCTTTGCGACCCTGTTCGCTATTGAGCGGTGAGATGTCCAGATGATGGAGAAAAAAGGAACCGATGGAGAGATACGGTGTCCTTTCTGATGGAACCTGCACCATGTTTGTTGAATGTTTGTTCGTTAGTGTTATCGTTAAGTGTTATGTGTAAACTCGGAAAGTTTTTCACGGCCCCACGTCACACTCCTTTAACGCCACCCGGCTGTTAATGGAACAAGTTTGTCCCAGACAATGGGCGAAATTCTCCCCCAACGGCGGGATGCCCGCCGACTGGCGCCAAAGCCGGCGCCAATCAGACGGGCATCGCGCCGGCAAAAAGGTGCGGAAGTCTCTGCATCTTTGGCGGCCTAGCCCCAACATTGAGGGGCTAGGCCGACGCCGGAGGGATTTCCGCCCCGCCAGCTGGCGGAAATGGCGTTTGTTGCCCCGGCAGCTGGCGCGGAAATGCGGCGCATGCGCGGGAGCGTCAGCGGCCGCTGTCAGTTTCCCAGCGCATGCGCGGGAGCGTCAGCGGCCGCTGTCAGTTTCCCGCGCATGCGCAGTGGGGAGAGTCTCTTCCGCCTCCGCCATGGTGGAGGCCGTGGCGGAGGCGGAAGGGAAAGAGTGCCCCCACGGCACAGGCCCGCCCGCGGATCGGTGGGCCCCGATCGCGGGCCAGGCCACCGTGGGGGCACCCCCCGGGGTCAGATCGCCCCGCGCCCCCCCCCAGGACCCCGGAGCCCGCCCATGCCGCCTGGTCCCGCCGGTAAATACCAGGTTTGATTTACGTCGGCGGGACAGGCAATTCCTGGGCGGGACTTCGGCCCATCCGGGCCGGAGAATCCAGCGGGGGGTCCCGCCAACCGGCGCGGCCGGATTCCCGCCCCCGCCCAATCTCCGGGAGCGGAGACTTCGGCGGGGGCAGGGGCGGGATTCACGGCGGCCAACGGCCATTCTCCGACCCGGCGGGTGGCCGGAGAATGACGCCCAAGATTTCAGAGGAACTAGTTTGTCACCAGAACTTTGTTAAAGGTACAAGTTTGTCCCAGACAATAGTTCAGAGGGACTAGTATGTCGACAGAACCCAGCTCATAGTTGCTCTCCTAATTCGAGAGGCAGCCCCCCACGACGACCACATTCTTACCCGTTCTTGCCGGTTGCTCAGGCAGTGGAGAAACGGCATTGGTCCCCGCCCTGCCTGAGTACCCTGCTCTGGTCACCTACTCTCGGGTAGAGCACATACGGCATTGATCACCGTCCTACCCGGGGATTCCACCCATTGCTAACCCGCCGCGGCCCATACGCACCCCATTTTGGCTCGTTACATTCAAAATTCTTTTGTTTGGTTTTGGTAACCCTTAGGTTGCTTCCCTATGCTATTTACATCCTCAAACACGGGGATGGTAAATCACACAGGCTGCGAGACGGCTCGCAGTACGGCAGTATTTTCTTAGATGTCGTGTCCAAATATTCGGTTTTTAAAAAAAATGAGGGAGTCACAGATGGTGACCAATTATAAAGGGAAATTGGCAGTAAAGGACAGACAGACAGACATACGAGATCTTAAGCAAGATAATAACAGAAATTATGCTTGTGTTCACAGAACTCCGGAAACCCAGTAACCCCAGAGGAAGACAAAGAAGTCCGACAAAGATGAAGACAGCCTTCGTGTTCACATGGATCTTAGCGGGATCCCTTCAGTTGCGTGCGGACGCTACCCCCCTGACCCCTACCACACAAACCGTAAATGACTCTCACCCCCGCAATACACGGAACCCCGAGATAACTAGCCCAGCGACAGCTAGCAATACTCCAACCTGGTGTGATAAGTTTATCACCTGGTACTCACTCTCATATGTAGCCGAAGCACTCTTAGTACTGGCGATACTTTGCAGTGCCGTGCAAACGTTTAGAATCAGGAAATGGCGAAACAGAGCATATCGCTCTCGCACCCCGGTATACAGATTTAGGCCCCCCATTTTCGGATTTCACCAGACCCCTGAACCCATTGGGATGGATTAAAGAGCATCCATTTTGTTTAATGTATTCTATGGAATAAAGAGATGTAAACCTCTGTGTCTGACTGTCAGGCCAGAGAAATTTGTGTGCTGCTATTTTGTACAGTTTAAGATGTATAGATTATTTTTGGATTGTTGTATTTTTGGATTGTTTAAATGAGGATAGTTTACTGAGAATGGTTAGAGGTTCCAGTTTCTTCATTTTTCTGTAATGCATGTATTAATGTCATAGCGCCCCGTAGAATCTTTTGATAATGAATGTATTTAAAATGGTTTAGGTAAAATTGTGTTGCATAGGATAGGACAGTGTAGAGCCTAAGCATGGGTGCCCCGGGGATCAGAGGATGAAGACGCCAATGTAATGTGATCCTTCACGCTTCGCGTTGAAGATCACAAGGAGGGAGTGTAGCCATCTGGGATGGCCACGTCCCGATTACAAAATGGACACTTGCAAAGAATGCAGGGAAAATTGGACAATGCTAAGAAACAAGCAGGTGCAAGCTCTGTCTGTTGATTAGAACCTTAAACGCTCAGACAGGACAGAAACTACCAAACAATTTACATACTAATGAGCCATCTCTGGGGACAAAAGGGAAACATTTAGATACACAATGGTAGGACAGACTCCCGGCACCAGAAGAAGCTGAGACAAAGCAGACTGACAGTCACCAGGACACGCCCAACGATCAGGGAACCACCCCTCTATTGGAGGAAAATCAATACAGATGATTGGGAAAGACCCAATTAGTTGAGGCCAAGTTCAAGGCCTGTCCAAAAGAGCGCAAAGCACTTTGCAGTGTAAGTGGTATCACCCAAGGAGAATCTTCCTCCTTTGGCTTTGGCTCTCACCGAAGAGAGAGACCTGCCTAGCAGCTGCATCAGACCAAGTAAATCCCAAGTCAACGCACGCTACAAGACAGACGCTCCTAGTTGCTGCCCTGTAAACAGCTCAACCCAGCAGCCTCAGAATCGAGCAACGGCCATTATTCCTCTGACTGAGTGGGCACCCAAAGCTAAGTATAGGCTTTAGTAATAGTGGTAGTTTAGTTTGTAGAGTTTATGCATGAGTAGATTTGACTGTGTATAAATAAATGAGCATTGCTTTTGAACTTACTAACTGGTGTATTGAGTCATTGATCAGTATTCGGTTCTGAACCTTGTGGCGGTGTCGAAAGATACCTGGCGACTCTTGAGCAAACGTGATTAAATAGAGGCAAATTAAGAACCAACCAAAAGTTAGCAACACCAGCCCCCTCAGATCTTCAAACTGTCAGGCTGGAACATGTTGGCACTGCCAAGTGGGCACTGCCAGGTTGGCACAGGCTGGCACTGCCAAGTTCACAGTGCTAACTTGGCAGTCCCAACCTGTGCCAGGAAACAGTTTCAAGGAACTGCCCAGGCATAATTCCCCTCCCCCACCACACCGGGGCTATACTTACCATCTTCATAACGCTATTGTGAACATTGCCGAAGTGACGTCACATTGGCAAGGATTGGCAAGGATTGAACATTCAGTGAGGCGGGATCGCATGACAGGTCAGCCCTTTAATATTATTCAACTTCAGTAAAACGTATTTCAATAAGAAACCTCGTTATGCCAGTGGCGAGAGGCGTGGAGAATCGGGAAACACGATCTCGCTGACGAGAACCTTGGGCGGGATTCTCTAAACCCCGCCGGGTCGGAGAATCGCCGGGGATCAGCGTGAATCCCGCCCCCGCCGGCCGCCGAATTCTCCGGCCCCCCAAAAATCCCCCCGTCGTGAATCCCGCCACCCGCCTCGGAGAATGGCGAGGACCGGCGCAACGCTATGGGCCCCGCGGCCACCCGAATTCTCTGCTCCGCGATGGGCCAAGTGGCCGCCCGTTTTCGGCCAGTTCCGCCGGCGTAAATCAAACAATGCCCTTACCGGCGGGACCTGGCTCTGCAGGCAGCCTGCGGAGTCCTCGGGGGGCCGCGGGGGGGGGGGGCTCTGGCCCCGGGGGGGTCCCAACGTTTGCCTGGCCTGCAATTGGGACCCACCGATCTGCGGGGAGGCCTGTGGCATGGGTCCGCCATGGCCAGCGCGGAGAAAACCCCACTGCGCATGCGCTGGGATCACACCAGAACACGCTGATGCTCCCGCACATGCGCCAACTTGCACCGGCCGGCGGAGGCCCTTCGGCGCCAGTTGGCGCGGCGCCCACCCCGCCGGCGCCAGCCTAACCCCTGAAGGTGCGGATGATTACGCACCTTCCGGGCGGCCTGACGCTGGAATGGTTCACGCTACTCTTCGGCGCCGGTACGGCCCACCCCGCCAGATAGCGGAGAATCCCGGCCCTTGTTTCCCGGCCCTTGCAAGATTTTGCGTCCACGTCACCGATTATGTTTCTGGCGAATGCGGGCGAAAATTTGCTCCCATGGTGCTATTTTATAATTTTACAAAACCCAATGCCTTCACCTGTTTGAGACATTGGCCGGAACTTTCTGGTCCTGCCAATGACGAACTCCCGGCTTGTGTTCCCCGGTGGTGGGGGCTCCAAACAATAAGAAACCCCCATTGACAGCGGAGGGACCAGAAGATCCCACAAATGGCAGGCCGCCTCTGCTGCCATGAAACACCCTGCGGACGGCGAGGAGAATCCAGTCCATTGTTGCTGTGCCTTGTTCTTTAAACTCTCACCATGGCATATACAATCACATCGTTTTGGCCTGCAGCATCGACAATTATTAGTCTGAATGGCTGTATCGTCAAACTCCACGGACACAGCCTTTGGTTCTTAATTAAAAGATTGTGCCTGGGTTTTGCATTATTCATGTTGTTTTCTTAAATCAGTATTGGTTATTTTGCGCAGTCTGAACTCTGTAATAGTCTTTGTGATAGGACTAAAGATTTTATAATTTGTTTGGTCTGGTTAACTTTGTCAGGAACAACATTGCCGATTGCTGCAAAACCATCTGGCTTTTAGTTACTGGAAGCTGTGAATTGTAATCCAAGGACAAATCCCCTGTCACATAGCTTCTTATCCCTGGAATTTGTCAATTTCCTTTGTTCTTCTTTAAAGCTAGACACCAAATTGTTATCAAAAACACATTCTGGACAATTCTGTTCAATTTGGTCTCCTGACATTTGTTTTCTTCCATCTCTGCATGTTTATTTTAATGTGCTAGTCCTGGAGAAAAAAATTAACCAACCATAGGGCTCACGAAATGTCCTTGGCAGACAGGATTAGGGAGAATCCCAAGGCATTTTATACGTGTATTAGGAACAAGAGGGTAGCTAGAGAAAGAGTTGGCTCACTCAAGGACAACGGAGGGAAATTATGTACAGAACCAGAGGAAGTAGGTGAGGTCCTTAATGAGTATTTTACATCGGTATTCACAGAGGAGAGGGACATGTTGATTGGTGATAGAACAAAGAACAAAGAAAAGTACAGCACAGGAACAGGCCCTTTGGCCCTCCAAGCCCGTGCCGACCATGCTGCCCGACTAAACTACAATCTTCTACACTTCCTGGGTCCGTATCCCTCTATTCCCACCCTATTCATGTATTTGTCAAGATGCCCCTTAAATGTCACTATCGTCCCTGCTTCCACCACCTCCTCCAGTAGCGGGTTCCAGGCACCCACTACCCTCTGCGTAAAGAACTTGCCTCATACATCTACTCTAATCCTTGCCTCTCGCACCTTAAACCTATGCCCCCTAGTAATTGACCCCTCTACCCTGGGGAAAAGCCTCTGAATATCCACTTTGTCTATGCCCCTCATAATTTTGTAGACCTTGATCAGGTTGCCCCCTCAACCTCCGTCGTTCCAGTGAGAACAAACCGAGTTTATTCAACCGCTCCTCATAGCTAATGCCCTCCATACCAGGCAGCAGTCTGGTAAATCTCTTCTGCACCCTCTAGAAAACCTCCACATCCTTCTGGTAGTGTGGTGACCAGAATTGAACACTGTACTCCAAGTGTGGCCTAACTAAGGTTCCATACAGCTGCAACATGACTTGCCAATTCTTATACTCAATGCCCCGGCCAATGAAGGCAAGCATGCCGTATGCCTTCTTGACTACCTTCTCCACCTGTGTTGCCCCTTTCAGTGACCTGTGGACCTGTACACCTAGATCTCTCTGACTTTCAATACTCTTGAGGGTTCTACCATTCACTGTATATTCCCTACCTGCATTAGACCTTCCAAAATGCATTACCTCACATTTGTCCGGATTAAACTCCGTCTGCCATCTCTCCGCCCAAGACTCCAAACAATCTAAATCCTGCTGTATCCTCTGACAGTCCTCATCGCTATCCGCAATTCCACCAACCTTTGTGTCGTCTGCAAACTTACTTATCAGACCAGTTACATTTTCCTCCAAATCATTTATATATACTACAAACAGCAAAGGTCCCAGCACTGATCCCTGCGAAACACCACTAGTCACAGCCCTCCAATTAGAAAAGCATCCTTCCATTGCTACTCTCTACCTTTTATGACCTAGCCAGTTCTATATCCACCTTGCCAGCACACCCCTGATCCCATGTGACTTCACCTTTTGTACTAGTCTACCATGAGGGACCTTGTCAAAGGCCTTTCTAAAGTCCATATAGACAACATCCACTGCCCTACCTGCATCAATCATCTTTGTGACCTCCTCGAAAACCTCTATCAAGTTAGTGAGTCACAACCTCCCCGTCACAAAACCATGCTGCCTCTCACTAAACATCCATTTGCTTCCAAATGGGAGGAGATCCTGTCTCGAAGAATTCTCTCCAGTAATTTCCCTACCACTGACGTAAGGTCACCAGCCTGTAGTTCCCTGGATTATCCTTGCTACCCTTCTTAAACAGAGGAACAACATTGACTATTCTCCAGTCCTCCGGGACATCACCTGAAGACAGTGAGGATCCAAAGATTTCTGTCAAGGCCTCAGCAATTTCCTCTCCAGCCTCCTTCAGTTTTCTGGGGTATATCCCATCAGGCCCTGGGGACCTATCTACCTTAATATTTTTCAAGATGCCCAACACCTCGGGCGAGATTTTCCACTCCCGCGCCGGTTGGGAGAATCGCCTGGGCCGCCAAAATTTCCCGGGCCGCCGGTCCGACGCCTTCCCGCGATTCTCCCAAGCAGCGGGAACGTCCCGGTCGAGTTTCGCGGGCCGGAGAATCGTTGGAGACACCAAAAATGGCGATTCTCCGGCACCCCCGCTATTCTCAGGCCCGGATGGGCCGAACGGCCAGGCCAAAACGGCGGGTTCCCCCGGCGCCGTCCACACCTGGTCGCTGCCGTCGGGAACAGTGCGCGAACGCTGGGGGGGTGGCCTGCGGGGGGGGGGAGGGGGGATCCTGCACCGGGGGTACCTCAAATGTGGGGTGGCCCGCGATCGGTGCCCATCGATCGTCGGGCCGTCCTCTCTGAAGGTGGACCTCCTTCCTTCCGCAGCCCCGCAAGATCCGTCCGCCATCTTCTTGCGGGGCGGACTTAGAGAGGACGGCAACCACGCATGCGCGGGTTGGCGCCGGCCAACCTGCGCATGCGCGGGTGACGCCAGTTATGCCGCGTCATCTATGCGGCGCTGCCTTTACACGGCGACAAGGCCTGCCGCGTGTAGATGACGTGCCCCCGATCCTAGCCCATTGTCGGGGCCTGACTCGTTCACGATCGGGGCCGTTTTGCGCCGTCGTGAACCTCGACGGCGTTCACGACAGCGTGGGCATTTTGGCGCGGGAGTGGAGAATCTCGCCCATGTCTTTTTGGATCTCAATGTGACCCAGGCTATCTACACATCCTTCTCCAGACTCAACATCTACCAATTCCTTCTCTTTGGCGAATACTGATGCAAAGTATTCATTTAGTACCTCGCCCATTTCCTCTGGCTCCATACATAGATTCCCTTGCCTATCCTTCAGTGGGCCAACCATTTCCCTGGCTACCCTCTTGCTTTTTATGTACGTGTAAAAAGCCTTGGGATTTTCCGTAACCCTATTTGCCAATGACTTTTCGTGACCCCTTCTAGCCCTCCTGACTCCTTGCTTAAGTTCCTTCCTACTTTCCTTATATTCCACACAGGCTTCGTCTGTTCCCAGCCTTTTAGCCCTGACAAATGCCTCCTTTTTCTTTTTGACAAGGCCTACAATATCTCTCGTTATCCAAGGTTCCCGAAATTGCGGTATTTATCCTTCTTCCTCACAGGAACATGCCAGTCCTGAATTCCTTTCAACTGACAGTTGAAAGCCTCCACATATCAGATGTTGATTTACCCTCAAACATCCACCCCCAATCTAGGTTCTTCAGTTCCTGCCTAATATTGTTATAATTAGCCTTCCCCCAATTTAGCACATTCATCCTAGGACCACTCTTATCCTTGTCCACCAGCACTTTAAAACGTACTGAATTGTGGTCACTGTTCCCGAAATGCTCCCCTACTGAAACTTCTACCACCTGGCCAGGCTCATTCCCCAATACCAGGTCCAGTACAGCCCCTTCCTAGTTGGACTGTCTACATATGGTTTTAAGAAGCCCTCCTGGATGCTCCTTACAAACTCTGCCCTGCCTAAGCCCCTGGCACTAAATGAGTCCCAGTCAATATTGGGGAAGTTGAAGTCTCCCATCACCACAACCCTGTTTTTTTTACTCTTTCCCAAAATCTGTCTACCTATCTGCTCCTCTATCTCCCGCTGGCTGTTGGGAGGCCTGTAGTAAACCCCCAACATTGTGACTGCACCCTTCTTATTCCTGATCTCTACCCATATACCCGCTGTGTTCAGCAACTTCACCCTGTCTGCTCTGCCTCAGAGCCATACTGTCCCTATTCCCTAGTTCTCCCTCAATGCTCTCACCTTCTGACCTATTGCCCCCGTGCCCACCCCCCTGCCATACTAGTTTAAACCCTCCCGTGTGACACTAGCAAACCTCGCGGCCAGGATATTTATGCCTCTCCAGTTTTGATGCAACCCGTCCTTCTTATATAGGTCACACCTTCCCCGGAAGAGCTCCCAGTAGTCCAGATAACGGAAACCCTCCCTCCTACACCAGCTGTTTAGCCACGTGTTTAGCTGCTCTATCTTCCTATTTCGAGCCTCACTGGCACGTGGCACAGGGAGTAATGCCGAGATTACAACCCTAGAGGGCCTGTCTTTTAACTTTCTGTTTAGCTGCCTGAACTCCTGCTGCAGGACCTCATGCACCCTTCCTGCCTATGTCATTAGTACCAATATGGGCAACGACCTCTGCCTGTTTGCCCTCCCCCTTCAGGATGCCCTCTACCCGTTCGGAGACATCCTGGACCCTGGCACCAGGGAGGCAACATACCATCCTGGAGTCTCTTTCACGAACACCGAAGCGCCTATCTGTGCCCCTGACTATCGAGTCCCCTATGACTATTGCTCTTCTGCGCTTTGACCCTCCCTTCTGAGCATCGGAGCCAGCCGTGTTGGCACTGCTCTGGCTGCTGCTGTTTTCCCCTGATAGGCTATCCCCCCCCCCCCCCCCCCCGACAGTATCCAAAGGGGTATACCTGTTTGAGAGGGGGACAACCACAGGGGATTCCTGCATTGACTGGCTGCCCTTTCTGGTGGTCACCCATTTCTCTGCCTGCACTTTGGGTGTGACCACATTTATATAACTGCTATCTATGACGCTTTCCGCCACCTGCATGCTCCTAAGTGCATCCAACTGCTGCTCCAACCGAACCATGCGGTCTGTGAGGAGCTCCAGTTGGGTGCACCTTCTGCAGATGAAGCCATCCGGGATGCTGGAAGCCTCCCAGACCTGCCACATCTCACAGTCAGAGCACTGCACTCCTCTAACTGACATTGCGTCAATTAATTAGTAAATTAAAGATAAAAGTTTTTTTTTAAAGTTACTGTTAACTATATGTTTCCTAGCACTGGATTTCTACTATAAATGTGAAAGCTAAATACAGTACTCTCTGATCTCTGGCTTAGATACCCCTCTAAATTATAATTAAGTAATTATGTTTAATTAGTTTACCAATGCTTAATCTTTTAAATTTCGTGTAGATTCCCAACCAGCCAATCAGGTCACAGCTTTGCTGTGATGTCACTTCAGTATCCCCCCCCCCCCCCCCCCCCACACACACACACAATTTGAAACGGTAATAAAAGTAAAAATGAGTAAAAATCTCTTACTTACCTTCTGAGGGTCTCAGATGCTCTCAGGTTCTCTCCCTGCTGATTAACAGTTACAGGCCAGAAGAAAGAGAGAGAACAAAACAGTAGGGAAAAAGCACCTTCTCCCACTCTGCACCAAATTACCTCACTGCACCAAATTACCAAGTTTCAAATTCCCACTCTGGATGTGTCTCACTCACTCAGGTTGTGTCTCTTTGACCTGCGCAACGCTTACTGAGTGCGCTTTCTGTCTGTCTTTTATTCAGACTTCAGGATGACTCACACTACTTAAACTTCAAAGAGAAGAATACAATGTGTACCTTTGTGCCCCTAAACAGGCCTGAGGTGACTGCCAGATAACTGCCTCTCAGCAATTAGGGTGGGGGCAGCTTCAGCCAATCAGACACTAATCTACACTGCACTTTTAACTGAAAAACAGCAGAAATAGATTTACCACTTACCTTTCCTGGTTACCTCACTGCACCAAATTACCAAGTTTCAAATTCCCACTCTGGATGTGTCTTACTCACTCAGGCTGTGTCTCTTTGATTTGCGCAATGCTTACTGAGTGCACTTTCTGTCTGTCTTTTATACAGACTTCAGGATGACTCACACTAAAACGTCAAAGAGAAGAATACAATGTGTACCTTTGTGCCCCTAAACAGGCCTCAGGTGACTGCCAGATAACTGCCTCTCAGCAATTAGGGTGGGGGCAGCTTCAGCCAGTCAGACACTAATCTACACTGCACTTTTAACTGAAAAACAGCAGAATTAGATTTACCACTTACCTTTCCTGGTTACCTCACTGCACCAAATTACCAAGTTTCAACTTCCCACTCTGGATGTGTCTTACTCACTCAGGCTGTGTCTCTTTGACCTGCGCAACGCTTACTGAGTGCGCTTTCTGTCTGTCTTTTATACATACTTCAGGATGACTCACACTACTTAAACGTCAAAGAGAAGAATACAATGTGTACCTTTGTGCCCCTAAACAGGCCTCAGGTGACTGCCAGATAACTGCCTCTCAGTAATTAGGGTGGGGGCAGCTTCAGCCAATCAGACACTAATCTACACTGCACTTTTAACTGAAAAACAGCAGATGTCTCAGAGGGATGTGTAAACACTTTAGAACAGATCGTTATTACAAGGGAGGAAATGTTAGGTGTTTTAAAAAGCATTATGGTAGACAAATCCACACAGCCAGGTGGCATCTATCCCAGATTACTGAGAGAGACAAGAGATAAAATCACTGGGCCTCTGACAGAAATCTTTGTGTCCTCGTTGGCCTGAGGTGAGATCCCAGAGGATTGGAGGATAGCCAATGTCGTACCATTATTTAAGAAGAGTTGCAAGGGTAATCCGGGTAACCTGATGTCAGTGATAATGAAATTGTTGGAAAAGATTCTGAGAGATAGGATCTATGCATATTTGGAAATGAATGGTCTTATTAATGACAGACGGCATGGTTTTGTACGAGGGAGGTCATGCGCGTGATTCTCCGAAATGGAGACAGAGTGTTCGCACCATCGTGAACGCCGTCGTGTTTCACGACGGCACGAAACGGGCGCGGGCAGTAGCGATTCTGACACCCACAGGGGGCCACGCCGCTCCAGCCTCCCGTCCCAGCGCCGAATGGAGCCGCACCAACCCGCGCATGCGCAGTTGGGCCACGCCAACCCGCGTATGCGCGGAGGGGGACTCGCTCAGCCCGCCAACCCCGACGCAACATGGCGTGGGGGTTCAGGGGCCGGCCACGTAATCAAATAGGGCCGGGGCTGGAAAGGCCGGCCCGCCAATCGGTGGGCCCCTATTGCGGGCCAGACCCCATCGGAGGCCCCCATGGGGAAGAAGCTCTTTTCCCCGCTCCGCAGGCTGCCTCGGGACCCGACGCGCAGAGTTCCCCCGGCTGCGAGCAGGTGTGAACGGCGCCGGCGGGACTCTGCCATTTCCGCGCTGCCGCTCGGCCCATCTAGGCTGGAGAATCGTCGGCCTACCGCAGACAGCGGCCCACGACCAACACTGCACCAAACGCGCCAGCGCAAAAGGCGCCGATTCTCTGCTCCTCAGGGAATCGCCTGCCGCCGTCGGACTGGTGCCGCGGGACAAAATTGAGCGAACGGTGATTCTCCTATACGGCGCAGCATGGGAGAATCGCACCCCATGTCTCACTAATTTGATTGAATGTTTTGAGGAGGTGACAAAAATGATTGCCATGGGGAGGGCTGTGGATGTTGTCTACATGGGCTTTCGTAAAACATTTGATAAGGTCCCTCGTGGCAGGCTGGTGCAAAAGATTAGATCACATGGGGTCAGGGGTGAACTAGCTGGATGGTTCCAGAACTGGTTTGGCCATAGAAGACAGAGGGTAACAGTGGAAGGGTGTTTTTCCGAATGGAGATCTGTAACTAGTGTTGTTCTGCAGGGATCAGTTCTGGGACCTCTGCTCTTTGTAATATATATAAATGACTTGGAAGAAAACAAAACAATGTTTATTCTATAAACTCAAGTTAATCTTTTTAAAACAAACAGTGAATATCTTAGCAACCAGTAAATCAAATACACCCCCAAAGAATACAACACTAAGTAATCTTTATGCCGTCCTTTTAACATCCAAAGACTTAACAAACCTCCAAACAGGAGCACATTAGGGTTTACATTCAAGACTGAAAACATTTATACTTCTTCTGAATTCACCGAATGATTGATAGATAGTCCTTCATGGCAGAGATCAACAGCAGTGTAGCTCACAGACACACCAAAGCTTTTCTCAAACTGAAACTAAAAAAACAGAAGTGGAGCTCAGCTCCACCCACACTCTGACATCACTCCAGTAACATGAGCAGCTCCATTTCTTAAAGGTACATTTCTTAAACACCCATTTCTTAAAGGGTACTCTCACATGACACCTCCCCCCAAGAAAAAAAATAATCCATCAACTTCAAGATGGTTTCATTTTTCACCTTTTCACCATCCTTTAAGAAATGCACACAGTAAATATACTTTTTGTTTCAAAAAACAACATATGCAAACAGGTACAATAATATAGTCAATTTTTTTCCTTCTTCGTCCTCCAATGGAAATCCTTCATTATTGACAGTCTCGTTGAACAGGAAGGTCTCTGCACGATCCGTCCAATTCTCTACACCTCAGCATTTCACTTTAAAGTCAGATACTTTAGTTCAATCTGATCATAGAGTCCCTTGTAATTCTCCAACACATGCACATTGGTTATCGCAGCTTTCAGGCACTCAAATGCCTGTCAAAAGTCCGTTGTCCATTGAAATTTTCAACGTTTCTTAAGCAAGTCCATCAGTGGAGCAATCATTCTACAAAACTTTTGCACAAATGTTCGATCAAATCCACTCGTGCCAAGAAATCGCATTATTTCCCTTTGTCTCGAGGGTATCGAAAACGCCTCAAGGAAAGTGATTCGGGCTTTTCCAAATTCACTCCAGACGTCGATCGAATAACTCCATCAGATGTTTCAAATATTCTTCCCATGTCTGGCTGAAAATTACCAGATCGTCGATGTATACCGCACAATTGGGTAATCCTGAAACAACTTTGTTAGTTAACCGTTGAAATGTGGCTGGGGCGTTTTTCATGCCAAATGGCATAACTTTGAATTGGTATATACCATCTGGAGTCACAAAAACTGAAATCTCCTTCGCCCTTTCGGATAAAGATACCTGCCAGTAACCCTGAAGTAAATCCAGTTTGGAAATAAAAAGCGATTGTCCCACTTCTCAATGCAATCCTCCAAACATGGGATGGGATAAGAGTCCGTTCTTGTAACTGCATTGACCTTTCTATAGTCCACGCACAACTGTTGGGTACCATCTGGTATAGGCACCATCACTATGGTTGAGCCCCATTGGCTGCAACCCACTTCAATTATGCCATTTTTAAGCATACTTTCAATCTCTTTGTTAACCTGTGCCAATTTTAACGGGTTAAGTCTGTATGGATGTTGTTTGATTGGAACAGCAATTGATTGTATAGCAATTTTAGCACTTCACAATTTATCTCCACAAATTTGCCCATGTGGTATCAATAACTCTTTCAGGTTAGAATCATTAAAACTTCCTCCTTTTTCTCTCCTTCCCTTTCAAAGTACCTTTTAAGCATATTCACATGACACACTCAGTGATTGTTCCTTCTATCTGGTGTTTTTACCACATAATTCACTTCACTTAATTTCCTTTCAATCTGATAAGGTCCACAAAACCTAGCTTTTAAAGGCTCACCTACCACTGGTAACAATACTAAAACTTTATCTCCACTGGCAAAACTAAGAACTTTGGATTTCTTGTCCACTACCCGTTTCATCACATTTTGTGCAACTTTTAAATGTTGTCTAGCCAATTCACCTGCTCTGTTTAATCGTTCCCTAAAATTGACACGTAATCCAATAATGTAATTTCCGATTTCTCACTCACCAATTTTCCCTTAATCAATTTAAGTGGTCCTCTTACCTCATGACCAAAAATTAGTTCAAAAGGACTAAATTTGGTTGACTCATTAGAAGCATCCCTAATTGCAAACAGTACGAATGGAATTCCTTTATCCCAATCCTCTGGATAACCTTGTCAATAAGCCCTCAACATTGTCTTCAATGTCTGATGCCACCTTTCCAACACTCCCTGCGATTCTGGTTGGTACGCAGTTGATTTAAATTGTTTTATTCCTAAGCTATCCATTACTTCTTTGAATAAACTCGAGGTAAAATTTGATCCTTGATCCGATTGTATTTCTGTGGGTAGTCCATATCTCGTAAATAATTTAAGTAACTCCTCCATAATCTTTTTAGCTGTAATATTACGTATTGGTAGGCCTCTGGAAACCTAGTAGACACATCCATTATAGTCAAAAGATATTGATTCCCACTTTTTGTTTTAGGAAGGGGTCCTTCGCAATCAATTAGGACCCTTGTAAAAGGTTCCTGAACTGGAATGGGTATTAAGGGCGCTGGTTTTATCACTGCCTGAGGTTTCCCTATCACTTGACATGTGTGACATGACTGACAAAATTTAACTACATCTTTATGTAGTCCAGGCCAATAAAAATGTTTCCGGATTTTAGCTTGAGTTTTCCTTATCCCCAAATGACCTCCCACTGGTACCTCATGTGCAACTCGCAACACCTCCTTTCTATACCCTACCGGCAATACTACTCGATGAACTTCTGCCCACTTTTCACCTGCTTGCATATGTAAAGGTCTCCATTTTCTTATCAAGACATCACTTTTACGGTAATAACACTCTGGTATACACGGAGATACTTCTTCCGTGTATGCTTTCTGATACATCCGTTTTATTTCTATATCTTTTTGTTCTAACTCTGCCAATTTTCCTGAACTAAAAATATCCGCCTCATCCTCCACCTGTTCTTGTTCTTTTTCAACCATCTGATCAAAAATAGTTTCTGACAATTGCACTTCAACGTCATCTTCACTCTTTGATTTTTCCTCTTGTTTTAACCTGTGACTTTGTGACCTTGTTACTACACAATCCGGAAAAATCCCAGGATATTCGTCCTTCAACACTTCAGTTGTCTGATTTTCCACTGGCTTATCAACCACAGTAGGCATCACTCCCACCTGCGATCCAGCTATATCATTACCCAAGATAAACTGTATTCCTGGACAAGATCGTTTTTCTATTACTCCTACTACCACTTCACCACTCTTCACTGGACTTTCCAACTTTACCTTCTATTATGGAACGCTACTCCTCTCACCCTGAATTCCACATATTACCACCTTTTCTAGCAACATTCTTCCCAAACTACATAACTCCTTATCTCTTACCATTAAAGATTGACTAGCTCCCGTATCTCTTAAAATTGTGACTTCTTTACCTGCTCCTCCTGATACACATGAGTAAACTTTACCCACACAAGTACATTCTTTAAAGAGATCTGGCACCTTCTTATCAATCACCTCTTGATCAGGCTGTACAAACTTTTGCACTTCCTTCGCTTCACTTGAGCTTTCCATTACCACTTTAACAAACCCCACTGTCTTATCCTATTTTACCACATCAGTCTTCCCAATACTTTTCTTCAACCACCAACACTGTGACTTTACATGGCCTAGTTTATTACAGTGAAAACATTTGAAACTTTTCATTTCTTTTCCACCCTCCTGGATTTCTTTTTTAATCTGAGGTACACCCTCCTTATTATCTCCCATCAGATCACCTTTACCTTTACCACTTGAGTATTTCTCATGTCCCCAGTTTCCATCCCTCACAGGCTGAAACTGATGTCGGAAACCAAGCTTTGATTTATGAACTAATTCATAATCATCTGCCATTTCTGCTTCAAATCTCGCAGATTTAACCCTCTGCTCTTCCACATGAGTTCTCACTACATCAGGAATTGAATTTTTAAACTCCTCCAAAAGTATAATTTCTCTGAGAGCTTCATACGTTTGGTCTATTTTCAAAGCCCTTATCCACCTATCAAAATTACTCTGTTTGATCCTTTCAAACTCCATGTATGTTTGACCAAATTCTTTCCTTAAATTTCTAAACCTTTGTCTGTAAGCTTCAGGCACTAGTTCATATGCACTTAAGATGGACTTTTTCACCTCCTCATACGTCCCAGATACCTCCTCCGGAGTGATGCAAACACTTCACTAGCTCTACCTACCAGCTTTGTTTGAATCAGTAATACCCACATGTCCTGTGGCCATTTCATTTGTTTAGCTACCTTCTCAAATGAAATGAAAAAGGCTTCCACTTCCTTCTCATCAAACCTTGGCAATGCTTCGACATATTTAAATAGATCCCCACCAAACCTTCGACTTTGACGCTCTTTCTCACTAACCTCATCACTATCATCCAACTGTACGTTTCCCTTTACGTCTGCCAATTTTAACTGACTGTCATGTTTTAGGGCCATTTTCTGAAGTTCAAACTCTCTCTCTTTATCTTTTTCCCTGTTCTGTATCTCCCTTTCCTTTTCTTTTTGTTCTGCTAGGGCTATTCTTTCTTATCACCTTTCTTGTCTCTCCTTTTCTTTTTTCCTCTCTCTCTCTCTTTCTTTTTCCTCTCTCTCTCTTTCTTATTCAAGCTGCATTAATTCTTTCTCATGTTCCATTTGTTTAATTTGCAACTGACTTTTTGCCATTTCCAATGAGTCAGACTGTATCTCAGGCAACTTTAAATGCTTAGCCACCACCATAATTATCTCATCTTTTCGTATTTTGTCAGGTAATGTTAACTGCAATGTTTTTGCCAAATCTAACAGTCTGCTTTTAGTCCCTGTCCGTAAGGTACTGCGTGTGACCGTCTCCACCCCAAAAACTTCTGAGCGTCTGAAAGAGCTATTGTCCACAACACACTCCCCACATAAACTAAAATACCACACCTGAAAAGCAACCACAATATGCTCACCCCTCACTGTCGTTAAGTTCACTAAGCCAATCCAATAGATAGACTTTTTTCTCCCTCGAGCCCCCAATTGTTATGGGCCAGGGTTTAGAGAATCCCAAAATGTATCATGGAGTTCACCTGACCCACAACTTTTAATAGATTGTGGTATGGGGAGCACCTTGTAAAGCAGAAAATGGTCAACAGCAGTGCAGCTCACAGATAACCCAAGCTTTTCTCAAACTGAAACTAAAAAAACAGAAGTGGAGCTCAGCTCTACCCACACTCTGACATCACTCCAGTAACATGAGCAGCTCCATTTCTTGAAGGTACATTTCCTAAAGGGTACTCTCACATGACATCAGCGGTAGGTTTTTGTGATGGTGCCCAATTCCATGGGCAGGGCATGAAAGCCATTTGTCAGACTCTGCAGGAGAATGATGTTGACTTGCATTGAGGACAGAACGATATTCCTCTCTTCTTCAGTGATATCCATAGATTTGGATTCGATTTGGATTTGATTTATTGTCATGTGTACCGAGGTACAGTGAAAAGTATTGTTCTGCGTACAGTCCAGACAGATTGTTCCATACATGGAAAAACATAGGACATACATAAATACACAATGTAAATATTAGACACAGACATCGAGTGAAGGAATCCCTACAGTGATGAAGAAGGCTATTTGGCCCATCAATCTGCATCAACCCTCTAAAAGAGCACTTTACCTAGTTCCGCTTCCTTGCTACATGCCCGTATTCCTTTGCATTGACCATGGCTAATCCACCTAGCCTGTATATCTTTGGACACTGAGGGGAAATTTTAGCACGGTCAATCCACTTAACCTGCACATCTTTGGACTGTGGGAGAAAACCGGAGCACCCGGAGGAAACCCACGCAGACACGGGGAGAAAGTGCAAACTCCACACAGACAGTAACCCAAGGCTAGAATCAACTCTGGGTCCCTGATGTTGTGTGGCAGCAGTGCAAACCACTGTGCCACCGTGTCTGACTCCTGTCTGACAGAGAGCTGAATGCATCCTTCCAATAAACGGGCTCATGGAGTTTAGAGACGTGGGATGAGCTCTCATCTGCAACTGCCCCCTTCGAGGTCAGGGATCCTGTTTTGTACCTCCAACTAACCTCCAGGGTGCGTTGACATCCTCATCTCTGGAGAAGAGTGGCTGAAATGGGAGGCCTGAGCATTGATGCTGGAGTATGGGGGGGTTTCTTCCAGCAGCAGCACACCTTTTCCGAGTCATCAATCATCATTGTGGGCAGTGGGAAAGTCATAGCATTGCCACTCACACGGCACAGGGATGAAGTGCCGAGTGTGTGGGGGGGTTTGCGGAGCATGGCCCCATAAAATGACAGGGTGACGGTCTGCTTGGGTGAACAAAGTGATGTTTATTTACATTGGCTTTTTTACAGTTGTGCCCTATCTTAACTAGGTGGTTATGCTCACTCGTGCCCTTTAGGTGCCGACAGCCTTGTACTCTTCCTCACCCTCCCACTATATCATGGTGCAGACACACACTGATGGACACACAGTGGGACCAATCAACACACACAACACCGCAGCCAATCACCAGTGAGAGCACACGCACTATAAAGACAGGGGGCATCAGAGTTCCCGCTCATTCGAGTTGCAGCTAGCTAGGAGGACAGAGCTCACAGCCTGCAGCACAGACATTCACCATGTGCTGAGTGCATCGACTGGTTAGGACAAGGCAAAGGTCTTTAGTTAAAGCTAGTATCGTGTTAACCCACAGTCAGAGTATATTAAACAGTTAATGATTCAATAAAATAGTGTTGCACTATTTCAAGTGTTGGTGACCTGTATGTGTTCCACGGATCCAGAACACCCAACACATTATGATACCAGGTGTTGAGGGATACTAGCACTTCTTAGACCTACCTGCAGGTGATCTGTCTTCCGCCAGCATTCCATCATCCTGCAACATGGACAACATCAGCCCGCCGCCGCCGCTCCGCATCGCCGGCAACCTAGGGGCCAACTGGAAGATATTCAAACAGCGCTTCCAGCTCTTCCTTGAGGCCAAAGACAGAGAGGATGCCTCGGATACCAGGAAGATTGCTCTCCTCCTCCCCACGGCCGGAGACCATGCCATCCACATTTTCAATTCTCTCACCTTTGCGGATCATGAAGATAAAACAAAGTTCAAGATGGTCCTCCTCAAGTTTGACACACACTGCAGCGTAGAGGTGGATGAAAGTTTTGAGCGCTACGTGTTCCAATAGCGTTTGCAGGGTAAGGATGAACCTTTCCAATCCTTTCTCACTCACCTCCGCATCCTTGCGCAGTCTTGCAGCTACGGGCCCACCTCCAACTCCATGATACGCGACCAGATCGTTTTCGGTGTTCAGTCGGACCTCCTACGACAGCAGCTCCTCAAAGTAAAGCAGCTCACCCTAGCGACCGCCATTGAGACCTGTGTCTTACACGAAAACGCCACGAGTCGGTATTCCCACATCCAAGTGGCTGAAACGGCGCGGCAAGGTCCCCACGAGGCGGAACGGGTCCAAGTGTTTGAGCAACTCCAGGGCCTCAGCCTGGATGAGGGTGGCCATTTCGCGCTTTTCGCAGACTCACGCGCTTGTGCGCACCAAACGAGGGGACGGCGACGTTGAAGAACGTAATGCGCAGGCGCGCACCACGCACGACCGCACCACGCATGCGCAGTGGCGCAGCGAACGTGCTGACGCTACGATGTGCGGCAACTGTGGCTCGCCCATTTAAAACGGCAATGCCCTGCCAAATCTCGATAATGCCTACGATGTGGCAGTCTTGGCCACTATGCTGCCTTCTGCCGATCAGCTCAGCCTGCCAATTCATATCACTTCAGCCAGCCTCGCAGGAATGTCCGGGCAATTCAACCCACGGTCACCAAGTCCGATGCGGACCTCCCACACAGCAGTGACACCGCGGACCCGAAGGCGCCTTTTCGAGTCGGTATCGTGACAAAAAACAGGGTGTCCCCGAAGCAAAGACACTAGCCGCTGTCGGTATACAGCATCGATCCAGACGATGAGTGGTGTGCCACCCTGACGGTCAACCGGTCCCAAATACGATTCCACCTGGACACTGGTGCCTCCGCCAATCTCATGGCGCGGCCTGACTTCCAAAGCCTTCGTGTCAATCCAGCCATCCTTCCATCAGTCTGCCAGCTAGTGGATTATAATGGCAATGTCATTCCTGTTAGCGGCTCGTGCCAACTTGAAGTGACGCACAGGTCACGCAAAGCCATCCTTCCTTTTGAAATGGTGGGCTCCTCGAAAGACAACCTGCTTGAGCGCAGGCATGCAAGCTGTTGAACCTAGTTCAGAGAGTTCACTCTCTCTCCTGCTGACGTGTCTGCCTTTCAGGACACTGACTTCAGGGCGCAGCTCGACGCCATCGTCGACCAGCACCACGACGTCTTCGAAGGCATGGGCACGCTCCCATACACCTACAAGATCTTATTGAAATAGAATGCCACGCCTGTGGTGCACGCACCTCGCAAGGTCCCAGCACCCCTTAAGGACCACCTCAAGCAGCAGCTGCAGGACCTCCAGGACCAAGGAGTGATTTCCAGAGTCACGGAACCAACCGACTGGGTCAGTTCCATGGTATGTGTAAAAAAGCCTTCCGGCGAATTGAGAATTTGCATTCATCCCAAGGATCTGAATCGTAATATCATGAGGGAGCATTATCCAATTCCCAAGCGCGAAAAGATCACATGCAAGATGGCTCGCGCCAAGCTCTTTATCAAACTCGACGCCTCGAAAGGATTCTGGCAAATCCAGTTCGACAAATCCAGCAAGAAACTGTGTACATTTAATACCCCCTTTGGCAGATATTGTTACAACAGGATGCCGTTTGGGATCATATCTGCTTCAGAAGTATTCCATAGGATCATGGAACAAATGATGGAAGGCATTGAAGGTGTTTGCGTCTATGTCGACGACATAATCATTTGGTCCACCACCCCACAGGAGCATGGCAGTCGCCTCCAGCACGTATTCAAACGCATACGGGAGCAGGACCTACGCCTCAACAGGGCCAAATGCTCTTTTGGTCAGACGGAACTCAAGTTCCTCGGGGACCACATCTCCCAATTGGGTGTGGGGCCAGATGCGGACAAGGTGGCTGCTATCACAGCCATGAAAACGCCAGAGGAAAAGAAGGTGGTCCTCCGATTTCTGGGCATGGTCAACTTTTTAGGGAAGTTCATCCCTAACCTCGCCTCTCATACCACGGCTCTCAGGAACCTGGTCAGGAAGACGACAGACTTCCAATGGATCCCTGCCCACGAGCGCGAACGGAGAGAACTCAAAACCAAACTCACCACGGCCCCGGTTTTAGCTTTCTTTGATCCAGCGAAAGAGACCAAAATGTTGACCGATGCCAGCTAATCCGGCATTGGGGCAGTGCTCCTGCAACGTGATGAGGCCTCATCATGGGCCCCCGTTGCATATGCGTCACGTGCCATGACCCCCACGGAGCAGCGCTACGCGCAGATAGAAAAGGAGAGCCTGGGCCTTCTGACCGTTGTGGTTAAGTTTCACGATTATGTGTTCGGACTTCCTCAATTCACCATCGAGGCCGACCATCGCCCGCTGGTCAATATAATACAGAAAGACTTGAACGACATGACGCCTCGCCTCCAGCGTATTCTTCTCAAGCTCCGGCGATATGACTTCCAGCTGGTGTACACCCCAGGCAAAGACCTCATCATTGCCGACGTTCTCTCCAGGGCAGTCAACACTCTATGTGACCCAGCGGGATTCGTCTGCCAGGTTGACGCCCATGTGGCCTTCATGGCCTCCAATCTACCTGCCACGGATGAACGCCTCGTCCACATTCGCCGCGAGACGGCGGCTGACCCTTTGCTACAGCATGTCATGCGCCACCTAACGACGGGTGGCTCAAGGGCCAATGCCCTCAGTTCTATAACGTCAGAGATGATCTGGCGGTAGTAGACGGGGTACTCCTGAAACTGGACCGCATTGTCATCCCGCATAGCATGCGCCAGCTAGTCCTGGAACAGCTACACGAGGGCTATCTTGGCATGGAAAGGTGCCGCCAACGGGACCGAGAGGCAGTGTATTGGCCCGGCATCAATGACGACATCGCCAACACAGTGCTCAACTGCCACACTTGTCAGTGCTTCCAGCCAGCCCAACCACGCGTGACCCTGCAGCCCCATGAGTTGGTCACGTCACCTTGGACCAAGGTGGGCATCGACCTGTTCCACGCGCAGGGCAGAGACTATGTCCTGATTGTGGACTATTTTTCAAACTACCCGGAGGTGATACGGTTGCACGACATCACATCGTCAGCAGTAATCCGTGCCTGTAAGGACACCTTTGCTCGACACGGCATCCCACTCACTGTGATGTCGGACAATGGCCCCTGCTTCGCAAGCCAGGAATGGACCAACTTTGCCAGGCGGTACAATTTTGCACATGTGACATCCAGTCCCCTGTACACCCAATCCAATGGCAAAGCGGAGAAGGGCTTCCACATAGTCAAGCGGCTCCTCTGCAAGGCTACCGATGCGGGGTCCAATTTCTACCTCGCCTTGCTGGCTTATCTCTCCACCCCACTGTCCACTGGCCTGTCGCCAGCCCAGCTGCTCATGGGTCGCACCCTGAGGACGACGGTGCCGTCCATTCATTTCCCAGACCTCGACCACGTTCCGATCCTTCGACAGATGCAGCTGTCTCGTGCACAGCACAAGGCGGCTCGTGACTCCCATGCAGCTGATCTCCCTGCTCTGGCTCCAGATGACAACATCCGCATCCATCTTCCGGATGGTGGCTGGTCTGCAACTGCTGTGGTCCTTCGGCAGGTGGCCCCCACCCCCGCTCGTTCCTGGTTCGTCTACCGGATGGCTCCATTCTGCGCCGCAATCGACGTGCCCTTCGTCTCGTTCCGCATTCGCTACGTGATCCTCCACTGTCGCCTCGCCCTCCTGCTGACCCTGCCATGGACTATGCAGAGATTCCGGTCACTCTGCATCCTCCTCACTCTGACGCAGTCCAGCCCACTCCTCAGCCGTCGGCTCCCGACCCACCCTTGAAGCGGTCAACCAGAATTCGTCGCCCACCTCAGAGACTTAATTTGTGAACTTTGTGGACTTATGGACTTTCTGGTTTGTTCTGTTCTTCCGTTTAATCATTTACGTGGTTTGTATATAGTGTTCACCTCATTATTCTTGTGACACACTGTATTTCTGCACCAGGTGCACCTTCCCTGTAAATAGCTTAGTTTTTATATATACAGTCCTGTAAATATTTCGCACACACATAGTCAGGGATATTCTCACCATACACTATTTATTGCCACGCAGGTACATTTTTTATAAAATGGGGGATGTCATAATATACACCAGTATATCATGGTGCAGACACACACTGATGGACACACAGTGGGACCAATCAACACACACAACACCGCAGCCAATCACCAGTTAGAGCACATGCACTATAAAGACAGGGGGCATCAGAGTTCCCGCTCATTCGAGCTGCAGCTAGCTAGGAGGACAGAGCTCACAGCCTGTAACACATACATTCACCATGTGCTGAGTGCATCGTCTGGTTAGGACAAGGCAAAGGTCTTTAGTTAAAGCTAGTATTGTATTAACCCACAGTCAGAGTATGTTAAACAGTTAATGATTCAATAAAATAGTGTTGCACTATTTCAAGTGTTGGTGACCTGTATTTGTTCCACGGATCCAGAACACCCAACACATCAGGTGTATGCCCAGGATACACGGCTGAAGTTGAGGGGGTCTGCTGTCTTCAACACCCTGTTCCCTGCGATGACTTTTCCATGAGTCCCTTGGGGGGCCTAGGCTTGAAGATCTGGGACTACTTTCGGGCAGCAATGCGACCCTCCTCGGTGTTCGGGGCTGGAAGTGTGAGATCCAGAAGCCCTGCCGTCCTCTGGAGCTGAGATTTGTTGATTCCCATCAGTGCCAGAACCTTGCATTTGAAGCCCTGCACTATGGAGCTCATGCCCTCAGCGATGGAGGTCATGAACTGAGCCATTAAGTGGACATCCCTTGTCATGGAGTTCACTTCCCTCACCAAGGTCTCCACTGCAGATGGCGCCCTTGCAGTGTTGGCCTCATTGCGTTGCATTGATGGCAGCATCTCCTCGCTCAGAAGGTGATTGGACTCTTCCAGTTGAACTTTCAGACCAAGAATGGATGGTGTCATCCTTTCCTGAGTCTCTCAACTTTTCCTTTGCAATTCCATTAGCTCTGGGTTGACTGGACCCAGAGCAACATCATCCGCCAGGGGCTCAGTGGAGTCCTGGACTCCAGCATCACTCCGAGTTCCGGATCCCTAGGACATTCCTGCCTCCAGCTGCTGCAGATCATCAGCTGTAAGACGCTCACCATTGAGTGGCACAGAAGCCTGCCTACTACTTAATCCCACCGAGGTGTGAATATCTGAGTTGGTGGAGGGTGCGGGTGACAGATGTGATGCCTCCTTGATGGTTGTGCCTGGAAAGTTCCCCTCTGAGATGCTGAGATCTGTGCTTCCTATAGGGCACAAAGATGGTCCGGGTTTCTCTTCTAATTGCAGTGCAAGGGAAGGGAGATGGCATTAGTACATCACGGGGAATAAATGACGCAACATATTCACACGAGGCTTTAGGAATGACTGTCTGTCCTTAGGGTTCTCATTTTTGTTCACTGCCCCACTTCTCCATTGGCACAGATGCAGCCCTGTTCCTCCCAGGCCAGCTCAAGGTCTTTTTCCTTATGTTGGTGAGGGTGCGACGCTCCCCCATGGCTCCGAGTGGCTGTGCCCTCTCATGCTGGTCGTGCTCGATTTTGTCCTACGGAGCTATAGATGGGGAGAGTGTAGATGGGAGTCCTGCCAATTCAGATGGTGGAGGAGTGGCATGCGTGGGACCTGAGTGAGGTCAGTGATGTGAGGAGCAGAGTTGAGACTGGGGAGGGGGGGCACCAAGGGGCTTTGCGGGAGGGAAAAAGAGCCTTATGACAGATGGCTAACCTGAGAGGTGGGTGTGTGGGAGATCACCTTGGAGGTGTGGGGGTCCATTCGAAGACTGGAGGTGGACGTCTTACCCTGGCCACATGAAGAAGGTCATTCATTTTCTTATGGCATGTTGCCCCTCCTCTTCTGCAGTGAGCTGGCACTAACTAAATCAAGCAGAGGTGGCCACATTTACTGCTAGGTCTCTTACTGGAGTGCAGGTACAGGATGTTGCTCTCCATCCAAAAGTCTGGTGATGGTTCCCTCTGTGAATCTTGGTGCAGGATTTCTGGATGACATCCCCTCGAATATAACTGGAACAAGTGCTGGGGAGGCGTTTATGTGGAGCTCCCCAGTGATTGTGATGATTAACTCTCCCTGGGGCGAGTGAATCAGCGGGTGGCTACCAAGAGCGTGGAAAAAAAAACTTTTGTTTAAGGGGCTCGGAATTCCATGGGAAATCCTGCTTTTCTCACCGGAACTGATCCTTTGTCATTTTGTGGTAAGATTCCACCCTACAACTTTGCCAATGGCGTGAAGGTCCAACAGCTGAACTTGGAATGACATTGAGGCTTGGGGCTGACGAGTGGCAGGTAATTCGTACACCACAAAGGTGAAAGGCAAGGATTATCTTCAACAAGAGAAAGCCCGACCATCCCCTAGTGTCAAAATCACCATTGGCCCAAAGTAAATTTGAACTGCCAAAACAGCACTGTATCTGTAAGAACAGTGCAGAGCTGGGTACTCTGTGACAAGTGTCGCACATTTCCAATCCCTCAAATCCTCTCTCCCAATTAAAGAATTCACGTCAGGTCAATGATGAAATAATCATCATCGGTCTCGATGTGTGAAACTGCAATAGCATAAAGAAGCTCAGTGTAACCCAGGATAGCACAACCTGCTTGATCGGTGCCCACTGACATTGGACTCCATGTCCACCTTCTCCATCACAAGCCTATTATCGCCTCAATATCTATTACCTACAGGAAACTTTGCAGCATTTACCAAGTTTACTTCTTTGCTATTTTTACCAGGGAAAAGCTCTGCAATATTGCAAGAATGGCGCCACATTCAACTTCCCTTTTAAGTCCCACTTCATCTTGATTTTATTATTCAGAATTAATATCCTGCAATTCCCTCCCTGTCAGAATTGTGGGAGCATCATCACCACAAGCACTGCATTGGTTCAAAAAGGTTCACCAGCACCACCTTCTCCAGGCAATCACCTGAAATCAACGTCCTCTGGTTCTCACCCACTGGCAACAGAATCAGTTTTTCCTTCTATATGCTGTCAAGACCCCCTTATCATTTTGAACAACGATCAAACATCCCCAAATTCTCCAATCTATGCATATAACTGAAGTTCCTCATCCCTGAAACTATTCTTGTGAATCTTCCTGAAGTATGGACAGAATTGGACACAATACTCCAGTTGATGCCAAACCAGTGTTTTCTAAAGGTTCATCATCACTTCCTTGTTTTTGTACTCTCTGCCTCCACTTATAAAGGCCAAATCAACTGCTTTCTCAACTTGCCCTGCCACTTTCGAAGCTCAGTTCACATGTACCCACAGGTCCCGCTTCCCATGCATGCCTTTCAGAAATCTCCCTTTATTTTATGTTGCGCTTCTTGTTGCTCCCACCAAAATGAATCACTTCACACTATTCTGCATTCAATTTTCTCTGCCACGTGTTCACCAATTACACCAGCCTGTCTATGGCCTCTTGAAGTTTAACATTACAACATTTGCTTTTCTAATTGGAGGGCTGTGACCAGTGGTGTTCCACAGGGATCAGTGCTGGGACCTTTGCTCTTTGTAGTATATATAAATGATTTGGAGGAAAATGTAACTGGTCGGATTAGTAAGTTTGCAGACGACACAAAGGTTGGTGGAATTGCGGATAGCGATGAGGACTGTCTGAGGATACAGCAGGATTTAGATTGTTTGGAGACTTGGGCGGAGAGATGGCAGATGGAGTTTAATCCGGACAAATGTGAGGTAATGCATTTTGGAAGGTCTAATGCAGGTAGGGAATATACAGTGAATGGTAGAACCCTCAAGAGTATTGAAAGTCAAAGAGATCTAGGAGTACAGGTCCACAGGTCATTGAAAGGGGCAACACAGGTGGAGAAGGTAGTCAAGAAGGCATACGGCATGCTTGCCTTCATTGGCCGGGGCATTGAGTATAAGAATTGGCAAGTCATGTTGCAGTTGTATAGAACCTTAGTTAGGCCACACTTGGAGTGTAGTGTTCAATTCTGGTTGCCACGCTACCAGAACGATGTGGAGGCTTTAGAGATGGTGCAGAAGAGATTTACCAGAATGTTGCCTGGTATGGAGGGCATTAGCTATGAGGAGCGGTTGAATAAACTCGGTTTGTTCTCACTGGAACGAAGGAGGTTGAGGGGAGACCTGATAGAGGTCTACAAAATTATGAGGGGCATAGACAGAGTGGCTAGTCAGAGGCTTTTCCCCAGGGTAGAGGGGTCAATTACTAGGGGGCATAAGTTTAAGGTGAGAGGGGCAAGGTTTAGAGTAGATGTACGAGGCAAGTTTTTTACGCAGAGGGTAGTGGGTGCCTGGAACTCGCTACCGGAGGAGGTGGTGGAAGCAGAGACGATAGTGACATTTAAGGGGCATCTTGACAAATACATGAATAGGATGGGAATAGGGGGATATGGACCCAGGAAGTGTAGAAGATTGTAGTTTAGTCGGGCAGCATGGTCGGCAGGGGCTTGGAGGGCCGAAGGGCCTGTTCCTGTGCTGTACATTTCTTTGTTCTTTGTTCTTTGTTCTTTGTACTACCCTTATTTTTACAGCAAAACTGAGTCCATTGTCAACTCCCACAAGAAAAACAGTGTAGTAAATATTTTCATTCGTACACACAGCATTCTGCAATATTTACAGCATAGGAACATGCCATTCAATGCAACAGGTTCATGCTGGTGATTATGGTCCACATGAACCACCTCACATTCTTCTTAATCTAATGCTATCAAGATACGTTTTTAATCTTTTCTACCTTTCTTGTTCCTCCTTAAATACAGAAAAAGCAACACAGAATCGTTCAGAAAATATTTTGCGAATCTTCCCATCGACCTTGGGCCTCTGTTTCAAAAACTGCCGTTTGATTTACTTTAAATTTGAAAAAATTGGGCAATCTAGCTGAATAATGTAATTGGCAAATTTGCTCATTAAAAATAGTTCATTGAGTAAGGTTTTGATTTACCATCATTTGTCTAAAAATGAATCTAAATGTATTTTGTAATATAAATTTTCTTTCAAGGAATTAATATCCTTAGCAGGAATCCTTTCATAATACACTGTCAAAGGTGATGAGAAGTTGCACAGAAGGTGAGATGGTTTCTTTAAAGAAATAATTTAGGCATAAACGGGGACTATTAAACTCTGTGTAAAAGTGATTTTCTAACTGAACACAGGAAAATGAGATAGTAGATTATGTCGGATAGTTCTCTAAGCAGACTGTCAATGTCATTTGGCAGAATGTGTCATCACTGGAACATTCAAACAAGAACCAAGATGTAAGCTCACTGTTCCTGAGAAGGGTGTACTCTGTTAGATCCTTCCAGCACACCCAGAGTTTCACCCACTCTTCACATTGCCCTCGAGGTGGTGCTGGTGGGGGAAAGACCATGGATCACCTCCTTATGGAATAATGTGCCTTTGCAAAAAGGTTCTGAAAGAGATGCAGGCCGGGATTCTCCGACCCCACGCCGGACCGGCGAGAATCGTGCCACGGCGCCCCAATGCCGGCTCACCGATTCTGCAGCGCCGATTCTCGGGAACCCGCGGGATCGCCGACGCGCCGGTCGGGGGCCGTTGAAAATTGACTCCCCCCCGGCGATTGTCAGGGCCCCCAGTGCTGTTTTGGCAGTTCAAATTTACTTCTGGCCAATGGTGATTTTCACACGAGGGGATGGTTTGGCTTTCTCTTGTTAAACTTCAAGTCCCACCGGCATGGGGTCACGTATGGTCCCATGCAGTGGGACCTGGAAGTTCTGTGTGCGGGGGCCATCCTGGTGAGGGGGCAGGGGTATCCAATCCCGGGAAGGGGGGGGAGGGGGGTCCACGGTGGCCTGGCCCACGATCGGGGCCTACCGTTCGGCGGGTGGGCTGGTTCCGTGGGGGCCGATGTTCCTCCACGCCGGGCCCCTGTAGGGCTCTTCCATATTGCCCGGGGGCCGGCACGGAGACGGAAGCCCACGCGCATGCGCGGAATAATGCCGGCCGTAACGCACACGCACGAACTCGCGCCGGCTGTGCTGCGCTGGCTGGAGCTGCGGAGACCACTTCGGCGCCGACCTAGCGTCTAGGAAGGGGAGCATACCTGATGATCGAGGACCGTTGACGCCGGAGTGGTTGGCGCCGCTTTTCACGCCGCTGTCAGAACTTGGCCGCGGGATTGGAGAATCCCGGCCGCAGTGTTTCATGTTTTTACAATGATATAAAGGCACCAGTCATTCAAGGGATTATGTAAACACATTGTGGGTTGTTAATTTGGACTAGGCAAATAAGAATATACATACATGTATAGAAGCTTGAAGACATCAGCAGCAGAGTTGTGCATGCTGTGTTCAGCTCCCAGGCCAAAGTGAAACTGAGGCTGGATCACATGGCATACCTTCCTTCTGCACCGGCTGTTGGAAAGAGCAACTTACTTAAGCCCACATATCCACCCTATCCCCATAACCCAGTAACCCCACCTAATCTCTTTGGACACAAAGGGTAATTTAGCATGGCCACTACACCTAACCTGCACATCTTTGGACTGTGGGAGGAAACCGGAGCACCCGGGAGGAAACCCACGCAGACACGGGGAGAACGTGCAGACTCCGTACAGACAGTGGCCCAAGCCGGGAATCGAACCCGGGTCCCTGGTGCTATGAAGCAACAGTGCTAACCACTGTGGTACCGTCCAGCCCATGCTCTTGTTTAGCTACCATCACATAAGGGTATAGGACTGGTGAATCTATGGGTCTCTAAAATATAGAGGTACTCTTATGGTGGACATGGACCTTGCTATGGTAACTTTGTCTGGAGGTTTCTTTACTTGCTCACAGTGATCTGTGTCATTGTCATTCTTGGATGCTTTTCCTGGCTGCACTTGGGATCTTGTCCTCGATGAACTGGGCTGTACCGCGGTTGAGTTGTTCGAATGGATTTGATTTGTTTTCACCATTGTGCCGTGTAATGGCCTCATAAGACTTTGGTGCTGAATGAATCCCTGTCAACTCGGCTGCTTGCTACAAATCCTCTGTGGGGTCTTGGTTGCAAATTTTTTGTAACTGCATTTTCCTCATGTACATTGGTCATCTTCTCTTGCAGCTTTGAAAGTTACTTTCTTCTTTTTGAGAGAGTAGAATGGGTAAGAGTAGATAAATTGGTAAGTACTAATCTGCTGATCATAAACTCTGCCAGTGGTGGAATAGATGCACTTAAAGGTGTTGCTCTCCAGTAAAATATTGCAATGTGTAGATCTTGCTTGGCTTGTCTACATTTGAGAATTAGGGATTTCACTGTGTGAATCCTTCATTCAGCTAGGCCATTCGAACAAGAATAATGAGAAGGATCGGTGTGATCGATAATCCACTTCTCACCCACATTCTGGAATAGTTTACAAATATAAATGACCTCTGAAAGCACACTAAACCAACTGAAAATAGCTCTCAGAGTGTGCACAACAATTGTGTTTCACATATTGTGCAATTGTTGAATAATGGGGTGCTTGGTAAAAATAGTCGACGGTGACAATAAATTTAGTGTCATGGACATGAAGAGGACAGTTGTGACAGATGGTTGGGAACTTCATGCGGAATCAGTGGTTCTTTGTGCTGACTTGGCATACGCTATGGATATATCTTGTACATTGTCAACAAGCCATTGAAAATATAGGCAGAATTTTTCCATATTTTATCAGAGTGTCTGAAAACTGGCGTGCAGCTCTCCAGTTGCACAGTCGAGTTTTAAGTCCAAATTTTAAAATAAATTCATGGGACATGATTTACGCTATCATATATACATATATACATGTATAGAAGCCCTGATCAGCACAGAAAAGAAGCCCACCCTGCCCCCTCCACGGACAAGTGGGCCACCCCCTCCCTCACAAGCATTAGGGGCTCTCCCCCACTCCCATCGCCAACAGAATCAGGGGCTCTTCCCCCCCACCCACCTCCTCACCAACTAACATAACATATGCCGTTTCTATCTCCTGATCTATTTTCTGACCCATATCCTGATTATTGCTTGGGGGTCTGTATGTAACTCCCATCAGCGTCTTTTTTCCTTTGCGGTTCCTCAACTCTACCCACGCAGATTCTACGTCTTCTAATCGTACATCACTCCCTGCTTTCTATTTAATTTCATTTCTTACTGACAATGCAACCCCGCCCCCTCGATAGGACACATATCCTTGGATATTGAGATCCCAGTCCTGATCCCCTTGCATCCACGTCTCTGTCATGACCACAACATCGTACCGGCCAATTTCAATGTGTGCAACAAGTTAATTTACCTTGTTTTGTATACTGCGTGCATTTAGGTACAACACCCTCAGTCCTGCATAGATTACCCACTTTCTCATAGTTGTCCCCTTTCTTGCTGTGCCTGAGGTTATATTCCTGCCGCTTTCCATTCTTTCTTTTCTGTCACGTGTTCTGTAAACATTACTAACCTCTCCTGAACCCTCAGCCCCATTAACTAGTTCAAAGTCCTTATCATTAACCTGCACTCCCACCTTCTCCTTTAACTTAGATTTTCTAATGTTCCATACAACTAAACCCTCTTCCCCCACTATTTAGTTTAAAACACTATCTACAGCCCTAGTTTTGCGATTTGCCAGAACTTTGGTCCCGGCATTATCCGGCCCTCTGCGTCGGCAGGATCTTCTGGTGCCACCAAAGCTGACGTCCTGTCATGGTTCCTCGGTGGCGGGACTAGCGAACCATGCAAATTGTCACTGGCTTTGGTGGGGATCCATTCGGAGGGCAACAGCTCACTGTCTTCACCATGGGGCTGGGGGGGGGGGGAGCTGAAAAATCTCAGCCTGAGTATTCGCAAACTTGCACATTCCATAGTCCAGGATGATGTCCTGAGGTATCTGGACCTTGGAATGTGAAAGAAAAGCCCGCTGCCTCATAACTATCACTGGATGTTTTTCACATTCCATCTAAACCCAATACAGAAACGTCACTCAACCCACTGGAAATGTGCAAGACTCAAATGTGAATACTAATTTATGCTGGTGATTTTAATTATATGTACAGTAACTTCAATATCACAACTGCTTCATTTTTTAAAATCCAGTTAAACCAAATAGCTTTTGTTCCTTATACCTAAAAATGGAATGTAGAGTCAGTCATGCAGTAACACTAGGTGTGATTTTGACACAATTATGACAACAGGTGTCATAACTGAGGGATAAAGGTTAGCACTTTGTCTTATAAACCTTGTCAGTGATCAAACATAGTCTACATTCTCCTTGGCATAGAGCAGATTGTCCTGATGTTTCAGGTATCTAGACTAAATTCATGAAGAAGCTGACAGTTGTATTGTGTCAGCCAGTCTACTTTCTTATTGCGTGTCTGTCAAAAAGAATGGCACTTAAGTTACCAATTACCAATTGAAGTTAAATATCTGTATGACAATGATCATATAGAAATGCAGCAAAACCTCAAATAAAATAATGGAAAACCTTATACATAGAGGGCAAAATGTTTGATTTTTAGAAAGTTGGTGACATAAATGATATGGTTATCTTAGATAAGGAAGTATTGTCTGCATTCTTTTTGTAGAAGGGCCTGGCAAATAACGGGTTAATGTGGGACTGAATACAATACCGCCCACACGATGATGGCAGAGAACATGTGAGCGGCACCCAGGTCAGTGTGTTTGTAGAATCATAGAATCTATACAGTGCAGAAGGAACCTATTTGGCCCATCGAGTCTGCACCAACTCTCTGAATGAGTAACCCCACCTAACCGGCACATCTTTGGACACGAAGAGGCCACTTAGCATGGCCAATCCACTTAACCTGCACATCTTTGGACTGTGGGAGAAAACCGGAGCACCCGGAGGAAACCCACGCAGACACGGGGAGAGTGCGCAAACTCCACACAATCACCCAAAGCCGGAATCGAACCTTGGTCCCTGGCGCTGTAAGGTAGCAATGCTAACCACCACAACCGTGTCACCCCCACCGTGCCGCTGTGTTGATGACAGAGCCACGTGCAGACCTAAGCAGGGAGACAGCGCATAGCTTGTCCCCTTTACTGTACATTTGTAAATAGTTCTAAGTCAATAATGTCTTACAGTTAACCTACGCATGACTATGGAGTCTTCTTCAGAACCAAACTGTGACCAACACCTCACAACTTTCTTGAGGACAGATTACAGTGTGTGGGGAAATGGAGTCAGCACCAGGATCTGTAAGGAACGGTGGGCGAAATTCTCCTACCCGCCCCGCCACATTTCTGCGCCGACCGGCCGGCGGGAGTCTCCGTAACACCGGCCGGTCAATGGGGTTTCCCATTGTGGGGCACCCCCACGCCGTCGGGAAACCCCCGGGCGCCGGCAGAACGGAGACTCCCGCCGGCGAAGAATGACGCCCGGTGTTTTGGAAAGCTATTTAGCGAATGTTGGAATTAGAGAAAATTATGAAGTCTACCTGTGCGGTATGTCAGAAGCAACCTTTGAGTTAGCCAGCAATGCTATGGAAGCACCTCTTTGCAGATTCATATTATGACATTCCTTTTGTATTTAGCTGTAATTTTTCTACTGGTGCTATGAAAAGATCAGCAACCAGATTCTCCATTCCTGAGACTAAGTGTTGATGCTGGGGCAGGATTCAGGAGTTCAATGACAGCAAACCTGGCGCCACACCTGGACCAATTCAATGACCGTTAAGGAGCTAGCACTGGTGCCACGTGGAACACAATTGATTCCAATGAGAAATAGTGCCGGATTTTCCGGGTCCGGCATTGACACTCAGGAGGGTGACAAGTTGTAACCGCAGATACACACTGCACTCCCCACACACACCATCACAGCCAACAAGTTGGCAGCAAGACGCGCGGCCCCGAGGTTCACCGATGCAGAACTGTCGAAGAGAGGCATGCGACCGTGTATCCCGGGGTAGGGAGGAGGCTGCCAGACGCCGCTGTTCGCTGGGCATGGACGCAGGTGGCAGAGATGGTCAGTGCCATGGGTAACATTGTCCGGACTGGATAGCAATGCCCGAAAAAATTACATGACCGCCACAGAGCGGCCAGGGTGAGTAGGCAGCACTGTGTGCCTGGCAACAACCCCTGTCTCGCAAACCCATAACCCCACGGCTCCCAACCAGTGTGTGGCTGCACCCCCACCTTGTACCACATGTTGGCACCTAATCTACCCATCTTTGGACTGTGGGGGGAAACCCGGAGGAAACCCACGCAGACATGGGAAGAATTTGAAAACTCCACACAGTCGCCTAAGGTCAGAATCAAACCTGGGTCCCTGGCGCTGTGAGGCAGCAGCACTAACCACTGTGCCACTGTGCCACCCAAGGTTTCCTGGCCACTGAAGCCACCAGCTACCCACCCCCTGGGCTGCATGCTTCGGACTTTCTAACACTGTGCATTTTCTAATTTTCTGTGTTCCCGCCCCTCCCCGCAAGAGAAGGCCACACACAATCCCCAGAAGCAGGAACAGACTGAGGGGGACTGCCAGACCTGCTGCTCCTCACCGCTGCAGAGCAGTGGGCACTGGACATGGTTGGCGGGTCCGAGGAAAGGGGAATCGACGGGTAGAGGTCTGCCACGGGCAAAGAAATGAGAACCCACTTAATTGCGGCTCCCCGTCACACGTGTGTCAACCCCCCCATCCACACACTCAACACCCTCTCAACATACCCATACCCACCACCACCCACACACCCAACCCCTCATCACCCGCACACCACCACCCTCACACCAACCTCACACCCACACCGCTCCCACACCACCCCAACATCCCCACTCCAACATCACCCCTGCACCACCATCCCCAACACACAGTCCTCCCCGACACCCCACCCCCACCCCCACTCCCCCCAGGCCCACAATGCAATCATGCATCTTGTCTGGTGTCTTGCAGGAGCTTTTGGTGTCACCCGACCCCAGCCACAGCCAGAGCTCAAGGTGCCTAGCAGCGATGAGGACGACACTGATATGGACGGGAGTCCTCAACCCACATCCCAGGACACACCACAGCCCGTGTCCGGAGGTGGCACAGATTTTCTATTACAGCTATCACCAACACCCTCCACCATCCCAGAGGCAATCACCTCGGTTGGGCACTTTAGTGAAGAGGCCCCTGGGACACTACCTGGTGCGCACCACACAGCTGCTCCAGTACATCAGGTGGAGGCAGGAACACCCGAAGGGGTGGATGGTCGGAGGGTGGGCCGACGCCAGGGACTAGCTGCCGTCCAGATGGGTTTGGGGCTTCTGGAATGGACGGTCCCATCAATCAGAGCCAGGGATTGCAAGAGGGGTTGTCCACACTGAAATGGATGCATTGAGCCAACTGGTCATATCGGGCCTCCATGACGGACGCATCGGTGCACTGAGCTCTGTGAGATTCCAGACAGGACCCAATTCAGCGCCTGGAAGGACCCCGTGGTGTAGACGTTCAGGGCGGCCATCACCTTGATGGTGACTGGGCGCGGGTGTCCTCCCCCATACCCCCCATGGTGCAAGGTGTGCCATGATCTGGCAGATATGTTGCACTGTCTCCCTGCTCAGTCGGAGTCTTATACGGCACGCCCTGTCCGGCCGTTCCTCGAATGACAGGCACTGCCGATACACACGAGGCCTCATGTGGTGCCTCCTTTGCACCTCCTCCTCTTTGGCCTGTTGGGCGGTCAGCTCTCCATCCTCACCGACTGCCTCCTGTTCCCCTGGGGCAGGCTCCGCTACTGCAGCTTCCTCCTCCTTGAGCGCCTCTGCGTGTCCTAAGTGCTCTCTCTCTCTCTCATCAGCCACGGAGCCTGTTTTCCAATTTTTAAAAGCACAAGTGAATCTCGCCGTCAGAAATTCCCCCCAGTGCAGGCGGAGAATCGCGGAGGCCCTGGAGAACGGGGCAGCACGGTAGCATAGTGGTTAGCATAGTTGCTTCACAGCTCCTAGGTCCCAGGTTCGATTCTCTGCTGGGTCACTGTCTGTGCAGAGTCTGCACGTTCAGCCCCGTGACTGCGTGGGTTTCCTCCCACAGTCCAAAGATGTGCAGGTGGATTGGCCTTAGTGTCCAAAAAAGGTTAAGTGTTTGGTTATTGGGTTACGGGTATAGGGTAGATACATGGGCCTGAGTAGGGTGCTCTTTGTAAGGGACGGTGCAGAATCGATGGACCGAATGGCCTCCTTCTGCACTGTAAATTCTATGGGCAGCACGGTAGCACAAGTGGATCGCACTGTGACTTCACAGCGCTAGGGTCGCAGGTTCGATTCCCCGTTGGGTCACTGTCTGTGCGGAGTCTGCACGTTCTCCCCGTGTCTGCGTGGGTTTCCTCCGGGTGCTCCGGTTTCCTCCCACAGTCCAAAGACGTTCAGGTTGGGTGGATTGGCCATGATAAATTGCCCTCAGCAACCAAAAAGGTTAGGAGGGGTTATTAGGTTAGGAGGGGTTATTGGGTTACGGGGATAGGGTGGAAGTGAGGGCTTAAGTAGGTCGGTGCAGACTCAATGGGCCGATTGGCCTCCTTCTCCACTATATGTTCTATGTTCTATGTTCTAATGACAGGTCAGGCCCGGTAATGATATGCAAATGGCGTTTACTGTACATGCAGAGTGAAACGCATTGACACCACTGTCGAGACACTGGAGAGTCGCGACTTGGAGTGAACCTGGCGTCGGCCACGATTTCAGCGGCAAAACCGTTTCTCCACCTAATTGGCTGTCCCGATTTTGACACCGGAGACAATTCACACCACTTTAACCTGTGATTATCCTTCTCTCCAGTTGCATGTCTGGACCTGTAAAGACTTAATTACCTGCAAAGACTCACATTGAAAGTATCATCTTGCATCAATGACTTTGTCTATACATGTGTTTGTGGAACCCACCTCTTCACTCACCTGAGGAAGGAGCAGCGCTCCGAAAGCTAGTGATTGGAAACAAACCTGTTGGACTTTAACCTGGTGTTGTAAGACCTCTTACTGTGTCCAAATAAGGAAACAGTAAAAACTCTGCGTGAAGGAAAGTCTGGCTCAATCTGGGCTACAGACAATAGACCTGTACATTTCAACGGGGTACGATGATCTGCTGGGTCTCAGTAGAGTGCGATTATCTTTGATGGGTGATTGAATGGGACAGGCCTAGACATGTTCTGGAGCTTGTCTGTTTGTTGTGTATTTGACTTTGGTCAAGTCTGAATTTCAACAGCCTTCCTGAGGTTTGACTGCAGTATCATATTAAAATGTCCAATTCTTTAATTTAGGATATCCAATTTAATCAACCTTAAAACTAGGCCCTGATTATATTACCACAAGGTGCGGCACCAGCTTTGCTGTTGTGGAAGTCCACGAATCCTGCCCCAGCGTCAACACTTAGTCTCGGGAACGGAGAAGCCCGCCAGATATTTGTAAAAAAGTGCACTCCAAGGTCATTCTGTTCCTCGACACTTCTCTGTATTCTACCAATTATTGTGCACAAACCTACTCACTCAGTGGTTTATAGCTGGGTCTGCAGCATGTAAATCAGACAGTGATTCTCATATAAACTGAGACATAGCAACTCATCCAAAAATAGTATCTGACGTTATCAATATCTGGAAGTGCAACTTCACAGAGCAAGATTATATAAATCATAGGTTTGTGCATTCAATTTTATTGACTTCCTTAAATATTTTTAGACAATGTTCTATTTGCTTTCCGATGTGCAATCACAAGGCAACATAAGTAGCAAGGAAATAACATTCTGCAGTAGTTTGGAAATGTGTTAACTAATATTGAAAAATACATTTTGTCTGAATTTAGACTTTATGTGAATTCAACTGAGTCATACAAGTATTGAAAGAGGGAGCAGAATTTTACAGACGTAATCGCTGGTGCAATGATGGAATCATTGCCTGGTTGACAGGCCGACTCTCTGAGTAGAAGTGTTTGAGGCTCTTGCCAGGAGGGACGAGGTCTGATGTTTGACAGGTCACTGGAGGAGGGCAAGTCGGACAAAATAAAACCTTGGAGTGCCCTCGGATGGGTCTCGGGGACCATTAAGGAGGGGCCTCCCTGCACGACACCAGCCCTTGCCGAGAAACCTGTTAGACTGGCCGCGTGGCGTGGGTGTCTCCTGCTACATACCCCGTTGGCAACAGGATGAGGTCCATAATTGTGAATTAATTGATGGACAGCTGGCCACCCAACACCATCCTTGCTGCTGGTAAAATTGCAGTGGGGGCAGGGGCAGGTGGGCCGGGAGTCACCCTGCCTTCACATCCACCCATGGGGGAGCATAATATTTCACACCCTGTTCTATGTAGTTTGTAAAATGGATACTGCACTTTGGCCTTTATTTACCGGCTGTCCACCCTGGCGGGAAATTTCAGTCCCACGCCGGCACACAGTTACCCTGGCGGTGAGGGATGCTATCAATGGGGGACTGGTAGATCCCGCTAGCGGGCCGCCTCCCCCATCAAACAACACGCGGCTGGTGGTCAGTAAATCCTGTCCATCATATCAGTCACATGAATATATGGCAAGTCACAGTGTACAAATTAGGGACTGTTTAGCACAGGGCTAAATCGCTGGCTTTGAAAGCAGACCAAGGCAGGCCAGCAGCACGGTTCAATTCCCGTACCAGCCTCCCCGAACAGGTGCCGGAATGTGGCGACTAGGGGCTTTTCACAGTAACTTCATTTGAAGCCTACTTGTGACAATAAGCGATTTTCATTTCATTTATCCAAATATATACAAAAAACAGACCTAAACAGAAGGCGATGCCCTCATTTACTTCAACTGTTTGAAAATGTAAAGTTTGATTCAGAAATTTCCCCTTGGTCGCAATTGGTACAGCTGCCTTTTGTATAAGATCTGTGCCTGTGTTGAATATTCACATCACACAGGGGTTGAACTTTCTCTTTACAGTGGGAATGCATGAATGCCCGCAGGTCCAACATGTCCCCAGTTCAATCAAATGAATGTGACAGTCAGTATAGAACTGCGGCTTGCTGGAGTGAGGGCAAAGTTTACCGTGTAGCCACTCAAGTTAAACGGCCAAATATTTGAAGCACTCTATTTTTAAATCCACTTTGCTTGCTCACATTAACTTAGCCACGGAAAGTGAGAGGTTTACAAACCTTCTGGCAACTTGCTTTCCTTCCCTCCTTCAGCCTCTCCCTCACCAATCGTCTCCATGACTGCTGTTAGTTTCTTAGTCAGGATTTATTTTAAAAGTCCACTGTTCAGTTCAAACTATTTTGAAAACTTCTGTTTTTTGGAAGTGAGAAAGCAAATTATTTGTCACATAAACGGCGGCCCAATGATGACGTGATTTGTTTTTAAGCACCTTGGGATATTTTGTTTATGGTGCTACTTGAATGCAAATGATTGTTGTTTTGAATTAACATGGGGATATAAGTATGAAATTTCTTTATTTTGTTTTGTTCACAGGGTTCCGTGGCACAGGATTTTAAACAAAAATGTTTTAAAATGGTTTGATTGGTTTTCACATTTCATATTATATATTTTAGTTTGAACATTGAGTTACAGGTGTCATACCCCCGTGTAATATTTTACAAAGGCAATCAAGGTGCGGTTATAATTATACAAAGGAAGAGAGGACATTTAAAAGCCAACAGAGTACAACAGACAAGGTTCGCTATACATATATGCATTTGCCTGCTTCATCTCCATTCGTTGGCTGTGGGCCTCATTGGCTGGTCCGCTTCTGCTGCCCTGCCTATTGTTGGCCCTAGCTTATGCCTCCCCACTTGTTGCTACTCTCTCTCGTCCTCCGTTTTCCCTTGGATCTGTCCCCTACAGCTGTGCCCCTTGTGTTTCACAGTCTTCTTCTGGGTTTTTATTCCATAGGATAAATCCTATAGGATCCCATTAGGCTTAGCCTTGCACGTGTGGAGGTGGAGTTTGCCCTGTTCAGTGCTTCGCTCCAGCGCCCCCTCCCTATTTCTATCCCTAGTTCTTCCTCCCATTTTTCCCTTGTCCCGTGACAGCGGGAAACGTGCCTCTTCTAACAGTCACCCGTAAAGGTCCCCGTAGTTCCCCCTTCCTAAGTCACCCACGTCCAACAGCTCTCCTGTCATTGAGAGTCCCGGCATCCATGGGCATGTTGTCGTCTCTTTCTGGAGGAAGTTTTTGATTTGTAAATGTCGTAGTTCATTCCCTTTGGCCAGTTGCAACCTCTCCGTCAGCTCCTCTAATGTTGCTAATTTGTTGTCCGTGCAGAAGTCCCTGACTGTCAGTGTCCCCCTGTCCTGTCGCCACCTTTTAAAGTTGGCATCCATTGTGAATGGCGCGAACCTGCGATTGTTGCAGATGGGGGCAATTGTGGACATTTTGGTCAGGCCGAAGTGTTGGAGATAACGATCGCGGACTACTCCGCTCTTTCTACCCCTGGAAACACCACTTTCCCCACCACAAAGAAGTCGATGCGGGAGTATACCCTGTGTACTGAGGCATGATCAATTTGACTGGAGATGAAGTTGAATCCAAACTGAGGCTTTATTAGTATCAGATGTGTGGCCTCCCACAGCAGCTGACGAAATGGCTGCGAGCTGGAGGCCGCACATAATTATAACCCGGCTCCTGGGCGGAGCTAGCATGCAGGGGTCACAGGTGAACCTGTAGTGCAGGTTCTACCGTACAACATCTAATATCAGAACACAGTGGTTTACCACATTCACCCCCTGTTAAAATTGAGTCCAGCGGGGGTGGTGGATAGCTATATATAATTAGCAATTTTTAATATTTACAGAGCAGTAAAAAAAATGTCTCTGGTCATCCGGCGGGCCAGCCAGAGGTTCAGCCGGTCCGGCGCCTTGATGGTCCTTTGAGATCGACGAAGTGGAGCCGGCGATGTTGGCGCTGTCGTGCTTGAAGTTGACTCCGGGAGCGTGCCAAAATCTTCTTCATCAACGGGTGGGCAGGTGGAGGACGAACGGTCCTAGGGGGGGTGATGGGGCGGCGGGGGAGGGGAGGGTGGCACCGGGGGCGACGGGGGTGGTGTGGGGGTGGGACCTGCTGGTGTCAGGTCCCTGAGGGAGACGGTATCCTGGTGGCCGTCGGGGAATGCCACGTAGGCGTACTGTGGGTTTGCGTGGAGCAGGTGCACCCTTTCCACCAACGGGTCCGCCTTGTGGAGCCGCATGTGTTTACGGAGAAGCATGGTTCCCGGAGCTGTGAGCCAAGTTGGGAGCGATACCCCGGATGTGGACTTCCTGGGGAAGGCAAAAAGACGTTCATGTGGTGTACTGTTAGTAGCCGTGCGAATGAGCGAATGGAATGTAGTGCATCAGGGAGGACCTCTTGCCAGCGGGAGGCCGGGACATTTCTGGACCGCAGGGCCAGCTGGACGGCCCTCCATACCGTCTCATTCTCCCTTTCTACCTGTCCGTTTCCCCGGGGGTTGTAGCTCGTCGTTCTGCTGGAGGCGATATCCCTGCTGAGCAGGAACTGACGTAGCTCATCACTCATGAATGAGGATCCCCTGTCACTGTGGATGTAGGCGGGGAAACCGAACAGAGTGAAGATCGAATTGAGGGCTTTAATGACGGTGGCAGATGTCATGTCGGGGCATGGGATGGCGAAGGGAAACCGGGAGTATTCATCGATCGCACTGTGGAAATACGTGTGTCGATCGGAGGAGGGAAGGGGGCCTTTGAAATCCACGCTGAGGCGTTCAAAGGGGCGGGAGGCCTTCACCAGGTGCACGCGGTCCAGCCGGTAGAAGTGCGGCTTGCACTCTGTACAGACCTAGCAGTCCTCGACGGAGTAGGGCAAATTTTGTGCCTTAATGAAATGGTACAACCGAGTGACCCCTAGGTGACAAAGGCTGTCGTGCAGGGCCCGGAGTCGGTCTACTTGTGCACAGGCACATGTACCTCAGGATAAGGTGTCTGGAGGCTCGTTGAGTTAGCCAGGGCGATACTTAATCTCGTAATTATAAGTGGAGAGCTCGATTCTCCACCGCAAGATTTTATCATTTTTGATCTTGCCCCGCTGTGTGTTGTTGAACATGAAGGCTACCGACCGTTGGTCAGTGAGGAGAGTGAATCTCCTGCCGGCCAGGTAATGCCTCCAATGTCGCACAGCCACAACGATAGCCTGGGCCTCTTTTTCGACGGGTGAGTGCTGAATTTCGGAGGCATGGAAGGTGCGGGAAAATAATGCCAGGGGCCTGCCTGCCTGGTTGAGGGTGGCGGCAAGGGCGACGTCCGATACGTCGCTTTCTACTTGGAAAGAAAGTGTTTCGTCTACAGCGTGCATTCCAGCTTTGGCAATATCAGCTCTGATCGGGGCGAAAGTCTGTTGGGCCTCTGCCGTCAGGGGGAAATGAGTGGACTGTATGAGTGGGCGGGCCTTGTCCGCATAGTTTGGGACCCACTGCGCGTAATATGAGAAGAACCCCAGGCAGCATTTGAGGGCCTTGGGGCAGTGGGGGAGGGGGAGCTCCATGAGGGGGCGCATGCGGTCAGGATCGGGCCCCAGAACTCTGTTCTGGACTACGTAGCCGAGGATGGCTAAGCGGTTTGTACGGAACACACACTTCTCCTTGTTATACGTGAGGTTGAGGAAAGTGGCGGTGTGGAGAAATTTAGCGAGGTTGGCGTCGTGGTCCTGCTGATCATGGCCGCAGATGGTCACATTGTCTAGGTACGGAAACGTGGCCCGCAAGCCGTACCGGTCGACCATTCGGTCCATCTCCCTTTGGAAGACCGAAACCCCATTGGTGACGCCGAAGGGGACCCTAAGGAAGTGATATAGCCGGCCGTCTGCCTCGAAGGCGGTGTATGGCCGGTCCGATTTACGGATGGGGAGCTGGTGGTAAGCGGATTTCAGGTCCACCGTTGAGAAGACCCGGTACTGTGCAATCTGGTTAACCATGTCAGATATGCGTGGGAGGGGGTACGCGTCGAGCTGCGTGTACCTGTTGATGGTCTGGCTGCAGTCCACGACCATTCGATTTTTCTCCCCAGAGTTAACCACTACCACTTGAGCTCTCCAGTGGCTGTTGCTGGCCTTGATGACTCCCTCCTGAAGCAACCGCTGGACCTCGGACCTGATGAAGGCCTTATCCTGGGTGCTGTACCGTCTGCTCCTGGTGGCGACGGGTTTGCAATCTGGTGTTAGATTAGCAAAGAGGGAAGGAGGATCGACCTTTAGGGTCGCGAGGCCACACACAGTGAGGGGTGGTAAGGGTCCGCCAAATTTAAGGGTCAGGTTCTGGAGGTTGCACTGGAAGTCCAGGCCGAGGATCAGTGCAGGGCAGAAGTTAGGGAGGACGTAGAGGCGAAAGCCGTGGAACTCTACGCCTTGGACTGTGAGCGTGATTGTGCAGTACCCCCGGATCACTACGCGATGGGATCCGGAGGCTAGGGAGATACTTTGATTGGTAGGGTGTACTGTAAGGGAGCAGCGCCTTACCGTATTCAGGTGTACAAAGCTCTCGGTGCTCCCGGAGTCCAGTAGGCAGGAGGTCACATGGCTGTTGACTTTCACGCTGGTGGATGCGTTGGTCAGATTATGTGGTCGGGACTGGTTGATTGCCATGGAGGTGAGCCGTGGTTGATCGTCGGGTAGTGAGGCAGCCGTTGAGTTGAGATCCTGGAAAGCCGTTGGTATCCATGTGCTGCGGGGTGGACAAGATCCTGGGGATTACAAAATGGCGGCACCCATGGAATGCACGTTGCAGGGGTGGAGCAAGATGGCGGCACCCATGAAACGCACATGTTGTGCGGGGGAGAAGATGGTGGCGCCTATTGGTCGCACATGGCCTGGGGAGGAGAGGAGGATGGCGGCACCCATTGTCTGTGACCGGGGGAAGTGGGGGCGACCGCGGCTGCTGAGCGGGCCTGGCTCACCGCAGCGAAGAGGCCCTTCTTCCCGAAGGCTTTACAAAGGGCAGCGTTGGCAGGGGTGTTTTTGCTGGCCGCAAAAATAGCACCGGGGCCCCCCTGAGATCACTGGCTGGCGCGTAGCGCAGGTGTATTGAGTGGGTAGTGCCCCCGCTGTGGCGGCTCCATGTGGGGCCCATGAAGCGTAGGAGGAGTGGGCTGCGCAGTTGGGGCGTAGGACTGGACAATGCGCAGGACGACCGTCATGGAGATCGCTAGTGTTTTAGTCTCTGCGAGGTCGCGCGTGGCCCCTTCTAGGAGCCGCTGCCTGATAACATCAGAACCAATCCCAGTTATAAAAGCGTCCCGCATAAGGAGATCTGAGTGGTCCTTAGCTTAGTCCTGGTAGTCACAGTCCCGAACTAGTGGGATCAGGGCCCTCCAGAAGTCCTCAATTGACTCACCAGGTAGTTGGGCACGGGTTGCGAGCGCGTGTCTGGCGAAGAGCGTGTTCGTCTTCTGTTCATAATTTTCTTTGAGTCGAGTCATGGCATCAGCGTAATTGGGCGCATCCTGGATCAGCGGGAAGATTTTAGAGCTGAGTCTGGAGTACAAGATTTGAATCTTCTGAGCCTCTAGAACAGGGGTCGGTGGCGCGGTGATATACGCTTCAAAACAAGCTAGCCAGTGCTGGGAGTCCTTTCTGGCATCACTTGCGTGTGGATCCAGCTTCAGGCGATCTGGTTTAATCCGGAGGTCCATCTTCTGAATCTGATACTAATAAATTGAGGCATGATCAATTTGACTGGAGACAAAGTTGAATCCAAACTGAGGCTATATTAGTATCAGATGTGTGGCCTCCCACAGCAGCTGACAAAATGGCTGCGAGCTGGAGGCCACGCATATTTATAACCCGGCTCCTGGGCGGAGCTAGCATGCAGGGGCCACAGGTGAACCTGTAGTGCAGGTTCGACCGTACAACCTCTAATATCAGAACACAGTGGTTTACCACATGTACCTGGGAGAAGAAGGAGAATTCTTTATCCCCTGGTTGTGTGAACCTCCATGGGTTCACTTCCGCCATCTGCTCCATAAATGGCTTAATTATTTTGCCAGATTTGAGGTCTTCCCCGATTTGGGTTTTGATCTGTCCGTCCGTGGGGGAGGGAGAGTGGAGGAGGGGGGGGGCTCCACAATAGGGAGGGGGGAAGAGAGAGAGGGAGATGCAAAACGACAGGGGGAACAAAGGGACAAGGGAGGAAGGGCTCTAGGCTGACTACAACAGGTCACTTGAGGTGACAAGGAACAAGATGGCACCACAACCAGCCACTTTGTAAGGTCCCCAAACAAAGAGAAAACCCGGAGTGCAGGGGCTCACCCACATGGCATACACATAGCTGGCGGCCATGTTAGGTGGCCCCTGGACAACGGGAAATCCCGGTGCGCAGGGGCCCAGCCTCATGATGAGTATGGTGACCGTGGCCATTTTGGATGGCCCCCTGACAAAGGGAAACCCGGAGTGCAGGGATGAATCCACCAGGTACGTAGGGTTGATCCCGCAGGAGGGAGGAGGGGAAAGAAATCCCCCATCAGGGTAGTCACCTGGAACGTCAGGGGACTTAATGGCCCAGTGAAAAGATCCAGAATCTTTGGCCACGTAGTCAACCGAGTCTTCTTCCAAGAGACGCACCTGAGGGCGAACGACTGATGAAGGTAAGAAAGAGCGGGATGGGACAGACGTACCACTGTTGCTACGGGATGGGAACTAGGGGGGGTAACCATTCTACTAAATAAGAGGATGGTGTTTACAGCAACGAAGACGGTAACGGACCCAGGGGTCAACGGTATCCTGGATGGGGCACCAGTGGTCCTTGGTAACGTGTATGTTTCCAATGGGACAACATGGAGTTTATAAAGAAGATCATGGCACTGACTAATCATGGGAGAGGGGGGACTTTAATTGTGTACAGGACACACAGGCTCATATGACGGTGGAGACGATGAATCGGTTCTCTTTGAGGGGGTGGAGGATAGGTGTGGGTAGTACGTGGATGGGGAGCCTGTGAATCACGTCCACATGTTCTGGGCATGGCCAAGATTGAGGGGGTTCTGGCAGGGGTTCTCGGACATGATGTCCGAGATGCTGGGTATGGAGGTGGTCTCAAGTCCAGAGGTGGCGATATTTGGGGTGTCGGAAGAGGCTGATGTTTGGCCTTTGTGGTTTTACCAATAAACTGTGGGTTAATATATGGACACAGAGAACCACTAGAGAGAGCTAGTCTCAGAGGTATACAAGAGAGATTGCAGAGCCTTATGCGACAGAATGTTGGAGTAGGTAATAGGAGCAGGAACTGAGCTAGAAGCACTGAAGATAGTGAAAAAGCATGAGAGTAGTCAATGAGTTAGTGAGTTAGATGTTAGATGAGTGTAGTTAATGTGTGTTTAATCAATTGTTAGTTCTTAGGGATATATGTCGAACCCAATTGTAGTGTTAAATAAATAATTTTGTTAGTTTACAAGACTCGTTCTCTGATCAACACTACACGTCAAAGCCATCTGATTAGAGCAAGGCAGAGAACAACACAGCCTTTGCCTCCCTAATAGCCTGGACTTGGGTGGCGGGATTCGGAGCCCCCGAAAGCAGGGGTGTGGGTGACTGGATAAGCTCACCTTGGGGGGGGGGGCACCCATTCCGCCTCCAGCTCTTTCACCCATCCTCGACCCTTTCTGCATTAGCTGCCCAGTGGTAGAATATTTGGCAGAACCAAGCCTCCCATATTTCTCCTTCTTTGCAAGATGTGTTTATGGATCCTGGGGGATTTTTCTGCACCCACACAAACGCCATAATTAGTTTACCATGGTGAAGAAAGCCTTGGACGTGAAGGTCAGGAGGGTTCCGAATAGGAAGAGGAATCTTGGCAGCACGTTCATTTTTATTGTCTGCATTCTTTCCGCCAGGGGAGCGGGACCGAGTCCCACCTCCGCAGGTCTCTTTTTACCTCTTCCACTAGTCTTGACAGGTTCCGTTTATGGATGTGTCCAGTCGTGGGCGATATGGATCTCCAGGTATTGGAATTTGGTTTGGGCCAGTTTGAACTGCAGCTTCTCCAGCTCTGATTCACCCCCCTGGGGGTTCACGGGAAGATTTTGCCATTGCTTATGGTAAGCTTGTAACCTGAGAAGGCTCCAAACTCCCTTAGGAATTCCATTATTCCTCCCATGCTGGCTAGGGAGTTTGGGACATAGAGGAGTAGGTCATCTGCATGGAGTGAGATTCTTACACTCTGTTTCCCCTTTCAATGCCTTTGACGCCCTGCGGGTGATAGCCAGTGGCTCGATTGCCACAGCAAATAGCAGCGGGGACAATGTGTACCCCTGCCTCATGCCTCTGTGTAGCCGGATGTATTCAGAACTGGTGGCATTTGTCTGTACGCTCGCCATGGGTGCTCTGTACAGTAGTTTCACCCACGAGATGAACCCTGGCCCAAACGAAAACATTCCAGCACCTCCATGACGTACCTCGAATCGACTCTATCAAAGGCTTTCTCTGCGTCTAGGGAGCTGATCACTTCTGGTGTCTTCTCCCAAAGTGGGGTCATAATCACGCTCAGCAGACGTCAGATGTTTGCGGTTAGCTGCCTGCCCTTAATAAACCCCATCTGATCATCCGTGACTATCTCTGGCTCGCAACTCTCCAGTGCCTTGTCAGGGTGTTCGCCAGGACTTGAGCGTCAGTGTTCAGGAGTGAGATGGGTCTGTGTGACCCGCGCTCCATCGGGACTTTGTCTGTTTTTGGGATCAGCGATATCGAGGCCTGTGCCAATGTGGGCGGCAAGTCCCTACTTGGCAGCGAATTATTCAACATCTCCCGCATATGCAGGGCCAGTGCTACCTCAAGCCGTTCATAGAAGTCCATCGGACATCTATCTGGACTCGGTGTCTTCCCCGGCTGCATGGAGCTGTTGCTCTCCATGTCCTTCCCCAGTCCTTGTGGTGCTTCTAGTCCCTGTTTCTTTTCCTCCCCCACAACAGGTATGTCCAGCCCATTGAGAAACTGTTTCATCTTTGAGTCCCCCTCCAAGCATTAGGAGGTGTACAGCTCCCTGTAGAAGGTCGCAAAGGCCTTGTTGATCTTATTTGGTGCTGTGACTAGCCTGTCATTCCCTTTTTTTAATAAGTTTAGAGTACCCAATTTATTTTTTTCCAATTAAGGGGCAATTTAGCGTGGCCAATCCACCTACCCTGCATATCTTTTGGCTTGTGGGGGCGAAACCCACGCTGACACGGGAAGAATGTGCAAACTCCACACAGACAGTGACCCAGAGCCGGGATCGGACCTGGGACCTCGGCTGTGAGGCAGCAGTGCTAACCACTGCGCCACCGTGCTGCCCTGACTAGGCTGCCATTCACATCTCTCACCTGTGCTATCCCACTTGTGGCTGCCTACTTTCTCAGCTGGTCAGATAGTAGGCGGCTGGCCTTGTCTCCATGCTCATATTAGCTCCCCTGTGTCTGGCGGAGTTGGTTCACTGCTTTCCCAGTGGAGAGGTCAAATTCCATTTGTAGTTTTTTCCTCTCCGCCAGCTGCTCCACTGTCAGGGCCGTGGAGTACCGCCGATCCACCTCCAATATGGAGTCGGTCAGCCATTGCCTAGCTGTCCTTTCCTCCCTGTCCTCGAGAGCTCTGTGTGCTATAATTTCCCATTTATCCCGCCTTCAGTGTCTCCCAGAATGTGAAGGGTGAGACCTCCCCATTTTGGTTGCCGGTTACATCCCCGTTGATGGCTTGTGACTTGGTGTGGTACGTGGTCCGAGATTACTATTGCGGAGTATTCAGCCCCGACTACCCCTGGATCTTTTCATCAGCCCGTTAAGTCCCCTCACGTTCCAGGTGACTATTTGGTTCTTGTCCCCCTCCTGTGGGATCAGCCATACTTACCTCATGGACATGCCCCTGCATGCCAGTGGTTTCCTTTATTCATGGGCCATCCAAGATGGCCACCATTGTCTTCCTCTTTCCAGCTGTCTCCATGTGCGACCTGTTGTGACCAGCAATCTACGCTCCTCTCCCCCCCCCCCCCCCCCCACCTAATCTCCTCCCTCAAGCCCATCTGCCTATGCCGTCCCCTCTTTCCTTTCCCTGTTCCCCTATTGCCTCCCTGCTTATTTGCAACCCTCTTGCCCCCTGCCTCCCCTGGATTGCTGTTTTGCCCCCCCCTTCTGCCAGACGCCCCCCCTCTTTCGGGAAATGGCTGTACCCCCTCCCTCTTTTTACTCCCGTACACCAGACTGCTTGCCAGTGTGTTCACCATGAGCAAAAGTTTTAAGTTAATATTTGTTAAATTTGTTGTCGTACTACTAGGGTAAAGGGGGAGGGATGTTATGTATTGTAACCAATGTCCTTCTGTGTAGTGTGTCACATGATTATCTGGTGACATCATCAGAGGCACTTGAGAGATTTTTCCCCCTCTTAGGTTGTTGTCATGATATACACCAGTATATCATGGTGCAAATACACACACACTGATGGACACACAGCAAGACCAATCAACACACACGACACCGCAGCCAATCACCAGTTAGAGCACACGCACCATAAAGACAGGGGGCATCAGAGTTCCCACTCATTTAAAATGTAGCCTCCTACAAGGACAGAGCTTACAGCTTACAGCACAGATCCTCACCATGTGCTGGGTGCATAGACTGGTTCGGACAGGCATAGGTCTTTAGTTTAATCTAACATCTTGTTAACCCACAGTGAAAGTATGTTCAACAGTTTCTAACTTAATAAAATTGTGTTGCACTATTTTAAGTGTTGGTGGCCTGTATGTGTTCAACGGATCCAGAGCACCCAACACATCATGATACCAGGAGGTGAGGGATATTAGAACTTCTTAGGCCTACCTGCAAGTGATCTGCCTTCCACCAGGGGCTGTTTAGCACAGGGCTAAATCGCTGGCTTTGAAAGCAGACCAAGGCAGGCCAGCAGCACGGTTCAATTCCCGTAACAGCCTCCCCAAACAGGCGCCGGAATGTGACGACTAGGGGCTTTTCACAGTAACTCCATTTGAAGCCTACTTGTGACAATAAGCGATTTTCATTTTCACCAGCATACAGTCATCCTGCAAAATGGACAGCGTCCGTCTGCCGCCGCCGCTCCGCATCACCGGTGACCTGGGGGCCAACTGGAAGATATTCAAACAACGCTTCCAGCTCTACCTGCAAGCCACAGACCGGGAAGATGCCTTGGACACCAAGAAGATTGGTCTCTTCCTTTCCACGGCCGAGGAACATGCCATCCACATTTTCAATTCTCTCACCTTTGCTGATAATGAAGATAAATCAAAATTCAAGACGGTCCTCCTCAAGTTTGACACTCACTGCAACGTAGAGGTGAATGAAAGTTTTGAGCGCTATGTATTCCAACAGCGTTTGCAGGGTAAGGATGAACCTTTCCAGTCCTTTCTCACCCACCTCCGCATCCTTGCGCAGTCCTGTAATTACGGGCCCACCTCCGACTCCATGATACGTGACCAGATCGTTTTTGGTGTTCAGTCGGACCCCCTAGGCCAGCAACTCCTCAAGGTAAAGCAGCTCACCCTAGCGACCGCCATCGAGACCTGCGTGCTACACGAAAACGCCACTAGTCGGTAGTCCCACATCCAAGCGGCTGAAACGGCGCGGCGAGGTCCCCACGAGGCAGAATGGGTCCAAGCAATCGAGCAACTCTAGGGCCTCAGCCTGGATGAGGGCGGCCATTTCGCGCAGTTTTCACGGATTCCCGCGCTTGTGCGCACTGAACGAGGCGACGGCGACGTCGGCGAATGTACTGCGCAGGCGTGCGCCACGTACGGCCGCACTGCGCATGCGCGGTGGCGTAGCGAATGTACTGACGCTACAATGTGCGGCAGCTGTGGCTCCGCCCACTTAAAGTGGCAATGCCCTGCCAAATCCCGACAATGCCTGAGATGTGGCAAACTAGGACACGATGCTGCTTTATGCAGATCAGCTCGGCCTGCCAATTCGTATCGCTCCGGCCAGCCTCGCAGGGATGTCCGGGCCATTCAACCCACGGTCACCGAGTCCGATGCAGACCTACTACCCGATATTGACACCGAGGACCCGAAGGCACCTTTTCAAATCGGTATCATTACAAAAAACAGGGTGTCCCCGAAGCAAAGAATCCAGCCTCTATCGGTATACAGCATCGATCCAGACGATGAGTGGTGTGCCACACTTACGGTCAACCAGAATTCGTCGCCCACCTCAGAGACGTCATTTATGAACTTTGCGGACTTATAGACTCTCTGAATTGTTTTGTTGCTTTGTTTGATCGTTTCCCTGGTTTGTATATAGTGTTGATCTCGTTATTCTTGTTGCATACTGCTTCTCTGCACCAGGCACCTTCCCATGTAAATAGCTTAGTTCTCATGTACATAGTCCTATAAATATGTCTTTGCACCCCACACATAGTTAGGAACATTGTCACCATACATTATTTATTGCCACACACATATATTCTTTTATAAAAGGGGGGATGTCATAATATACACCAGTATATCATGGTGCAGATACACACACACTGATGGACACACAGCAAGACCAATCAATACACACAACACCGCAGCCAATCACCAGTTAGAGCACACGCATTATAAAGACAGGGGCATCAGAGTTCCCGCTCATTTGGGATGCAGCCTCCTACAAGGACAGAGCTTATAGCTTACAGCACAGATCCTCACCATGTGCTGAGTGCATAGACTGGTTCGGACAGGCATAGGTCTTTAGTTTAATCTAACATCGTGTTAACCCACAGTGAAAGTTTGTTCAACAGTTTCTAACTTAATAAAATAGTGTTGCACTATTTTAAGTGTTGGTGGCCTGTATGTGTTCCATGGATCCAGAGCATCCAACACGTCAGCTGAGAGCAAGCAACACCTCTGTAAATAAACGCTGACAACAGGTTAAGTAACCTACGGTCTGGAAAAATAGTTATCCTTTGTCTCAACTGTGAATAAAAGCAAAATCCCTTAAAACATAACATAACGGAAAATAAGTCTGACATTGAAAGCAATCGTGTTCTGTGCATCTAATTCACCAAGAGACACTAACACTGTAAATGTTAGTACCCTGAAGCCACACCTCATTCGGTACAATTCAAAGATGAAATGTGAAAGAAGAAAAGTCTGAGATGTGTAATAAATAGGGGCACGCCCATCTCTCTTGTGTCAAAACAATGAACAATGCTGTCACTAACTAGCCTCAACTTTGACACTTTCAAGTCGGCCTCAAGGCCATCCAACAAATGAATGCAAGTTCTCTGCAGAGTACATAGATGCTCCTGTAATAACCATTGTCATAGCAACACTGGTTCTGTACAAAATACATGCAGTAATTAACTTAACCCACTATAGCAGATAAGGTACACATGATTCACTTATTCAGTAATGCACATGGGAGGATAGTGTAGCCACCTGGGTTGGCCAACTCCCGATGTAAAATGAAGAACAGCAAAGGCTGCAGAGAAATTCGGCCAACACAGGCAGAAACCAGCAGGTGCAGGTTTACTGTGTATTAAACTCTGCAAAAGCCCAGACAGCATCGATACAAGCAGCCATCTGCATTATAATGTAGCAACCATCTACATACTAATAAGCGATCCCCGGGAACAATCGCAACATTTGGGACAAACAAAGCTAAGCCAGACTCCCCGGCGCCAGCAGGAGCCTACACAAAAGAGGTTAACGGACACCTCAAGACCGCCCATCGATCAGGGAACCGCTCCAGTATTGGAGAAATCGAACCAAGCAATTGGAGCGAAGTCCAATCACTTGGAACCAGGTACAGGGTTCGCCCAGAAAGGCGGGAAGCCCCTGGGGACTATAAAGTTAAGCCCCCAAGTTCAAATCGTTCTTCTTGACCGGGTCACTCAGCAACGCGAACCAACCTTGACCGTGACCGGTTTAACTGCCGCCGAGATCCAGTAAGTCTTAAATCAACGCTCGCTACGAGATGCTGTAGCAATGAGGAAACAGGTGCTCCTAGCTACCAATCCGTACCTACTTCGAATCCCGCAGACTCAGAATCCGAACGAAAGGCCATTTGTTCCACTGACCTGGTGGGCCAGTCCGAAGCTAAGTATAGGCCTGTTAGAACTAGAAGTAGCTTAGACATAGAATTTGTGCATGAGGAGTGATTACTGTGTATAATAAATGTGCTTTGATTTGAATCTTACTAATCGGTGTATTGAGTTATTGATCATTACTTGGACTTGAACCTCGTGGCGGTATCATAAAGATACCTGGCGACTCGAGAGCAACAGTTATAAAACAGAGCCAATTGAACCAACCAAAAATTAGCAACAATACTTAGTAATGATATTGTCTTCATTGAAGAAGACTTCGAAATAGATAGGAAGACTAGAAAGATTTGGAAGAATTGAAAGAGTAGACAGTGGAATTGATTTCAATGAACAGGAAGACCAAATAGGTTGTGCAGAGATTGTTGATCATTTACCATTGAATTTGCACCCATGCTGCAGTTGAAGCTCACCTAAAGAAATATATGTTTGGATTCATTCAAAACAACTTCCTTTCCCAATGCATTTGTCCTCTCCTACAGTAGGTGCTAACTCACACTGGTTTATGGTTTCATGCACAATGCCTAGCATTAATTTGATACCAATTTTCCAGAGGTTCAGCATCACAAACAGTTCTGTGAGCAAACTCTAATCCCTTACAACCCAAAGTGTGCCTTTGCCTGTGAAAAACCAAGACAACTATAACAGGTTCAAGAGTTGAGCAGAGAACCTTGTTACTGTATTCTCACAACCGGTACACACTACACTGTTAGGCCTGTTAGAACTAGAAGTAGCTTAGACGTAGAATTTGTGCATGAGTAGCGATTACTATGTATAATAAATGTGCTTTGATTTGAATCTTATTAATCGGTGTATTGAGTTATTGATCATTACTTGAACTTGAACCTCGTGGCGGTATCATAAAGACACCTGGTGACTCGAGAGCAATGGTTATAAAACAGAGCCAAATGAACCAACCAAATGCTAGCAACATATTACTGGCAACTCTGGTGGGACTCAAACCCACAACCTTTGAATTAGAAGTCCAATTGGGAACAGAAAAACACAAGTGTTCAAGCAGTTCTGATCAATCCTCATAATTCAGAAGTGTGTGTATGCATGCGTAACTAACAGGGCTATAAGGTAGACTGATAGATTTTTTGTTGCAACAAAACTGTCGGGTGTTTGTATTTCGGAAATTAGCGAAAGCCGTACCCGTATTTACAGCACCGCCTTAGTTTCCCTGTTCCAAATTTAAAAGAAGCATTCGGATAAGAAAGATGGCAATGCAGGCAATGCAGCGCCTCATGAACCCAGAAGAATTTGCGGTCGCAGCGACCAGCAGCAGTAGAGTAGGACAGTGTCCCGTATGGGAGGAAGAAATCAGGAAGTACCTCAAAGGGAAAGGATGGCCCCTTTGGAGCGAATTCTGTAGCAATGAGGAAACAAGTCCCGGGAATATAGGACATATTTGGTGGGAGAACCTGAGCGAGATTCACAAGAAGAGCTTAGGGAAAGCTCGCAAGCCGATGGCAATCGTGTCCTGCTTGGCACAATTGCGAAGCACAGAGGAGGTCCTTAGGGCGCTCCGGAAAGAGATAGAATGCATACATCGAATGAGCAAGGTCGATGTTAGTGAGGTAGAAAGAGAGAATGTAGAGTTAAGGAGGAAGTTGGCAGCAAAAGACGGAGAGGTGGATGATGCCAAGTGAGCACACCAGTCTTGACAGGCGCACTTAAGCAGCTTCCAGTCCCAGTATGAAAAGGCCTATCAGGACACGCAACGTGCAGAACTGGTACGAGAAGAAACCGAGAAGCAGGTAGAAGCATTGCAGAGGCAGTGTAGTGACCAGAAGGCAGCGTTAAGAGCACTCCATGCTGCCACCACAGAGCAAAGACAAAGCTCACTAGACCACGCAAAGTGCCGGAAGCAGATTGCAGAGCTGCAATCGCTGCTTTCAGTTCAAAAAGGATTCCAGGAAACCTTCGGAGCAAAATTAGATGAGGAAGACAGCCCTGATTGGGAAGAGTTAAATGAGACAGCGCAGAGATATGTTCAGGAAACATGTGCGCAGGGAAAGCCCCAAAAGAGAAAAGCGCCCCAACCCCCCACAGAGCAGATAGTTCAGGCTCCAATGAACCCAGTCACCACCCACGCACAGCCACATCGGACGATACGGAATTTCTGTACACCACCCCCTTAACAGTGACCCAATTACGGGACGCGTGCGAGAAAATCACACCGTTCCTCCCCACCTCAGACCCCCACCATTTCTTTGTAAAGCAGCAGGCGACCATGTACGGCCTGGATGAGCGAGAGCACGTGAAGCTCACAGTTTTGAGTGTGGACCCTTCTGTCATAGCAGCCCTTCCCGACCCACAGAATGTAGGAGGAGGCACCCTTGCAGAAATGCAACCCATGGTCCCAGACGCGATCGGGTATAACCGGGGTGATCCCGTAGATGACCTCAATAAATGCAGGCAAAAGAAAACCGAGCACCCCACAGCGTTTGCTGGACCCCTGTGGATCCACTTTGCGGCAGTTTTCGGAGACTTAGACCGTGCCCATTTGTCCCCAGACAACATGGCCAAATGGACTCGCACCCTTATCTCCCATGCCACAGAAACAGGACAAAAAGCTTGTGCGAATTATGATCCCTCAGAGGAGGCTCATAATGAGAAATGGGTCGTAAAATGATTGTCCCGCACCTGGGAGCAGTCTGTACAAAACCAACCTGTTAAAACACACCAGAACCCCGCATGGGTAAATGAAGGAAAGAACAGCCCCCCACCAAAGTCACAGGAGTGTTACAACTGTGGACAGTTGGGACACTTTGCAAGAGAGTGCAATGCCCCACGAAAGCCACAGAGAGCCCAGCAGACGGGCACTCTAAGTAAGAATAAGACAAAGCCCATACATAGTGTGAGCACCCGTTCAGATCAGACGGACCTGAACGGAATGGACTGACGGTGTTCGGGCTCCCCCAGTTGGGTCTGCGACACCCTTTGGGATAGGTCCGGACGACCGGCAGTTGCAGCGAAAATACGGACACAGCCCATCGGGTTTCTCTGGGACACAGGAGGGTCCCGCACCACAATAAATTCTTCCACCATGTTCCAAAAGGACACGTGGCCCACTACAGCCACTATCACCCTCAGCGGCTTTACAGGCCACTCACAGCAGGGACACATCACAGCCCATGTACCCATTCAAATCGGCAACATCACCACCAAGCACACTTAGATCAGTAGCCTCCACTAATAATGCCCCGATTTAGCCAGTGAGAAAGCCCAATGGGTCATGGCAACTGACCATCGATTGCCGGGAACTCAACAAAATCACCCCCGCAGCAGCCCCCACAGTAGCAACAAGTCCCGAGACCATGCTCAAGCAGGGACTCAATTCCCGATACTTTACGGTTTTGGATATCAGTAATGGATTCGGGTCCATTCCATTGGCAAAGGCATGCCAGTACAAATTTGCCTTCACCTTTAAAAATCAACAGTACACGTGGACATGCCTGCCACAAGGATTCCACAACTCCCCCTCCATTTTCCACCGACAGCTGGCAAATGGTTTATCAAACTTTTCTCGCCCCACATGTCTGGTCCAGTACGTAGACGACCTACTACTGCAGACAGACACCAAGGAAGAGCACATTGAGCTTCTGTCCGAACTCCTGGAACTCCTACAAGCAATTGGATGTAAAGTTAACCCCAAAAAGACCCAGATTTTGGAAGATAAGGTGATATATTTGGGAACAATTATCACACATGGTAAACGCGAGATCGAGCATAAAAGGATTGACTCGATTGCTAAATTACCCCTTCCCCAGAACGTTTCAGCCCTCCGGTCGTTTTTAGGACTGGTTGGCTACTGCCGAAACCACATTGCCGGTTTCGCCAGCAAGGCAGCGCCCCTCTCAGACCTCCTAAAGAAAGGGGCCCCCTGGGAATGGCATCCGCAGCATACGGATGCTGTGGACTCTTTGAAACAAGCACTCATAGCAGCCCCCGCACTACAAGTTCCAGACCCGCTTTCCCCCTATGCGATAGAGGTAGCAAGCACAGACCACACCCTTTCGGCCGTGCTCCTTCAGGAACGGCACGAACAGTTAAGGCCCGTGGCTCACGCCTCCAGAGTTTTAGATGCTGTGGAGCAGGGATTTTCAGCCTGTGAAAGGCACCTGCTCACAGCTTTTTGGGCACTCCAGTATTTTTCGTACATTACCGGACTGAACCTCATCACAATCCTCACAGAACACACCCCCACCCAACTTTTACTGGACGGACGACTCAAGGACGGTACAGTCAGTCAGATTAGAGCAGCTAGATGGACCCTTCTTTTGCAGGGACGGGACGTCATTGTTAAAAGGACAAAGACCCACACTTTTTTAGCCGACAACTTACAGTACCCCGGAATGTCCATGAATGTGAAATTATATCTTCACACCACAACACAGGCCCCTTTATTGCTAAAGCACACCCCAGAAAGATAGGTAGTTCACCCCAGAGCCCCAAGCACACAGAAACGTGCAAACCCATAAAGATATATGTGGATGGATTTTCCACAATATTAGAAGGGAAGCGCATAACAGGATGTGGTATTTATGTCGAGGATGCGCAGGGACACGCCCTAGAAGAAATAGCAATAAAACTTCCAGGACACTTAGGCGCGCAGGCGGCAGAACTTGCGGCCATCTCATACATAGTGGAACGCCCAGATTCCTTCCCCAGCCCAGCAGACATATACTCGGATAGCCTCTATGTCTGCAACAGCCTTACGGAGTTCCTACCCCTGTGGAAAGCAAGAGGATTTGTTTCCGCAGACGGAAAAACCCTCCCTTCAGCCCCATTACTCCGCCACATTTTAGAAAGAGCACAGGGCAGTACTTTTGGAATAGTTAAATTCCGCAGTCACCACTGTTCCTCCCCCCCTGGAAATGTAAAAGCCGACGCACTGGCTAAAGCAGGTTCCAGGCACGGATATTTTTGGACACCCCCCGAAAGCGCACCAGTGAATGCAGTTCAGGTCTCGCAGTCTAATATCGAGGATTTATTGCAGGCCCAGAAGCAGGACAGCAATCTCAGGGAAATTTTAAAAGGAAACTATCCAGCCCCCTATGAGAGGTTTCAAAATGCTCTGACAACACATGACGGTGTGGTGTTAAAAGACACCTTTTATGTGGTTCCTGAACAGGACAGGAATCAACTGATTTGTTTGTTCCTTGACGGTCATGGACATCAGGGAAGCGATCCCACTACAGCCCACCTCAGGCAGCTCTGCTGGTGGCCGAATTTAAAAGACGATGTAAATCACTACATTGAGAACTGCTTTTCTGCACCCAGAATAATCCGGACAGATATGCCAAAAAGGCTCAGCTCAGTCACACCCGACCCGTTAATGGCCCCTGGATAAACCTCCAGATTGATTTTATAGGTCCATTGCCCCCTTGCAGGAATGGTTATAAAAATGTACTCGTGGTGATAGACACGTTTACAAAATGGGTGGAAGCATTCCCATCCAGAACAAACACGGCAAAGACCACAGCCAAGATCCTCACCCACCACATCTTTATGAGATGGGGTCTCCCCCGTAGCATTGAATCCGACCAAGGTTCCCATTTTACGGGACGTGTCATGAAGAACGTCCTCACAATATTTGGCATTACCCAAAAATTCCACATTGCATACCATCCCCAGTTGAGTGGTATCGTGGAGCGCATGAATCGGACCCTAAAATCAACCCTCAGAAAAATGGTCTAACTAAACAACACCACTTGGGGCTCAGTCCTCCCTTTTGCACTGATGTTTTTGTGAAATACGGTTTCCACATCCACAGGTTACACCCCACACACCCTCATGACCGGACGCCCCATGAAAGGCATAGAATTTCTATTAGGCTTAGACTTGACCAGCCCCGAAGTGACAGCCCTCACACACGAGAACGCAGTCAAACAAGTAGTGGAGAATGTTAAAACGGCTCAGCTAGCAGCCACAGTGAAATTGGGCACAAGAAAGAAACAGAACAAGGCCTGTTTTGATAAGGCAGTGCTTGCGACTGAGTTCAGTATAGGACAGCAAGTCATGCTCTCTGTATACAACCCCAGCACATTCCTGTCACCAAAGTACTCGGGTCCGTACTCCATTGCAGACAAAGTAAACCCTTCCGTCTACAAAATAAAGTACCCCAATGGAAAGACTGCGTGGTTCCATATCAACCAGCTGAAGGCATATGGGACATAGTCTAACCACGCACACCACGTCATGCTCGACGCAGCAGACCACGCCCCGCCCACAGCCAACGTAACCATACCTTCCCCCAACACGTCCAGCCCTGCCACGGACTCAATCTCGACTCCACCCCCGAAATATACACTCCGCCCCGGAACGCCCACAGACTGCAGCAGAGCGACAGTGACTGTGACTCGGACAATAGCCACAGCACACCTCCCTACTATCCCCATGCAACAGGCCCCACACCCACCAAATCTGAGCACGATTCGAGTGATCCCTTCACGATCACTTTCCTAAACAAACCCCACCACCGACCACCGACCTACAATGACGACCCCGATTCCGTCCCCACAGAACTAGACACCACCTATTGGCATAGAGATAATTCGTACAGACTCGTCCGGAACGACGAGAGCGATGCCAGATCACACGATGCAGCCCTATCAGCCCTGATAAACTCGAGAGTTTGGCATCCGGGAGAAGATGACGACTTGGAGTCTGACTCCCAAAACAAGAACCCCTTTGTGACGCTGTTCGCAACCAATAACTGAGGTGTCCAGATGATGTTTTAAAAGGAACCGCTTGGGAGAAAATGGTGTCCTTTCTGATGGAACCTGCAGCATGTTTGATGTTGTCTGTACTTGTATTGTTAAATATTGCATGTTAGACCGGAAACGTTTTTTTCCACGGCCCCACGCCTTTTCGGCCGAAACCCCTGAGAATTTGTCCACAGAGACTTGTTAAGGTCCCAGACGCCAGTTCAGAGGAACTTGACTGTCAACGGAAACACAGACCCCCGTTCATAACTGCCCTTCTAGTTCAAGGGAAGAACCACTACGGCAGCCACGATGACTACATTTCTTGCCCGTTCTTGTTGGTTGCTCAGGCAGTGGAGAAACGGCATTGGGACCCGCCCTGCCTGGGAACCCCCCTCTGGTCAGCTACACTCGGGTAGAGCACACACGGCATTGGTCGCCGTCCTACCCGGGGACTCCATCCAAATCGTACCCCGTCGCGCCCCATACGCACCTCATTTCAGCAAAGTTTTGTTCAAAAAGTTTTGTTTGTTTTCAGGTAACCCTTAGGTTGCCAACCCTCTGCTATTTACATCCTCAAACATTTGGATGGTAAATCGCACAGTCTGCGATTCGGCTCGCACTGGTTCATTATTTGTAAGTGTGTCTTGTCCTGAAATTCGGTTTTTGGAAAATAAAATGAGGGAGTCACACATAGTGACCAATTATAAAGGGAGTAATTGGCACTAAAGGACAGACAGGCTATCATACGAGATATTAAACCAAGATAGTAACAGACACGATGCGTGATCCCACAGAACTCCAGAAGCTCCAGGACCAGTGAAGAGAAGAGAGGAGAAGTGAAAGAAGAAGAACCATGAGGACATCCTCCGCATTGCTCATCACCATAATGGACATTTGGTTGCACACGAACGCGAACCCCATGATCTCAAACTCCCAGCCGTTAATGATTCACTTCCCCACAGTACCCAGAGCCCAGTCACAAGCGACACCACACCATCTTGGTGTGACAGGTTTATAACCTGGTACTCCCTGTCCTACGTGATAGAATCCCGATCGGTATTGGCGATACTCTGCTGCATTGTGCAGACTATTCGTCTAAGGAAATGGAGAAGGAGAGCCTACCACGCTCGCACCCCGGTATATAGAATAAGATCCCCTATTTTCGGATATGACCGGACCCCCGACCCCCGCGATCTATAATAAAGAGCATTCGTTGCGATTTGTTGTAAATAAAGAAATGTTCATGAGCAATTGTACAATCCTGAGCTTGACAGCCAAGCCAGAAGATGTGTATAAAACTGCTATGATTTTGTTTGTATGGTTCAGGAAGTTAGTGTGATGAAATTTTTGAGTGAGTGTAGTATATTAAAGATAGTTAGAGGTTCCCGTTTTCTTGTTTTGTAATGCATGTCCCTGTTTGACATAGCGCCCCTCAGAATTGTCAATTAAAAATGTTTTGCATAATTATGGTCAGTATAGAGGCCATAGAAGAGTGCTCGCCGGGTCAGGGAATGAAAACCAACACAGTTATGTGATCCTTCAGGGTTTCGCGTTAGGATCACAAGGAGGGTGTGTAGCCACCTGGGTTGGCCATCTCCCGATGTAAAATGGAGAACAGCAAAGGCTGCAGGGAAATTCGGCCAACACAGGCAGAAACCAGCAGGTGCAGGTTTACTGTGTATTAAACTCTGCAAAAGCCCAGACAGCATCGATACAAGCAGCCATCTGCATTATAATGTAGCAACCATCTACATACTAATAAGCGATCCCCGGGAACAATCGCAACATTTGGGACAAACAAAGCTAAGCCAGACTCCCCGGTGGCAGCAGGAGACAACACAAAAGAGGTTAACGGACACCTCAAGACCGCCCATCGATCAGGGAACCGCTCCAGTACTGGAGAAATCGAACCAAGCGATTGGAACAAAATCCAATCACTTGGAACCAGGTACAGGGTTCGCCCAGAAAGGCGGGAAGCCCCTGGGGACTATAAAGTTAAGCCCCCAAGTTCAAATCGTTCTTCTTGACCGGGTCACTCAGCAATGCGAACCAACCTTGACCGTGACCGGTTCAACTGCCGCCGAGATCCAGTAAGTCTTAAGTCAACGCTCGCTACGAGATAGGCGCTCCTAGCTACCAATCCATACCAACTTCGAATCCGGCAGACTCAGAACCCGAACGAAAGGCCATTTGTTCCCCTGACCTGGTGAGCCAGTCCGAAGCTAAGTATAGGCCTGTTAGAACTAGAAGTAGCTTAGACGTAGAATTTGTGCATGAGTAGCGATAACTGTGTATAATAAATGTGCTTTGATTTGAATCTTACTAATCAGTGTATTGAGTTATTGATCATTACTTGAACTTGAACCTCGTGGCGGTATCATAAAGATACCTGGCGACTCGAGAGCAACGGTTATAAAACAGAGCCAATTGAACCAACCAAAAGTTAGCAACAATACTTAGTAATGATATTGTCTTCATTGAAGAAGACTTCGAAATAGATAGGAAGACTAGAACGATTTGGAAGAATTGAAAGAGTAGACAGTGGAATTGATTTCAGTGAACAGGAAGACCAAATAGGTTGTGCAGAGATTGTTGATCATTTACCATTGAATTTGCACCCATGCTGCAGTTGAAGCTCACCTAAAGAAATATATGTTTGGATTCATTCAAAACAACTTCCTTTCACAATTGCATTTGTTCTCTCCTACAGTAGGTGCTAACTCACACTGGTTTATGGTTTCATGCACAATGCCTAGCATTAATTTGATACCAATTTTCCAGAGGTTCAGCATCACAAACAGTCCTGTGAGCAAACTCTAATCCCTTACAACCCAGAGTGTGCCTTTGCCTGTGAAAAACCAAGACAACTATAACAGGTTCAAGAGTTGAGCAGAGAACCTTGTTACTGTATTCTCACAACCGGTACACACCACACTCCCTCACCTACTTTTGTTGTCATGGGAGGATGACAGATTAGGCATTCAATCAGACTTTAGCTTAGGCTATGACATTTTAGTCACATTGTTTAAATAATAAATAGATGCTAAAACTGGATCTATAGTGAATATACACTCTACTTTACCTTCTTGTAATACTGAAGGAAACAAAACACATCCTGTGCTAATCCTCACTCCAAACAGACTGGAAGCACCATTAGTGACTTCTATATTGTAACGGCTCACTAAGGACCGACCCACAGAATCTATTCCCAGCATCAGATGACTGCTTCCTGATGGGAATATACATCTTTCAAATCCCTTTCAAAATAGAAGTCACATTAACAAATATATATTTCGAACTCAGTCAGAGTTGCCAGCCAATATATACCTTAGAGGATATAGGCCGCGACTCTCCGGCCTCACTGTACTCTTGCCCAAGTTAAACGAGGTGGGAGAATAGCGGGTGAGGCCGAAAATAAGAATCAAGCAGCCTGCTCCTGTTGGCAAAATCGGGATCTCGCCGTAGCGTGGCGAGAAACCAATTATCACCACTAAAGCCCTATTTCCATATAATTAACAGGAGCCGCCCCTTATCCAATGGCCTCCCATGATTCATCGGCCTCCCCAGCAAGTGTTCATGCTGGTGCCGATTAGTACTCCTTTTGGAAAACATGAACCTTGCGGAAAGGCTTCTGTGGGGAGCCGAGGAGGTGAGTATCCATCTTTAGTCACAGGCAAAGAGCCCGGGGGCGATCGGCTTGCCACCCCAAGTGCTCGGCGGGGGGTGGTGGGAGGGGGGGTTGAGGGGAGCACCCTCCGCAGGGATGGGCCATCATGGGAGGGTGGGGAGCGAGGCAACAGCGCGTGGCACCACCATCACAATACCTGGATCATGTGTACCCATTCCGGGAGCAATCTTAGCCCCTGCCCATTTGCCCCATCGACCAACCATAACCACCAGCGACTGGCGAGGCCTCTGGCCATGCAGCTGAAAGCTATTGCTGATAGGTAATTGGTTAAGTGAGCACTTCACGCAATCTGTGGGTGAGCGGGCCATGTAGCATGTGGGAGTCATTGCCTAGTACCCAATCAGACCACTATGCCTGGACACTGTGGCTGAACACTGCGGGAGACAACACCACACACACAGCACCCAACATCCGAACACCCAGCGGATGGGCCACCACTCCAGGGACATGTCCATGGCTGGAGGGTGGGCGTGCAACGGGGACAGGACAGCGTCCGGTCCAGGTGATATTATGAGCGGTTGTCTGGGGTACAGGGTCTGGGGTCAGGTGAGGGGACCCCGCTACAGCCAGGTGTGCGTGCGCAGGGCATTCGGGCAAGTGGGGGGGGGATGAATGGGGGAACAGAGTGTCCCGGGGTGGGGGCCACCGCTATTTGTCAGTCTAACACCCTCTCCCAATTCCTTACTGATATTGAACGCTATGGATGGGATTTTGGACCCTGCAGAATTTGCCCTAATGGTGCTGCTGCTAGGCCGGAGGCCAGAGACACCGGTAACAGTAGCGTCTGTGGATGCTTGAGGCGGCAGAACAGTGCCAGCGCCGCCCCACACCTTGAGGATCCGGCTGCCCATCAGGCCCGGGAGGGACCCAGAGGGGGAGTCCCGCAACGGCCCAGTGTGTTCAGGTGTCGCTGGTCATTAGAACAGATGACAGACAGCGAATGCCTCACAAGGAGACGTGGCGACACCTGTGCCATGTCCTCACAGATTTGGAACCACGTGGAGGAGGAGGACACTCGCTCCCGGTAGTAGTCCAGGTCACCGCAGCCCTGAACATCTACGCCTCAGGATCGAACGGGAACCTGTGCGGCATCTCTCAGGCCACAGTCCACATGCGCATCCGACAGGTCACGGATGCCCTGTAAGCCTTGCAGAAAACTACATCAACTTTGACATGGACCAAGCCCAACAGGATGCCCGGACAGCAGGATTCTCCCCCATCGCCGGATGCCACAGGTCCAGGGGGTAGTGGGTGGCATGTATGTAGCCTTGCACTCACCGGGCCATCGGGAGCGCCCTACATTAACAGGAAGGGGTTCACTCCCTGAACATACAGCTCGTGTGTGACCACCAGATGAAGATAATGCACGTGTATGCCCGTTTCTGGGGACTGTCCACGACAGCTAATCCTGGGGCAGTCGGTCATCCTCGGCCTCTTTAAGGACTACCCCAGGATAGGGGGTGGCTCTTGGGGGATAAGAGGTACCCACTGAGGATCAGGCTAATGACGCCAGTATGGAGACCAGAGACCCAGTACAACAAGGCCCATGTGGCCACTTCGGCTGTCATTGAGCAGTGCATCGGACTCCCAAGATGCGATTCCGATGCCTCGACTGCTCCAGTGGTGCAGTTTGGTACACCCTCCAGAGGGTCGCCTGCTTTGTGATAGTCTGCTTTGTCCTCCACAACCTGGCACAGCAGCGGTGCGATGAGCTGGAGGTTGGCGATGAGGGACATGGGGCTACCTCCGAGAAAGAAGCGGACGAGGAGGAGGATGAGGATGATGAGGCGGCGCCGGACCAGCCGGGGCTGGAGGATGATCCCAGGGAGGAGCCAGTGGTACAGCCAGAGGCTGCAGGATAGGCGGCAGTGGTGAGTGACCGGAAAGCCTGGAGGGCCAGGGAGGCCCTCATACTCGCCCGCTTCACCTAGGATGTGGCCTGGTCTGTCGTCTATACCAGTGTTTTTCAAACGTTTTTGCCTGGGGTCCATTTTTACCATCCAGCCATCCTTCGGGACCCACACCGGCCGACCTTCGCGACCCACGCTGGCCAGCCTTCGTGACCCACCATTTTCTCTTACCTTTAATGCGAGAGGTGAGCCTTCTGTGTAGTCTCTATAGTCTAGAGCAGCGAAGAATGAGAAATGACCTCATTGAAACAGGCATTATTCTCTCAGGACTTTGCAGAGCAAATGCAGAATGTAAGTTTTCCTCAGATGGGCGGTTGCCTGGGGATATCATAGAATTTACAGTGCAGAAGGAGGCTATTCAGCCCATCAAGTCTGCACCAGCTCTTGGAAACAGCACCCTATTCAAGCCCACGCCTCCACCCTATCCCCGTAACCCAGTAACCCCAGCCAACCTTTTTTTGGACACAAAGGGCAATTTATCATAGCCAACCCACCTAACCTGCGCATCTTTGGACTGTGGGAGGAACCCGGAGCATCCGGATGAAACCCACGCAGACACAGGGAGAACGTGCAGACTCCACACAGGCAGTGACCCAAGCCGGGAATCTAACCTGGGACCCTGGAGCTGTGAAGCAACTGTGCTAACCACTGTGCTACCGTGCTGCAAATTACAGTGCAACGATTTTAGACATAGATGAGGAGGAATTACTTAACTCAAAGTATTGTGAATCTTTTTCATTTCTGAAATTCACTGTCAAAGAGAGTTCTGCAGGCTCCGCCATTGAGCATATTCAAGACAGATGCAGGAAGACTGGTGTCAGGAGGAGGCGGTGTTTCTCTCTGGGCTCCGGGCATGCGCACTGATGAGCAGGTACACATGTGCAGCACGCCTGCATTTTTTTAGCCGGTCGTGGCCGTCATTTTTAAACACCGGCAGCTGCAGCCATTGCGCCTACATTCACGCGATCGGGAACAGCACGATGGATGGCTCCGCGACCCGCCCGACACCCGCCCACGACCCACCCGCGGGCCGAGACCCCCACTTTGAAAATGCCCGGTCTATACCTTACCCCCACCCCCATCTCCCACCCTCCCAGGGTCTGTGCTCCAGGTTGTTGGGACTGTGTCGGCACCGTCAGCGGGTCACTGTCGAGGGCATAGGGTGATGATAACTCGCAGAGTACTGAGCACCAGTGCTCCTCGATCTATGCCATAGTCTGACCCCTGCCTGTCTGCTGAGCACTCGTTCACACCCATCGCCTACATGTGTTGTGCCCGGAGAGGGGGACGATACCTGGAGAGATGGGCCAAGGGCTCTGAGGTCGGCCCGCATTGCGGATGAAAGTGACAGAGGCGGCATACTGGTTGTGCTCAAGGGATTTTAATGTATCATACAATTCCCCACTCTCCCTATGATGCCGCCCCACTCTCCTCACCACCCCTTCGGGCACTCCCCTCTCCTCCGGTGTGCTTGGCCTTCCTAGCTCTACCGCTACTTCAAGGTGTCTCCCCAGGATTCACATCTGCGACGGAGTCAGCCAGCTGCTTACCTCGTCCCATGGCCGTTGATGCCCCTGGCGGGCATCCTCTGGGGACTCTGGGGCCGGAGGGCCCTGGTGCACTTGTCGGCGGCACATGCACAGCCTTGCCGCCCTGTCCCAAGTGCTGGCCTCGAGACGTGGCCTCATCAGAGGATGGAACTTGGGGGAGCTAGGGCCCACCATCCCCACTCCATGGAAGGGTCCGGGTTGGCACCCAGCACCCTCTCCTCCCACTCGGTGCCCATAGGGCACTTGGGTTCACCTCGGGACGGAGGTGCAGTTAGTTTGAGCCCCGGCTGTCCCTGTATCATCTGACTTTGCCAGCCCTGGCGCTTCCCCATGGTTTGCACCATCATGTCAATGCCCTCAGCGATGCCCCTCAGTGACTGGACAAGCTCCTCAGCCCTCAGCCATGCCCATCTGAGAGCAGGACATGTCCCGCAGAACCTCATCAAGGTTAGCCTGGTACTGGGTCACATCCCTCAGCGAGTTGGACATTCTGCCAAGACCCTCAGTCATGGCCGTCACTGACTGCACGACATCTTGGACACCCTCACCAGGGTACGCCAGGCTTTCCATTGTGGTCATCACCCTAGCCGTGTTGGCCTTGGTGTCACGCATTGCCGACCACATCTACTGTGCTCGGAATCTCTGGGACTCCTCAAAGCTGCTATGGACCTACTGGAGTGTCGCTGAAATCTCCCTCTGAATGTCCCGGCCGCACCCTAATAACTCCATCAGCTCGGGATAGCCGTATACAGAGGCTCAGCATCAGGCTGGGACCCAGCTGGGTCCAGGGATCCAGCAGACCTCCGACTGCTGTCTCGCCTAGGGGTTCCTCCCTCCACCTGATGTGCATCAGAAGCTGCATGGTGCTCACCAGATTGTGCCCCAAAAGCTTAACAAACGTTTCCCACCACTCAGATGGAGGGTGGGAATGACAGCTGTGACGCATCGATTGTCACTTCCTCGGAGCTCCCCTCCAAGGTGTTCTGGGAGACTGGAAAGGTGGGCCATGCAGGATGGGTTGGTGCCTTCGGCTGGAGGACCTGTAGGATAATGGACATGTGGTCAGTGGGAGGGATGGATCAGTCAGTAAGGCAATAACAACTCACATTTGACAGGTCCTCCGGGAGAAGCCTGGTGGATCCTCACCTCTGTGGCTTTCGCCAACATCTGTATTGGTGACCACTCTGTCCTCGGTCACCCCCACCATCTCCAGGGCCAGTTCCTCAAAGGTATTGATGATTCTCAGCCAGTCTGTGCCCTCCCCCGACGATTGTGGGAGAGCTTCACTTGAGGATACACAGAGAGGCCATCGTTAGCCGCACGCATGGTTTATAGTGGTGAGAAGGGGATGTGAAGGAAGGTTTTGGGGGGGTAGAATGGAGAGGGGGGTGAAGGGAGGGTGGGGGCACAAGGAGAGTTGAGGGGGGTGGTTGCTCGCCTGCGGGTGGAAAGGTCTTGAGGGATGGGGCGTTGGAGTCAACTCACCTATGCTGCCCAGTGTAGGTCGTTGACCTTCTAACGACACTGGAGGCCAGTCCTCCTGATGACACTCCCCGAGCTTACGGCTGCCGCCACCTTGTCCCAGGCAGCACTGGTTGCCCTGTGTCTCACCCTCCGGGATCCCTGGCGGATTAGGACATCCCTCCTGGTCTCCACTGTGTCTTGGAGCCTCCCAGGTCCATATCACCGAATGTGGAGACCGATCTTCAGGGCGCCAAGGCGGCGAGCGGACTGGGGTTGGCTGTCCAAGTGCTATTGAAGTGTTGCTCAACCTTGTTAGCAAGGGGGCTGGCGAATCTTCATTTGTAGCGGGAAGCCCATGGGGCCTCGTTAAGTGGACCAATTATCGTTGAATAGGGTTGCCGGCCTCGCTGGGCCAAACACTGGGAAGCTTGCAGCAATTCCTGCTCACTACCGTACTTAGAAATCTTACGGAAAATCGTGCCCATAAAGGTATTCATATGTGAATGGAATTACAATCCCCCAGAAATGAATTATTGTGCCCCGCCAAAAATAATCCAGGAACATAGGAACCAACCATTCAGCTTATTAAGAAAGTTCCACTATTCAAAAAGATTGTGACCGAATTCTACCTCAATTCTACTGATCTGCCTTTGATCCATATTGCTTTATACCCTCGTCCAACACAAAGCCACTGAATCTCAGTCTAGAAAATTTAACTGAACAGGCACCCACAGCCTTTTGGGGGAAGATAATTTTGCATAATCAAGCAAGAATGTGAGGGAGTTGCCACAAGCCCCTACTCCCAACAACTTCCCTGCCCCCATCCCCAACCCCCCCCCCCCCCTCCCCCCCGCCCCCCAGATTTCCTATTAAGGTCCAACTACCTACCTCTTGTTTATGAAACATAGGCTTTCTCATTCATGAGCATATTGTTTGTTGTCCCTGCCTGAAGTGATTTGGAGACCTGTAAAGACAATAAACTCAATAATAGTTGGCAAGCTATCACTAGCTCCTTACAGTAGTCTTGCCGAAACCTCCATGTGAGATTATCAGGTACGGACACAATACTTTCTATGTATAATCAGCAAAAGCATTGAACTAACACCAATCACCAAATCACTCTCATTTCATTTGTTTTATTGGTCATATGGCATTTTTTCAATAAGGTTAAGGCTTAATATGCACCAACAGCATGATGGGTTTCTCATACGCTGCCCTTTCAATTCAGGGTCTTGATTTTGAATCCAGCTGGAATGGATGATTTAAACTCTCCAGTGGATGTAAGAGTCCTATGAGAAATAAGTTTGAAGTGGTCACAACCTAATTCCAAGCAAGGGCAGTTTACACAAAAATGTTCATAATTTGACACTAATTGGCCATTTAAACAGTTCTTAACAATAGTTCATTGAAGAAATGGCGAAAGGAGATTAAAGGGAAATACAATTTAACCAATCCTGTCTGCTCCACTTCAGAAGACCCAATAGTTCCCTTGCCCCCATCATGGTATCCAACAGTTCCTTAAGAGCTTTTTGCCTTCAAAAACTTACACAGAGATCTTTTGCACATGCTGAACATTCTTTGTCTGAAGAAGATGTTGCTGGCATGGAAGTGTCACACTATTCGAGTGGAGTTCAGCTGAACCATGTCCCTAATCCAGTGTCTTTCAAACTATTTTGCCCGGGATCCATTTTTACCAACCGGCCATCCTTCGCGACCTACGCCGGCCGACCTTCGCGACCTACGCCGGCCGACCTCGCGACCTACGCCGGCCGACCTTCGTGACCCATAATTTTCTCTTGCCTTTAATGCGAGAGGTTAACCTGGGCTTATATTCTATAGTATAGAGTAGCGAAGAATGAGAAATGACCTAATTGAAACTGGCATTATTCTCTCAGGACTCTACAGAACAGGTGCAGAATGTAAGTTTTCCTCACTTGGGTGGTTTGCAGCCTAGGTCTGCAATATGCAATGATTTTAGACATAGATGAGGAGGAATTACTTAACTCAAAGTATTGTGAATATTTTTAATCTCTAAAATTCACTGTCAAAGAGAGTTCTGCAGGCTCAGCCATTGAGCCAGATGTAGGAAGACGGAATTGAATTTTTTTTTAAAAGCGCGCTGATGTCAGGAGGAGGCGGTATTTCTCACTCGGCTCTGCGCATGCGCACTGATGAGCTCATTTTTAAAGCCGCTCGCAGACGGCATTTTTAAAAGCTGCTGCGGCCATTGTGCCTGAATTCACGCGATCAGGAAATTGCAATCCTGATGTCACACGGTCCATTTGGCTGACGCAACCCCAGGAAATCTCATTTAAATTTATACTTCACTCTTCAACCAATAAGCATGAAGCAGCAAGTTGGGCCCTGTATTTGTGTTTCTTAAAGGGTCAGGCACCCAAATTGCCTGTGTTCAGTGGGGAACTGCAGGGATCTGTTTTGGGGCCTTTTCTATGTGTGGTTTATATAAATGATTTTGACATAAATGTAAGAGGATTGATCTGTAAGATCACGGATGATACAAAAATTGGTGGGGTGGTAAATAGTAAGGAGGAAAGCCTTAGATTACAGGAGGACATAGACAGGCTGGTCAGATAGGCTGATCAGTGGCAAATGGAATTCAATACAGATAAGTATGAGGTGGTACACTTGGGCACGAGAAACAAGGCAGGACCCTGGGAAACACCGAGGGTCAGAGGGACCTTGGTGTACATGTACACTGATCCCTTAAGGTAACAGAGCAGGTGGATAAAATGGTTAAGAGGCCATATGGTATACTTGTCTTTATTAACCAAGGCATAGAGGAGCAGGGAGGAATTGGAAGTGTATAAAATGTTGGTTGGGCCACAGCTAGAGTATTGAGTGCAGTTCTGGAATCCACAATATAGGATGGATGTGATAGCACTGGAAAAGGTGCAGACGAGATTTACCAGGATGTTACCTGGGCTGGAGAATTATAGCTATGAAGAGAGATTGGATAGTCTGGGGTTGTTTTCCTTTGAGCAGAGGAGTCAGAGGGGGGACATAATTGAGATGTATAAAATTATGTGGGGCATAGATAGAGTAGACATGAAGGATCAATGACCAGGGGGCATATATTTAATGTAATGGACAGCAGGTTTAGAGGAGATGTGAGGAAAATCTTTTTTACCCAGAGGGTGGTGGGAGTTTGGAATTCGCTGCCTGAAAGGGTGGTGGAGGCAGAGACCCTCATAACGTTTAAGAAGAATTTAGATGTGCACTTGTGATGCCAGGGCAGACTAGGCCAAGTAGTGGAAAATGGTATTAGAATAGTTAGGTGCTTGTTTTTGACCGGCGCAGATGCGATGGGTTGTAGACCTCTATGACTCTAACCATCTCCTTTGTAGGACTTAGTACTTATCCCTTGTCAATTCTGCCTTGCTCCCTTCAATTCAGCCACCTTGTTCCAAAAGAAGGAGAGAGCAGGTTGTCAATAGTTGTTTGTTCTCTGCTTGAGTGATGATCCTGCTGTAGCTGAATAGCTGGAGGTGTGTGGGGCCAGCAATAGGTTGCCTTGAGGCTGTGTGTGAGGGTAAGGTGGAGAATCTGGCTATTAGATGTGAATCCTGAGTTCCAGCGAATGCTGATGGATGAGTGATGGGGGCGGAGTGTTTTGAATAGGGTAAGAGGTTGTTGGAGTGGTGGGTAGTAAGCCCACAAGGACCCTCAGAAGAGATTGGCAGCCGGTGAAGAAGGAGTTCAATTCCTTCTGTGTGGATCCGAGAAGCTGGCAGCATTGATATCTAATGATCTCACCTGGGTGGTCAAGGTCATTGAATACCTTGCAAAGCTTCATGTAATTGATCTCCTTGGCCACTTGGTCTCACTCCCTTATTAGAAGGACCCCTTAGTCGCTCCCCAAATCATGGCATCACCCGCCCTGCCCACTTTCACCATGAGTGTCTCCGTGACATCAAGACATTCCCTCTGCCCTGCTGTTGAATTTTACATCATTTAAATTCAGTGTGGGTTTCCTTTAAGAAGCACAGCTGGCTGCACTAAGTGATTATTTTTTACAATGCTGCCCAGCCCCTGGCAGAGCACAGAGACAAGCTGTCTTCGTTCAACAGAAAGCCACATGCTGCAACCATGAAGATGAGATTCATGCATTAAGTTCCTGTTCCCATCTCAGTCTGCACTGGCATGAGGAAGTACAGAATCATAACTCCTGCACCCAAAAACCAGAGAACATGAATTTCCAGTCCTGAAATCTGTTCTCTGGCTGAACTGAGGCCAGGCAATTTTGAATTAATTTGAGAACTTCAAGTATCATTTCCTTATATTAAAATAACTGGGTAGCACGATAGCACAAGTGATTAGCACTGTGGCTTCACAGAAGCAGGGTCGCAGGTTTGATTCCCTGCATGGTCACTGTCTGTGCGGAGTCTGCACGATCTCCCCGTGTCTGCGTGGGTTTCCACTGCTTGCTCCGGTTTCCTTCCACGGTCCAAAGATGTGAGGGTAGGTGGATTGGCCATGATAAATTGCCCTTAGTGACCAAAAAGGTGAGGAGAGGTTATTGGGTAATGGGGATAGGGTGGAGGTGAGGGCTTAAGTAGGCTGGTGCAGACTCGATGGGCCGAATGGCCGTCTTCTGCACTGTATGTTCTATGTAATACGATATATGGTTGGATTTAGTGGTTTAGTTGTTTCTTTTTTTAAAAATATATTTTATTCAAGATTTTTTGGCCAAACATAACAGTACGTAATGTTTCTTTTAAACAACAATAAAGCAATATAAATAACAGTGGCCAGTTTTAAACAAATTAATAAATAATATATTAACAGAAACAAAAACCAAACTAAATGGCAACTGCCTTGTCAAAAATAAATACTCTCCAAAGATACAATCCAACAGTCCAATATACATTACCTAAAACAAGTGCCTATACATATACAATAACATCCCTGAGAGTCCGTCCGATTCCTCCCCCCCCCTCCCCCCCTCCCCCCTGGGTTGCTGCTGTTGTCTTCTTCTTTTCCATTCCCTCTATCTTTCTGTGAGGTAGTCGACGAACGGTTGCCACCGCCTGGTGAACCCTTGAGCCGAACCCCTTAGTACGAACTTAATCCGTTCTAACTTTATAAACCCTGCCATGTCGTTTATCCAGGTCTCCACACCCGGGGGTTTGGCTTCCTTCCACATTAACAATATCCTGCGCCGGGCTATTAGGGACGCAAAGGACAAAACATCAGCCTCTCTCGCCTCCTGCACTCCCGGCTCTTCAGCAACCCCAAATATAGCCAACCCCCAGCTTGGTTCGACCCGGACCCCCACCACCTGCGAAAGCACCTTTGCCACCCCCACCCAAAACCCCTGTAGTGCCGGGCATGACCAGAACATGTGGGTGTGATTCGCTGGGCTTCTCGAGCATCTTGCACACCTATCCTCTACCCAAAAAAATTTACTGAGCCGTGCTCCAGTCATATGCGCCCTGTGTAACACCTTAAATTGTATCAGGCTTAGCCTGGCACACGAGGACGATGAGTTTACCCTACGTAGGGCATCAGCCCACAGCCCCTCCTCAATCTCATCCCCCAGCTCTTCTTCCCATTTCCCTTTCAGCTCATCTACCATGATCTCCCCCTCGTCCCTCATTTCCCTATATATGTCCGACACCTTACCATCCCCCACCCATGTCTCTGAGATCACTCTATCCTGCACCTCCTGCGTCGGGAGCTGCGGGAATTCCCTCACCTGTTGCCTCGCAAAAGCCCTCAGTTGCATATACCGAAATGCATTCCCTTGGGGCAACCCATATTTTTCCGTCAGCGCACCCAGACTCGCAAACGTCCCATCTACGAACAGATCTCTCAATTGTGCTACCCCTGCTCTTTGCCATGCTCCAAATCCCCCATCCATTCTCCCCGGAACAAACCTATGGTTATTTCTTATCGGGGACCGCACCGAGGCTCCCGTCTTTCCCCTATGCCGTCTCCATTGCCCCCAAATTTTCAATGTAGCCACCACCACCGTGCTTGTGGTGTATTTCTTCGGTGAGAACGGCAACGGTGCTGTCACCATAGCTTGTAGGCTAGTCCCCCTGCAGGACGCCCTCTCCAATCTCTTCCACGCCGCTCTCTCCTCTTCTCCCATCCACTTACACACCATTGAAATATTGGCGGCCCAGTAGTACTCACTTAGGCTCGGTAGTGCCAGCCACCCCCTGTCCCTACTACGCTGCAAAAATCCCCTCCTCAATCTCGGGGTCTTCCAGGCCCACACAAAACTCATAATACTCTTCTCGATTCTTTTGAAAAAAGCCTTTGTGACCACCACCGGGACGCACTGAAACACAAAAAGGAATCTCGGGAGGACCACCATTTTAACCGCCTGCACCCTACCTGCCAGTGACAGGGACACCATGTCCCATCTCTTAAAGTCCTCGTCCATCTGTTCCACCAACCGCGTTAAATTAAGCCTATGTCATGTACCCCAATTCTTGGCTATCTGGATCCCCAAGTACCGAAAGTCCCTTGTTACCTTCCTCAACGGTAAATCCTCTATTTCTCTGCTCTGCTCCCCTGGATGCACCACAAACAACTCACTTTTCCCCATGTTCAATTTATACCCTGAAAAATCCCCAAACTCCCCAAGTGTCCGCATTATCTCTGGCATCCCCTCCGCCGGGTCCGCCACATATAGCAACAAATCATCTGCATACAGAGATACCCGGTGTTCTTCTCCTCCCCTGAGTACTCCCCTCCACTTCCTGGAACCCCTCAATGCTATGGCCAGGGGCTCAATTGCCAGTGCAAACAATAACGGGGACAGAGGACATCCCTGCCTCGTCCCTCTATGGAGCCGAAAATAATCAGACTCCCGTCCATTCGTGACCACGCTCGCCATCGGGGCCCTATACAGCAACTGTACCCATCTGATATACCCATCTCCAAAGCTAAATCTCCTCAGCACCTCCCACAAATAATCCCACTCCACTCTATCAAATGCTTTCTCGGCATCCATCGCCACCACTATCTCCGCTTCCCCCTCTGGTGGGGGCATCATCATTACACCTAGCAGCCTCCGTATATTTGTATTCAGCTGTCTCCCCTTCACAAACCCAGTTTGGTCCTCATGAACCACCCCCGGGACACAATCCTCTATCCTCGTTGCCATTACCTTGGCCAGAATCTTAGCGTCCACATTCAGGAGGGAAATAGGCCTATAGGACCCGCATTGCAGCGGGTCTTTTTCCTTCTTTAGGAGGAGCGATATCGTTGCCTCTGACATAGTCGGGGGCAGCTGCCCCCTTTCCCTCGCCTCATTAAAGGTTCTCATCAGTAGCGGGGCCAGCAAGTCCATATATTTCCTATAGAATTCAACTGGGAACCCGTCTGGTCCCGGGACCTTCCCCGCCTGCATGCTCCCAATCCCTTTCACTACTTCCTCCGTCTCAATCTGTGCTCCCAGTCCCGCCCTCTCCTGCTCCTCCACCTTAGGAAATTCCAGCTGATCCAGAAAGCACATCATTCTCTCCTTCCCATCCGGGGGCTGAGCTTCATATAATCTTTCATAAAATGCCTTGAACACTCCATTCACTCTCTCCGCTCCCCGCTCCATCTCTCCCTCCTCATCACTCACCTCCCCCCCTATCTCCCTCGCTGCTCCCCTTTTCCTCAGTTGGTGGGCCAGCAACCTGCTCGCCTTCTCCCCATATTCGTACTGTACACCCTGTGCCTTCCTCCATTGTGCCTCTGCATTACCCGTAGTCAACAAGTCAAATTCTACATGTAGCCTTTGCCTTTCCCTGTACAGGCCCTCCTTCGGTGCCTCCGCATATTGTCTGTCCACCCTCAGAAGTTCTTTCAACAACCGCTCCCTTTCCCTACCCTCCTGCTTTCCTTTATGTGCCCTAATAGATATCAGCTCCCCTCTAACCACTGCCTTCAGCGCCTCCCAGACCACTCCCACCTGAACCTCCCCATTATCATTGAGTTCCAAGTACCTTTCAATACACCCCCTCACCCTTAACCACACCCCCTCATCTGCCAATAATCCCATGTCCATTCTCCAGGGTGGAAGCTGTTCTTTTTCCTCCCCTATCTCCAGGTCCACCCAATGTGGAGCGTGATCCAAAATAGCTATAGCCGTGTACTCCGTCCCCGTCACCTTCGGGATCAGTGCCCTTCCCAAAACAAAAAAGTCTATCCGTGAATAAACTTTGTGGACATAGGAGAAAAATGAAAACTCCTTACTCCTAGGTCTACTAAATCTCCAGGGGTCTACTCCTCCCATCTGCTCCATAAAGTCCTTAAGCACTCTAGCTGCAGTCGGCCTCCTTCCGGTTCTGGACCTCGATCTGTCCAGCCCTGGGTCCAGCACCGTATTAAAATCTCCACCCATTACCAACTTCCCCACCTCTAGGTCCGGGATATGACCTAACATACGCCTCATAAAGTTGGCATCATCCCAGTTCGGGGCATATACATTCACTAAGACCACCGCCTCCCCTTGCAATTTGCCACTCACCATCACGTATCTGCCCCCACTATCCGCCACTATGGTCTTTGCCTCAAACATTACCCACTTCCCCACTAGTATAGCCACCCCCTGTTTTTTGCGTCTAGCCCCGAATGAAACACCTGCCCCACCCATCCTTTGCGTAGTCTGACCTGGTCTATCAGTTTCAGATGCGTCTCCTGCAGCATAACCACATCTGCCTTAAGTTTCTTTAGGTGTGCGAGTACCCGTGCCCTCTTTATCGGCCCGTTCAGCCCTCTCACATTCCACGTGATCAGCCGGGTTGGGGGGCTCTTTACCCTCCCCCCCACCTTGTCAACTAGCCATCTCCTTTTTCAATCCAGCTCCTCACCCGGTTCCCACGTAGCCGTATCTCCCCCCAATGGCGCCCTCCCGCCCCGACCACCCCACCCCATGCCAGCTCCCCTCCTCCCCAACAGCAGCAACACAGTTAACCCCCCCCCCCCCGCTAGATCCCTCACTAGCGTAATTGCACCCCCCATGTTGCTCCCAGAAGTCAGCAAACTCTGGCCGACCTCGGCTTCCCCCCGTGACCTCGGCTCCCATTGTGCGAGGCCCCCTCCTTCCTGCTTCCCTGTTCCCGCCATGATTACCATAGCGCGGGAACAAAGCCCGCGCTTCCCATTTGGCCCCGCCCCAATGGCCGGCACCCCCAGCTCCTCATCCTCCCTCCCCCACGACATGGTGAAGAGAGAAAAGTTACAGGGTCGCAGGATTAACAACTTGGGAAATCATCTCTTCCCCCTTTTCCCCCTCTTCACCCCACATATTCGCCCCACCACTTTGTCTCAAACGTTCTTTTTCTAGCCCGCTTATTCCAGTTTCTCCTCGACAATAAATGTCCACGCCTCTTCTGCCGTTTCAAAGTAGTGGTGTTTCCCTTGATGTGTGACCCATAGTCTTGCCGGCTGCAGCATTCCAAATTTAACCTTCCTTTTGTGCAGCACCGCCTTGGCCCGATTAAAGCTTGCCCTCCTTCTCGCCACCTCCGCACTCCAATCTTGATATACGCGGATCACCGCGTTCTCCCACCTACCGCTCCGAGTTTTCTTTGCCCATCTGAGGACCATCTCTCTGTCCTTATATCAGAGAAATCTCACCACTATGGCTCGAGGAATTTCTCCAGCCCTCGGTCTTCGCACCATAACTCGATAGGCTCCTTCCACCTCCAACGGGCCCGTCGGGGCCTCTGATCCCATTAACGAGTGTAGCATCGTGCTCACATATACCCCGACGTCCGCCCCTTCTGCACCTTCGGGAAGACCAAGAATCCTTAAATTCTTCCTCCTCGCATTATTCTCCAGCACCTCCAGCCTTTCCACACACCTTTTGTGTTGTGCCTCATGCATCTCTGTCTTCACCACCAGGCCCTGTATGTCGTCCTCATTCTCAGCAGCTTTTGCCTTCACGACCCGAAGCTCCTGCTCCTGGGTCTTTTGCTCCTCCTTTAGCCCTTCAATCGCCTGTAATATCGGGGCCAACAGCTCCTTCTTCATCTCCTTTTTAAGTTCTTCCACGCAACGCCGCAGGGCCCCATATTAAACTGCCTCCTTCCGACGCCATCTTGCTTTGTGCCTGCCTTCCTGGCCGCTGCTCTAGAGGATCCACCGCAATCCGGCCACTTTCCTCTCCTTTTTCCATCCGTGTCCAGGGGGGATTCCCTTCTGGTTTACCGCACAGTGTTTTTAGCCGTTAAAATTGCCGTTGGGGCTCCTATTAAGAGCCCAAAAGTCCTTTCCACCGGGAGCTGCCGAAACGTGCGACTTAGCTGGTCATCGCCGCACCCGGAACCGGTTTAGTTGTTTCTATAAAAAGATTGTGCACTCACTTACCAGACTAACTGACAGTTTATTGTTTTTTCTTAGTTCGAGAGCAGGTAAATCTGATGCTTCTTGCTCTCTATCTTTTGTTTGTGTATAACTGCTATGCATTGTCACTGAGTTTTCTGTGTCCCTGGGCAGAACTTTCCTTTCTAGAGTCGAAGTTTGATGGTGGGAGCAGAAATGAAAGAGATTTCTATTTGATGCTGGGACGGCTGGGCCCATGTTATTCAGCTTGTTAGATATGCATGCGCAAGGAGCACAGCGACCATTCCCACCATTACCTCATGGGGCCATATTTAAAGGGCACCTGGATAGCCATTCACTCACTCCAAGCCGGGATTGCCAGTTCCTGGACACCTTCCATGGACAGCCTCTCATTCTTCCCCACTAGGCCTCCCTCCTCTATCAAGCCTCTGATCTACCTTTCTCCAATGATCATGCCACCCATGTCCAGCTTTCGTGCAGCTTGGCCGATCAGAACCTGGGGCGAGATTCTCCGACTCCCCGCCGGGTTGGAGAATCGCCGGGGGCTGGCGTGAATCCCGCCCCCACCGGTTGCTGAATTCTCCAGCACCGGATATTCGGCGGGAGTGGGAATCGCGCCGGGTCGGTTGGCGGGCCCCACCCCGCGATTCTCCGGCCCGGATGGGCCGAAGTCCCGCTGCTAGAATGCCTGTCCCGCCGGCGTAGATTAAACCACCTCTCTTACCTGCGGGACAAGGCGGCGCGGGTGTGCTCCGGGGTCCTGGGAGGGACGCGGGGCGATCTGGCCCCGGGGGGTGCCCCCACGGTGACCTGGCCCGCGATCGGGGCCCACCGATCCGCGGGCGGGCCTGTGCCGTGGGGGCACTCTTTTCCTTCCGCCTTCGCCACGGTCTCCACCATGGCGGAGACGGAAGAGACTCCCTCCACAGCGCATGCGCGGGGATGTCGTGAGCGGCTGCTAACGCTCCCGCGCCTGCGCCGCCTGGCAATATCATTTCCACGCCAGCTGGCGGGGCACCAAAGGCCTTTTCCGCCAGCTGGCGGGGCGGAAATCAGTCCGGCGCGGGCCTAGCACCGCAAGGTTAGGGCTCGGCCACCCAAGATGCGGAGGAATCCGCACCTTTGGGGTGGCGCAATGCCGGACTGATTTGCACCGTTTCTGGCGCTGGTCGGTGGGCATCGCGCCGATACCGGAGAATTTCGCCCCTGATCTTTTTGACCCCAAGATGTGAAACGCAGAGGCCACTCACTTCAAAGTCACAGAAGAAGTCAACCTCGACAATGCACGTAACTTATATACAGTCATAAATGTGAATGTTCTCATTTCTGATTGGAAGTGAACTTAACTGGGAGGGGATCTTAATTCAGGCGAGCTGGCCTTTTAATGAGCATGTGTGGCATGTATGCCAAAGAGCTTGCCAACAAAATCCTAGGAATTCAACTGCAAAAGTTCAGCCACCATCGGGACACAGACTTTTAGGCTCATGCAAAATTAAGTCCCCCCACCGCCAAGTTTCCTACTGGAAGATTCTGACCCTGTCTTTAACCTGTTTTCGTGTGCCTTCCCACCAGTCTCAGATTTGCAGTGTTTCTTTCCCCACTCATAATGACTGCAATCCTTCAATATCTGTTTGAACAACCTGGCATTCTGGGAGATTGTTTGTGCTAAAATTCTAAAAACCTTTTTTAGATTCAGCAGTGCAGACATTTTCTTTTTCCAATTATGTACTGTATCTGTAAAATTTGTAAAAGAACATTACAGACATTACAATTTTGAAATCACAGAACGTGCAATAAAATTTAACTTGGCCGTATGGCGGACGCGATTCGAGACAGCTAGCCCCAGCTGCATTTCCCGATGGCCCATTGCATAGGGTGAGAGGGCCAAATCGGGACTTTCACCAGGCGTCAAGCCCATCGCGAACCAGATCAGGTTCTAGGCCAGAGCGGGCGAGAACCTGATTAGAATTGATTTACATATATTTGAATCCAATTCGTGGGCTGGACGCCTCATTCAGTGGCCTCCTGGGTGCTCGCCCTCTCCCCCCCCACCCCCCCGCTCCCAAAGCTGGAAATCACATGGGCACCAATCCACATTGGTCCTTGAAAAGGGGGAACCAGGTACTGTGGATTTCAAAGGGGAGCAAGGGGGTAAGTACTCTCTCTAAACTTACCTCCAGGGTGCCAAGGGGGGTCCGTCAGCGGAGGTGAGGATAGGGGCGGGGCTTGGGCTGGGCTGGATGGGCTCAGATCGATGGTCTTTCACAGGATGGCAATTATGTGACAAGCCTTCCCTCTGTGGCCTTGAAAATCTTTAAACTCTCTCCCAGCATGTCAATATCAAAGATCTGTCGGATCTCTGTAGCCTTCAAACATTTAGGGCAAGCTTCTCCGTCCGGGTGATGCCGGAATCGGGAATTGCGATTGGACGGAGAATAACGCGTGAGGAAAACATTTTGTCCGGTGCCAGGCACCCGAAGGAGTGCCATGCTCTGGTTCCTCAACAGTGGTGGCAATGCATTCTACTCCACATGTACAGTAAACGCCATTGGCATATCATTAACAGACCTGACCCGGTATTCTCCGGGGCAACCGTAATACCTCCGCCAGGAGGAATTACTGATGCCAAGTTTAACTTATAGTTTAAAAAAATGGGAAACTGGTGCCGTGGCTACTGAGGGAGAGAGAGGAGGAAGGACATGTTCACAAAGGTGCAGCCATGGGCTGGTTGGGAGGGTGCGTTTGCCAGATCTGGGGAGTGGAGTACCGGGGGTGTGACAGGGAGTGACCAGGGAATGAGCCATAGGATGGGGATTAATCTCCGTGACCAGAATGTCCAGGCATGGACCGCCTGCAAGGCGGCCATCTTGCTGTACAACCCACTGATCATCGACCGTGGCCAGTGGTTGCGCAGAGCGACACCAGCCATATGGGTACCCCCAAACAACCCCCCCACACCCCACTCCCAACCCCTCATTCCACCCCACCTCTGTCGTGTTGGGTGTCCTGATACACAAATGAGCCAACACGGCTGTAGATGGTACAACTTGATTTTATTATGTTAACTAACAGATGCAACTAACTATAGACTTGGGTACGTTCGCTACCAGCTAACCCATGGACCTAGCCCTATCACTAATGTCGGTGAGGCGCTCAGCACATGGTCCATGTCTGAGTGTCACGCTGCAAGCTCTGTGTCCCGAGCTGTCTCCTGCCAGAATGAGCGGGAACTCTCGTGTTCCCCCTTTTATAGTGCGTGTGCTCTTACTAGTGATTGGCTGCGATGTTGTGTGTGTGCTGGTTGGTCCAAATGCCTGCCCATCAGTGTGTGTGTGATTGCACCATGATATGCTGATCTGGATATCATGACATCCCCCCTTTTCACAAGAAATATGTGCCTGCATGATAATAAATAAGATTGTGTACTGGGTGCAACTAAATATGTGTGTGTGAGATTAACTACAAAATGTACAGGAGGCTAACTATATACATAGGAAGATGTCAGGTGCAACATAAGAACAAAAGTGTACCAAGAACGGAACAAATGCAAACTCTCAAACACAGAACGATAATAGAAACATGTCAACAGTACTGTAAACCAGTTCAGTAAGTCCAATGGAACAAAAGAAACCAAAACAGGCTCATACGTTCAGTCTCTCAGGTGGGCGACGAATTCGGGTTGACTGCCTCAAGGGTGGGTGAGGAGCCACCGGCTGAGGAATGGGCCTATCGACGGGCGAGAGAGGAAAATGCACCGTGGCAGGAAGCTCAACAAAGTCGGCATCAGGGGCAACAGGAGGGCATGGCACCGGTGCAGAGTGTCGTAGCGAGCGCGGAGTCAAACGAAGGGCCCGCCGATTGTGGCGGCGAACAGAGCCATCAGGCATGCGAACAACGAATGATCGGGGAGCTACCTGGCGGAGACCCTCAGCCGTTGCTGACCAGCCACCATCCGGAAGGTGTATGCGGACATTGTCGCCAGGCTCCAGGGCAGGAAGATCAGTCGCCCGAGCATAATGTGCCACCTTCTGCTGATCGCGCTGTTGCTGCATCTTCCGCAAGACCGGGGCATGATCGAGGTCAGGGACATGAATGGACGGAACAGTTGTCCTGATGGTGCGACCCATCAACAGCTGAGCCGGCGACAGGCACGTGGACAGTGGGGCCGAGCGATAAGCCAGCAAGGCTAGACAGAAGTCAGACCCGGCATCAGCAGCCTTGCAGAGAAGCCTCTTAACAATATGGACGCCCTTCTCCGCCTTACCATTCGATTGAGGATACAACGGACTGGACGTCACATGCGTGAAGTTGCAGGCAGTGGCAAAGGAAGACCATTCCTGATTCGCAAAGCAAGGTTCGTTGTCAGACATGACGGTGAGCGGAATGCCATGGCGAGCGAAGGTCTCCTTGCATGCCCGGATGACAGCAGATGATGAAGTGTCGTGCAGGCGTATAACCTCCGGGTAACTCGAGAAATAGTCAATGATAATAACGTAGTCCCTGCCGAGCGCGTGAAAGAGGTCGACACCGACCTTCGACCAGGGGGAAGTGACCAACTCGTGGGGCTGAAGGGTCTCACGGGGTTGCGCTGGCTGAAACCTCTGGCAGGTGGGGCAGTTGAGCACCATGTTGGCGATGTCGTCGCTGATGCCCGGCCAGTACACAGCCTCTCGGGCCCTCCGTCTGCACTTCTTGACTCCGAGATGGCCTTCGTGCAGTTGCTCGAGGACAAGCTGGTGCATACTGTGTGGGATCACAATCCGATCCAATTTTAAGAGGATGCCATCAACGACGGCCAGGTCGTCCCGGACATTGTAAAATTGTGGGCACTGCCCCTTTAGCCACCCTTCTGTCATGAGACGCATCACACGTTGTAGCAGGAGGTCAGCCGCAGTCTCACGTCGAATGTGGGCCAGACGTGCATCAGTGGCCGGCAGATTGGCCGATGTGAAGGCTACCTGTGCCTCAAGCTGGCACACAAACCCCTTGGGGTCGGACGGTGTGTTGACCGCCCTAGACAGAGCATCTGCGATGATAAGCTCCTTCCCCGGGGTGTAGTCAAGCTGAAAGTCGTACCTCCGGAGCTTGAGCAGAATACGCTGGAGGCGAGGGGTCATGTCGTTTAGATCCTTCTGGATAATTCCGACCAGGGGGCGATGGTCGGTCTCTACAGTGAACTGCGGAAGACCATAGACATAGTCATGAAACTTGTCAATGCCCGTCAACAATCCGAGGCACTCCTTCTCGATCTGCGCATAGCGCTGTTCTGTGGGGGTCATGGCCCCCGAGGCATAGGTGACCGGAGCCCATGATGAGGTGTCGTCCCGTTGCAGGAGGACCGCACCAATACCCGATTGGCTGGCATCCATGGAGACCTTTGTCTCCCGCGTGGTGTCGAAAAACGCCAATACCGGGGCGGTGGTGAGCTTGACCTTGAGCTCCTCCCATTGACTCTGGTGTGCAGGCAGCCACTGGAACTCGGTGGTCTTCTTGACCAGGTGGCGAAGAGCAGTTGTGTGTGAAGCAAGGTTGGGAATGAACTTCCCCAGGAAGTTGACCATCCCAAGAAAGCATAGCACTGCCTTCTTGTCTGACGGCCGCTGCATAGCCGTGATGGCTGCCACCTTGTCGGCATCCGGCCGCACACCCGACCGGGAGATGTGGTCCCCCAAAAACGTCAGTTCAGTCTGGCCAAAAGAGCACTTGGCTCGGTTGAGGCGCAGGCCTTGATCTCTAATTCGTGCAAAGACACGCTGGAGACGACTGATTGCTCCTGTGGTGTTGTTGACCAGATGATAATATCGTCTACGTAGAGGCGTACCCCTTCGATGCCCTCCATCATCTGTTCCATGATGCGATGGAACACTTCGGAAGCAGAAATGATGCCGAATGGCATTCTGTTATAGCAGAACCTGCCAAATGGAGTGTTGAAAGTGCAGAGCTTCCGGCTGGATGGATCCAGTTGAATCTGCCAAAAGCCCTTTGAGGCATCAAGCTTGGTAAATATTTTTGCCCGAGCCATTTCGCTCGTGATCTCTTCCTGCTTAGGTATAGGGTAGTGCTCCCTCATGATGTTGGAATTCAAGTCTTTCGGGTCAATGCAGATCCGGAGGTCGCCGGATGGCTTCTTCACACACACCATGGAGCTGACCCATGGCGTTGGTTCCGTGACCCGGGAAAGCACTCCTTGGTCTTGCAAGTCCTGCAGCTGTTGCTTGAGGCGGTCCTTGAGGGGTGCTGGGACTCTACGAGGGGTGTGAATGACTGGGCTGGCATCCAGTTTGAGCCATATTTTGTACGTGTAGGGCAGTGTGCCCATGCCCTCGAAAACGTCCTGGTTGTGCGCAAGGAGTGAGTGGAGCTGTGCCCTAAAGACTACATCTGGAAAGTCCGATGTGCCGTCAGGAGACAAAGTGTGGACTCGCCGAACGAGGTGGAGAATCTTGCACGCCTGTGCGCCTAACAGAGAGTCCTTCGAGGATCATACGATCTCAAATGACAGTTTGGGCGTGCGCGGGTTGTGGGTGACTTCCAGCTGGCAGGACCCCATGGCCGGGATGACATTCCCATTGTAATCCACCAATTGACAGTGGGAAGGTAGAATGGGTGGTTTGACCTTTAATGCCTGGAAAGCTGACCATGCGAGCAGATTGGCGGAGGCACCAGTGTCCAGGCGAAATGTGACTTGGGATCGGTTGACCGTCAGGGTGGCACACCACTCATCGTCCGGATCAATGGTGTGGACTGGCAGCTGCTGGTGGTGCCTACTTGGGGACAGCCTGTTCTTATGGATGACCGCAACGCGGGAGGGCTTGCTGTCGTCGGTGTCGCCGGCTTGCAAGGTGTCTGGAGGTGAGCCAGTGAATGTAGGCTGAATGGCCCGCACGGTCCTGCGAGACTGGCGGAATTGTTGCGAGGTGTTGCGAACGGTCGAGGTGCTCGAGAACAGGCAGCATAGTGGCCCAACCTGCCACAGCATAGGCACTGTCGGGTTCTAGCTGGACATTGCCGCTTTAAATGTGCAGATCCACAGTTGCTGCCCGTGGTGACGTCATTACGTTCGTAACGTTCATTGCGCCACCGCGCATGCGCGGTGCAGTCCTGCATAGTGCGTGCCTGCGCATCGCGTTCCTCTGCCTCAGCGTCCCCTCTTTTGGTGCGTACAAGCGCGGGAGGCCTTGGAAAGCGCGCGAAATGGCCGCCCTCGTCCGGGCCACGGGCCAGGAGGCGCTCAATCAGCCGGACCTGCTCCGCCTTGGGGGCCCCGTGCCGCGCCGTTTCGGCCGCCTGGATATGGGAGTACCAGCTGGTCACGTTTTCATGGAGGACACAGGTCTCGATTGCAGTCGCCAGGGTGAGTTGTTTCACTTTAAGGAGCTGCTGGCGTAGTGTGTCTGACACAACCCCAAAAACTATCTGATCCCTTATCATGAAGTCGGAGGTGGCCCCGTAGCCGCAGGATTGAGCAAGGATGCGGAGGTGTGTTAGGTATGATTGAAAAGGTTCGTCCTTACCCTGCAGGCGCTGCTGAAATAGGTACCGTTCAAAGCTCTCATTTACTTCCACGCTGAAGTGTTCATCGAACTTGAGCAGCACCGTTATGTTTTTTTTTTGTCCTCGCCTTCCGCGAATGCCAGCGAGTTAAAGACGTGGATGGCGTGTTGCCCCGCCGTGGAGAGGAGGAGGGCTATCTTCCTGGTGTCCGATGCATTCTCCCTGTCTGTGGCCTCGAGGAATAGCTGGAAGCGCTGTTTGAAAAACTTCCAGTTTACACCTAGATTGCCAGCGATTCAGAGCGGCTGCGGTGGGCTGATGCTTTCCATGGATCAGGATGGCGGATGGCTGACAGTCTCACAGTCGCTGGTCTGTGTCTACTCGTGGTATCATGTCGTGTTGGGTGTCCTGATACACAAATGAGCCAACATGGCTGTAGATGGTACAATTTGATTTTATTATGTTAACGAACAGATACAACTAACTATAGACTTGGGTACGTTCGCTACCAGCTAACCCATGGACCTAGCCCTATCACTAATGTTGGTGAGGGACTCAGCACATGGTCTATGTCTGAGTGTCACGCTGCAAGCTCTGTGTCCCGAGCTGTCTCCTACCAGAATGAGCGGGAACTCTCGTGTTCCCCCTTTTATAGTGCGTGTGCTCTTACTAGTGATTGGCTGTGATGCTGTGTGTGTGCTGGTTGGTCCAAATGCCTGTCCATCAGTGTGTGTGTGATTGCACCATGATATGCTGATCTGGATATCATGACAACCTCCACCAAACCAGCCCTCCCCCACAGCCAGGCGCCACTCGCTGGCAGAGCATCACACAGCCCATCCAAGGGCAACGCCCATGGTAGCCCTAAAGGACGTGCCGGAGAGGGGCTGCAGAGTGTTCCGCTGGCATGGGTATGGACAGCCACCAGTTTTGCTGCCGGCAGGAATGGGTGCTGGTGCAGAGGCCCCGCCAAATTCAGGCAGCAACGGGGCCGGGTGCAGAGGACAGAGCCGAGAAACTGCTAGGAGTGGGTGTGGGGATAGGGGAGGAGGAGGGAGGCCTAGAGGGAAATGGGGGCCAGGGGTTGCGGTGCAGGCCAGGGCCACCATGTAGCCGATTGAACCTGGTTGGACATGGAGGTACGCACTATGCTATTAGTTCTGCTTTTCATCCCCTACACACAATGGACTTGGGAATCCAACCAGGAATGGTGCCCTTCTTCCCGGCTTGGGGGTTGCGCTGGGGCTGTACGAGCAGGAACTGCTTGGAGAGGACCCTGCAGCAGCAGAGCCTTCCTCAGAGGAACAGGAGCCAACTGGTGAGCATGGAGAGCCGGCTTCCCAACAGGCCAAGGAGGAGGTGGGAAGGAGACGGCGCGTGAGGACTTCTACGTACTGGCAGCGCCTGTCATTCGAGGACTTGCCGGACCGGAATGCCATCGAAGACTTCGGCTGAGCAGGGGGACAATGTGACATATCTGCCAGATCATGGCACACCTGGAGTGGCGGGGGTATGGAGGAGAACAGCTGCTTCTGGTGGCCGTCAAGGCAAACCGTTACAACACGGGGCTCTTTCAGGTGCTGATTGAGAACCTGTAAGGGATCTCGCAGACCTCGGTGCTTCTGTTAAGCATTGTACAGAAGGATTGGTGCACATTTTAGTTTTAGATTTGCAGAGTTCATATTGATGACTTTATTTTTTTAACATTATGCTTTTGCAGACTGTGGTAGTATGCATTAGGGGTCATGTGGGACTGTGAAGCCGTGATGTCATTGGCTGACAGATCCCGGGTCCTGGTTGGCTGTTGACCTCTAGCTCCGTCCTGAAGGCGGAGTATAAGAACCAGGAGTTCTCCCCCGCAGCTCCAGTCTGTTGCTGAACTGCGGGGAACAAGTCATGCTTAATAAAGCCTCATCGACTTCATCTCTATTCGTCTCTCGTGAGTCTTTATGCGCTACAATTTATTAAGAGTGCTTAAAAGAACTATGGAGCTCAGGATCATCCTGGAATGCCTGAGGATCAGCCCCAACGCAGTGAACTCAGCAGCAGTTTTCAAACACTGGCAGACTTGTTTCGAGGCCTACCTCAGAACGGCCCCCGGCCGGGTCACAGAAGACCAGAAACTACAGGTCCTGCACTCGAGGGTAAGACTGGAAATTTTCCCTCTCATCGAAGACGCAGAGGATTTCCAGACGGCGTTCGCAGCACTAAAAAGCATCTATGTTCGCCCAGTGAACCAGATCTACGCACGCTACCAACTCGCAACGAGACGGCAAAGTCCCGGAAAATCGATAGATGAATTCTACGCCGCGCTACTAATTTTGGGACGGGCCTGCAGCTGCCCGCCGGTAAACGCGATGGAACACACGGACATGTTGATACGTGATGCTTTTGTGGCTGGTATGAACTCTTCCCAAATCCGCCAAAGACTTTTAGAAAAAGAGTCGATAGGACTCTCAGAGGCACGGGCCCTTGCAGCCTCACTAGATGTGGCCGCGCGAAACGCCCGCGCCTACGGCCCCGACCGCGCGGCAGCCCCTTGGGCTCCGTGGACCCCCGTCGCCACAAACCCCCCCCTCCCCCCCACCCCACAGGCTTGCGCGGTTCAGACGCCAAGTCGTCCCGGGGGAGCCCGCTGCTATTTCTGCGGCCAGGCAAAACACCCCCGGCAGCGCTGCCCGGCCCGCGCAGCGATTTGTAAGAGCTGCGGGAAAAAGGGCCATTTCGCGGCTGTGTGCCGGTCCCGGGAGGTCGCCGCTGTCCCCGGCGAACAAGGATTCCTGCGTGCTTCTAATGCTCCCCAACCCCCTCAGCGCCCCATGTACGACCCGCAGGCGCAACCAGTTTGGGTCCCGGCCACCGCTGTCCAGCGCCCCATGTACGACCCGCAGGCGCAACCAGTTTGGGTCCCGGCTACCGCTGCCCCCGGAGAACAAGGCGATCTGCGCGTTTCTGACGCTCCCCAACCCCCCCCCAGCGCCGCATGTGCGACCCGCAGGCGCCGCCATTTTGGGTCCCGGCCACCACGAGGGGAGGAGGGGCGCCGCCATCTTGGGACCCCCCAGACCTGTGCGACGCATGGGGACGGCCATTTTGCCCACCCCCGCTGCCATCTTGTGACCCCCCAGCCATGTGCGATGCATGGGGTGGCCATTTTGTTCACCCCCGCCGCCATCTTGGACGGCAACAACGGACCCCAGTGTCGACGGCTCCACGGGGTTCGAGGAAGACGCTCAAGCACTATGATCACGTCTGGCCTCAATGACGCTGGACCAAGCACAGCCCCGGATGCTCCAGACGACGACAACAACGGTGCTGATAAACGGGCACGAGACACCATGCCTGGTCGACTCCGAGAGCACGGAAAGCTTCATCCACCCCGACACGGTAAGACGCTGTTTTTTGACCATCTGTCCCAGTGCGCAAAAGATTTCCCTAGCTGCAGGATCCCACTCCGTACAGATTAAAGGCTTCTGCATAGTGACCCTAACGGTGCAAGGGAGGGAGTTTAAAAATTACAGGCTCTACGTCCTTCCCCAACTCTGCGCGCCCACATTACTGGGATTAGATTTCCAGTGCAACCTGCAGAGCCTAACGTTTCAATTCGGCGGCCCAATACCCCCACTCACTATCTGCGGCCTCGCAACCCTCAAGGTTGAGCCCCCATCCTTGTTTGCAAACCTCACCCCGGATTGCAAACCCCTCACCACTAGGAGCAGACGGTACAGCGCCCAGGACCGGACATTCATTCGGTCCAAAGTCCAGCGGCTACTGAAGGAAGTCATAATCCAGGCCAGCAACAGTCCCTGGAGAGCACAGGTGGTAGTAGCAAAGACAGGGGAGAAGCAAAGGATGGTCATAGACTATAGCCAGACCATCAACAGGTACACACAACTAGATGCGTACCCTCTCCCCCGCATATCCGACATGGTCAATCGGATTGCCCAATATAAGGTCTTCTCCACCGTGGACCTCAAGTCCGCCTACCATCAGCTCCCCATCCGCCCAAGTGACCGCAAGTACACAGCCTTCGAGGCAGACGGGCGATTATACCACTTCCTAAGGGTCCCATTTGGCGTCACAAACGGGGTCTCGGTCTTCCAACGAGAGATGGACCGAATGGTTGATCAACACGGGTTGCAGGCCACGTTCCCGTACCTCGACAACGTAACCATCTGCGGCCACGATCAGCAGGACCACGACGCCAACCTCCAAAAATTCCTCCAGACCGCTAAAGCCTTTAACCTCACATACAACGAGGACAAGTGCGTGTTTAGCACAAACCGGCTAGCCACCTTGGGATATGTAGTGCGCAATGGGATAATAGGCCCCGACCCCGAACGCATGCGCCCCCTCATGGAATTTCCCCTCCCGCACTGCTCAAAAGCCCTAAAACGCTGCCTGGGATGTCCCCCAGTACGCAGACAAGGCCCGCCCCTTAATACAGACCACGACCTTCCCTCTGTCGACAGAGGCTTGCCAGGCCTTCAGCCGCATCAAAGCGGATATCGCAAAGGCCACGATGCGCGCCATCGACGAGTCCCTCCCCTTCCAGGTCGAGAGCGACGCCTCCGATGTAGCTCTAGCGGCCACCCTTAACCAAGTGGGCAGGCCCGTGGCCTTTTTCTCCCGAACCCTCCACGCTTCAGAAATCCGCCACTCCTCAGTGGAAAAGGAAGCCCAAGCCATAGTGGAAGCTGTGCGACATTGGAGGCATTACCTGGCCGGCAGGAGATTCACTCTCCTCACGGACCAACGGTCGGTAGCCTTCATGTTCGATAATGCACAGCGGGGCAAAATTAAGAACGACAAGATCTTAAGTGGAGGATCGAGCTCTCCACCTTCAACTATGAGATCATGTACCGTCCCGGAAAGCTGAACGAGCCGTCCGATGCCCTATCCCGCGGCACATGTGCCAACGCACAAATTAACCGCCTCCAAACCCTCCACGAGGACCTCTGCCACCCGGGGGTCACTCGGTTCTACCACTTTATTAAGTCCCGCAACCTCCCCTACTCTGTGGAGGAGGTCCGTACAGTCACAAGGAACTGCCACATCTGCGCAGAGTGCAAACCGCACTTTTTCAGGCCGGATGGTGCACACCTGATCAAGGCTTCCCGTCCCTTTGAACGCCTTAGTCTGGATTTCAAAGGGCCCCTCCCCTCCACCAACCGCAACATATACTTCCTGAACGTGGTGGACGAGTACTCCCGTTTCCCCTTCGCCATCCCCTGCCCTGACATGACAGCGGCCACAGTCATTAAAGCCCTTAACACCATATTCACACTGTTCGGTTGCCCCGCATACGTCCACAGCGACAGGGGGTCCTCCTTTATGAGTGACGAGCTGCGCCAGTTCCTGCTCAGCAACGGTATAGCCTCGAGCAGGACGACCAGCTACAACCCCCGGGGGAACGGGCAAGTAGAGAGGGAGAACGGCACGGTCTGGAAGACCGTCCTACTGGCCCTACGGTCCAGGGACCTCCCAGTTTCACGGTGGCAGGAGGTCCTCCCGGACGCTCTCCACTCCATCCGGTTGCTACTATGTACTAGCACTAACCAAACGCCGCATGGGCGCCTCCTTGTCTTCCCCAGGAAGTCCTCCTCTGGAACGTCGCTGCCGACCTGGCTGGCGGTCCCAGGACCCATTTTGCTCCGAAAACATGTGCGGGCGCACAAGTCGGACCCGTTGGTCGAGAGGGTTCGCCTCCTCCACGCGAACCCGCAGTACGTTTACGTGGAGTACCCCGACGGCCGACAGGACACGGTCTCCCTGCGAGATCTGGCGCCCGCCGGCAACACGCACCCCCCCCCGACACCAATCACCCCCTCCCTGCCACCGGCGCACTCCGCGAGCGCCCCCTTCCCGGGAGGATCGGTCCTCCTCCCAGGTCCAACCAGAAGTGAAGCGGAAGCAGAAACCGTAAGGCTCCCGGAGACGACAACACGGGAACAAGCACCACCACCGGGGCCGAGGCGATCGACGAGGACGACCAGACCGCCCGACCGACTCGTGGCATCGATGTAACACTACTATATTGTGGACTGTAACGAGAACGTTTTCATGCAAAAATTTTCCTCCCAGGACCAGCCTTGTAAACCCTTACCACCATACGAAGCACCACCCCGCCGGGTTCATTTTTAACAAGGGGTGAATGTGGTAGTATGCATTAGGGGTCATGTGGGACTGTGAAGCCGCGATGTCATTGGCTGACAGATCCCGGGTCCTGGTTGGCTGTTGACCTCTAGCTCCGCCCTGAAGGTGGAGTATAAGAACCAGGAGTTCTCCCCCGCAGGCCAGTCTGCTACTGAACTGCGGGGAACAAGTCACGCTTAATAAAGCCTCATCGACTTCATCTCTATTCGTCTCTCATGAGTCTTTGTGCGCTACACAGACAAAATGAAAAAGTCAGTCTGACAGCTGAATGGATTCAAAGGAGTAAACTATTCTTTCTGATAATTCATGAAGAAATTGATTAATAATATAATATTAGTATATATAGTCCATTTTATATTGTGCCTTCATGGAGGCCCGATATGCCCGCTCGGCACAATACATCCACTTCAATGCGGACCGAACCTACCAGTTTCCCAGGCAGCGGGGTTTGCCAACATCGCAAGGATGCCCCAGGTCCAGGGGGCGATCAACATGATGCATGTCCACCCATCCATAACAGATGAGTCTTCACAAACTGAAAGAAGTTCCACTCGATGAATTTGCAGCTGGTGTGTGACCATGAGCTGCACATTATGCACATCTGCGCTCTATACCCAGGCAGCATGCACGACACCTTCATCCTGGCAAACTCAACGATTCCTGACCCCTTGGAGGTGCACCCCTGAGTTAGGGATTGGCTCTTGGGTGACAGTGATTATCCACTGTGGTCGTGGTTAATGACACCTATCCGAAAGCCACAGATCGTTGCGGAGACCCGCTTCAACAACGCCCATGCCACAACCAGGGGCATGATTGAGCAGTGCATAGGCATCCTGAAGATGTGGTTCAGGTACCTGGACAACCCTGGAGGGGTCCTCTAATGCAGCGCTAGGAGTGTCTCCCACATTGTGGTGGCCTTCTGTGTCCTCTGCAACATCATGCAGCAGAGAGGCGATGTGCTGGAGGAGGGAGATGAATAGCAGGCCTCATCCAAACAGGAGGATCTGGGGAAGGGCTAGGATGTCCAGGGCCCGGGCATAAGGCTTATCAGGCACAGGAGGCTACACAACATGTGCGCCAGGGCGGCCGTGCATGGGACGCTCTAATCGCCTCCAGGTTCACTGACTAAGAGCCTGGCCGATGGCACAACCAACCTAACCTGGGGGCCCCGGCCCCTGACAACTTCCACCGTCCACCCCTTCCCCCCCACCCTTTCCAGCGCCCCCTCTGCAGCCAGCCCAACTCAGCCCAGCCCATCCTTCACACCCTGCTGGTGCATCGAGGCAGGTTGAAACTTTTGCGCGCGGGTGTTTATTTTACAAAGAACAAGTGAACATCACTATAACAGCATGTACTCTAGCCCCTAATGCTATCCTATGTGCTGCACTCATGCCATCTTAACTGATGTCTACCTTTCTGGCCTTATGGGCCCTAACGCTATGTGGATCCTGAGGCGGTACATCTGAAGTGGAGGTATTCCTGCCCTGCAATTCCTGCCCTGGGACCTGGGTCCCCTTTGGCGGCTGTCCTCTGGAGTTATTGGGCCCGGCTGTCGCGCGGGTGTCCCAAGTGGCTTGGTGCCACCCTGTCGCCCTGCCCGCTGCAAGTTTGATGCACCAGGGACAGTAGGGAGGGAGCCCGAAGCACTGTGGTGTTCCAGCACCTCCCCTGAAGGGTCACCGGCACAGACCCCATCACCTCTTCCTCCCTCGGGGTGTCCAATGGCCCCCGGGCTACTCTGTGGGATGGAGGTGCGACCGGAGAGAACTCCTGGAGCTCCCCCGCTAACTGGCGCCACCAGTCCTGGAGGCCTGTTCTCGACATGGATCTCGATGCTCATGGCCATGGAGCAATGTGACTGGGCCACCTCCCTCTGCGACTGGCGTAGGTCAGCCAGCACCTGGGCAATGCCAATGACGCCCTTAGCCATAACCTGTGGTGACTGTGTCAATATCTAGAGCGTCACTTTAATGTCCAGGTGGCTCCGGTACATAACTGCCCGCGATAGGGCAACCCTGTCCTCTGCCTCGGCCACACAGAGTGCCCCATACCTTGGACATACTGATCTATAGCCGACATCTTCGCCCCCAAGCCCTCTACCGGTGTTGGCCTGGGTGGCACGCATTGACGGCACCACCTTCTGCTCCTGCATGCGATTGAAATCCTTCACCTGTGCCTGCAGGCACTGGATGGTTGCTGACAGCAAGTAGTCCCTGGCTCTGCGACTGCATCTCCATTATCGATGGGACCGCCCTTTCGAGAAGCCCGGGATCCATCTGGATGGCACCTCCGACTGTTCGCCCCCCTCAGGGGTTCCTACCTCCACCTGATGTACTGCAGCATGTGTGTATGGGGGGGAAGGGGGTACTGAGGCAGTGGAGTGGGGTTTGTGCCACGCATGCCATGGGAAACCACAGCGCATCCTTTTTCCAGCACTGCTGTCCAGTCCTAGCGGTGGGGCCCACGGCACTCACGGCCTCTGCCACCTGCACCCAGGCCCAGTGTACAGCCGTGGGTGGCAACCTCTTTCCCACCCCGAGGAACAGGATGGACTGCCGCTCCTCCATAGTATCCAGTAGGGTCCCCAGCTCGGCATCTGCAAACTGGGATCTGTGCCGCCATCTTGTTGGCTGGGATGAGTGTGTGTGGGGAGTGGAGTGCTAATATGTGACTCCAGCTTGTCAGCCTCTCGAGTGGCAATCCCAAACCCAGCAAATCGGAAGGTGTTTTTCATTGGAATCGATCGTGTCCTATGTGGCGCCAGTGCTACCCAATTAACCTATCCTGAATTGCTTCGGGACCGCCGCCAATTTAGTTGTTGTAGAAGTCCACTGATTCATTCCTGACGTCAATCCGTCCCCCCATGTCTCTCCAGTAGGTCAAGCTGGAGAGCCAATACAGTCTTCATCTGTGTCTGGTACATGTATCTCTGTGTCTGGGTTGTGCTGCTGTTGACCTCCGCCATGGATATCACAGTGTGTTAGGCCTTGGACATTGTCGGAGACGTGGCTCGGACATCTTACCCTAGGCTTTCCACTTGCAGTGTTGGCCTGTGCGCCATGCAATGCCAGTACAATCTGCTGCAACAGAAGGCTTCTGGGCTCCTCCAGTTGGTCCAGCAGGTGCTGGAATGTCGCTGATGTAACATTATGGGCAATGTTCAGATTACAAAGGGTGAATGCCATATCATAATTAACCACTAGATGGAGCTAGATGCAGAACTATATAAAGCACTGACTCACAAGCTTCTGGGAGAAGGCTGGAGAGGAGTGAATTGGAATAGTGAAAGAGATCAGAGTACAGTTATAGATAGAGTGTAGAGACTAGTGTTAGTTGAGTGTAGATTGTAGATTACCCGATTACTGTTTACTTTGGGACTAAGTGGTTGAGCCTTAATAAGTAGTGTAAATAAATGTTAGCTTTGTTCATGAACTTAGCTTCTGTGGTCTTTGTGAACATTACAACATCCATCCTGATAACAGAATCACAAAGAACACCACAGCTGACACCACCACCTGTCATTGCTGGCTCTTCATTTGCATCTCAAGCAGTGATGGGAGAACCTTTTCCAAAGGCCCAGCATCTGGCTTGGGCTAGGCTGTTTCCTGGGGTTTTCCTGCCTCTACCAATGTTCTACAGCAGCCATGAGGTGTGCAGCAAATAGTAACTCATATTCCTGTCCACTATCATGTCCCACTGAGGCATGTGTTTGTGTATTTATTGGTGGATGGTGCTGCTGAGAGCAGTGATGAGAATTCAGAGTCCTCTGCTCTGTAGGGTTGGTCAGGGGGCAATAACTCCAGATGGCCTGGCCTAATCTGATGGACAAAGGACATGGGATCAGTGTTTAAGAATAACAAGGGTGTGGGAGATGGGAGACTCACTTGAGACAGGTCATCTGGGTAAAGGTGCAGTGGACTTTCACTTCTTCGGAGCAGACCGACCTCGCAGTCTGCCACAGCTCGCACCGGGGCCTCCCCTACAATGTCCATCACTCTTTCCTCACAGGGGGTCAGGGCTCTTATCTCGGGATTTCCCCCACTGTCTTTTCTCGCTCAAGCCTGTTGTGGCAACACGAAGAGGACATTGTGAGGCAGATGCCTGACAGGTAAGGAGGGGGGTGGGGGGGGCGGGGGGTTATAGCAGGATAGCAGGTGGCATATGCGGGCATGGTACCTAGCCAAAAAGGGATTGTGATGGGGTTTGCTGGGGTGGGCGTTTATGAGGAGGATAGTGGGAGGTCAGGTGTTGGATGGCTGTGAGGCGGCATAGAGGGGGTTAATGGTGAGATGCCTGGGGTTGGGGATGGGAGTGATGCCAGGAGCAGAGAGGTGGGCACTCACCCTTGCAGGCAGAAGTAGGTCATTCACCTTCCTCTGGCACTGGATGCCTGTCCTCCTGGTAAGGCTGGTGGCACACATGGCCTCTGCACCACAGCCCAGGTTCGATTCATTGCATTCATCGTGGTCTTCTGCCAACATTTGCTCTAGGTCTGAGGCGAGGAAGATTGGTGTTGATCTTTTGTGTGATGATATGTGAACTATCATCTGTGTATATAATATAACAACCAAACTGTATATAAACATTAGTGCCTGTATGTATATATTACAATTCTAACATCCGATCACTAGGTGGCACGAACAGAAAGGAACATTCATTTTTATGTTAAGAATCTTTATTGTCACAAGTAGTCTTACATTAATACTGCAATGAAGTTATTGTGAAAAGCACATCGTTGCCACATTCCAGCGCCTGTTCGGGTACAGAGAGAGAGAATTCAGAATGTCCAACTCACCCAACAAGTACGTCTTTTGGGACGAGTGGGTGGAAACCGGAGCACCCGGAGGAATCCCACGCAGACATGGGGAGAATGTGCAGACTCCACACAGACAGTGACCCAAGCAGGAATAGAACCTGGGACCCTGGAGCTGTGAGGCAGCAGTGCTAACCACTATGCTACCGTGCCGCCCACTGGAACACACGAGGGGTGCAGCAGAACATGGATAGCAGGATACAGAGCATGGATACAGTCCAGTCGCATATCAAGTAACTCCTTAGTCAATAGTAATTAATACTAGTTAATCATAATTATTTGTATTTAGCCATACTATCCAACTATACTTATCGTTCACATCGTAGAAACCTTATAGTGTTTAGTTAGTTAATAAATATTTTGTTCATTAACAAAGCTGCACGTTCTCTAATTGATACAACAACAAAGACATTGCCATCCGTGATCATAGAGAACATTACATTCTGTAGCCATCTTTGTTGTGTTGGGCGCTCTGGATCCGTGCAACACATACAGGTCACCAACACTTGAAAGAGTGCAACACTATTTTATTGAGTCACTAACAGTTTAACATACTCTCACTGTGGGTTAACACGATACTAGCTTTAACTAAAGACCTTTGCCTTGTCCTAACCAGTCGATGCACTCAGCACATGCCGATTGTCTGTGCTGCAGGCTGTGAGCTCTATCCTACTAGAAGGCTGCAGCTCGAATGAGCGGGAACTCTGATGCCCCCTGTCTTTATAGTGCATGTGCTCTAACTGGTGATTGGCTGCGGTGTTGTGTGTGTTGATTGGTCCTACTGTGTGTCCATCAGTGTGTGTGTCTGCATCATGATATACTGGTGTATATTATGACATCGCCCCTTTTATAAAAGAATGTATATGTGTGGCAATAAATAGTGTATGGTGAGAATGTCCCTAACTACATGTGTGCGAAAGATATATTTACAGGACTATGTACATGAGAACTAAGCTATGTACATGGGAAGGTGCCTGGTGCAGAAAAACAGTATGCAACAAGAATAATGAGATGAACACTATATACAAACCATGTAAACGATCAAACGGAAGAACAGAACAATTCAGAAAGTCTATAAGTCCACAAAGTTCACAAATTAAGTCTCTGAGATGGGCGACGAATTCTGGTTGACAGCCTCAAGGGTGGGTCGGGAGCCGCCGGCTGAGGAGCGGGCTGGACTGCGTCAGAGTGAGGAGGATACAGAGTGACAGGGATCTCTGCATAGTCCATGGCAGGGTCAGCAGGATGGTGAGGCGACAGTGGAGGATCACGTAGCGAGCATGGAACGAGACAAAGGGCGTGTTGATTGCGGCGTAGAATGGAGCCATCCGGTAGACGAACCAGGGACCGCTCATGAGGGGGCCACCTGCCGAAGGACAACAGCGGTTGCAGACCAGCCACCATCCGGAAGATGGATGCGGATGTTGCCACCTGGAGCCAGAGCAGGGAGATCAGCTGCACGGGAGTCATGAGCCGCCTTGTGCTGTGCACGAGACAGCTGCGTCCGGTGAAGGACTGGAGCGTTGTCGAGGTCTGGGACATGAATGGATGGCACCATCGGCCTCAGGGTATGACCCATGAGCAATTGGGCTGGCGACAGGCCAGTGGACAGTGGGGCGGAGCGATAGGCCAGCAAGGCGAGGTAGAAATCGGACCCAGCATCGGCAGCCTTGCAGAGGAGCTGTTTGACTATATGGAGTCCCTTCTCCGCTTTGCCGTTGGATTGGGGGTACAGGGGACTGGATGTCACATGGGCAAAATTATACCACCTGGCAAAGTTGGACCATTCCTGGCTTGCGAAGCAGGGGCCATTGTCCGACATAACCGTGAGTGGGATGCCGTGTCGAGCAAAGGTGTCCTTACAGGCACGGATGACTGCAGACGATGTGATATCGTGCAACCGTATCACTTACCGGTAATTTGAAAAGTAGTCCACGATCAGGACATAGTCTCCACCCAGCGCGTGGAACAGGTCGATGCCCACCTTGGTCCAAGGTGACATGACCAACTCATGGGGCTGCAGGGTCTCACGTGGCTGGGCCGGCTGGAAGCGCTGACAAGTGGAGCAGTTGAGCACTGTGTTGGCTATGTCTTCATTAATGCCGGGCCAGTACACTGCCTCTCGGGCCCGTCGGCAGCACTTTTCCACGCCAAGATGGCCCTCGTGTAGCTGTTCCAGGACGAGCTGGCGCATGATATGCGGGATGACAATGCGGTCCAGTTTCAGAAGAACCCCGTCTACTACCGCCAGATCATCTCTGACGTTATAGAACTGAGGGCATTGTCCTTTGAGCCACCCGTCTGTTAGGTGGCGCATGACACGCAGTAGCAAAGGGTCAGCCGCCGTCTCGCGGCGAATTTGGACGAGGCGTTCATCCGTGGCAGGTAGATTGGAGGCCATGAAGGCCACATGGGCGTCAACCTGGCAGACGAATTCCGCTGCGTCACATGGAGTGTTGACTGCCCTGGAGAGAGCGTCAGCAATGATGAGGTCTTTGCCTGGGGTGTACACCAGCTGGAAGTCGTATCGCCGGAGCTTGAGAAGAATACGCTGGAGGCGAGGCGTCATGTCGTTCAAGTCTTTCTGTATTATATTGACCAGTGGGCGATGGTCGGTCTCGACGGTGAATTGAGGAAGTCCGTACACATAATCGTGAAACTTATCCACACCGGTCAGAAGGCCCAGGCTCTCCTTTTCTATCTGCGTGTAGCGCTGCTCCGTGGGGGTCATGGCGCGTGACTCATATGCAATGAGGGCCCATGATGAGGCCTCATCACGTTGCAGGAGCACTGCCCCAATGCTGGATTGGCTGGCATCGGTCGAAATTTTGGTCTCTTTTGCTGGATCAAAGAAAGCTAAGACCGGGGCCGTGGTGAGTTTGGTTTTGAGTTCTCTCCATTCGCGCTCGTGGGCAGGGAGCCATTGGAAGTCTGTCGTCTTCCTGACCAGGTTCCTGAGAGCCGTGGTATGAGAGGCGAGGTTAGGGATGTACTTCCCTAAAACGTTGACCATGCCCAGAAATTGGAGGACCCCCTTCTTGCCCTCTGGCGTTTTCATGGCTGTAATAGCAGCCACCTTGTTCGCATCTGGCCGCACACCCAACTGGGAGATGTGGTCCCGAGGAACTTGGGTTCCGTCTGACCAAAAGAGCATTTGACCCTGTTGAGGCGGAGGCCCTGCTCACGTATACGCGCTGGAGGCGACTGACATGCTCCTGCGGGGTGGTGGACCAAATGATTAAGTCGTCGACATAGACGCGAACACCTTCAATGCCTTCCATCATTTGTTCCATAATACTATGGAACACATCTGAAGCAGATATGATCCCAAACGGCATCCTGTTGCAACAATATCTGCCAAAGCGGGTATTAAATGTACACAGTTTCTTGCTGGAGTTGTCGAGCTGGATTGCCAGAATCCTTTTGAGGCGCCGAGTTTGGTGAAGAGCTTGGCGCGAGCCATCTCACATGTGATCTCTTCGCGCTTGGGAATTGGATAATGCTCCCTCATGATATTGCGATTTAGATCCTTGGGATCAATGCAAATTCTCAATTCGCCGGAAAGCTTTTTTACACATACCATGGAACTGACCCAGTCGGTTGGTTCCGTGACTCTGGAAATCACTCCTTGGTCCTGGAGGTCCTGCAGCTGCTGCTTGAGGTGGTCCTTAAGGGGTGCTGGGACCCTGCGAGGTGCATGCACCACAGGCGTGGCATTCTGTTTCAATAAGATCTTGTAGGTGTATGGGAGCGTGCCCATGCCTTCAAAAACGTTGTGGTGCTGGTTGATGATGGCGTTGAGTTGCGCCCTGAAGTCGGTGTCCTGAAAGGCCGACATATCATCAGGAGAGAGAGAGTGAACTCTCTGAACTAGGTTCAACAGCTTGCATGCCTGCGCGCCAAGCAGGGAGGCTTTCGAGGAGCCCTCGATTTCAAAAGGAAGGATGGCTTTGCGTGACCTGTGCGTCACTTCAAGTTGGCACGAGCCGCTGGCATCAATGGCATTGCCATTGTAATCCAATAGCTGGCAGGCTGATGGAAGGATGGCTGGTTTGACACAAAGGCTTTGGAGGTCAGACCGCAATGAGATTGGCGGAGGCACCAGTGTCCAGGCAGAATCGTATTTGGGACCGGTTGACCGTCAGGGTGGCACACCACTCATCGTCTAGATCGATGCTGTATACCGACAGCGGCTGGTGTCTTTTCTTCGGGGACACTCTGTTTTTTGTCACGATACCGACTCGAAAAGGCGCCTTCGGGTCCTCGGTGTCACTGCTGTGTGGGAGGTCCGCATCGGACTCGGTGACCATGGGTTGAATTGCCCGGACATTCCTGCGAGGCTGGCTGAAGTGATATAAATTGGCAGGCTGAGCTGCTCGGCATAAGGCAGTATAGTAGCCAAGTCTGCCACATCTTAGGCAGTGTCGGGATTTGGCAGGGCATTGCTGTTTTAAATGGGCGGAGCCACAGTTGCCGCACGTCGTAGCGTCAGCATGTTCGCTGCACCACCACGCATGTGCGGTGCGGTCGTGCGTGGTGCGCGCCTGTGCATTACGTTCTTCGATGTCGCTGTCCCCTCGTTTGGTGCGCACAAGCGCGGGAGTCCGCGGAAAGCGCGCAAAATGGCCGCCCTCATCCAGGCTGAGGCCCTGGAGTTGCTCAAGTGCTTGGACCCGTTCTGCCTCGTGGGGACCTTGCCACCCCATTTCAGCCGCTTGGATGTGGGAATACCGACTTGTGGCGTTTTTGTGTAAGACACAGATCTCAATGGCGGTCGCTAGGGTGAGCTGCTTTACTTTGAGGAGCTGCTGTCGTAGGGGGTCCGACTGAACACCGAAAACGATCTGGTCGCGTATAATGGAGTCGGAGGTGGGCCCGTAGCTGCAAGACTGCGCAAGGATGCGGAGGTGAGTGAGAAAGGATTGGAAAGGTTCATCCTTACCCTGCAAACGCTGTTGGAACACGCTCAAAACTTTCATTCACCTCTATGCTACAGTGAGTGTCAAGTTTGAGGAGGACCGTCTTGAACTTTGTTTTATCTTCATCATCCGCAAAGGTGAGAGAATTGAAAATGTGGATGGCATGGTCCCCGGCCGTGGATAGGAGGAGAGCAATCTTCCTGGTATCCGAGGCGCCCTCCCTGTCCGTGGCTTCAAGGAAGAGCTGGAAGCGCTGTTTGAATATCTTCCAGTTGGCCCCTAGGTTGCCGGCGATGCGGAGCGGTGGTGGCGGGCAGATGTTGTCCATGTTGCAGGATGACGGAATGCTGCCGGAAGGAAGATCACTTGCAGGTAGGTCTAAGAAGTGCTAATATCCCTCAACTCCTGGTATCATGTTGTGCTGGGCACTCTGGATCTGTGGAACACATACAGGTCACCAACACTTGAAATAGTGCAACATTATTTTATTGAGTCATTAACAATTCAACATACACTGAATGAATGAAAAATGAAATGAAAATTGCTTATTGTCACAAGTAGGCTTCAATGAAGTTACTGTGAAAAGCCCCTAGTCGCCACATTCAGGCGCCTGTTCGGGGAGGCTGTTATGGGAATTGAACCGTGCTGCTGGCCTGTCTTGGTCTGCTTTCAAAGCCAGCGATTTAGCCCTGTGCTAAACAGCCCCTACTCTCACTGTGGGTTAACACGATACTAGCTTTAACTAAAGACCTTTGCCTTGTCCTAACCAGTCGATGCACTCAGCACATGGTGAATGTCTGTGCTGCAGGCTGTGAGCTCTGTCCTACTAGGAAGCTGCAGCTCGAATGAGCGGGAACTCTGATGCCCCCTGTCTTTAAGGTTCGTGTGCTCTAACTGGTGGTTGGCTGAGGTGTCGTGTGTGTTGATTGGTCCCATTGTGTGTCCATCAGTCTGTGTGTTTGCACCATGATATACTGGTGTATATTATGACAATCTTCTTGGCTGAAATGACAGTCAGTGCTGCGGGAGTGTTTAAATGATGCTCCCGCTTGTCAGAGCTGACAGCTGACTCCAGCAAATCACGTGCCTGGGGAATTGGGGCCTGTCTGATTCCGGTGTGGGTAGAGTTGGTTCATCTGAATACATTGGATGGGGTTTCATTTGCGCTGCCAAGGCCGATGGGAAACACACCAATGTTCCTGCTGGCAGCAGCGCTTCGAATTCATGCAGGAAAATTTTGCCCAGTATGTTCCACTCCTAGGTGCCTCTATATAATTTTAATACTCTTGTTATTAACAAAAGCTTTCCATGCCAGGCACACAGTTTGGGGGCAAAAATCATTTCACAATGAAATATTTACAGAAAGCATTCAACCTTTCTTCATACAGCGTGTTCCTCATTGAGATTCCTCAATGCAATTCACAGTGTGCATACAATGTATAAGTGTATATGTCTTCATACAGCATGAGAGGTTCGCTAAATAACCACAGATATTAGGTCAACTAAGTAATGACTGAAGCAATGAATGTCCAGGAAGACAGCACTCCAAGCATCACATCACAGAGCAGTCAAACATCACCAGAATCCACACACTGCATCAGTTGCTGGAGCTGCTTATTCTTTGACTGACACTTCTGTGTGCTTGTCTATGAATCTCCAAGGATCATCAAAGTTATGCATATCTGTGCTCTGTTTAGACTTAGCACACTTAACAAATCAAAAAGATGCTATTCTTTATCACTGCAGCTGCTTTCAGGATTAGTTGATATTTTTCTGTCTGGTACTTCCAGAAATTACCAGATGGCAGATCACTTGTTGGAAACTGAAATCTGCCATTAACTCAAGGCATTAACTCAAAGGCAGGAGTTAACACGCCCAGTGTACACATAGCATATGCTTCTACTTGGCTGTGATCCACACACACTGCCTTTTACAGTCCACTTACTGAATGCCAAGAAATGCAGTTTGATGACAGTACTTCAGAAAGTACCTATAGCATCCAGAACACAAGATGCTAAAGTAGGAGGTGCTGTTTTGAGGCAGATACAACTTCCCCAGACTGGTGATAAAAATTATTTGGAAAAAAATACTAGCTAATGAGAGATATATGTATCAAATTCAGTTCAACTGTCCCTGTGTTGATCAAACGATCACAAGAAATAGGGACAGCAGTGAGCCACTTGGCCCCTTGGGCCTGCTCCGCTTTTCAATAAGACCATGACTTCGGCTTCAACTCCATTTTCCTGCCTGGCCCTCATTAATCTTGTTCATCAAAAATCTGTAACTCAGCCTCCACTGCTCTCTGAGAAAGAGAATTTGAAACACAAGCAACTCTCTGAGAGCAGAAATTTTTGTCTCAGCTCAGTCTTAAATGGGAGACCCCGGCCGGGATTCTCCGAAACCCCGGGTCCGCGCATGTGTGCCACGGCCGTCTCTGTGCTGCCCCCGGGCAGTATGGCAGAGTCCTACAGGGGCCCGGCGCGGAGGAACATAGGCCCCTCCCCCGGAATGAGCCCGGTCGCGGGCCTGGCCACCGTGGAGGCCCACCCTGGAGTTGGCTCCCCCCACCCCCCCACCAGGACGGGTCCCGCAGCCAGGATGCCGAGGTCCCGCCGGGTAGGACCATACGCAAACGATACCGGCGGGACTCAGCGGGACTCGGCGGGCACTTGGCCCGTCGAGCGTGAAGAATCGCCGGGGGGGGGGGCCACTTTCAACAGCCCCCGACTGGTGCCGCGGCGACCGCGCCGGTGATTGCCGCCGATTCTCTGGTCGCTTAGACCCGCCCATTGCGGCCGGGGTTCTGATTGCAATGCCTTGCGAGTTCTTGTCAGATCCCATGAGACATACATGCTGCAAGAAAACCTGCAGGACACCTTGCCCGGATCCACCAGCTGCGTTGCGCTCCCGTTCAGGCACAATGTTACTGGTAGATGGCCGGAGAGTCCATAACTGAGTTTCTGATGAGGCGACGAGAACTAATCGAATTTTGTGAATATGAAACTTCTCTTTACGAAATGCTGCATGATGGTTTGGTCTGTGGGGTAATTAACATGACTACTCAGAGGAAGTTGCTAGCTGAACCTTCCTTAAACTTTCAGCAGACTGCAAATTTTGCTTTCCAGCGAAAGCACCTAGAGAGGAGTACAAGAGATCCAGGGGATTGAGGTGAACACCCTGGGATGCGCCCCCTCCCGGCCACACCCCCCAGCCCCAAGACTGAAACCCTGCCCTGGACTGACTACCGCAGGGGCTCGGTCCTTTGGTCAAGGACTGAAACGTCCCGACGGGATGCCTTCCCGAAGTCTGTAGAGGGAGAGCCCAAGCATTGTGGGACATGTGGACGCAGGAGCCAGTCAGCAATCTGCTACCCCATTCGAGGCAGGTGCCAACCAAGGGCTCGCACTTACCACCTGGACCAGCCAGAGTAAGAGTGCATGCAGCTAACTTGCATTGTGGCACCCCGAGTGGTCACCATCAAGATAACTGTGCAAATCAATGGTCATTCATTAGATATTGATCTAGACACAGGAGCTGCAGTTTCAGTTATTGGAAAGCAGATCTTCGACTAGATAAAGACAGGGGTACAGCAGTTCGACCTGCGGGACACCGAGGCAAAATTAGCGACGTACATCAGCAAACCGTTTGCCATTGCGGGGACCACAATGACCCCGGTAGTTTACGAACAACAGTTGATCGTCGTTAAGGGACATGGCTGCAACCAGTGAGGCTGTGATTGGTTAAAACGCCTACAACTGGACTGGCAGAAGATTTTCCAAATGGGATCACGGGTCCACTATGAAGTAGTCGGAAAATACCCTGAGGTTTTCCAACCCGGACTGGGGAAAATGAAAGGGGCCATGGCAAAATTCAGGTAGACTCGGACACACAACCAAGATATTTGAGAGCTCACTCAGTCCCTTACGCTTTGTTAGCAAATGTTGAGGCCAAACTCAGCTGGCTCGAAGTCCTTGGGATTATTAGAGGTATGTTTTGCTGATTGAGTGGCACCAGTGGTCCTGGTGCTCAAACCAGATAAGATGGTCAGACTGTGTGGGGATTATAAATTAACTGTCAACATGGCCTCCTGGATGGATTGTTACCCAGTGCCCCGCATCAAGGACCTATACACAAAACTGGCCAGTGGACACTCATTTACAAAACCATGTGCACTTGCAGTTAGAGTTGGACCCTGCCTCAAGTAAATCCACCATTAGTGGCAGTGGATCTAAGTCACAGGGGCAACTGAACAGGAATATTTATGTAATTTGGGCAAGGTTCTCCATTGCTTCTCAGAGACGGGCATTCGCCTGCAGAATGATGCACGATCAATTACGACGAGACGAGAGTAGAATGTAATCGAGGCTTTATTACACAGAGATGTGTGGCCTCCTACAGCAGCTTACAAAATGGCTGCTGTTCGGAGAGCACACACATTTATACTCCGCCTCCTGGGCGGAGCCAGCAGGCAGGGATCTACCCCCAGACCTGTAGTGCAGGGGCCTTACCGTAATACCCATATATACAATATAATATAACAGTGGTGACTACCACACAGAGAAAAAAATGTGTGTTCCACATCAGGGAACTGGTGTGTCTCGGTTACCGAGTGGGCCATGAGGGGTTACACCGTCGCGGAGAAAGTACAGGCAATTCAGCTAGCTATGACACCTGAGTTGGGATTGGTAAACTATTATGGAAAGTTCATCCTCGGCCTCGCAAACATGTTTGCCCCCCGCTCACCCCCCACACCTCCTCTTGAAAAAGAATCGGATATGGAGACGGCGAAAGCAACAGGAAGAAGCATTCACTCAAATGAAAAACAATTGACTTCCTCCAGCTTGCTGACACATTATGATCCTGCCAAACAACTAATAATCAAGTGTGATGCGTTACCATACGGCATTGGCGCCATTTTATCACACCGCATGGAAAGTGGCAGAGAGAGGCCAATCGCTTTCACCTCCCAGACACTGGCTGTGGCCGAGCACGATTACGCACAAATTGAAAAAAAGGGCCTGGCAATTGTCTTTGCCGCGAGAAAATTTTGTCAGTACGTTTACGGTCGATGGTTCAGGATCATCACGGACCATAAGCCTGTGCTAGGTCCTTTTAACGAAGACAAAGCAATTCCGCTCATCGCTTCTGCCAGGATACAGCGTTGGGCCCTCCTGCTGGCTGCCCAACTCAGTTAACATTGTCCAGGTACCCAGATCGCAAACAAGGATGCATGAAGCAGACCGCCTTTGCTGATGCGCCCTCCTTCTCCTCCAAGGACTGACAAGGTAGTTGCCAGCTTAACTTTATGGATTCGTTGCCTGTTACAACATCCCAAATCCATGATTTGGGCAAATGAAAATGCTTGCCCGCAGCTTCGTTTGGTGGTTGGGCCAGGACACAGAGATAGAAAGGATAGCCCAGCAGTGTGACACATGTCAGGAACAACAGAGGCTTTCGCCAGCCGCGCCCCTTCACCCATGGGAATGGCTGGGGCGACCATGGATGTGGTTACAAGGTTTGATTCTCTTGGTGCCCAGCTAGATGCCCACTCTAAGTGGTTGGAAGTCCATAGAACATCATCAACCACCTCAAGGGCAACCATGAAGAATTTGAGCCTGTCTTTCAGTACACATGATATCCCAGAGGGGTTAGTTACTGACAATGGGACGCCTTTCACAAGTGAGGAATTCTCGGGATTCCTGAAGACATATGGGTTACAGCACATCTGTACAGCCCCAGCTTCCAATGGGCTGGCAGAAAGGGCAGTACAAACATTCAAACAAGAGCTGAAAAAGCAGACTTAGAGGTCGATGGACACGAGACTGGCAAATTCTTGTCTGATATCAGACCACTTTGCATGCCTCAACCGGGGTAGCGCCTGCTGAATTACTGATAGTCGGAAAACTTGGAAGCTGTCTTAGTCTGGCATTCCCTGACTGGCAGAAAAATACGCCACAACCAGGAGCAGCAACTACCCTGGCTGTTTGTATCAGGCAGCGGAGTCTATGTTCGAAACTTTGCAGATGGCACCTAGTGGATCTCAGGGACAATCGTCACCAGACAGGGCCGGTGTCTTATCAAGTTCAGGCACAAGGTCACGTCATTAAAAAACTCCTCGATCACATAAGGTCCTGAAGACCAGTCTTATGAAGAACTCCTCGGGAGTAGAAAATTACAGTCAAACCAAAGCTAAGGATTAGCTCAAGGGGTCAAGGCGCCGAAATGAGAGAGGTTGGAGATACGGATTCTGACATGGAAACCCAGGCGTCGGAACTCTCTGACAGGGAGGAAGCAGTGTAGCTGCCTCAGACAGGGCATCCACCACGACATTCCAATCGGAAGCAGCACTTGCTATCCAGAGAAACGCCACCAGATCCAGCACCGCAGGTAAAGAGAGTCTGATGTCCTCCCACTCTGCAGTCATCAGAAGTGTTATTGGACTTTGTAGGTGGGGTGGGATGTTATAACCCGCACAAGACCTACACGGTTGGAACAATTAGTCTCTCCGTGAGTCTCACCGAATACGAGCTTCCCCGCTAAGGGAATGATTCACGATTAAGGTCGGTGCAAAGTCGGCCAGATATGGAATCGACATAGCAGAGTCGGCTGGGGTCTGATGTATACTGTAAATATAATTGCTTCGCAATAAACCAAGTTTTCATTTTATAAACTTGGTTCGGACTTATTTGTTGTCTACTAAAACGTGCTCATCTAGTCACAAGTAAGAACAAAACTCTAGGTCTCAATTCTTAACGAACAGGAAGTGTGATAGTTGTCAGGTTCATTTCTTATGCTATTAGGTGAAAGAAGGAAAGGCTTTTGATACGTTAATATAGTAAATATAACGATTCCTGTCAGTGACTGCAGGCAAAGGCTGTAGGAGTGCTTGCGGCTTTTCCCTTAATGTGTAGGAGCCAGCAAGCATCCATTTTTACTAGAAGAATTTATGGAAGGCACCTTAGTTCCCTGGTGCTCTACAATGACTTGGTTGAAGTTGGTATTTGATCTTTTGATTGGATTTATCAACTACAGGAGCCCAAAGTGGAAGTAAAATCCCTGAGAATTCCAAATCCCTGTCACAAATACGAGTATTGGCACTATGGATACTGCTTAATAGCTTTAGCTTCATCGCTGTACTTGTCCATTAGTTTGAGATTTTTCTTCCCCAAGGGCCTGAACTATTGTGCCATCCCCACTCCCACTTTGTGCAATGAGTCTTTTTAATGACAGGGCAGTTGTTTCTGATTTATCTTCATGTTGATCTTGTAAGAATTTCAAACAATTCCTGTAAACTTTGGAATTATATAAGGGTTTGTCAAAGTGCTTATCGCAGTATTTTATAGAATTCATAGAATTTCATAGAATTTACAGTGCAGAAGGAGGCCATTCGGCCCATCGAATCTGCACCGGCTCTTTTTGAAAGAGCACCCCTCCACCCTATCCCCATAACCCAGTAACCCCACCCAACACTCAGGGCAATTTTGGACACTAAGAGCAATTTAGCATGGCCAATCCACCTAACCTGCACATCTTTGGACTGTGGGAGGAAACCGGAGCACCCGGAGGAAACCGACGCACACATGGGGAGAACATGCAGACTCCGCACAGACAGTGACCCAAGCCAGGAATCGTACCTGGGACTCTGGAGCTGTGAAGCAATTGTGCTAACCACTATGCTACCGTGCTGCATTATGCATGCAAACATGCTGACTGACTCTGCAATTTGAGGTTTGGCTGCATAAAAATGTGTGAGGACTGATTTACAAACATTGTTATCCCCTGCCTTGAGCCTATAAAAAAGTTACAGTAAAGAAATCGCATTTACCAAAAAAAAAGGTTCCACATTTTGTTTTCACATTTTCTCCCCTCTCCTGAGAACACTGAATTCCACTGGCATTGCCCTTGTTTGCTTTATCCATGATATATGTTGCCAATGATCCCAGTGGGAGCTTAAAGTATAAAGTTTAATGGTACTCATGACTCAAAGCAACCACAGAGTGATGTAACTGTTTAGGAGTTCGACTGCAGGTTAGCTTGGAGAATGTAGCGTCACTCGAAGGATATTGCAGAACCTGCCTGGATATCCTTATAGCCATTTCTGAGGGAAAGCTAATTGGAAATTATAGTCTACAGTAGTTTCGTGCATTGCAAGTTTTGACAGACAGCATTACTCCTTTTCCTATCATTCTCAAACTGGGAACTTTGTCAGCATTGCCAGTAGCCCAGTGAAAAGTAGGATCACTCAGCAGCATCCATTTTCCCATTAATTCAAGTTTCCCAGTAATTTGAGGAAGCAGCGAGCAAACTGCAGGATTAACACCTGTTGAGCCAGGGTGTAGGATTATTTGAATCTGATTGAGAAGATTCCAACCCTTAGTGACACCTTTGCTCGGGATGTCCCAATAGGCAGAAGACACTGTTGAAACAACCTGTCTGCCAGGACACTGTGCTCCCAGGTTTAGGAATAGGCATCTGTCAAGTCCAAGTCCAAGTTCGAGGATAAGGCTTTGGGATACGTTGTCCATGAGTTACTGGGTGTGGAAACTGCAAGAGGCAGGGAGAGAACATCAGGCAGAGGTGTCAGAGACCTTCAGCAAAATGGCACTTGAGGCAGAAGTGGTGCCGACATCTGAATGCATGGAGGTCTCCATGGGGAGGGTGAGAGACACCATCTGGAACATGGTCCAGCAGAACACCTAGTTTCTGCCAGAGATAAGTGTAGACTTTCACTCCATCATTGTAGCCAAGAGTGAGCTTTTGTCAGAGCTACACAGGAAATGGATGGTGCACTTCAACCTCCCTTTATGTGTTCATACATACATAGAACATACATAGAAAATACAGCACAGAACAGGCCCTTCGGCCCACAATGTTGTGCCGAACCTTTGTCCTTGATTAATCAGAGATTATCATTGAATTTACAGTGCAGAAGGAGGCCAATTCGGCCCTTTGAGTCTGCACCGGCTCTTGGAAAGAGCACCCTACCCAAACCTCTCCTTCTCCTCAAGGCATCAGGCAGGGACCCTAAGTATCAAAGGGGGAAGAAGTAGCTGTTGGAAACCCCCTGGACCCCCATTCAGGTCTGTCTAAGGGTACACGGTGCTTCAGAATCCCCCTTGCCCATAAACTCTTCAGCTTTGTCATCTGCGTCAGCATAGGTAGCAACTGCCCCACAGCAGGACAATGTAAGCTGGGGCCCTGCAGGCCTCTGGTCTCCAGCGGACAGCCACCAAAGTCATCCAACACAACACGGCGAACTGGTCAGTAGGCTGCCTCCAACCCTGCAGCGAATGTCAGGGGAGCACTTAGAAGTTGTAAGGAATGCATGATTAAGTTGTAAGGAATGCATTGATTTCACATGTGGTTCCATGGGTGCACCATGGTTGCTAATCTTACGACAGTTTTATAGTGTAGTGGTACTGTCACTTGACGAGTAATCCAGAGATGAGTAATCTTGGGACCCGGATTCAAATCCCATGGCAGTGAATCTAATGATGACCATGAAACCATTTCCGATTGTCGTAAAAATCCATCTCGTTCACTAATGTTCCTTAGAAAATGAATCTGCCGTCCTCACCTGGGGCATATGACTCCAGACCCACAGAAATGTGATCAACTCTTCAATGCCCTCTGAAATGACCGAGCAAGCCACTCAGTTGCATCAAATCGCTACAAAGCCAATAAAAAAGAATGAAACTGGACGGACCACCCAACATCGATCTAGGCATCGGAAATGACTATAGCAAACCCAGCCATATCAACCTTGCAAAGTTCCCCTTGTATCACATTGGGAGAGCTGTCTCACAGAATAGTCAAACAATAGCCAGACACAGTCATACTCACAGAATCATGCATAACAGATCATAGAATCATAGAATTTACAGTGCAGAGGAGGCCATTCGGCCCATCGAGCCTGCACAGGCTTTTGGAAAGAGCACCCCACTTCAGCCCATGCCTCCACACTATCCCCATAACCCAGTAACCCCACCTAACCTTTTTGGACTCTAAAGGCAATTTATCATGGCCAATCCACCGAACCTGCACATCTTTATACTGTGGGAGGAAACCGGAGTACCTGGAGGAAACCTACGCAGACACAGGTAGAACGTGCAGACTCCGCACTGACAGTGACCCAAGCCGGGAATCGAACCTGGGACCCTGGAGCTACCGTGATGTCCCAGACACCACCAAAACAATCCCTGAGTATGTCCACCCCACCAGCAGTGGTGGCGGGCAGCACAGTGGTATTCAGTTGGGAGGGAGTTGCCTTGGGAGTCCTCAACATCGACTCCAGACCTCATGACGTCTCATGGCTTCTGGCCAAAAATGGGAAAGGAAACCTCCTGCTGATTACCACGTACTATTCCTCTGTCAGCTGATAGGTCAGCAGTATTGTCAAGTGGCATTTGCTTTGCAATAACCTGCTCAGCTGCTCAGTGACACTGAGTTTGGGTTCCAGCAGGGGCACTCAGCTCCTAACCTCATATTACAGCCTTGGTTCAAACATGGACAAAAGTGCTGAATGCCAGAGGTGAAGTGAGAGTGACTGCTCTTGACATCAAGGTAGTATTTTATCGAGTATGGCATCAAGGAGCCCTAGCAAAACTGGAGTCAACGGGAATCAGGGGGAAAACTCTCCACTGTTGGAGTTTATACCTGGCACAAAGAAAAATAATTGTGGTTGTTGGAGGTCAGTCATCTCAGCTCCAGGACATCACTGTAGGAATTCCTCAGGGTAGTGTCCTACGCCCAACAATCTACAGCTGCTTCATCAATGACCTTCCTTCCAACATAAGGTCAGATGTGGGGATGTTCGCGGATGATTGCACAATGTTCAGCGCCATTCGCGTCTCCTCAGACACTGAAGCAGTCCATGTGCAACTGCAGCACGATTTGGGCAATATCCAGGCTTGGGCTGACAATTGGCTAGTAACATTCCCGCCTCACAAGTGCCAGTCATTGACCATCTCCAATAAGAGAGAATCAAACCATTGCCCCTTGACATTCAATGGCATTACCATCGCTGAATCTCCCACTGTAAACATCCTGGAGGTTACCATTGACCAGAAACTGAACTAGACTAGTCATATAAATACTGTGGCTATCAGGGCAGGTCAGAGGCTAGAAATCCTTTGGCGAGTAACTTACCTCCTGACTTCCCAAAGTCTGTCCACCATCTACAAGGCAGAAGTCAGGAGTGTGATGGAATACTCTCCACTTGCCTGGATGAGTGTGGCTCCAACAACAATTAAGAGGCTCGGCACCATCCAGGACAAAGCAACCCGCTTGATTGACACCCCTTCCAAAAACATTCATTTTTCTCTCCACCATCAACGCACAGTGGCAGCAGTGTGCACCATATACAAGATGCACTCACCAAGGTTCCTTAGACAGCACCTTGCAAACCCAAGATCACTACCATCTAAAAGGACAAGGACATTGGAACACCACCACTTGGAAGCTCCCCTCTAAGTCACTCACCAACCTGACTTGGAAATATATCACCGTTCCTTCACTGTCGCTGGGTCAAAATCCTGGAACTCCCTCCCTAATAGCACTGTGGGTGTACCTTCACCACATGGACTGCAGCGGCTCAAGAAGACAGCTCATCACCATCTTCTCAAGGGTAATTAAGAATGTGCAACAATTGCTGGTCTAGCCAGCGAAGCCACTTCCCGTAAAAATGAATTTAAAAATAAATGGTGTTTCAGGGTCCACGGTTGCTGGATACATCCCATCCCAACCTCCATGGGCTGCCGCAGAGCGTCTTAGGTAAGTGTCGACATGTGCATCCCATTATGGACCAGGCGTGTTCTGGACTGGCACATAATCCAGCAAGCAGTGTGGATGATTGTGGGGGGGGGGGGGGGGGGGGTACGATTTTCTGGTTGTTCACACTGGTGGGATCTTACGGTTCAGCCGCCGGTGCACCGCGCCACTGGTTTTGCGGCGGTGAGAAATGTGTTCAACAGGAAACCCCGTTGGCAACAACAGGACCAGAAGATTCTGCGGACGGTCACTGACAAGCTGCCCTCTGCCACTGCAGAACGCTCCGTGGAGGGGGAGGAAAATCCCGTTCGTTGACTCTGTTTCTTCCCCCCCACACATGCTACCTGAGTTATTCCAGCAGTTTTTGTTTTCACCCGATTTAAATATTGCGGTTTCTGCTTTTTTCTCGAACATTCTTAGTCATTTCTGCCAGCAGACGGAAGAATGAGTGAATCAGATGCTTCCGGGCATTAACTTTCCTAAACAATCCTAATTCAGGTGCAGAAACTCAATTTAACTATTAGAATTAGTCAGCCATTCATCTCCGGCAGCCAGCTGGGAAAATTAAACAACATTCATGTCTGTATGACAGCTGCAGGAATTTGGATACAATTCCAGCACGAGATATCCCAGCATGAAATTTGTAGGTTTAATGCCAATTTTACACTCAAAGTAATGGACGAATACATTCAAATTCCCATTCTATTGCATTCCCGTCATTTTATCTGATTTTATTCCTGGGCCAATTTTTGATAGATGAGCAGCAGTGAAATGATGATCAGAAGTGAAACCCAGTGTATTTTAGCTCCTAGGATTCATTTAATTCTTCTCAGTTCTCCTAGTCCCACAAGAAAAATTTAAAAGATTTCCCTCCTTTTGCAATCCCAGCAGATGTGAACAATGGACAAGTCAGATCCTGGACTGAAACCTGGTTAGATGGATCCTAACCTTGTTTCTTTCAGAAACCATGGAGGTAAGTTACTGAACAAATTCACAGGAGTCTGCTGATTGACTTTTAACACAAAGAATAAAACATTGATTAAGCCAGAACAATGAACTGTATTACACCCGTGAAAAATGTTGGAAAGATCTCAATACACACGCAAGAAAAGTTTTCAAATATTCACTACTCATTGACCCCAGCTATAACTTGACAGACACATACAAATTCAGAAAGATAAAACAACTTACCATATCTATCATACTCTAATATTTCATTTAATTTCATAGAATTTACAGTGCAGAAGGAGGCCATTCGGCCCATCGAGTCTGCACCGGCTCTTGGAAAGAGCACCCTACCCAAGGTCAACACCACCACCCTAGCCCCATAACCCAGTAACCCCACCCAACACTAAGGGCAATTCTGGACACTAAGGGCAATTTATCATGGCCAATCCGCCTAACCTGTACATCTTTGGACTGTGGGAGGAAACCGGAGCACCCGGAGGAAACCCACGCACACACGGGGAGGATGTGCAGACTCCGCACAGACAGTGACCCAAGCCAGAATCGAACCTGGGACCCTGGAGCTGTGAAGCAATTGTGCTATCCACAAGGCTGCCGTGCTGCCCTAAATTCAGGATAATTCAGGATCCCTTATTCAGGATAAGCATGCGGTACAACAGGCAAACTGCGGTCAGATACACTGGGCGGGATTCTCTGAAATGGCGGCTAAGTGTTGACGCCGGCGCAAACACCGGAGCGTTTCACGGCGGCGCCAACGGGCCCCTTGGCCCAGCGATTCACTTACCTGAAGGGGGCCAGCAGGGCCCCAGAGTGCTCTGCGCAGCTCTGGCTGCCGATACGGGGCTCTGCACTTCCGCCCGCGGGTCCGCGCATGCGTGCGGCAGCCCCGCGCAACATAGCAGACCCACCCAGCAAGAAGGCCCCAACAATATAGCCCTCCCCCCCAGATCACGCGCCTGCCAATTGGTGGCCCCCGATTGGAACCCTGGCCGTCCTGGAGGCCCCCCCCCAGTGATGGATCCCCCCGCCCCCCACCAGGGTAGCCAAGGAAGCCGCCACGCCGACGGGAACTCGGCCGGCTGCCAGCGGAAAATCGCCGCGGGGAGCTCTTTCAATGGCCCCCAACAGGCGCCGCGTCGACCGCACTCGTGCGACTGCCGACGATTCTCCGGTCCACAGAGAATCATGGGAATGTGTGGACCCGACCACGGGTCTAACGCCCCATTCTCCGCTCCCGCGCCGAGCGCGATTTCGGTGCGGAGACTCGGAGAATACCGGCCACCATACTCCAAAATAAATGACAGATGTGACCAAAGCAGAGTGTATGGGTTTCTCAACAATGTATCCTAGATGCTTGTTATACTGTAAACCAATGAGTATCACTGAATCTCTGTCTATCTACTGGATCTTTGCATGCACCTTCCACACACACTTTCAGGTTTTCTGTTGTGCCAAGCAGGACACCACTGCCCCAAAAGGGTACCTTTGCCCTTACAGTCCGCATCATGACATCACCCACCCTTGGCTGCCCTTTCAGATCTTCAGAGCTTCTCTCGAGCCTGCTTTGCTCCGTGTGTGCCTCCTGCAGGTGCTCTCTCTTGAATTCAAAGCTTATTGTTCTGCTCCTATCTCTCAACTTCACTTATCAGGATAATATTCAGACTCTGCCCTTGTCTCTTACCCGGGACTATCTTCTGAGACCTCTTACTGTCCCATTCCCTTGTTTGGGATCTTCTTCTTGGGTTTAGGTCTTTCTCGTGCAAGTTTCGTATTCCTTGGGTCACTTTCTCTGCAAGGCCCCTTACCTGTCATTTTACAGTGCTTCACTTTTCTTCTTTTTCTTCTGCAGAGGTGCGCAGGGCTGGTTCCTGACCTAAAGACAAGAAAATCCATTGGCCGGCATATGTGTGAAATCAATGAACAAGAGACACAGAAATGGAAAAAGACTCGGGCAGCATATGGGCAGCCAATTCCCTGTCAGCGCATGCACAGAACTTCCGAGGCCCCTGGGAATCAGAGTTCCTGAACTCCGAGGTAAGTATTCGGGTTTCACAACACTTCCCAGTGTCTTCACCTGTGAAAATGTTTGGTGACGTCCTGCTCAGGCGACTGAGCTAAAATTGCAGTCAGGATATGCCGTCAGCTTTGAACGATTGTGCTCTATACATGCTCAGTTCAATCATCTAAATTAGGTCCCATCATCTCTCAGCATCTCCATGGTAGTAAGTAAGCTCAGCCTTCCCACTGAGTGGCTAGGGTTAAAGCCATCCTCACAATCTCACAACATTCACCCATTCGAGAAGGATAAATAAGAGTACAAAGATGAAAGTAAAGTATTCTAACACCTTGTGGTCCACCTCATGCCACAGAGAAGAGACTGTTATCCATTCTGGCTGGCCAATTTTACAATTAATATCTTACGACTGAATTACATTTTTCTGACCACCTATCTCATATCAGTTTGGTACAGGCAGTTATATCTGCGCTTAGATCTTTAATTTACTGCAATTTGTTGCATTTGAGCTGTGTCAGTATCTTACACTGATGTTGAAGTCTCTGATACTCTGCATTATCACATCTTTCAGAAACATGTCAATACATTTCAACGCAATGAAGTATTTTTCAAAATGCAGCAAACTTGTATCAGCATCACTCAGGCATCCTTCTTTGCACAAGTTCCCACTATGAATCAATAGCACAAAGAAAGATGATTGCTTTTGTTGGAGGCCAGCATCTCGGAACATCATTGCTGAAGTTCCTCAGTGCAATATCCGAGGCCCAACCATCTTCAGTTGCTTCATTAATGACGTTCTCTTTATCACAAGGTCAGAAGTGGGGATGTTCGTTGATGATTGCAGTGTTTAGTTTTATTTTCAATTCCTCAGTTAACAATGCAGTCTGTATTTGCATACAGCAAGACCTGTAACAACATCTAAGCTTGATCTGAAAAGTAATAAATGACATTCACATTACACAAGTGCTGAACAATGACCATCTTGTGTGGTTCTTGGGATTAGACATAACCAGATACCGTCCAGTAAAAGGTGCACAAGCAACATGGCTAATTTTATTAGAACAGCTTCTTAAGATTTTTTGCTTCTACTTATAGACTCCCTAAGTTGGTCAAATTCTGCACGATAGCCTCAAGTGAACAATGTGTACAGTTAACTTTTCAAAACACTAATACACTACATCCCTCCCCTTCTTAGTAAATGAGAGGCGTGGCGTGTTCCAATGATTTGTCTCCAAAGTGTAAACAATAAACTTAGGCATAACTTGAACATTCAACTTCTTACATATTCTAAGTTTTGTATTAACTTAAGAATGCACCCAATTACTTATAATGAGATGAAAGATCAGCTGAAAATAGTTAACTTTGCAACATAATCGCTGAGGTATGATGAATGTCTTCTCTAATGAATAGGAAAGCATTTAAAAACATCTATGGTCTCGTTTTTGATATGCACTCATACACATAATGAGATACAGACAGGCAGTGACAGACACCCAGTACAGCCAATCAACACACAGGACAGAACACAACCAATCACCAGGCAGAACACTAGAAGGTGGTCTCCCACTATAGAACACACGAGGCATCAACACTTTGCCTCTTTCCACTGGTGACAACTGGAGTGACAGTCAGGGTGTATATATCAGTTAGCACCTTCTACACGTGGCTCAGAGCTCATCTGGTCTAGTTAGTTATAGTAAGCACGCTTAGATTAGTCGAGTGTCAAACCCACAGCGAACAGTGTGCACTGCTTAACAAGTTCAATAAAGTGTATTGAACCAACACCAAAGTTTGGAGTCTATTTTCAAGTACAACTGCATCCAGTTGCAGTCCGTGTTACCCCAGGGTGATTAACACGACGTGGTACCAGTGGTCTACTATCTCTAAGTGGTTTACCTCGAGTGATTCCGTGACGACAGGCAAGTGCCTTCCAGCGGCATGGAGAAGATCCAGGCCCCTCCCCAGCTATGGATCTTCGGCAATCTCGGCGCCAACTGGCGGGTCTTCAAGCAAAGGTTCCTTCTCTACATTGAGGCCTCAGACCTCGAGGATGTGTCTGATGCCAGAAAAATCGCGCTGCTCCTATCGACTGCAGGGGACTAAGCCATCCAGATTTTCAACTCGCTTAATTGTACCGACGGCCAGGACAAGACCAAATTCAAGACCGTTTTGGGGAAGTTCGGCAGTCACTGTGAAGTCGAAACAAACGAGATTTGAGCGCTATATCTTCCAGCAACGCCTTCAGGGTAAGGATGAACCGTTCCAATCCTTTCAAATTCATCTCCACATATTAGCGCAGTCCTGCAATTATGGTGCAACCGCTGATTCCATGATCAGGGATCAGATCGTGTTTGGGGTGCACTCCGATTCCTTGCGGGAGCAACTCCTCAAAATTAAGCACATGACCCTGCCAGTCGCAATCGAGATGTGTATAGTGCATGAGCATGCGAGAAATCGGTACTCCAATTTCAAATCGGCAGAATACGAAAAACTTGCCTCCCACGAGGCAGAGAGTGTACAGGCCATCGCCCGGATGCAGCGCCTCAGTATCGATGAAAGCGGCCATTTTGCGCGCTTTTCCCAGGGTCCCACGTACACGCAACACGAACGGGAGAACGAAGTGGCCTAAAACCAAACTGCGCAGGTGCGAACGTCGGCTGACCGCACTGTGCATGTGCGACGACGCACGGAGCGTAACAACGTCAACGTCATGACGTGCCCGAACTGCGGCACCGCCCACTTAAAGCAGCAATGCCCTGCAAAAGGCAGGCGATGTTTAAATTGTGGGAAGCCTGGACATTATGCAGCCTTGTGCAGGTCCACCACCAGTCAAGGGCCAGCGATCCCAATTCCAACGCAAGCGCGTTCGATGTGTACAGCAAGGTTTACTGGATTCTGATCCTGGTAGCACTACAGATCCAGAGGACGACTGCCTGGAGTCCCCCTATCGTGTGGGCATCATCACTACATGTGAATATGCCTCCTCAAATTCAGCAAGATGCCTATCTATCCTCAATGTGGATTCTGCGGACGAATGGCGTGCTGTCATACAAGTTAACCAATGCAGCATCCACTTCAAGCTGGACACTGGTGCTTCTGCCAATCTCATCTCTCAAGCTGATTTTGACCGCATTAAAAAGTAACCCGAAATTCTTCCACCAACCTGCCAGCTCCTCGATTATAATGGCAATGCCATAACTGCACTAGGATCTTGTCATCTATTCATCTCCAACAAGACCATCAATGTCACACTGCGATTCGAAATCATCAAGCCTGATAAGGCACCCCTGCTCGGTGCCCATGCATGCAAGCTACTCAACCTCGTACAGCGAGTCCATGCCATGTCTTCTTTCAATGTGGATCTTCAGGCTGACATTGATGACATCCTTGCTCAATATCCGGATGTGTTTACTGGAATGGGCACTCTACCATACTGCTACAAGATCCTACTCAGGCCTGATGCCACGCCTGTAATCCATGCACCACAACGGGTGCCGGTTCCTCTGAAGGAACGTTTAAAGGCACAGCTACAGGAGCTCCAAGACCAGGGCATAATCTCCAAAGTGACTGAACCGACTGACTGGGTCAGCTCGATGGTTTGTGTGAAGAAGCCCTCAGGAGAATTGCGGATATGCATAGATCCCAAAGATCTTAACCAGAACATAATGCGGGAACACTACCTGATCCCGAAGTGGGAGGAACTGACCAGTGAGATGGCACATGCCAAATTCTTCACGAAGTTAGATGCATCACGTGGTTTCTGGCAGATACAACTGGACGCATCCAGAAGGAAGCTCTGCACGTTCAACACACCATTTGGCAGGTACTGTTATATACGTTCGGCATTTTCTCAGCCTCTGAATTCTTCCACAGGATCATGGAGCAGATGATGGAGGGCATTGAAGGTGTGCGTGTCTATGTAGATGATGTAATCATATGGTCCATGACCCCCGAGGAACATATATCTTGTCTCAAACAAGTCTTTTGACGTGTCCATGCAAACGGCCTCAAGCTGATGTCAACCATCAAGTTCTTGGGCGACCAGATATCCCAGCAGGGTGTGCGACCATATTCGGACAAGGTCAAGGCCATTAACGCCATTAAGTCACCAGAAGACAAGAAGGCGGTACTAGGCTTCCTCAGAATGGTGAACTTCTTGGGAAAATTCATTCCCAACTTGGCCTCACACACTACGGCTCTCAGGCATCTGGTGAAGAAGTCCACTACATTCCAGTAGCTATCCACTGTTGCTAATTTGCTGTGCTGTCTCTTAATTTGGCTCTGTTTAATTACATTTGCTCAAGAGTCGCCAGGTATCTTTCGACACCGCCACAAGGTTTGGAACCGAATACTGATCAATGACTCGATACACCAGTTAGTAAGTTCAAAAGCAATGCTCATTTATTTACACACAGTCAAATCTACTCATGCATAAACTCTACAAACTAAACTATCACTATTACTAAAGCCTATACTTAGCTTTGGGTGCCCACTCAGTTAGAGGAACAATGGCCGTTGCTCGGTTCTGAGGCTGCTGGGTTGAGCTGTTTACAGGACAGTAACTAGGAGCGTCTATCTCGTAGCATGCGTTGACTTGGAACTTACTTGGTCTGGTGTAGCTGCTCGGTTGGTCTCTCTCTTCGCTGAGAGCCAAGGCCAAAGAAGAAATATTCTCCGGAGAATACCTTTTATACACTAAAGGGCTTCGCACGCTTTTGGGCTGGCCTTGAACTTGGCCTCAATTAATTGGGCCGTTCCCAATCATTCGTATCGATCTTCCTCCAATAGAGGGGTGGTTCCCTGGTTGCTGGGCGTGTCCTAGGTGACCGTTGGTTTGCTTTGTTTGAGTTTCCTCTGGCGCCGGGGTGTCTGCCTTAACATTGTTTATCTAAATGTTTCCCTTTTGTCCCCGGAGATGGCTCATTAGTATGTAGATGGCTTAGCAGTTTCTGTCCTGTCTGAGGGCTAAGGCTCTAATCAACAGACAGACCTTGCACCTGCTTGTTTCTCAGTATTGTCCAATTTTCCCTGCATTCTTTGCAAGTGTCCATTTTGTAATCGGGATGGGGCCAGATGGCTACACCACACATCAAGCAGAGTGGCTCGAGCTCAAAGCAAAGCTCACCACTGCTCCGGTACTAGCGTTTTTTGACCCGGACAGGGAATCAAAAATCTCCACGGACGCAAGCCAGGACGGCATTGGTGCGGTGCTCCTCCAGAGGGATGACTCCTCGTCGTGGGTTCCAGTTGCTTATGCGTCAAGGGCCATGAATCCTACTGAACAGAGGTATGACCAAATAGAAAAAGAGTGCCTGGGCCTCCTGACCGGCATTGTAAAGTTCCATGACTATGTCTACGGTCTACCTACATTCACAGTGGAGACTGACCACAGACCTTTGGTCCATATCATTCATAAGGACTTGAATGACATGACGCCCAGGCTTCAGCGCATTCTCCTTCGACTCCGAAGGTACGATTTTGAGTTAGTATACACACCAGGCAAGGAGCTGATAATTGCGGATGCCCTGTCCCGCTCCATCACCTCGCCCTGTGAACAGATTGACTTCATCCGCCAGACTGAGGCACAGGTGCAGCTGTGTGCCAGAAATCTTCCGGCCTCACATGAAAGAGTGATCAGCATTCGTGAAGAGACTGCCAAAGACCCACTTCTGCAGTGGGTAATGCACCACCTTGCAAATGGCAGGCAAAAAGGGCAATGCCCTCAGTTCTTTAATGTGAAGGACGACAGTCATCGAGGGGATCCTCCTCAAACTAGATCGTATCGTTATTCCTAACAGTCTGCAGAGCTTAGTGCTCAAACAAATCCACGAGGGACACCTAGGTGTCAAAAAGTGTAGGCGCAGGACCTGGCAGGCTGTCTATTGGCCTGGAATCAGCCAGGACATATCCAACATGGTCCTCAATTGTGCGACCTGCCAGCGTTTCCAGCCTGCTCAGCCCAAGAAACACTCCAGCAACACGAGATCATGACCTCTCCTTGGTCCAAGGTGGGAATCGACCTTTTTCATGCCAATGGGCGTGACTGTGTGCTCATCATAGATTGCTTCTCAAATTACCCGGAAGTTGTGAAGCTGTCAGACCTCACATCAAGTACAGTCATCAAGGCCTGCAAGGAGACATTTGCCAGGCATGGTATTCCACTCACTGTCGTGAGTGACAATGGTCCCTGCTTCCACAGCCAAGAGTGATCCAATTTCACCAAGTTGTACCAATTCAACCACATTACCTCAAGCCCACACGACCCGCAGTCCAACGGGAAGGTCGAGAAAGGGGTCCATATAGTGAAGCAACTGCTCTGCAAGGCTGCGGACTCTGCTTCTGACTTCAACCTTGCACTGTTGGCATCCTGGGCAACCCCTCTGTCCAACGGTATGTCTCCGGCTCAACTCCTCATGAATAGAGACCTGCAGACGACTGTTCCAGCCATACACTTACCATACCTGGATCACCTCCCAGTGCTGCATAAGGTGCAGCAATTCAGGAACCGGCAAAAGCTGACATACGATGCTCATGCTACCGATTTGCCTGTGCTGTCTCCGGAAGATGCTGTTCGCATCAAGCTGCCTGATGGAGGCTGGTCAGCTCCAGCTGTTGTTTGACAGGCTGCTCCCAGATCGTTTGTAGTTCGTATGGCTGATGGCTCCATTGTCAGGCGCAACAGAAGGGCACTGCTCAAAGTTGCCTGCCCACCACCAGATTCAACTTTTCCATATGTTGTCGTGCCTCCTCCGGACACCTCGCACCACGAGGCCACCAATCTGCCAGCATTCCCGCCTGTCAAGGCGCCGTCGTCCCCACCTCCACCTCTCAGGCGGTTGACAAGGATCAGACGCAAGCCCCAAAGATTGGACTTATAGACATTTATCTTGTAAATATTGTTCTGTATCTGCACACTAGACACCTTTCACGTACATATTCATTCACTCGCCATTTAATGTAAATAGTTATACATGTACATACAATCGCATATGCTCTAAGCAACCGACAAATTTCTTTTTTAAAAAGGGGGATGTCATGATATGCACTCATGCACATAATGAGATACAGACAGGCAGTGACAGACACCCAGTAGAGCCAATCAACACACAGGACAGAACACAACCAATCACCAGGCAGAACACTAGAGGGCGGTTTCCCACTATAAAACACACGAGGCATCAGCACTCTGCCTCTTTCCACTGGTGACAACTGTAGTGACAGTCAGGGTGTATATATCAGTCAGCACCTTCTACACGTGGCTCAGAGATAGTCTGGTCCAGTTACTTACAGTCAGCACACTTAGATTAGTAGAGTGTCAACCCACAGCAAGCTGTGTGCACTGCTCCAGAAGTTCAATAAAACGTATTGAACTAACGTCTAAGTTTGGTGTCTACTTTACAGTACAACTGCATCCAGTTGCAGTCCGTGTTATCCCAGGGTGAATAATATGACAGAGGGGGGTGTGGGTCGCGGTATGGGGTGAGGGGGGAGTGCTGAGGGGACCATGCTGAGGGGAAATGGCTGGGGGTAGTGTGCTGAGGGAGAAGGGCTGAGCGGAGAGTGCTGAGGGGAACGGCTGCGGGTAGTATGCTGAGGGAAGAGGGCTGAGGGGAGAGTGCTGAGGAGAGACTGCAGAGGGGAGAGTGCTGAGGGGAAACAGCGGGGGGTAGTGTGCTGAGGGAGAAGGGCTGAGGGGAGAGTGCTGAGGGGGAATGGCTAGGGGTAGTGTGCTGAGGGAAGAGGGCTGAGGGGAGAGTGCTGAGGGGAGAGTGCTGGCGGGAGAGTGCTGGGGGTACTGTGCTGAGGGGAGAGTGCTTAGGGGAAACAGCGGGGGGTAGTGTGCTGAGGGAGAAGGGCTGAGGGGAGAGTGCTGAGGGGGAATGGCTGGGGGTAGTGTGCTGAGGGGAGAGTGCGGGGGGGAAAGTGCTGAGGGGAGAGGGCTGAGGGGAGAGTGCTGAGGGGAGAGTGCTGGCGGGAGAGTGCTGGGGGTACTGTGCTGAGGGGAGAGTGCTTAGGGGAGCGTGCTGAGGGAAGAGGGCTGAGGGGAGAGTGCTGAGGGTAGTGTGCTTAGGGGAGAGTGCTGAGGGGAGAGGGCTGAGGAGAGAGTGCTGAGGAGAGAGTGCTGAGGGGAGAGTGCTGAGGGGAGAGTGCTGGGGTAATGTGCTTAGGGGAGAGTGCTGAGGGGAGAGGGCTGAGGAGAGAGTGCTGAGGGGAGAGTGCTGAGGGAAGAGGGTTCAGGGGAGAGTGCTGAGGGGAGAGTGCTGAGGGGAGTGTGCTGAGGGGTAAGGGGCCAGGCCGGGGGGGGATCTCACTTGGTGGTGTGCCCCCCGATCTCGGCATGGGCAATCACCCGGTCCTCGTGTGCACCAGCTATGTCCAGTGCCCTCTGCTCGTGCACGGTGAGGGGCCGCAAGTCAGGTTCATCCCCTCCGGTGCGGGCACGCTCTCGCTGGTTATGGGCGCTCTTCTCCTGGGGGCGGGGGGTTAATGACACCATTGTTAGGCGGTCCGGTGCATGCAGTTGGATCTATGTTGGCATGGGTGCATAGGGCACACGGCCAACGCGGCTTGCATGGGTGGCTGCAGCCATGCGGGTCATGGCTGTGGTTGTACCGTCCCCCTGGGGAGGAGGTGGGTGTTACACATGTGGGGGGTAAGGAGGCTGGTGCCATGGGTACATTGCTGGATACACACCCTGACTGCCCTCAGTAGGTCATTGAGCTTTTTGCGGCACTGCTCGCCAGTCCTGGGTGTCAACGCAATGGCACTGATGGGCCGCCCCCACCTCCCTCCACAGATGCCGGGCCACGTTGGTTGGGACCCTCTGGCCGGGTCCAGGGTACAGACATCCTCTCCTCTCCTCGAGGGCGTCCAGGAGCGTCTCCGGGTCGTGGTCTGTGAACCGGGGCGCTGCTCGGCGTGGCGCCATGTTGCTCCATCGGCAGCCTGTGCGTTCATGTCGCCTTATGTGCGACGAGGCGCCGCATCTCCGACGCTGCTCCGAGGCCCCGCCCCCGCGCTTCCCGCCGCACCCCTGATGGCCCCCTTGTACGGCACAGCATGGGGTCCTGGAACAGGCATCAACCACGGAGTGAAACAATCTCGTTTTGGCACCGTCGCCGACACCCTGCCGACGGAGCGGAGAATCGCGCCCATGGAATTTGATTGTGTCTTTAATTAGCTAAATAGTCGACTGGGTGGGTGGCCAAGCCACCACCATCCCATTGCTGATAAAGTGGTCCTGTGGTGGGGAGTGTGTCGGGGAAAGCCGGAAAAATCGCACTTCTGTTTCTGTTACTTGTTCCTGATAAAACAGAAATTGGCCCCCGCAGATGAAACCAAAACCCATTGGTCAGAGTGCATTCTGCCTCGTAGACAATTTAGCAACTGCATTATCACTGAGTGTATTTCCGATTTGCTCTTTTATATACGGGGGATTTCTGAAAGTTATGAATCCATTCTTTTCGTTTTTTTGGCAAGTAGTAATGAGCGTATAAAATCATCCTATTGTGATTAATATGTAATGAATGTGTAACAACACAAGGAGATCCCCCAATCAACTTAACTGTTGGAATCCACTTTCAGGTCAGTTCATAGCATCAGTTCGATGTCTACTCCACATGACCCAAATGCCTGAAACCCACTGTCAGAATATCCACTCATGTATATAATGAAATGCAGACAGGCAGTGATTGACACACAGGATAACCAATGAACACACACGACACATAACAACCAATCACCTGACAGGACACCACCACTATAAAGCATACAGGGCATTAAGATTTTCTCTCTCTCTACAAGATACAGCGACTGAGATAGTGAGAGTGCACAAGTCAGTGAGCACTATCACCATGAGGTAGAGAGTTAGTCTGGTCAAGTCAGTAGGAGGTTATCAGTTAGATTGATAGAGTGTCAACTCACAGCAGACTATGTACAGCAATCAGGAAGTTCAATAAAACTGTGTTGGACCATCTCCCGTGTCAGAAGCCTGTTTCTAGTTTCACTGCATCCAGTTGCAGTCAACGTTGAACCAACTTACTTAACACATCATGGTACCAGAGTGCTATTGATCCTAACAAACCTACCTCGAGTGCATCTGCAACGACCAGCAAGCAGCCATCCAGCGGCATTGAAAGGATCAAGCCTCCTTTGCAACTCCGGATCTCAGGCAACCTCGGCTCCAACTGGAAAGTCTTCAAACAAAAGTTCCTCCTGTACATCAAGGCCTCCGACCTCGAGGCAGCATCGGATGCCAGAAAGATCACGCTGTTCCTGTCGACTGTGGGGGATCACGCCATCCACATCTGTAACTCGCTTACGTTGGCCGATGGCGAAGACAAGACAAAGTTCAAGACAGTTCTGCTGAAATTCGACAGCCACTGCGACATTGAGGTGAATGAGAGCTTTGAATGGTACATCTTCCAACAGAGGCTTCAGGGTAAGGATGAACCTTTTCAGTCTTTCTTGACCCATCTCCGCATCCTAGCACAGTCATGTAATTATGACTCGACGACTGATTCCATGATTCGGGATCAGATGGTTTTCGGGGTCCAGGCCGACTCCCAGCGAGAGCAGCTCCACAAAATCAAACAGTTGACACTCTCCGTTGCCATCGAAACGTGCGTTGTCCATGAGCATGCCAGAAATTGCTACTCCCGCATCAGGGCGGCAGAAACTGCAAAACTGGCCTCCCACGAGGCAGAAAGGGTGCAGGCCATAGTGAAAATGCAAGGCCTGAGCATCAAGGAGAGTGGCCGCTTCGCGCGCTTTTCTCGGGTCCCCACGCATGCACGATGAGGCCGAAGACCCTGAGGCGCATGCGCGAACGTTGGCCGACCGCACTGCGCATGCGCGATGGCGCACACAACGTGCTGACGTCAGCGTCATGACGTGTCCGAATTGTGGCTCCGCCCATTTAAAGTGGCAATGTCCAGCCAAAGGCAGGCAATGTCTACAGTGTGGAAATCCTGGCCACTACGCGGCCTTCTGCAGGTCCGCTCCACCGAACAACAGCCAGCGATCCCAGCTGCAGCGCAGACGTGTCCGCTGCGTACAACAAGGCATGCAGGATTCTGATCCAGACAGCCCTACGGACCCCGATGCTGACTGCCTCGAGTCTCCATATCGGGTGGGCATCATCACCACATGCGAGTTGGTCTCTACCGTGCCTGCCAACCGCCTTTCGATCCTCATTGTGGATCCTGATGACGAGTGGTGTGCCGTCATCACGGCCAACCAGTCTCGCATCCGATTTAAATTGGACACTGGCACGTCTGCGAACCTCATATCACAGTCGGACCTCGACAGCATCCGACACCAACCTATCATTCTTCCACCAGCCTCCTGTCATGAGATTCAAACATACATCATAACACATACATAATGATAGACAGAGCAACGGATCAATTAGCACACATAACACGACAGCCAATCACAGACAAGAGCAGACACAGTATAAAACAAGAAACACGACACTTCCTGGGCAGTCCATCTGGAGACGGCACAGGGCCATGACCTCAAAGCAAGACACTCACACAATCACAACGTGCTGAGTACCAGGTTAAATGTATAAATAGTTTAATGGAATAAAACTGCGTTGTACCAATCGCAACCGTGTTGGTTCGTCTGTACCTCAGAGCACCCAACACTTCATGGTACCAGAAGTGAATCGATACCTACCAGCAAATCTGCCATCCTGAGCCATGGGCACCCTCAACAAACCGCAGCCGTTGCAAGTCACTGGGAACCTGGGCATAAATTGGACACTCTTCAAGCAGCGCTTCGAACTCTTCATGCAAGCCAATGAAAAACAGGGCGCCTCGGACGAAACAAAGATTGCCATGCTCCTCACTACCGCAGGTCAGCACGCCATCCATGTATACAACTCCTTGGTGTTCGCGGAATGCGAGAACAAAGCTAAGTATGACACGGTCCTCCTCAAGCTCGACAAGCACTTCAACGTTGAGGTCAACGAGAGCTTTGAGAGGTATGTCTTTCAGCAGCGCCTGCAAGGTAAGGATAAGCTCTTTCAGTCCTTCCTGACGCACCTCCGCATACTCGCGCAGTCCTGCGGTTACGACACCACCTCAGAGTCCATGATCCGGGGCCAGATCGTTTTTGGCGTTGCCTCCGGCGGCCTACGCCAGCAGCTTCTAAAAATAAAAGGCCTGACCTTAGCATCTGCAGTTAAAGCCTGTGTCCTGCATGAGAATGCGACTAGCCGCTATGCCCAATTTCAGGCGACCGAATCAGCACGGAAGGGATCGCACGCGACCGAATCGGCAAGCCAGGCCACCCACGAGGCCGAACGCATCCAGGCAATCGAGATTCTCCCGGCCCGCGGCCCGGACGAGGGCGGCCTTTTTGTGCGCTTTTCAAGGCCTCCCGCGTTTGTGCGCACCAAACTCCACGGCAACACTGAGGGACGTGCTGCGCAGGCGCGCACGACGCAAGACCGAACTGCGCATGTGCAGTGGCGTAGCGAACGCCATGACGTCACGACGTGCAGCAACTGTGGAGCTGCACATTTAAAAGGGCAATGTCCTGCAAAAACCCAACAATGCCTACGCTGTGGCAAGATGGGCCACTGCGTTGCATACTGTCGAGCGGCTCAACCTGTTGATCTTCCACATCTCCGACAAGCTTGCAGGAACGTGCGGACCATTCAGCCTCCACATCACGACATCCAACCCGATGACACAGATGACCAAGACGCCTTCCGGGTTGCGGTCATTGATGGGAACCGGGTCAACACCATCAATCTGGGCGATGAATGGAGTGCCACACTGTCGGTCAACCGGACGCCGATCACTTTCCGCCTGGACACTGGCGTCTCCGCCAACCTCATAGCATGGTCAGCCTTCTACGCCAAGAAGGTCAGACCACCAATCCAGACATCTCGGTGCAAGATGGTCGACTACAACGGGAGCGTTATCCCGGCCATGGGATCCTGCCAGCTCCAGGTGACACACAACACACGGCCACACTCTCGTTCGAGATAGTCGGCTCATCGAAGGACTACCTGCTGGGCGCACAGGCATGCAAGGCTCTCCACCTTGCGCAACGAGTCCACTCTCTCTCTCCAGACGGCACGTATGACCTCTGGATGCAGAGTTCAACGCACAGCTCCAATTGCTCCTCGCCCACAACCAGGAGGCATTCGAGGGCATGGGAACACTGCCATACACCTACCGAATTTGCCTCAAACCAGACGCCATCCCGGTCGTTCACGCACCTCGCAGGGTTCCTGCGCCACTTAAAGACCGCCTCAAGTAGCAGCTGCAGGATCTCCAGGACCAGGGGGTCCTATCCAGGGTCACGGAGCCCACGCCATGGGTCAGCTCCATGGTGTGTGTCAAGAATCCCTCCTCCGAGCTCCGTATCTGTATTGATCCCAAAGACCTCAATAATAATATTATGAGGGAACATTACCCCATACCCAAACGGGAGGAGATCACCAGTGAAATGGCCCAGGTGAAGATATTCACGAAACTGGATGCTTCTAAGGGGTTTTGGCAGATCCAACTGGACCCGTCCAGCCGAAAGCTATGCACCTTCAACACCCCTTTCGGCAGGTTCTGTTAAAACCGGATGCCATTTGGTATCATCTCGGCATCCGAGGTCTTCCATAGAATCATGGAGCAGATGATGGAAGGCATCGAAGGGGTGCGCGTATATGTGGACGATGTCATCATCTGGTCCACCACACCGCAGGAGCACATATATCGTCTCCAATGTGTTTTTGCCCGCATACGGGAAAACAGCCTGCGCCTCAACCGAGCCAAGTGCTCCTTTGGCCAGACCGAGTTGAAGTTCCTGGGGGACCATATCTCCCGGTCAGGAGTCCGTCCTGATGCAGACAAGGTGAGCGCCATCACAGCTATGCCGCAGCCGGCCGACAAGAAAGCTGTCCTACGCTTCCTTGGCATGGTCAACTTCCTGGGGAAGTTCATTCCCAACCTTGCCTCCCACACAACGACTCTGCATCACCTCGTCAGAAAATCCACAGAGTTCCAGTGGCAACACACACACCAGCTGGAATGGGAGGAGCTCAAACGCAAACTCACCACGGCACCAGTGTTGCCATTTTTTGACACATCTCGTGCCACCAAAATCTCAACTGATGCCAGCCAATCCGGCATTGGAGCAGTGCTCCTGTAGCGGGATGACACGGCATCATGGGCAGATCGAAAAAGAGTGACTGGGCTTGCTAACCGGTTTAGACAAGTTCCATGATTACGTATATGGTCTTCCCCGGTTCACTGTCGAAACTGACCACCGCCCCCTGGTCAGCATAATAAACAAGGACCTGAACAAGATGACCCCTCGCCTCCAGCGCATCCTACTTAAACTCAGGAGGTACGACTTCCAACTGGTCTACACTCCAGGGAAGGACCTCATCGTGGTGCATGCCCTATCCAGAGCAGTGAGCACGCCGCCAGATGCGGAGCGGTTCATATGTCAGGTCGAGGCACAGGTGGCTTTCACATCGGCAAATCTGCCGGCTGACGACTCCAGTCTGGCCCGTATCCGCCGAGAGACTGCGGCCGACCCCGTTCTGCAGCGAGTGATGCGCCACATGACGGGAGGATGGCTCAAAGGGCAGTGCCCGCAGTTCTGCAATGTACGAGACGACCTAGCCATCATTGATGGTGTCCTTCTGAAGCTGGGCCGGATTGTGATTCCGCACAGCATGCGCCAGCTGGTTCTCGACCAACTACACGAAGGCCACTTGGGGGTCGAGAAGTGCAGACGGAGGGCCCGAGGGGCGGTATACTGGCCGGGCATCAGTGACGATATTGCCAACATGGTGCTCAACTGCACAACCTGCCAAAGGTTTCAGCCGGCGCAACCTCCTGAGACGCTTCTGCCCCATGAGCTGGTGACGTCCCCCTGGGCGAAGGTGGGGGTCGACCTATTTCACGCGCTCGGCAGGGACTATGTCATCATAGTTGACTACTTCTCAAACTACCCTAAAGTCATACGCCTGCACGATTTAACGTTGTCTGCTGTCATTAGGGCCTGCAAAGACACCTTTGCTCGCCACGGCATTCCGATGACTGTCATGTCGGACAATGGGCCCTGTTTTGCCAGCCAGAATGGGCGTCCTTTGCTGCTTCGTATGGCTTCACACACGTGACGTCCAGCCCTCTGCACCCCCAGTCAAATGGAAAGGCGGAGAAGGGCGCTCACATTGCCAAGCGGCTCCTCTGCAAGGCTGCTGCTGCCGGGTCGGACTTCTGCCTCGCCCTGCTGGCCTATCGCTCGGCCCCACTAGCCACTGGTCTCTCACCAGCACAGCTGCTGATGGGTCGCGTCCTCAGAACCACTGTGCCTTCCATCCTGGCACCAACAATAGACCATGCTCCGGTACTGCATAGGATGCAACTGCAGCGCGGTCGCCAGAAGAGATCGTATGACACTCGGGCAACTGATCTTCCCTCCCTGGTCCCTGCAGACAACGTCCGCATCCACCTACCAGACGGTGGCTGGTTAGCACCTGCCGAAGTTCTCCGATGCGTGGCTGCCCACTCGTTCCTGGTACGCATGCCTGATGGATCTGTGCGTAGGCGCAATCGCCGAGCTCTTTGCTTACTTCCACGCTCGCAACGGGACCTTACACAGACGCCGTGTCCTCCACTGGTTCCTGATAGCGACTTCGTGGAGCTGCCATATACCATGCCCCTTCTGTCGCCGCCCGTGGCCAGGCTCGCACCTCAGCCGGTGGTTCTCGACCCACACTTGACGCGGTCAACCCGAATTCGTTGCCCACCTACTAGACTGGACTTATGAGACTGTTCACATGTTGAACCTTTGCAACCACTGTTTTATAACATGTCTCTGTTTTCTCGTTACAGGCATTCGTTTGATCGTTCCAAATTTCCACGTTGTTTTTCTTTTTGTTATTGTACAACCTCGTTAGCATGTCACACCTGACATCGCCCCTTGTATATAGTTAAGCCCCAGGTACATGATGTAAATATTACACACACACACATTTAGCTGCACTCAGAATACATTTCTATTTATAACCACATAGGCACATAATCTTGTAAAAAAGGGGGAATGTCATGATATTCAAACATACATCATAACACATACATAATGATAGACAGAGCAACGGACCAATTAGCACACATAACACGACAGCCAATCACAGACAAGAGCAGACACAGTATAAAACAAGAAACACGACACTTCCTGGGCAGTCCATCTGGAGACGGCACAGGGCCAGGACTTCAAAGCAAGACACTCACACAGTCACAATGTGCTGAGTACCAAGTCTGATGTATAAATAGTTTAATGGAATAAAACTGCATTGTACCAATCGCAACCGTGTTGGTTCGTCTGTACCTCAGAGCACCCAACACTTCACCTCCCAGCTCCTTGACTACAATGGTAATGCCATAGCTGCCAGTGGGTCGTGTCAGCTAGGTGTCTCTCACAAGGAAATCAAGGCGACGTTGAGATTCAAGATCGTCCGGCCTGACAAGCCATCCCTGCTCGGTGCTCGCCCATGTAAACTCCTAAATCTAATACAGCGAGTTGATGCCATGTCCTCGACACCGGCGACGGCCTCACCCAATGAGAATCTCCAGGCTGAGATAGACGACATTCTCACACAATACCACAGTGAGTTTGATGGGATGGGCACGCTCCCGTATCGCTATAAGATATTGCTCAAGCCGAATGCCACCCCAGTCATCCATGCACCACGCCAGATGCTGGCTCCTCTCAAGGATCATCTGAAAACGCAGCTACGAGAGCTCCAAGACCAGGGCATCATCTCAAAGGTCACGGAACCCACAGGCTGGGTCAGCTCCATGGTCTGCGTCAAGAAACCCTCTGGCGAAATCCCCATTTGCATTGATCCCAAAGACCTGAATCGCAACATCATGCGAGAGCATTACCCGATCCCGAAGTGTGAAGAATTGACCTGTGAGATGGCTCACGCCAAATTCTTTACCAAGCTGGATGCCTCCCGTGACTTCTGGCAAATTCAGCTGGACGAGTCCAGTTGGAAGCAGTGCACTTTTAACACTCCGTTCGTCAGGTATTGCTACAACCGCATGCCTTTTGGTATCATATGAGCTTCCAAAGTATTTAATCACATAATGGAGCAAATGATGGAGGGCATCGAGGGGGTGCGAGTCTATGTGGACGACGTGATCATCTGGCCCACGATGCCCGAGGATCACATTGCTCGCCTCATACAGGTTTTCCAGAGGATTCATGAAAATGGCCTCCAGCTCAACAGGGCCAAATGCTCGTTTGGGCGGTCCGCTATCAAGTTTTTAGGTTACAAACCTGTTAGAGTTCTTTGAAGAGATAACAAATAGGTTAGACCAAGGAGAGCCAATGGATGTTATCTATCTTGACTTCCAAAAGGCCTTTGGTAAGGTTCCTCACGGGAGACTGCTGAGTAAAATAAGGGCCCATGGTATTCGAGGCAAGGTACTAACATGGATTGACGATTGGCTGTCAGGCAGAAGGCAGAGAGTTGGGATAAAAGGTTCTTTCTCGGAATGGCAACCGGTGACGAGTGGTGTCCCGCAGGGTTCAGTGTTGGGGCCACAGCTGTTCTCTTTATATATTAACGATCTAGATGACGGGACTGGGGGCATTTTGGCTAAGTTTGCCGATGATACAAAGATAGGCGGAGAGACAGGTAGTATGGAGGAGGTGGGGAGGCTGCAGAAAGATTTAGACAGTTTAGGAGAGTGGTCCAAGAAATGGCTGATGAAATTCAACGTGGGCAAGTGCGAGGTCTTGCACTTTGGAAAAAAGAATCGAGGCATGGACTATTTTCCAAACGGTGACAAAATTTATAATGCTGAAGTGCAAAGGGACTTGGGAGTCCGAGTCCGAGATTCTCTAAAGGTAAACTTGCAGGTTGAGTCCGTAATTAAGAAAGCAAATGCAATGTTGTCATTTATCTCAAGAGGCTTGGAATATAAAAGCAGGGATGTACTTCTGAAGCTTTATAAAGCATTAGTTAGGCCCCATTTAGAATACTATGAGCAATTTTGGGCCCCACACCTCAGGAAGGACATACTGGCACTGGAGCGGGTCCAGCAGAGATTCACACGGATGATCCCAGGAATGGTAGGCTTAACATACGATGAACGTCTGAGGATCCTGGGATTATATTCATTGGAGTTTAGGAGGTTGAGGGGAGATCTAATAGAAACTTAGAAGATAATGAATGGCTTAGATAGGGTGAGCACAGTACGAAGTCTTACAACACCAGGTTAAAGTCCAACAGGTTTGTTTCGATGTCACTAGCTTTCGGAGCGCTGGTGACCTGGTGTTGTAAGACTTCGTACTGTGCTCACCCCAGTCCAACGCCGGCATCTCCACATCTTAGATAGGGTGGACGTAGAGAAGTTGTTTCCATTAGCAGGGGAGACTAGGACCCGGGGGCACAGCCTTAGAATAAAAGGGAGTCACTTTAGAACAGAGATGAGGAGAAATTTCTTCAGCCAGAGAGTTGTGGGTCTGTGGAATTCATTGCCACAGAGGGCGGTGGAGGCCGGGACGTTGAGTGTCTTTAAGACAGAAGTTGATAAATTCTTGATTTCTCAAGGAATTAAGGGCTATGGAGAGAGAGCGGGTAAATGGAGTTGAAATCAGCCATGATTGAATGGTGGAGTGGACTCGATGGGCCGAATGGCCTTTCTTCCGCTTCTATATCTTATGATCTTCTGGTCTTATGGACCACATTTCACAGCAAGGTGTGCAAATTGACGCCGACAAGGTGCTGGCAATCAATGCCATGAAGACACCAGAGGACATAAAGGAAGTCCTCCGCTTCCTCGGGATGGTAAATTTTCTCGGAAAATTCCTTCCCAACATGGCATCCCACACTACGGATCTCCGGCATCTCGTTAAAAAGCCGACAGTGTTCCAGTGGCTTCCCGCACATCAAGCGGAGTGGCTTGAGCGAAGGCGAAGCTCACTACAGCCCCAGTACTGGCGTTCTTTGACCCAACCAAGGATACCAAGATATCCACAGACGCAAGCCAGGACGGCATTAGGGCGGTGCTCCTCCAGCGAGACGATTCCTCGTCCTGGGCTCCAGTGGCATATACCTCCAGGGCCATGACTCCGACCGAACAACTGTATGCCCAGATCAAAAAGGAGTGTCTGGGTCTCCTGACAGGAATAGACAAGTTTCATGACTACGTATACGGTCTGCCAAAGTTCACGGTGGAAACAGACCACAGGCCTTTAGTCCACATAATCCAGAAGGATTTAAATGACATGACACATCGGGTGCAGCTAATTCTTCTTTGTCTCCGCAGATATGACTTCAAATTCGTCTATACACCAGGCAAGGAGCTGATCGTCGCGGATGCCCTATCCCGATCCATCACCATGCCATGTGAACCGGGCGACTTCATTCGCCACATCGAGGCACAGGTGCAGTTGTGTGCCAGCAACCTCCCAGCCACTGATGAACGAGTTGTCCAGATACGTGAAGAAACTGCCAAAGATCCTCTACTGCAGCGCGTGATGCAACACCTTGCACATGGCTGGCAAAAGGGGCAGTGCCCCCAGTTCTTCAACGTTAAGGACGGGTTAATGGTTGTCGAGGGAACCTTCTTAAATTCGATATAATCGTCACTCCCCAAAGCATGCAAGCCATGGTGCTCAGACAGATCCATGAGGGTCACCTCGGGGTCAAAAAATGTCGACGCAGAGCTCGGCAGGCAGTCTACTGGCCTGGCATCAGCCTGGACATTGCCAACACGGTCCTCAACTGCACAACATGCCAGAAGTTTCAACCAACTCAGCCCAAGGAAACACTGCAACAGCATGAGATCATGACTTCTTCGTGGTCCAAGGTGGGGATAGACCTCTTTCACGCAAATGGGTGTGATTACGTGCTCTTGGTCGACTACTTCTCCAGCTACCCGGAAGTGGTGAAACTGTCGGACCTCACGTCCAAGTCAGTGATTAAAGCCTGCAAAGAGACGTTTGCCAGGCACGGCATACCATTCACAGTAATGAGTGACAACGGCCATGTTTTTACAGCCAATAACGATCCTACCACTTCAGTCACATCACATCCAGTCCCCATTACCCGCAATCAAACGGGGAGGCCAAAAAAGGGGTCCATATTGTCAAGCGGTTGCTGTGCAAGGTTGCAGACTCATCCTCGGATTTCAACCTGGCGCTGTTGGCATACAGGGCAACCCCTCTGTCGACTGGTTTGTCTCCGGTGCAGCTGCTCATGAACCTCAACCTGAGGACGACTGTTCCAGCCATCCATGTTCCAGACCTTGACCGCATCACGGTGCTGCAGAAAGTGCAGCGATCCAGGGACCAGCAGAAGATCACGTATGATGCTCATGCCAAGGATCTACCTGCGCTGGCTCCAGCCGAGGTTGCTCACGTCCAGTTGCCTTAGGGAGGTTGGTCAGCCCCAGCTATTGTCGTCAGGCAGGCTGCCCCCAGGCCCTTCATTATCCAAATAGCTGATGGCTCCATTCTACGGCGCAACAGGAGGGCGCTACGAAACGTTCCCTGCCCACCGCCTGGCCGCACTTCTCCGCATGTCACAATGCCTCCTCCGGACATCTCGCAACACGAGGCCAACGATCTGGCAGCGATCCCGCCTCTCCATGAGGCCACCGACATGGCAGCAATCCCGCCTGTCCAAGTGCCGGCGTCTCCCCCTCCACCTCTGAGGCGATCGACAAGAATTCATCGCCCGCCACAAAGCCTGAATCTATAGACTTAAATCTTGTAAATTTTGTTGAGTTTGCTCTGTATCTGCATGATAGACACCTTCCCATGTACATATGTTCATTCACTCACCACTTGTATATAATCATGCATGTATATATATCGCCACATTCCAAAATTTACTTCAAAAAGGGGAGATGTCATAATATCCACTCATGTATATAATGAGATGCAGACAGGTAGTGATTGACACACAGGATAACCAATTAACACACACGACACATAACAACCAATCACCAGACAGGACACCACCACTATAAAGCACACAGGGCATTAAGACTCTCTCTCTCTCTACAGGACACAGCTACTGAGACAGTAAGAGTGCACAAACCAGTGAGCACTATCACCATGAGGTAGAGAGTTAGTCTGGTCAAGCCAGTAGGAGGTTATCAGTTAGATTGATAGAGTGTCAACTCACAGCAGACTATGTACAGCAATCAGGAAGTTCAATAAAACAGTGTTGGACCATCTCCTGTGTCAGAAGCCTGTTCCTAGTTTCACTGCATCCAATTGCAGTCAACGTTGAACCAACTTACTTAACACATCACCCACTTTGGAGAAACCCCAATTAAATCAGTGTGATTCATATTTCTCACATCTGCCATCTTGTGTCCTGTCTAAACAACACTCCTAAATTTTGCTGAATTGTGCATAATTCTATGAATAAATTTGCATCATCTAGGGTTTGGGTTGGAGCTATTTTAACCCATTTCAACTAGAACTCTTACAGATATAGATGAGGCCTTCAGCTTATTAGTTTACGTCAAGTTGAAGCAGGTCATGTCACAGTGTGTGATTGAACCTCATCAACCACTTTCATCATCTTCCCCTGACTGTGTCCCCTTGTCCCATTTTCTCAACCTCTGCCTTTCCATTGTTATCATTAGTACTGTATATAGCGATTGAAATATGCCCACCAATTCATTATTTCATGCTTTGCCTATGTGATGAGAGAGTAACCATAGTCTCAATAACCGACAAAACACTAAGGCTCTTTAAGCTAAGTATGGCAGGCTTTAACAAGTGTGTTGAGATGCAAATCAAATGTGTTAAAACTCATTCTACGACAAGATATGAATCACCAGCACACTCCAACTTTTCTGTTGGGCGCTGACCTTTCATTCTCCTATTCATGTGGCACTTAATCCTTAAAGGATACGAAGTACTAAATCAAAATTAGTATTCTTCTGCGAGAGTTCGCTGCACAGCAAAATACTCCACAGCTCCATCATTTGTCCAATTGCTTCCAGAATATTAAATCTCGAAAATCAGAAACATTTAGGGCAGGATTCTCCATCCATTTACAGCAATGGGATTCTCCTTGTCCCACTGCAGTGAATGGGAGATTTGGTTGAGCGCCAAATTCTCCGTCCTCATCAACAGCGGTAGTGGGGCGATATTGAGCATCCTGGCCTGAGTGTTGTGCTCGTCGTAGTTGGTACGATCAATACTAAGGACAATGGGTGGGATTTACCGAACAATGTATCACATGATTCGTGGCGGCGGAAGGCAGCCTGCTATTGGCAGGTGGCGGAATCTTCAGATCCCCCCATTGTCAAGGGGATTTCCCTTGGACGTACAGCTCACCGCCATGAAACCCATGACGGGGGTGCACTGTCGGCAGGACCCAAAGATCCCCGCCGGCGTGAACATCCGGAAAATATCGCCCGATATTTCTGAAACTGTAGGTGACATTACTTGAGATTGACCCAATCTCACACTAAATCCAGCACCTTTACTGAGAGTTTTAAATAAAACAGTTTCAAATAAATTATAGTTACACCTCATGTCAATATGAGATGACTGTAGGTCGATTAAGAATGATCTTTGACTGAGATCCTCTGGCATAGTTCACCAGGACTCTTCCCTTTCTGCTATAGCTTCTGTCATCTTTCTTGGAGCACTGCTGGCCAATGCATTTGTTTTGTTTTTCTTCTTGCAAGCTGCTGTAAGTGTGGAACTTTTTCTGGGCTTTACATACAGAATACAGTTTGTGAAAGAGCTCATGCACAATCCTCTTCTCAATGTAGATTGGATGCAGTGTCAGCTGTTGATTGGTTCTTATTTGCAAGTTGCCCTGCATTGGCTTAGCCACATAAGGATGCTTTCCCATTTCACTCTCAATGCCTTTCTGACTTTGAAGAGCGATTAAAGAACCATGAAGGGAGATTAAAGAAGCTAGGGCTTGTTTCCTGTGATTAACAATTCTCTTTCAATGTAAACTGTCCTCTTCAATTCAGTCCATATCACTGTAATTTACAAATATCGGTGTAATTTGCAAGTAGCGAACCCATCTATTTTTCACATAATAAGCACTGCTCTGAGTTCGCAGCCAATCCGTTAACCTTTTCCTTCCAAAACTAAAAAGAGTTGCATTTATACAGTGCTTTTCACCGCCTCAGGATATCCAAAGGACTTTACAGCTAATGAAGTATTATTTAATGTGTTTTAATGCAGAGAATGTGGCAGACAAATTTGTACACAGAGAGGTCCGACAAACTGAAATGAGTTAATGACCAGATCATCTTTTGGGTGTCATTGAGGGATAAATGTGGGCCAGGATATTGTGGAGATCTCCATTACTCTTCTAAATAATGCCAGTTCTTGGTTGGAGTAACCTGAGAAAATAAATTAATATTTCATCCGAAAGATGGCACCTGCAACACAGCAGCACTCCGTGAGAACTGCCCAGGAGGGTCAGTCTAGATTTTGTTCTCAAATCCCCTGAGCGGGAGATGGATCCATCTGCTGATTTTATCCAGCACACCCTGGTCAAAAGTTGGAACTCCACCTGGGATTTTAAAACTAGGCTGAAAAACAATTTTTTTAAAAACCAGGAAACCATCCAGGTGAAAAGCAAAACGACCAGATTATTTTGATGGCACAGAGGTAAAGAAAGTGGGGTTGATCTTGAGAATAATTGTGGACATTAATCCATTGTCCCTTCCTCTAGTCAAGCAAGTTGTAAAGCACTGTGGATCAGTTTAAAGATTAATGATGCAATTTGTATCAGAGGTTCAGCAGCATCTTTATGATGGAAGCAAATAACCGATGCATCCAGAAGAAGGATCCATTGGATGGTGTTGCTCTTTTATCTTTATTAATAATAACCACAAGACACGAGTATGTTCCGTGTACTGGACAAATGACCACACAACCAGTATATTAGTTCAATTATTGTTTATTATTAAACATAGGCTTGGTTCTATGCGTAATAATCTACACGCAGCAACACATTAAACTATACCTAACAGCTTAAATGACCGTTACTTATCTTTCAAGTGACCGGCTCTGTGCAGGTTAGACAAGGGCTTTGTCTGAATCCCCACGTGTGGTGGCTGGAAGTTGTCAGGTACATTTAGGCTGCGGCTCGTCCTTCAGGTAGCGATCGCGGGTCCTTGAATTTGGCTGGTCGATTTGCTGCAGTTGGTGTAGTGATCTTTACATGGGTATGTACAGAGGGGGCTGATGGGTAATGGAACGACCACCGGGGACAGCGCTGGCATGTATAAAAGTGGGACGCAGGCAGCCCTCTGCCTCTTTGGCTGATTTGACTGTGAGGAGAACAGGAGCAGAAATTTAGCTCAGGGCTGCTAGTGCGGTCAGGCCTAGTTGTAGAGCAGAGAAAAGTTGTCACCTTTCTCCGAGTACAGTTCTTTAAGTAAGAGCTCACGTAGTTATTTAAGTTGTGTTGCTCAATAAACCTTCTATAAAACTTCTGGACTACTTCGAGCCTTCTTCCAGAGCCTCTACTGTAACGGAGTTGAGTAGCACAGATTACCTGCTCTACAGGTAACAAAACAGTTGGTAGGGCAGAGACCGGTCCCACAAGAGACAGAATGTCGGTCACACAGTTCCTCTTATCCTCTGATCTTTCTCACTCGTTTGGGTGGTCCCAACCCGGGATCCAATGGATCAATAGGATTTTGATCACCCTAATCAATTAGGGGCGAGTACCTTAAAGCTGGGCAGGTCCTAATTGTTATTGTCCAAGGCACGTATGCATTCCCAAATAAGGTGAATAGACGCCCCCGAGTCTGTTACTGCTGCTTTGTTTCAATCTGAATCCCATTATCCTGGGGAAATCGGTGATTGACCTTTAGCAAGTGCAAGTATCTGTGTAGGTCTGGTTTCCTCTGCACAATACACAGGGGCTGTGTACCGTCTGTGTCCCAACCTGACCACAATTCCCATTATCCTTTGCGGGTGGCCATTTTGATGGCCACAATGGTGAGCTACAGATTATGTCAGACATATTTCCACAATTTCATTAATGATAAAAAAGTCTTACAATTTTCAACTTGGTTGTCTCAGATTAGTGGTTGCAGTATCTAGTTACAGCCAGGAGCACCTTATTTATACTGTCTGCCCATGATTGAATCGCTCAGATAAGGATAGGTTCCGCATATGCTTACCCTAATGTACAGAGCTCGCTCTCACCACTAAATATTAAATGTTTTCTGAAAATGGATGAAAACACCTGTCTTCTGAATATATTCAAATATGTTCATAAAGTGATAATTCATGAAGTGCCAACCCAATGTTGTGTGAGACTCCTTGCTCCAGACAAGACTCTGGAGTAATGCTGCAAATATTTAATATTGCAAAATGGATATCATTCTGCAGTGATCACAAATTGTTAACAAATTCTTTAACACTAGGCCAGCATTTATTGCTCTTCCCTCATTGCCCTTGGGAAGGTGGTGATGAGTTGCGTTCTCGAACAGTTGCAGTCCCTGTGCTGCTGTTAGGAAAGAAGCAAGGGTGCTTCTCCCAACCTCCATCGCACTGCTGAAGACTGTTGCCAACTCAGATTGCTCCCTCTCACCAGTTAACTTCTCTCGTTCTCACAGACCCTTTCCCCCTGATGTACCATTAATCCACTGCTAGACGATGAGAGCGAGAGAACATAGGCTTTATTACACAAGAACTTGCCTGCCTGCGATCGCTGTAACAACTGAGTGCCGCCCCATGCGGCTGGTCTATATACCGTCCGGGGGGGGGGGGGGGGGCGGAGCCAGAGGCTCCAGTGCACTACATGGAAAAGGGACCATATTACAGTACTCTACAGACAACTTATTCTGGTGAATACATTCACCACAACCCCATCTCTCCCAAGCTCCGAAGAGCTGAATCCTGAAATCCTCTTCAGCGGCGAGGTGCCAGGAAATGCCGACAGTTTACTAACCTCATGTAGGTGAGATCTTAGACCCAGGGATGGATTCTCCATTTCCCGACACCCGTAGAGGATTTCCCGATCTGGCAGAGAATGGAAAGGGATCGATGCCGGGAGCCAATCCCGTTCTGCTGCTCCAGTCACCGCCAGCGCTGGCAGCGAGCTACACACCCTGCGTCGGTGATAAGATGCAAATCAGTCATTTACATCTATTTGCATCTGAATAACGGGCTTGAAGCCCGATTCTCCAGCCCCCATGACGCTCCAGCCCTCTCAGGCGAGAGTCAAGCGGGTGTGAATTGGTTTAAATATTTACAAGCGGGGCCCGAGCACCATGTCCATTGATGGGGAGCAAGAAGGTATGCAAGCTGATCAAACCTTTCGTGCTTGCTGTGGTGTGTAAGCCTGAGCCTCAGGAAGAAGCGAGAAACAACTTAGTGGCAAATGCGTGGACTCGAGGTGTCCCCTTTGGGATCGGGGTGCCCTGGGGAGACCGCCATTGCTGCACAGATTTATTAATACCCAATCCCACACACCCCAGCTGCAATGTACAGGCTCCTGGCTGTTGGGATTGCTGACTGCTGACAATATTCTGCAAATGCTCTGAGGACTTCTGCTCATGTGGAAACCCACCTGGCCTGCACATCTGGAAGCCCTCATATCCCAGCAGTATCATCACCGGTATTGGCATGGTCATACTCAGTCACCGGTCCACCAGGTGTTGGCACTCCTCAACGCACTCCTCAGAAGCACAGTCCTACAGCAGAGGAAGCAGGAGATTAGCCAAACTCAACCCAAACAAAGAATACATGCACTGTGGCCGTGGAATTCTCCCTGGCCCACAGCCTCACTCGGACTGAAAACCTCACCAGTGACACTATCAGCGAGCCCAGCCCTGAGTATCACAAGATGTCCCTAAGCCCTGCCTGTCCACTGCGTCCATGATCACATCCATCCGGCCCCCTGCCATGGGGCTGGTTTAGCACACTGGGCTAAATCACTGGCTTTTAAGGCAGACCAGCAGCATGGTTCAATTCCCGTACCAGCCTCCCCTAATAGGCGCCGGAATGTGGCGACTAGGGGCTTTTCTCAGTAACTTCATTGAAGCCTACTTGTGACAATAAACGATTTTCATTTCATTTACATTGCCAGGAAACCTGACCAGTTGCCTGTCACAACCAATGTAAAAACCCCAGACTTCACATAACACTGCAGCTAAGGTCCCACAAAATGCACACATAGAATCATAGATTATCATAGGTTATCATAGAATTTACAGTGCAGAAGGTGGCCATTCGGCCCATTGAGTCTGCATCAGCTCTTGGAAAGAGCACCCTACCCAAGATCAACACCTCCACCCTATCGCCATAACCCAGTAACCCCACCCAACACTAAGGGCAATTTTGGACACTAAGGGCAATTTATCATGGCCAATCCACCTAACCTGCACATCTTTGGACTGTGGGAGGAATCCAGAGCACCCGGAGAAAACCCACGCACACACGGGGAGGATGTGCAGACTCCGCACAGACAGTGACCTAAGCAGGAATCGAACCTGGGACCCTGGAGCTGTGAAGCAATTTTGCTATCCACAATGCTACCGTGCTCCCTCGATCACTTCCATCTGTCGGAGCTGCCTGCACACTAGGCTTTTAGCATGGAGATGAATAGCTCCATAGTTTGAATGTCTCCACCACACAACCAGTTGCCACTCTCCTGGCGGGATAGCAGAAAGTGAGGAGATCCACAGTAGACCACACTGGGAGGAACAGGACAGGGGCCATAGAGTCTATCGCTAACACTGGATGAGCCAGCACTGGTAGTCCTGTTGGCAGGGACAGGTGGTGAAGATAGAGGCTCCCCATATCACAGGCTGAGTGCCAGTCACCGATGGAGACAGGGATGTAGTGCGGATGACGTCATCTTGAAGGGGGAGGAGAATGGTTAGGGCTCACTCAGTGGGGATGCTGTCATACAAGGTGTGTTCAGCCTGCTGCTCCCATGCCCTGCCACTTCTCGGTGAGGGTGTAACCACGTAGGACATTCATGTGTCATGGGCGCACTATCCCCCCCCCACCCCCCCACCCCCATCCCCCCCACCCCTCAGCCATCCACACCCGTGAGACAGAGGTTAGAGGCAGATCGGACTGGTGGTGCAAAAGTGCTTAAATGTAACTATTTACCAAATGTGTGCCCTTCCCCCCTTACTATCAGCTCTATACTACACTCGTGCCAACTTAATTGTCATCTATCTTCCTACTCTTCTGTGGCCTACTGCTTTTTCTAGGTTGATACCACAGACAGCACATCAGAAGTGGCGGCAGCCTGCTGCGTATTTTGCCTTCTGACCTGAGATATCCTTGGAGAGCATCCTCTGGGGGGTCTGGACCTGTTTTTTCCCTCGGTGGTTCCCTCATCACCTGTCACAGACCCAGTCTAGCAGTTATCTCCTTTAGGACTCAGCTAGCTGGGTCAGTGGTCGTACTACCGAGCCACTCTTGATGCTGGACATTGAAGTCCTCCACCCACAGTATATTCTGTACACTTTCCGCCATCACTGATTGCCACCAAGTGGTGTTTAACATAGAGAAATACTGACTCATCAGCTGACAGTGGACAGTACGTGGTAATCAGGAAGAGCCATCCTTGCCCATGTTTGCCCTGAAAGTCATAAGACTTCATGGGTCTGGAGTCGATGTTGAGGACTCCAGAGAAAATCCTTCCTGACTGTATACCACTGTGCTGCTACCTCTGGTGATGGTCATGGTGGTATCTGCGACATTATCTGTAAAGTATAATTCTGTGGTCCGGGGCTCACGAGCCGGCCAAATGGGGGGGGGTACTGTTTCACAGGCCGGCTCCGCAAGCGGTCGCTGCAGGCCGCTGCCATGCGCATACGTTGCCACGGACCCGGCAATTCTCGGCAGTTAGAGCCGGGTGCTCTGCGCTGCCGGCATGCTAACCTCCAGCTACCTGGGGGATCGGTGGTCGTTTTGCGCCAAATTTTCGGGGGTAAAATGCTACTATTCCCAGGCCGGCGTGAGGACATAGCCTCACAATCGGAGAATCCAGCCCAAGGTATTCTAAAGGCTATAAATGCAGTATTGGGAAGATAATGGGCTAGATTTTCTGGTCATTCAATGGGCGGGATCTTTCAGTCTTGCTGACAATGCACCCTCGCTACGGTTTCCTGGATGCAAGGGGTGCATGCAATGGTATTAAGAATGGGGGAAAATTAAGATTAAAAAACAAAGTAAAACAAGGAGTTGAATAGAGGCGTAAGTCTGGAGAAAGGATGAGATGCAAATTCACCTATCAGTGGAAAGCAAGTATTTTATGTGACTGGAGAATAAAATAGGGCTGTAGCAGTGGTAACTTCAAATGCAGGGAGGTGGTGGCATAGCGATATTGTCACTGGTTAGTCATCCAGATTGCCAGGATAAAACTCTGGGGACCCGGGTTTGAATCCCACCAATAAATATATGGAATTAGAAGTCTAATGATGACCATGAAATCAATTGTTGCAAAAAACCCACAGAAGGAAATTTGCAGTCCTCACCTGGTCTGGCCTATATGTGACTCCAGATCCATTGCAATATGGTTGACGCTGAAATGGCCTAGCAAGCCAATCAGTTGTGAGCCCCGGAAGCAGAGTCTTTGACTATTTTTAAGGCAACGTTAGATACATTTTTGGCATTGTGATAAGCAAGGAGGTAAAAGGCTAGGGGGTAGGCAGGAATGTGGAATTGAGGTAACAGTTAGATCAGCCGTGATCCTATTGAATAGCAAAGCAGGCTCGAGGGGCCCAGTGGCCTACGCCTGCGCTTAATTCACATGTCTCATTGAGTTCATAATTCTTAGAATTTGCAGTGCAGAAGGAGGCTACTCGGCCCATTGAGTCTGCACAGCTCTTTGGAAAGAGCACCCTGCCTAAGCCCATTCCTCCATCCCATCCCCGTAACCCAGTAACCCCACCTAACCTTTTGGAAACTATTGTGCAATTTAGCATAGCCCATCCACCTACACATCTTTGGACTGTGGGAGGAAACTGGAGCACCCGGAGGAACCCAAGCAAACACGGGGAGAAAATGGAAACTCCACACGGACAGTCACCTGGAATTGAACCCTGTGAGGCAGCAATGCTAACCACTGCCGCCCCGATTGTATGGTTGTAAGGTAGAATCTAGGCTTCTTTTGAGCAACAAAAGAGTCCCCTAGGTTTATTGTGTGGAACTTCCAAAGGAAAGTCAATAATTTCACAGTTGAAGGTCCTCTCGCTATAGGGAGGCAGAAGTGGATCAAAAAGCTGCTTGTAAATCTCCTACTGACATTTCCCAATTCCAGCTGAACCACAGCTTCTGCTGATTTTCTAAACCAGAGATGTGCGTGCGTCTGGATTGGAATTTCAATACATATATTATCTTTGGTAAGTCAGTTCGACTCAGAATGATCCATAATGAAAAGCAATTAATGCTGTCAAATGTTACTTTGAAGGAATGGAAGTAAAAGTTTGATGTCAAGTTACACTGGGACACTAGGATAGGTGATATATCAATAAAGAAGCAGTGGCAGACAGTTAAGGGGATATTTCAGAATATTTAGAATAAGTATATTCCTATTATGAAGACAATTGCTCAGCAAGGATTCACCATCCATATTTAACTAAAAACGTTAAGGAAAGCATCAAACTTAAGGAAAAAGCGTACAACTGCACAAAAATGAGTGCAGGTCAATTGTTTGGTGAGAATATAAAGAATGGCAAAGAATGACTAGAAGGTTCATTAGGAGAAAGAAATTAGAGTATGAGAGAAAGCTAGCTAGAAATGTATAAAGAGATAGCAAGAGTTTCTACAGCGATTTAAAAAGGAAAATAATAAATAAAGTGAGTGTTTTTCCTCTAGAGAGTGAGAATCGGGAGTCAATAATAAATAATAAGGAAATGGTAGATGAAATGAACAAATATTTTGATTCTGTCTTCACTGTGGGGGTTTTAAAAACATTACAGAAATAGCAGTAATTCAAGAGGTGGAAGGAAGAGGGGAATTTGATCAAATTACAATCAACAGGGAAACTCCACCGAACAAATTGATGGAGCTGTGGGCTGACAAGCCCCTGGGACTTAATTAACTTCATCCTATGGTATTAAAAGAGGTGCCTAATGAGATTGTAAGTGCGTTGGTATTAATTTTCTGAAAATCACTAGATTCTGGAAATTTTCCATCAGAGTGGAAAGTAGCAAAAAGTAGCAGAAGACAGGAAACTGGAGACCAGTTAGCCTGACATCTGGAAAGGAGTAGATATTGTAATCGATCATCAAGGAAGTTACAGATGGTCAGTTAGGCAAACCTCAGGAAGAGTAACCATGATTTTGTGAAATCATGAAATGGAAATCAAGTTTAACCAATTTATTGGAGTTCCTTGAAGGAGTAACATGTACTGTGGATAAAGGTGAGCCTGTAGACGTACTGTACTTGTACTTCCAGAAAGCATTTGATAAGGTTCCAGCACAAAGGTCATTGCTGAAAATAAAAGCTCATGGAATAGGGAGTTACATCTTAGCCAGGATAGAAGATTTGCAGTTAGAAAATGTGAAGTTGTTCACTTTGCTAGCAAGATTATAAAAAAAGCAGAGTATTACTTAAATGGAGAATGGCTTCAGAATTCTGAGGTACAGAGAGATCTATGAGTTTTTGTACAGGTCACACAGACGTACAGAAAGTAATTAAGAAGGCTAATGGAATGCTATCTTTTATTACGAGAGGAATTGAACATAAAAGTAAAAATGTGCTTCAGCTATACAGGGCATTGGTGAGACCACATTTCAACTACTGTGTGAAGATTTGGTCTCCTTATTTAAGGAAGGATGTAAATGCATTGGAGGTGGTTCAGAGGAGGTTTACTAGATTGATACTTGGAATGAGTGGGTTGTCTTATGACGAAAGATTGAACAGACTGCGCTTGTTTCCACTGGAGTCTAAAACAATGATGGGTGACTTGATTGAAATATATAAAGATCCTGAAATGTCTGTACAATGTGGCCGTGGAAAGGATGTTTCCTCATGTGGATGAGTGCAGAACTATGCATAACTGTTTTAAAATTGGGGATTGCCCTTTTCGGACAGAGATGAGAAGAATCTTTTTCTCTCAGAGGGTTATAACTCTCTCCCTCAGGAGGTGATGTCATTGAATATTTTTTTACAGCAGAGTTAGATGTATTCTGGTTAGATAAGGGTTCATTGGGATAGATGGTAATGTAGAACTTGAAAGACAAACAGATCAGCCATGGTCTTATCAAATGGTGGAATCGGCTCAAGGGGCTGGATGGCCTACATCTGCTCCTATTTCATATATTCATATGTATGTATGTCCGAATGTACTTGTCTTTATTCCACACAATGTTCCTCCTCATAAGCAAAATTTATATCCTTGAAGATGCAGTTACTGAACTTTTAATGTATGTAATCTACTCCAATGTTTTCATAGAATCATAGAATTTACAGTGCAGAAGGAGACCATTCGGCCCATCGAGTCTGCACTGGCTCTTGGAAAGAGCACCCTACCCAAGGTCAACACCTCCACCCTATCCCCATAGCCCAGTAACCCACCCAACACTAAGGGCAATTTTGGACACGAAGGGCAATAATTTATCATGGCCAATCCACCTAACCTGCACATCTTTGGACTGTGGGAGGAAATCGGAGCACCCGGAGGAAACCCACGCACACACTGGATGTGCAGACTCTGCACAGACAGTGACCCAAGCCGGAATCGAACCTGGGACCCTGGAGCTGTGAAGCAATTGTGCTATCCACAATGCTGCCGCGCTGCCCTAAACTGGTACCAACTGTGACTTTGACTTACAATGCACAATGTTTATTGCAATGATTGTAGAATGCTAGTGTTGTTGGTTAGCTATTACAGAAGTGTTAATTAATAGTTTTTCAAGAGCTTGGGGTATTGCAGGTGCTTGATAATGTCAATTCTTGCCCCATTAGCTGTGGATGCAAACCTTTTGTTTCTTTGTTCGCCTCTTGATACAAACATTTCTTTCGCGACAGCGGCAGGCAAGATAACTATAAAGCAAGCATACAATGGAAATAAAAACCCGGAGAGATTTAAGTGGTGATGTATGATCGCCCGTTTTATATTTACACAGTCAAATTCTACCCTATGGACCTCCTCACTGCAATTGAAGTCATTTAAATGGTGGTGAAAGCTCTCATTAGAAAGCTTTTAATAAGCTCATGGTTGAACTGTGCAGTCAGTACCATAACTATCATTCAATCCTTGCCAAGAGATATTCTGACCAAAGTGTGAATTTGTCGTGATCTTTTCATATTGTGTTCACTGGGGAAGTAAGGAGCAGCTGCAAGTCAACCACAACGACACCATCCATATTTCAGTGGGTGACTAACACTTGGAGGGCGAAATCTGCATTCAGCCCTCCTCGTCGACCTGCACCTTTCCAACCAAATAGTCACCCACCTTTTGCAAAAGTACATTGACAAGCTTGTTTTCATTATTTCACATCATAGCACTGGTGATCAACCTGCAGAAGACGGTTCACAGTGTTTGGGAGGTAATAGGTGACATGTGACAAGAATTTACATAAAACAATTACTTGCACTTTTCTTCCCAGATGTTTTCTTTAAATAATCAAATAACGGAATTCTGGGTAAACACTGAAACGACTGTAAAAACCCAGCCAAGTCAGACAGCATTTGTGGAGAGACAAACAGTTGATGGCTGGAATTCTCTGTTACCCAGCACAGATGGGAAGGTGGGTCTGTAAGCTGGTGACTCTGGAGTTCCTGCTCTGATCCTCCTTCTCGGAGGAATTTTGCCAATGATTGGCTGGCAGGCAAGCAGGACAGCCACCCATTCACTGGATGGAGCTGGGGCACTGAGGCGGTGGCTGTGTTGTCAGCAGTTGCACCATCTTTAAAGGACCACAAACACCGGAATGTGGCTTCACAGCTGCTGGAGAACTAGTTGTTCATCTGCTTCCACAGACCTCCCCCATCCGTAGTGCAGACTGATGTCTGGGAGAGGGCTAAGAGGCGAGTGAGGCAGGCACAGTGAAAGCCTGAGGACAGAGATTGCAAAGGAGGTCAGCCGACATGGGCTTAGCTGGATAAAGTGACTATGGTTCCTCAAGTTACCTAACAACCTTCCCCAACTCTGCAAGGTAACTACGCACCTCAATTCCTTCAAAGGTCAGGAATTAGATAAATGTGAGGGTGTTGCTGCCGGGGATGGTGTGCCCATCCTGTCAGTGATAATGGGGTGTGGCTGCATCATCCCAGCTGTGAAAGAATGTATCTCTAACAAGGGGCATAAGCCTGGCACTGGTAACCTTCACAATCTGGCTCCAGATTGGCCCAATTCCACGTGCATACCTGTGGTCACAAAGTCCACAGCTATGGTAGCAGCCACTTAGGCCTGGGTGGCACTGCCAGGGTGCCAGGGTGGCTCTGCCAATGCACCAGACAGGCAGTGTCAAGGTGCCCGGGTGTCATCCGGAGTGCGAGGGTACCACCTTGTCCAGAGCCCAACTACCTAAGGGTCTCTAATGGGCTGGGAGACCCCCCAAGGTGCCATTACGCCGAGTCCAGGTTTGTGGAAACCAGTGCTAAATGGCGCCTAGGTGAGCTCTCCCTGGCAAATGCAGTTGGATCACTTAAATATGTTGATCTGAACCTCGCCCAGCGGCGGCGCGGTCCAGATCGTGACATCTTGTGAAATTTCTGTAAATCTCGCAAGATTCAACAACCTCATTGCGTCACCAAGTTAGGCACGACAAGGCTATTAAATCTCACCCTCAGCCTTTTTCTGAATGTTACTGACACATTCTGCAGACTCATTTTTCTGTAACAAACAGACAAGTTTGGAATAATAGCTTCTCACAAGTGGGGTTCCGATCATGTGAAGGTCAGGGATTAGCATACAACAGAGGGCAATACATATTCAGTAAGGAGTTTCAAGGGGGGTGATGCAGTGTCCATGCCCCTGGCCAGGTCCCCCCCTCCCCAGTCGGTGAACCCAGAGGTGATCAGGGCATCACATCGTGTGGCCTCCCATGCCTGCCTGGGCCCCATGCCCTGCCCATCCTCCCCTCCCCCGCATCCTCTTCATCAGAAGAGGCCTGGCCTTCATCATCCTCTTCTAGTATATCGCCGCGATGCTGCATGATATTGTGGAGGACAGCGCAGGCTGCCACAATGTGGGCGCCCCTCTCAGCGTCATACTGGAGGGACCTTCCAGAGTGGTCCAGGCACCTGAGTCGCATCTTCAGGATGCCGAAGCAACACTTAATCACACCGCTGGTGGCTGCATGGGCATCGTTGTACCGGATCTCGGAGTCAGTCCGTGGCCTCCAGATAGGCGTTATGGGAGGCAGTGGCATTGTGGTGTTATCACTGGACTAGTAATCCAGGGACCCAGAGTCATGCTCTGGGGACCCAGGTTTGAAACCTGCTGTGGCAGATGGTGAAAATTGAATCCAATAAAAATCTGGAATTAAAAGTCCAAAAAGTGACCATGAAGCCATTGTCGATTATCGTAAAAACCCATCTGGTTCACCAATGTCTTTTAGGGAAGGAACTCTGCCGTCCTTACCTGGTCTGGCCCACACATGACTCCAGACTCACGGCAATATGGTTGACTATTTAATGCCCTCAATGATGGGCAATAAATGCTGGCCCAGCCAACGACACCCACACCCCATAGACGAATCAAAAGAAATATCAGCCACGACAGCAGTGGGTAACCCCTGTCGCCCAGGAGCCAAGTGGGGTGGGGGTGGGGAGGGGGGTGGGGGGTTGAAGGGGGTTGGTGTCTCAAAAATGTCGAGTGTGCCAGAATGAAGGCGTCATACACACTTCCCGGGTATCGGGCAGACGTGCATGATGCGCATCTAGTGGTCACATGTGAGCTGTAAGTTCATTGAGTGGAAGCCCTTTCGGTTTGTGTAGAGCGGCCTGACATCTGCAGGTGCTCATAGGGTGACTTGCATCATCCCCTGGACCTGGCGCATGCCAGTGATGATGGCAAACCTTGCTGCCAGGGCATCCTGGCGGGCTCGGTCCACATTAAAATGGATGTATTGTGTTGACTGGGCATAAAGGGCCTCCGTGATGGCATGGATGCACCTGTGCACTGAGCTCTGTGAGATCATGGACAGGTCCTCACTCAGCGCCTGGAAGGAACCCGTGGCGTAAACGTTCAGGGCGACCATTACCTTGACAGCCAACGGGAATGGGTGTCCACCCCCGTGGTGTCAGTTCATAGAATTTACAGTGCAGAAGGAGGCCATTCGGCCCATCGAGTCTGCACCGGCTCTTGGAAAGAGCACCCTACCCAAGATCCACACCTCCACCCTATCCCCATAACCCAGTAACCCCACCCTACACTAAGGGCAATTTTGGACACTATGGGCAATTTAGCATGGCCAATCCACCTAACCCGCACATCTTTGGACTGTGGGAGGAAACCGGAGCACCCGGAGGAAACCCACGCACACACGGGGAGGATGTGCAGACTCCGCACAGACAGTGACCCAAGCCGGAATCGAACCTGGCACCCTGGAGCTGTGAAGCATTTGTGCTATCCACAATGCTACCGTGCTGCCCCTGATTGCGCCATGATCTGACAGATATGTCGCACTGTCTCCCTGCTGAGCCGGAGACTTCAATGCCATGCCCAGTCCGGCAGGCCCTCGAACGACAGGCATTACCGGTGTACACACTGCCTCACATGGCGCCTCCTTTGCACTTCCTCCTCCTCGGCGTGTTGGGCGGCCGACTATCCTTCCTGGGCAGCTGCCTCCTGTTCCTCTGGGGTAGGCTCTGATGCGGCATGCTCCGCTGCTGTAGGCTCTGCTGCTGCAGCTTCCTCCGCCTCTAGCACTCCAGCTCGTACAGCCACAGGGCATTCCCCAGGACTGCGGCGATTAGCAGGAAAGCCACCATTGTTGGTTAAATTCCAATATCCATTGTCTGCAGGGGTGAAAGGCTGACATGTTAGCATGGTCTGTACCCCCGTGCCCAACCAAGTCCAACGGGCTACATGGTGCGTCCGGTTGGCACTGCGGGCTCTGCACCGATATGGCCCCTCTTCTTTTCCACACCCCAGGCCCCGCCAGTGGCCGGAACCAAGTGTCTGGCCCTGACAGCCATCCCAGGGGTACCGTCGGCTAGCACTGCCCATGCCAACGGTACTCTCTGCGGCCCTGTCCAGTCGCCCTGTAAGGGCTACTGTGGGCATTGCCCTTGGGTGAGCCGTGTGATGCCCTGTCAGTGGGTGGCGGCTATGGGTGGTATGGAAGAGTGTGGGATGGAGGGTGGGGGCTGGGGTGCAGGGGTGGGGGCACCCATACAGCCAGTGTCACTTTGCAGAACCAAGACCAAGGTGAGTGGTCAGCGGGGAGCGCTGCTAGATGGCTGCCCTGCAGTCCGCGACAATGGTGGTCCATGCCTGGACACATGTCCCAGTCCCGTGGGGGGGGTCACTCCAGCCACATGGTCTGTTCCTCATTCACCCCTTGGCCCTGGCAGAGCCCCCCATCCCCATCCCCTCAGTTGCACCTCTCCGTGTCCTATCTTCTCTCTCTTCCTCATCAGACACAACACCGGTTTCACGATTTTTAAAAGCACAAGTGAACCTTGCTGTCGGGAATTCAGCCTATTGGAAGGTGAGAAGCATGGAGGCTACGGAGAATACCGGGCCGGGCCCGCTGATGAGATGCCACCAGTGTTTACTGTACGTGCGTTCTGGAACGCATTGACACCGCTGTCGGGACAACGAAGAATTGTGATTTGGCTTGAAATTGGCGCTGGAACCAATTCTCTGCCCAATCACCTTTCCCGATAACGGCGTCAGCCGATGGATTTGCAGTTCCAGTTGTTTCTTTTTCAAAAACAAAGCATGAAACCAACCAATGAAACCAGCAATTGATATTCTACATTGCACATGACACATTATCATGGCAGGACCTTACATGTTTTAGTCAGGTCACATCTTATTCTTCCAAATTCCATTGAGCTTCAGCCCAACCTGTTCAACCTTTCATCATAAGATATGCCTCTCATCGCGGGAATGAGTGAATGAACCTTTGCTCAATGGCTTCTAATGTAATTATTTATTTATTTTCAAAATAAGATCTAAACTGCACACTGTATTCCAGATATGGTCTCAGCAAGCTGTGGTAAAACTTCCATAATTTTATGTTCCATTCTCTTTGTAATAAACACCAACAATCATTTTGCCTTCCTCATCACTTGCTATACCTGTAATACTAACATTTCCTGATTCACCTTCCAGAGCATCCCAATCCCTCTGTGCCATCAAGTTCTGCAATCTCTCTCCATTTATGATGTGGAAATGCTGGCGTTGGAATGAGGTGGGCACAGTAAGAAGTCTTACAACACCAGGTTTAAATCCAAGGTGAGTGATGAAGGAGCTACACTCCGAAAGCTCATGATTCCAAACAAACCTGTTGGACTATATCCTGGTGTTGTAAGACTCCTTACTCTCTCCATTTAAATAGAATACTGCATGACAACAACAGATATTACCCAAGTCATTTAATGATTAAATAAATAAGTCATCGGCTTTACTGTTAGTTGATGGCAGCCACTCTATGTGGTCATTAACCCAGGAATGTTCCACTTTATAATTCTGTGCTTTCAATTACATTTTTACGGCAGGTGTTTCCACTCCTGGATCTTCCACTGATGCATGTAATAAGTTCTACTGACGTCAGTTATTTATCTTGCAGAGTTGCTGTTACCCTTACTACAGATAGAAGTTTTTTTTCTGTACTTCTTTTTTGATATTTACAAAATGTCCTTAATATTCAGATTCAATTTGAATTCAGTTTGAGTGCACATTTCCCTTCATAAATTGATCTGCACCTAAACCTTGGGATGTATTTTGATAGTTTTGTACAATCCAGATACTTAGTAGGTGTCCACAGACTTGTGAAGACTACTTCTGAGTATCTGGCGACTACGTTCAGTATATATTTGTAAAAACTGGACTGAAGCTCGAATACCATCACTTTTGTGCTGGTCCAGCCCACATCCATCTAAAATGTCTGCGATCCCAGTGGGAATTAGTTGTTTCAGATTCTTTTAACGGTCCAGGATTTGGAGGCTCCATTTCTGGTGGATGAGATAAATTATGTTGATAGACGCTCTCTGTTTAAATGGTCAACTTGTGGTCTTCATGTCCCACACCATGCAAGCGACTAGCCATTCAAGATTCCATTTTGCTGGCAATCTTGAACCCCTCTCAGTTGTCGCCACCAGGGAGCCTGCACTTGCATTTAGCTTCCGTTTATTTCGAAATCAGACCGGCACTGTTTTAAAAACATTACTCGTCAACCATTTGCTTTTTGTCGGATCATTAATTGTGGGTGTGTCAAATGAAAACTTGTGTTAATTGTCTCAGGGGAGTAAAAGCGTACCCACTTAATATTCGATCATAAGAACTCCACGTTGACACCTTGCAAATCGAACCTCCTTTTATTTTCCTCCGATTATTCCTACTCCAGTGTAGCTGAGGGCGGGTCCTCATGCATGAACCGAGAGATTGGACAATTTAGCCACGGTATTGGTGAATGGCACTCCAGCCCACTTCTTGCCTCTCTGCCTGCATGTGTGTGTGTGCTTTCCGGTAGGGGTCACTGGACAACAATCAGAAAGGCAAGAATGCCGGATTCCCTCGCCCAATCCTTTTTGACATTTCCTATTGCCGTTTTGGCTGCGAACGACCAACTTTTCACTGACTAATCCAGAATTGATGGTCAGTCTAGCTTCCGAGGAGCTCATTTTCACTCAACAGCTCGTGAAAGAAAAGCGGGAATATCTGGCGTCTGTTCGCGTTTATTTCCGATGCTTGAGAACATCTTGCACCCCAATTTTAAAAAAAGCATTGCCTGTCAAAATAGAATGCTGAAATCGCCAAACCTTGGGGCGCGGAAAGAACAAAAACCTTAATTTGTACGTCGCGTGCACTGGACGCTCCCGGATTTCAGATGCACAATAAAACCCGGCATCGTTCAGGATTCAAGCCAAATGCACTACTTAGTATTCTCCCCTTGTCCACATTAAGTGTCCCTAATTCTTTATCAAATGTGTATGCGATGGTTGATGCATATGCTGGCTCCATCTCCTGCTCTGCACAGAGCAAAGGCTGCTTGTCGAAAAGAGCCCAGGAACCTCTTTGCAAGCACTGAGGGACTCTTCGCTCTTCCGTCTTCGCTCTTCCTGTCGGTCTGATGTGGCAACTGAGACTCTTGTGTTTGTTTTTTAGTCACTGGAAAGCAGGTGGACTTGTCTTAGACTTGTGCATTTGTCTCTTTGTATGTGAGGCGAGTTCTGTTCGTTGCAGGATCAGGAGGCTGCTTTGAGCTCAGAGTAGCCTTTCTTGAGGAGCAGGAGCCTCAGCCTGCTGCTGCTGTACCAGTGACTGACTAACCGTGTTTAATACAAGAGGAGCCTTTTGTTGTGCGGTGTTCTCTATGGAGGAGCTGCTGCAGTTTCCACCGATCCTCACCTGCTCGCACAAAGCTGCAAAGTCAGCTCTGGCTATTGACAAGCAGTCGGCACGGTTTGACTGATTCCTGCAGATGGATATAGCAGCAAAGGGGGGTAGCTTTCTTTCCTGTCCGGCTCTCCCTCCAGCATCCTTGCCCGGTGTAGGGGAAAACTTCACCGTCATCTAGTATTTCCAGAGAGAAATATGCCGTGAAAAAGATTAAGAAAGGAACACTTGTTCTCCAACGCTTAAGGTAGGAAACTCTTCTTGCAAGAACACCACACGCACTAATCAAGGAAAGTTCCTCGCCTTTTAAAAGCAAATTCAGCCTGCCTTAAACTGTAAGTCAGGATTTGTGGCTTCTCTGATGTGGTTTCCGTTTGTTTATTGGCAAAAGTCAAAAGGGGCTGTCTCTCATACATGTATATGTCTGATTGGGAATGGGGTTTCAATGCATCACATCATGCTGCAAGGTTCACGGTGTGCTTTGAATTTGACTGCACAATTCCAATTCCATGTCACCAGCACCAGAAGCTGGATGGCCTCACTATTTATCAGTTTGGAAACGTGCTTCCGTCCCTTGACATCCACATCCTACCCACACGCCTGAACACCGGTAAGTTATGGAACCCATTTAATTAGAAGCAATTTTCCTATGCTTTAATTTTCAAATCAATGTATTTTCCACTGGGGAACAGGATGATCATCCAGCGATCACGTAAGGAAGAATCACAATGCAAAATTGAATAGTTCCTCCTGTGACATTACGTGTTCCTCCTCCGCAAGAAAACGATCAAATTAATAAAGGATTTGATATATTTTCTATTGCCTCAAGCTGATGTGTTGTGCCGGGCAGTGAGAGAGTGACATTGCAGAGATGTGAATAGAGCAGATATGCAGAATCTGATTGTGGAGAATCGGTAGGGTTGTAAAAATGAAAGATTTGGCTGCACAGAATTTACTTAGCAGGTAGTTTACAGTCAGCCTGTTATGTTTAATAGCAACAGATTCGATCAGCCAAGTAGAAATATCAGCACGTCTCACACCCCACCCCTTTTTTCAGCTTATACATTAAGCTTAAATGCGTCAACTTTTATTTAGGCTGGCAATAAGTTGTAACTTAACAGCATCAATTACAGATCTTTGAAAACTTTACAAGCACTGCAGTTTTCTCAAACTACAGAAGGAACAACTAAAGGTTACAGATATTCAAATGATTCCATTATTAACAGAAGCCAGAGGCGAAGGTCATTTCATTCAATCAGACTAGCTCATTTCCAAGGCACTGCTCACAGTAGACTGGGGTCTAAGAACATGGGTCTTGTATTTAGCTTCTAACGTGACCTGTGCCATTATTGCAGCTGTCTTATAAACGGGTGAGATCAATCTGAGGACACTTGTAACTGCTTATAATTTTCTGGCTCCAAGTCGCTAATTATGTCTTATGCATCTGAAACATGGTGTGCTGCCTGGACTGTTTGTGTCTGACATGCATCAGATACAACAGTTTTATATTAATATTACCTGCAGATCCTTCATGATATTTTTCAATAACAGGGATATTATATGATGTACTATGAAAATTTTAAAACCAAAGAATATATTTTTTTATAAATGGGCACTTAAGCCTCTCGAAATCTAATTCTTGTTTGTTCTGTGGACCCTTTCTATCAGTCGAAGTTACAGCTAAGAAAAAAAATGAATATTTTTGGATGTTTTAGCATATTTAACACTGAAATGTCAGGTATCTAATATCCAGATGCACTGATGTTGTTTCTAATACATTAATGGTGGAGTTCCTATGGTTTTGTCCATCGTAACTTATGTGCAGCCTAATTACAGATTGGCTAAACCATTTACTACTGAATATATTGTCAAGAACATTGATTTACGTTTTCTTTAGATAATTTAAATTGTATTTATATTATATTAGTATGCTTGCAGCTTCTCATTTTATTTGTGGTAGCCACAATATTCAATATGATGATATATTTATATTAGATGGTATTCTGGGATTTTATTCAGTATTTGTAGGATCAAATACTGTTGTCCATGCTATTAGGTTCACAATGAGTATCTATGTCTTTGTTCTTGAGAAGAAAAGGAACGGGGGAAGACTATATGACAGATGCACAGGATAAGGCTACTGGGAAATATCTTTCTAGCAGATTCTACAGACCACACTGTACCCTCAAGGATGTTTTAAAATACATCTACTTAACTAAAGGTGCAGTAAGCAAACAAAGAAGGAGCTCCATGTTCTGTTACAAACTGACCACCAAACATTCTTTCAACCTGCAAACCCAAGCAATGAACATAAATATTTCTGAATGACACTTACAGCACAATGTTTTACGGTGCACATTTAATCATTTTCACAGTGTCTTCTTCAATTCTGTTTTTTAATCTCACCCTGGTGCTCCATCAAAATGAAAGCCAGAGCTGCCAATGGAACTTTGCTGCTCTGAGAGCCTCTTGCGATGACCCCTGATATCAGGGTTTAAAGTCCGAGGAGAACTAATCAGGCTGTGCTTCTAATGCAAATGCATCGGCAGCTTATCCCTGTATCAAGCTACTGGCAAATGTGGGCACACCAGGGACGCAGGCTGAAAAGAACACGGGAGTTTTCATCATAAAGAGAACATTCCTGTACCGGCCTCCCTGAGCAGGTGCCGGAATGTGGGGACTAGGGGCTTTTCACAGTAACTTCATTGAAGCCTACTTGTGACAATAAGCAATTATTATTATTATAAAGACAGATCTTTGCTGACTCCTGGATCTGAATGTCCACTGATTAGCAGGAAAACAAATCTGATGACCGCTAGATTCAGCAAACCCTTAAAGATAGTGACCTGAAGCTCTTGGAAGTGAGCTATCATTGTTTTTCAAACCCTTAAAAAAAGTGACCTGACGCTCTTAGTCAGCTATCAATAGTTGAGCTAGCATTGTTTTTATTCAAACATACCCCAGAGCCTGTTTTTATTCAAGCATACCCCAGAGCCTAAGTCGAGATGCCCTATCTGGTTTGGAGGCTGCTCTGTTAAGCAGAATGCATGCAGATATCTCTCGTGTCACCACATGTTAGAAATGTTGTATTGTGTTCTCATCCCTCAGATATTGGCATAGATGATGGCATTGAATTTCACTGTGACCACTGCCTATCTGTCTCAATTTCTCTGTGCTTTTCATGCACAGTCCCAATAATTGAGTCTTTGGGGCTGGAGCCCAGAGCTGACTTCTGTCGCTACTTTGTTCCTAGCTGTCTGATCTCCCTTTCACCCCCACTGCTGTGGCTCCATGAGAAAAAAAACTCATGAGAACTATTTATATTGCATTCGGATAGGTTTCTCTCTTGGCTGACATTTAAGAAACAAAAATGGATAAAGTTTGAGTGAAGATGTAGTTGATCGATCAGAGATGGATCCTGTTTCCTCGTTTCTGTGATGTCTTGCCTTGGTTTATCTAGTGGAAAAGAAAATGAAAAAAAATGTATAATATTGGGTGGCTACCTGGACTGGTGTACGATTCCAGAGTTTTAACATGGCCGAAAATGTTTTGCTTACATATGTGCTCCAAACCATTGTATAGGTATTGAATACAGGAGTTGGGACGTCTTGTTGAAGTTGTACAAGACATTGGTACGGCCACACTTGGAATACTGTGTGCAGTTCTGGTCACCCTATTATAGAAAGGATATTATTAAACTAGAAAGAGTGCAGAAAAGATTTACTAGGATGTTGCCGGGACTTGATGGTTTGAGTTATAAGGAGAGGCTGGATAGACTGGGACTTTTTTCCCTGGAGCGTAGGAGGCTTAGGGGTGATCTTATAGAGGTCTATAAAATAATGAGGGGCATAGATAAGGTAGATAGTCAACATATTTTCCCAAAGGTAGGGGAGTCTAAAACTATAGGGCATAGGTTTAAGGTGAGAGGGGAGAGATTCAGAAGGGCCCAGAGGGGCAATTTCTTCACTCAGAGGGTAGTGAGTGTCTGGAATGGGCTGCCAGAGGTAGTAGTAGAGGCGGGTACAATTGTGTCTTTTAAAAAGCATTTAGATAGTTACATGGGTAAGATGGGTATAGAGGGTTATGGGCCAAGTGCGGGCAACTGGGACTAGATTAATGGTAAAAACTGGGCGGCATGGACTGGTTGGGCCGAAGGGCCTGTTTCCATGCTGTAAACTTCTATGATTCTCTGATTCTAGGTGCAGGTCTTCTAGGCAAACTTCTGGCTGTCACTAATCATCTTACTTATTTGCTGCCAACGGATTCAGCTGCATGACTCCCAGGCACCTCCAATTCTTCCCCCACATGTACATTCAAAGGTCTCGTGTTGGAGGATGAGGGGAAACCATGACACAAGGAATTTTAGCCCCTTCCTTCTGTTTTCAACCAAGGAGAATTAATAATCTGATATACCTCTGGCTCTTGTATTACATTATTTTGTTGAGTGCTTAGGCTTGTCTTGTCTAGTCTATTGTGTAAATCAGTCTTGTGCTTTGCACTGGATCCCAAACTGGAAGGCGCACTCTTTATGGATACTTTGCTCATTAAACCCTGATGAGCAAGAATAAAAGTCTTCTCACGTAAGTGTAAAAGTTAATTTTATAGTGTTTGAAGGTGCAGGAATGTTTGGACCTCTTCCACCCAGTCTACCCCACACATCACATCCTCTCTAACAACTTACCTAATTGGAGACCTGTAGGCTTTTTCAAGAAATATTATTGGATGACATTTCTACAACTATTCTGTCTCATCATCACACAACTGAAGAACAACATCTAAATTTAAAGAATCTAGCAGTAGAGTTGTAGCCATGTTGCTCATTGTCCCTGTGTCAGCTCTTTGAAAGAGCTCTCTAATTGGGTTCGCTCCCCTGCACTTTTCCCATCATCCTGTATACCCCCCCCCCCCCCCCCGTTTTACTTGTTCAGTTAAATTTGTTCTGTACCCAATGCAACCTAGAAGCTAGCAAAAGCTGACCAATAGTTCAAAGCTGACGAGGTTTCATACCAGAACAGAACTCAAAAACAGATCTGAATATAAGCTAATGGCGTGATGTTACATTTTATGTGAAATATAGGTGATGCACAATCAATACTCTTGAGACCACGAGGAGTCATATCGATTCAGCTTTAATCAGATAGAACTGTACCCAGCAGCGATGTTACAGAAGTGGAGGCTGCTGGGACGGCATTGGTTCTTATACCCCGCCCCTCAGGGCAGGGCTATGTACATTACCCAATGGTAGACCCCGCGGTCTAGCCAATGGTCATCCCTCTCTCAGGTACTGCAATACCTGGTATTACCACATTCACCCCCTGTTAAAAAAAGAGCCAGCGGGGTGATGGCCAGTGTTACTGTCGCCTTTTCATGGTAGGACCAGGTATTGCAGGTACCATGCTGTCAAGGGTAACGGAGAAAGTTCTTGTGTTGTTTATTTTCTTCATGGTGCTGCAATCAGACGATCGGGTGGCCTGGTCGTCCTACTGGAGCGTCTAAGTTTCAGCGGCGATCCTGGTGAGGGCCCCGGCGGTTGTGACTCCGGGAACGTGGTGTCTTCCTCCCAGGCAGTTTCGTCACCCCTAGGCGGCGCTGTAGGGTCGAAAAACGGACAGGAGGAAGGGGTGCCTGTAGGGGGCATCGGTGCCTGCTCGGCTCTAGGTCGGGGTTCTGGCGGCAGTACTGACCCTCCGGTCAGGTGCAGTGGGGGGGGGGGGGGGGGGCAGTGACTCGGGCGCGCGTGGGGCTCCGCCGGGCGGCAGGTCCCGAAGGGAGACAGTATCTTGCCGTCCGTCGGGGAACGCTACGTAGGCGTACTGGGGGTTGGCATGCAGCAGGTGGACCCTCTCGACCAGCGGGTCCGACTTGTGCGCCCTCGCATGTTTCCGCAGCAGGACGATTCCAGGTGTCGCTAGCCAGGTTGGGAGCGAGGTCCCCGAGGAGGACTTCCTGGGGAAAAAAAGGAGACGTTCATGAGGTGTCTGGTTCGTGGTAGTACATAGCAGTGACCGAATGGAGTGAAGGGCCACTGGGAGGACTTCTTGCCAGCGGGAGACTGGGAGATTCCTGGACCGAAGGGCCAGCAGGACAGTCTTCCAGACCGTTCCGTTCTCCCTTTGTACCTGCCCGTTTCCCCGGGGGTTGTAACTGGTCGTCCTGCTCGAGGCGATGCCTTTGCTAAGCAGGAACTGGCGCAGCTCGTCGCTCATAAAGGAGGACCCCCTATCACTGTGGATGTATGCGGGGAAACCGAACAGTGTAAAAATACTTTGGAGGGCCTTGATGGCGGTGGTTGTGGTCATGTCTGGGCAGGGGATGGCGAATGGGAACCGGGAGTACTCGTCAGTCACATTAAGGAAGTACGTGTTGCGGTCGGTGGAGGGGAGGGGGCCTTTGAATTCCATGCTGAGGCGTTCAAAGGGACGGGAAGCCTTTATCAGATGCGCACTCTCTGGTCGGTAGAAGTGCGGTTTGCACTCCGCGCAGATTCGGCAGTCCCTGGTGACTGTACTGACCTCCTCGATGGAGGAAGGCAGGTTTCGGGACTTAACGAAATGGAAGAACCGGGTGACTCCCGGGTGGCAGAGGTCCTCGTGGAGGGCTCGGAGGCGGTCTACTTGTGCGGTGGCACAAGTGCCGTGGGACAGGGCATCAGGAGGCTCGTTCAGCTTCCCGGGACAATACAAGATGTCGTAATTGTAGGTGGAGAGTTCGATCCTCCACCGCAAGATCTTGTCGTTTTTTATCTTGCCCCCGCTGTGCATTATCAAACATGAAGGCCACTGACCGTTGGTCCGTGAGGAGAGTGAATATCCTGCCTGCCAGGTAATGCCTCCAGTGCCGCACGGCTTCTACTATGGCCTGGGCCTCCTTTTCGACCGAGGAGTGGCGAATTTTGGAGGCATGGAGAGTGCGGGAGAAGAAAGCCACGGGCCTGCCGGCTTGGTTGAGGGTGGCGGCCAGAGCTACGTCGGACGCTTCGCTCTCGACCTGGAAAGGGAAGGACGCGTCGATGGCGCGCATCATGGCTTTTGCGATGTCCGCTTTGATGCGGCAGAAGGCCTGGCGGTCCTCCGTCGACAGGGGGAAGGTTGTGGACTGGATCAGGGGTCGAGCCTTGGCGGCGTAATTAGGGACCCATTGTGCATAGTAGCTAAAGAAGCCGAGGCAGCGCTTTAGGGCTTTGGGGCAGTGAGGGAGGAGGAACTCCATGAGGGGGCGCATGTGTTCGGGGTCGGGGCCTATGACTCCATTTCGCACTACGTACCCTAGGATGGCTAGACGGTCGGTGCTTAACACGCACTTTTCCTTATTGTAGGTCAGATTTAGGAGGTGCGCGGTCTGGAGAAACTTATGGAGGTTGGTGTTGTGGTCCTGCTGGTCATGGCCGCAGATGGTGACGTTGTCAAGATACGGGAACGTTGCGTGTAAGCCGTACCGGTCAACCATTCGGTCCAGCTCACGCTGGAAGACCAAGACCCCGTTTGTGACACCGAAGGGAAACCTTAAAAAGTGATAGAGCCGCCCATCTGCTTCGAAGGCAGTGTACTGGCGGTCGCTATTACGGAGGGGTAGCTGGTGGTAGGCAGACTTGAGATCCACCGTGGAGAAGACCTTGTATTGCGCAATCCTGTTTACCAGGTCGGCAATACGGGGGAGAGGGTACACGTCCGTTGCGTAAACCGGTTGATGGTCTGGCTATAGTCGATGACCATCCTATGTTTCTCCCCAGTCTTTACCACCACTACTTGAGCTCACCAGGGGCTGTTGCTTGCTTCGATGACCCCTCCCTTCAGCAGCCTTTGGACCTCGGACTTGATGAAGGTCCGGTCCTGGGCGCTGTACCGTCTGCTCCTGGTGGCGACGGGTTTGCAATCCGGGGTGAGGTTCGCAAACAGGGAAGGTGGGTCGACCTTAAGGGACGCGAGGCCGCAAACAGTATGGGGGGGTATAGGGCCGCCAAATTTAAAAGTAAGGCTTTGTAGGTGGTACTGGAAATCCAGTCCCAGAAGGGTGGCTGCGCAGAGATGCGGCAGCACGTATAGGCGGAAATTGCAGAATTCCCTGCCTTGGACGGTGAGGTTCGCGAGGCAGAACCCTTTTATCTGCACCGCGTGTGACCCGGAGGCCAGGAGGATCCTTTGTTGGATGGGATAGGTGACCAGAGAACAGCGCCTTACCGTGTCGGGGTGGACAAAGCTTTCCGTGCTCCCGGAGTCGATGAGGCACGACGTCACGTGGCCGTTGATGGCGATCGTCGTGGTGGCCTTCGCTAGCGTTCGGGGCCGACTCTGGTCCAGGGTAATGGAGGCCAGCTGCAGCAAGGAGTTTAGATCGGGCAGCGCGTCGTCAGCCGTGTTGGGGGCTTGAGCCCCCATGGCGCCGGCCATGGATCGCACATGGAGTCCGGGGACTCCGAAGATGGCGGCGGGGAGGAACAAAATGGCGGCGGGGAGGGACAAAATGGTGGCGCACTCTGCTCCAGCGTGGCGGAGGCCAGCTGCAGCAAGGGGTTTTGGTCGGGCAGCGTCTAGCCAGCCGTGCTGGGGGCTTGAGGCCCCATCCAAGATGGCGCCGGTCATGGATCGCACATGGAGTTCGGGGACGGAGACTCCGACAATTGGACCGGCGAGGGACAAAATGGCTGCGCGCACTCCTCCAGCATGGTTTCCGGGGGGGGCAGAATGGCCGCGGCTGCGACGCTGCCTAGAGGGACAAAGGCTGCGGTGCGCGTTGGGCCGGCGGGGCTGGGAAAAAGGAGTGCGGTGGGTCTTGGACGGTCAGGACTTGAACAAACGGCTGTGGTTGCGCAGCGGGTGGCTGGAAGAATGGCTGTGGGTACTCGTTGGATACCGCGGCCACCGCGCGGGCTAGGCAGACCACGGCTTAGTGGCCTTTCTTGCCGCACCCTTTGCAGGTGAGGGTGCGGGCCAGGCAGCGCGCGCGCGGTTGATCCGCCTGGCCGCAGAAGAAGCAGCGTTGTCCGGCGGCGGTAGCGGGGCGCCTTGCCGCGCAGGCCTGCAGAGTTAGCGGGTAAGTCTGGGGGTTAAGCGGGTAAGTCTGGGGGGCTGCTGCGACAGGGTGCCACGCAGCCCAGGTGGGCGTGGTGCACGTGGGGGCGTATGCAAGGGCGTTCTTGTACGCCACGTCCATGGACCAAGCCAGGGCCCGGGCCTTGGTGAGGCCCAGCGTGTCCATTTTGAGGAGCCTTCGGCGAATGTCGGGGGAAACCTTCCCTGCCACGAAAGCGTCTCGAATTAAAAGTTCGGTGTGCTCGTTCCCCGTCACCGCTGGGCAGCCGCAGTTTTGGCCCAGCACTATCAGTGCCCGGTAGAAGTCTTCGAGTGTCTCATCTGGGCCCTGCCGTCTCATTGCCAGCAGGTGACGGGCGTAGACCTGGTTCAGTGGACGAATGTAATGTCCTTCCAGCAGTTCCATGGCTTTATCATAGTTCGCCGCCCCTTCGATCAGGGGGTAGATCGCCGGGCTGACCCGCGAGCGTAGGAGGTGTATCTTCTGCCTTTCCGTGGGGGTGTCGGCAGCCGTATCAAGGTAGCTCTGAAAGCATGCCAGCCAATGCTTAAAAATCGCGGCGGAGTTTTCTGCGTGAGGGCTGAGCTGAAGGCACGCCGGCTTGATGCGGAGATCCAGCCTTCAAAGTACTTATCTGATTAAATTGATGCACAATCAATACTCTTGAGACCACGAGGAGTCATATCGATTCAGCTTTAATCAGAAATAACTGTACCCAGCAGCGATGTTACAGAAGTGGAGGCTGCTGGGACGGCATTGGTTCTTATACCCCGCCTCTCAGGGCGGGGCTATGTACATTACCCAATGGTAGACCCCGCGGTCTAGCCAATGGTCATTCCTCTCTCAGGTACTGCAATACCTGGTATTACCACAATAGGAAAGCCTTTTTATTGCTTCAGATTCAGGTACGCGATGGAACCACAAAAATGTACACAATTGAAAGGTGTTACTTAGACAATGTTTTCTAGAAAACCTTTGTTCGAGCAATGTAAAAGTGTGGCAACCCTCACGAGGACCTCAGTTGATTGCTGATTCATCCCCCCCTGGACGTTGTAGAATACTAGTTCACGTGATGAGCGGGCGGTCGCTCGTTAGTGGGACCCTTTAAATGTCGCTCCTAGACCCGGACCAATAATCCTGGCTGGGATGATTTTCAGTTTAAGATAAACTAGTTTGACCTTTAACTCTGTGCCTCATGGAATTATTACAAAAAATAATGTCATTGCCTTGATCTCTCCAGATGCCATTGTATCTTCGATCACTTTAAATACGGATTTACATTTTCCTTAATACAATGGCCTTGCCAACATTCTGGCAGTCTTTATACCTCAAATTCGTGTTGGTGCACAGCTCATTCAACCCAATTAATTCTGCCACTCTGCTCTCCAATTATACTGGCATCTTTCTCCTTTTCCCCTTTATGTCAGCACACATATTCCCTGCCCCACCTCGCCACCCCTTCTTGCTCTCTTCTTCCTGCCAGCTCACCTCCCTCCTTGATAGCTGACCTCCTACTTTTATGATAGCGCTCCCCTTACTTCCCCCACCCCTCGCACTCTTCCTTTCTCCCTTCAATCATCCAGTGCTGCTTTCTGGCTGAACACTGCTGCGTGCTGGGGTCAGGTATTCCCGATCTCACAAAAATAACCACCCACTGTATGCAGTAACATTCAATCCTGTGCAGCAGCAACAGGAGGGAAGAACCAAGAGTGACCCTGAGGGAAGGGGTACTGTTAAGGATGATCCTGAAGCACCACTGGTTATTATGCATTGCTGTAAACAAGGAGGCACTCCTCTGAAAATGCTGATGTCCATTTGAAACGCAGATGGTTGGCATAAATGCAAGTGCAATGAGGTCATAATTGAAAGCCTGAACGAGAAACATCACTGAAATAAAAAGTGATTACTTTTAATCAGCGGACATTTTAATAACTAAAGAAACTTAATGACACGCAATTATTCTTAGAGCACTTAATTTTGTTGAGTACTATTGATTTTTACCAAATAAATTGTGGAATCATTGAGCTGTAACCCTATTTTTTTCAGCAGCACCAATCACGTGATATGCATTAATTTTCATGAAACATACCTCCACTGAGCAGCTCATTAACTGTGTTGGGGAGAGTGCCGTCACCAGAGTAATTTCTAGTTGCCCCCGCCCCCCCTTCCGAAGTTTTGGTTTGAAATTTCTAGATTTCTAGTTGCACCCCCCCCCCCCCCCCCCCCCCCCCCCCCACCCACCCCCGAAGGTTTGGTTTGTAATTGTGGAACTAAGCTATATATGTCAGGAATATCCTAGGTTTACTCATGCTTTTGAGCGGTGTTATTGACTGCAGTTACATTCATGGCTGAGTGCCACAATTGGCATCAACATTGGTGTACTGGGAAGAAGGGGCGAACTGAGGGACGGTGGTTGTTTGCGATCCGTAGCCAGTGAGTCTAGCTTGCAAATATAGCAGTTGGGTGAGGAATGGATTAGGCTGGACTAAAACACTTTTCGGATTTGAAAAGCCTGGCCAAAGAACTGCAAGGTAACTGTCTATACCCCCAAAGGGAGTTGATAGATGCAGGAAAGGAAAAAAAAAAGAAGGGAGAAAATTGGCAGAAAAAGAAGGGCGGCAACGGTATGGGTTTTACTTTAAATCGAGGCCTTTCATTATCATTATATATCTGTAATTATTCCATCTTTAGTGCAATATTGCCCTCAGTCTCACTTTTCTGCGAGCTAAAACGTGAGCTATGAGCAATTATGACCTAAGTGCTTTAATGATTGTCATTTCAGTCGTACCTAATGAAATGTAACTCTCCCGTTGACACAGCATTTTTTCCAAGCTGCTATATAGTAATTTCTTGCAGGTCAAAGATTTTACACAGAAAAAATAAATAAAGAGGAGGTCCTCCCCCAAGGACCTATTTTGTCTGATGCTGACCACGAAGATCTCAGATTTCATCTCTGGACAGTACCAAAGTAGCTCAGCTTAGCCAAGACAATCACTGGGGTGCTGAATTTTAACCCAGTCCTTTGGTTTAAGGGGGGTGGGTAATAACCTGCTTTATCACTAACTGTCCCCTTCTGGAAAGAGTGCAGGAATGGCGATGAGTGAGGACAGGCTGTAAAACAGTCGTGACACTACTCACTATGGCAGAAGTAATTTTTCCACATAAAGCGAAAACATTTTTGATTGTGGGGCCAGGTCTCCCCTGCCGCAACCGATCATCACCGCCCCCCCCCCCCCGCCCCCGCAACTTAATTCCTTGCTGACCTTATGGAATGTCATCTTGGTGAGGACTTCATTGCAAGCAGGTAGTGTTTGCCACAAGTTTGTAGAGCAGCAAGATCATGAGAGCAGTAAACAGCACCCTCCCTTTACATCATGCAACTGAACATAAATTTAGAATCAGAATACCACCACCTGCTACGAGTAATATTTAAAGGGATAATCAACTATTTTCAGGTTAGTCTATGTAATTTATTTGTAGGAGCTGATTGATTTCTCCTGGTTTACTGCTGTGATTGTAGAAGCATTTGGTAGCTTCCAGAGTTGTGTAAAATTGCTGAGGTCTATTGGGAGTGATGTGACATGAGCTGGAAGAAATGGCCCTGACTGAAAATATTCTGTACAAATCACTTGCTCCCAGACATTAAGGTAGTTGCTTGTGTCAACTTGAACCACAGAATGTCTGGGAGAATGAACAGAGTTACGCAGAGCAGGACAAGCTGCTCGGAGAAAAAGAAGAGGTCTCCGCAGGGAGCCTTATCCACCAGAATGTTCAGGGAGTAATTCTCCTACCTGAACCTCAGCAGGGAAAAGTGAGCTTGATTTTACCATGCACTTCGGAATCCCAACATTGGGATCAAAAGTTGGCCCCAAGTCTGCACTTCCCAGCAGTGGGATAGGCGCAGCAATTTTGACCAGAGGCGGACTCCCAATTGGCCATGTCCAGGCCCAATGTCCAAATAAGGATGGTGGGTGAGTTCCAGATGTTGCCAGTCCAATGAGAGGGCCAGCAGTGCCACCCAGAGAGGTGGATGTCATGGAGATAGGCAGAAGACCCCTAGAGTGTTTCCAGATAATTGAATTAAAAATAGAAAATTTGGGGCCAGAAGTGGAGTGGATCCCCTCTCGGGTGATGGATGGGCTCTGGGTGTTGCCAAGGCATCCTCCCCTAAGGTTTCCCCAGGGAAGCCACCTTCATTGTCTTAAAATAAATGGCAGTAGAGAAAGTGGATGCATTGTTTACAATCTTGCGAAACTCTTCAGATCCTGGAAGGGTACCAGTGGATTTGAAAGTAGCTAATGTAACACATTAATTCAGGAAAGGAGGGAGACAGAAAGCAGGAACTTTTAGCCAACGAACCTACTTTTAGGTTTCCCTAAAGGCTGTCATGGTAAAATTTCTAGAATCCATTCTTAAGAAGATTACAGCAAGATACTTAAATATCATAAGGTAATCAGGCAGAGTTAACATGGCTCTGTGAAAGGGAATTGTTGCCAATCATAGCCTAGCAAACTCAGGCTGGGGTCCTGCACTATTATCATGGGAGGCCTGGTGGACTGGGGTCATTCTTGTACCTGCGATGGTTAGGGAATCCCCCCTGTAGATTGCCTCGCTGCTCTGCAAATTCAACTGCCGGATTCCTGCCCTGATCTTTTCGAATGTCTGGCATCCTATCACTAAAACTGCGGCCCCTGTGTCCAGCTCAATTTCCTGTAGGTGACCATTCACCTGGACAATGATTTTGATGAAGCAATCCGTGGCGTGGCGATGCTATTCAATTGCATGCACTGGTCTTCGTTGGGCTGCTCTGGCGACTCCCTTGCCTAGGGTGACATGCTTGCTGGCTGACCTGGCATTCGCTGTCTCTGTAGCTCCTCTGGCCACAGGTGCTGCACCTCTTGATGATCGTCCTCCATTAATTCTGGGGAGGTGTTTCACCTGGTTGCAGAGTTACGGGCCTGATCCCGACGGTATTCAGGCGCTTCCCTCTCGGAGCAAGGAGGTTATGTTGAACTTTTACTAGTTTAGCCTCAGCTGGAGTATTGCTTCCGTTCTGGGTGCTACATTTTAGAAAGGATGTGAAGGCATTGGAGAAGTGCAAAAAAAATTCACGAGATTAGTTCCTGGGATGAAGAACTACATTTACGAAGTACGTTTGGAGAAAGACCATTTTCCTCAGAAAAAAAGGCTGAGAGGAGATTTGATGGAGGTATTCAAAATCATGAAATGAAAATTGCTTATTGTCACAAGTAGGCTTCAAATGAAGTTACTGTGAAAAGCCCCTAGTCGCCACATTCCGGCGCCTGTTCGGGGAGGCTGGCACGAGAATTGAACCGTGCTGCTGGCCTGCATTGGTCTGCTTTCAAAGCCAGCGATTTAGCCCTGTGCTCAACCAGCCCCTGGGGTCTGAACAGAGGGGTCTGAACAGAGTCGATAGGTTCCCACTTAATGATTGGGAATGAGAGGGCACTGATTTTTTTTAAATTCTCCAATTAAGGGGCAATTTTAACTTGGCCGATCCACCTACCCTGCACATCTTTGGGTTATGGGGGTGAGAATCATGCAGACCCGGGGAGAATGTGCAAACTCCACATGGACAGTGACCCGGGGCCGGGATTGAACCCAGGCCCTCGGCACCATGAAGCAGCAGTGTTAACCACTGGGCCACCATGCCGGAGAGCACAGATTTAAAGTAATTAGTAAAAGGAGCAGAGTGATCTGAAGAAAAGATTCTTCACGCTTGAAGAAAGCTCTGCTTGAGAGTGTGGTGGGGGCAGGTTCTCGAAGGAAATTAGACTTTGAAAAGAGAATATGCAGGGTTATGGGAAGAAGGCAGGAGATCGGAACTGTGTGCGTTGTTCATTTGGTGAGATGGTGCAGATAAAATGGGCCAGATGGCTTCTTCCTGCAGTGTAACAAGACTGGAGGATAACATATTAGCCTGGATAAAGGATTGATTAGCTCAGAGGAAGCAGAGAGTAGGGATAAATAGGTCTTTTTCGGTTGGCAGGCTTTGACTTGTGAAGTGCCTCAACTACGTGGAATCTATATTAATGACTTGGATGAAGGGGGATTGAATGGGGTGAAGGGGGACTGAATATATGTTGGTAAATTTGTTGATGACACCAAGATAGGTAAGATGGTAAGTTATCAAGAGGAGATGGAGAGTCTGCAGAAGGGTGCAGACAGATTTACTGAGTGGGCAAACATTTGGCAGATGGACTACAATGTGTGAAAATATGAACTTGTCCACTTTGGCAGGAACAATAGAAAAAAACGTATACTGTTCAAATTTAGAGAGATTACAGAATTCAGTGGTACAGAGGGATCTGTATGTCCTGGTACAGGAAAAACTAAATGTTAGTAGACAGGTACAGCAAGTGACTAGGAAGGCAACTGGAATGTTGGAGTTTATTGCAAGTGGAATGGAATCTAAGTACAGTACTGCAACTGTACAGGACATTCGTGTGACCACACCTAGAATAGTGTGTACAGCTTTGAACTCCTTATTGGTCTCCCTTATTTGAAAAAAAGATAAGTCATGTCACCATAGACCCAAATGACCATCGGCTGCTTTCCTCTTTGAGGGGGAGAGCTGACTGATGATGATTTAACATGAGGATCACCACACCTCAGGTGAGTTGAGAATGTGGGACCTTCATGAACGATGTAATTGCATTAGAAGCAGTTCGGAGAATGTTCACTTGACTCATTCCTGGGAGAGAACGTTTGTCTTATGAAGAAAGGTGAACAGATTGGGCTGACACCCATTGGGCTTTAGAAGACTGAGAGGTTATCTTATTGAAACATGTAACGTCCTGAGGGGACAGAGAAGGAGATACCAGAAGGATGTTTCCACTCGTGGAGAGACTAGAACTAGGGAACATAATTTGAGAATAAGGGGCGAGATTCTCCGACCCCCCACCGGGTCGGAGAATCGCCGGGGGCTGGCGTGAATCCCGCCCCCGCTGCTTGCCGAATTCTCCGGCACCGGAGATTTGGCGGGGGCGGGAATCGCGCCGCGCCGATTGGTGGGCCCCCCCCCCCCCAGTGATTCTCCGGCCCGGATGGACCGAAGTCCCGCTGCTAGAATGCCTGTCCCGCCGTTGTGGATTAAACCACCTCTCTTACCAGCGGGACAAGGTGGCGCGGGCGGGCTCCGGGGTCCTGGGGGGGGGGGGGGGGGGCGCGGGGCGATGTGGCCCCGGGGGGGTGACCCCACGGTGGCCTGGCCCGCGATCGGGGCCCACCGATCCGCGGGCGGGCTTGTGCCATGGGGTACTCTTTTCCTTCCGCCTTCCACATGGTCTCCACCATGGCGGAGGCGAGGCGGAAGAGACTCCCTCCACTGCGCATGCGCGGGGATGCCGTGAGCGGCTGCTGACGCTCCCGCGCATGCGCCGCCCGGCAATGTCATTTCCACGCCAGCTGGCGGGGCACCAAAGGCCTTTCCCGCCAGCTGGCGGGGCGGAAATCAGTCCGGCGCGGGCCTAGCCCCTGAAGGTTAGGGTTCGGCCGGTCAACATGCGGAGGATTCCGCACGTTTGGGGCGGCGCGATGCCGGACTGATTTGCGCCGTTTTTGGCGCCGGTCGGTGGAAATTGCGCCGATGACGGAGAATTTCGCCCAAGATGTCTTTGTTTTACGATAGAGATCATGAGAATTTATTTCTCTGAGGATTCTAAGTGGCCGGTATTATCATGGACAGGATGGAAAATTTGGAGAGGCAGCCAAATGTCCATTGCAGCAGAACAGGAAAATCATGGCATGGAGATGGAATTTGTTTCCGCAGAGAGCTGAGGAGGCCGGATCATTAAATTTATTCAAAGCAGAGTTAGACAGTTTTTATACGGACGTGGAGTTGAGATCACAACCAAAGCAGCGGCGATCTTATTGAATGGTGGCACAGGTTTGATGGGCCAAATGGTCTACAGCCACTGCCAAGTCCTATGTTCCTAGGAAATTAGTGGGTTCCCCATAAACAGGGGCCATTGGCAAAATGCTGGCAACACCGCTTAATGGCTGCTAATTGGAGCTTAAGTATGCAAATTGTCTTCCCGCATCTCATTGGAACAAGTAGCCAATCAGCACTATGACCTGCCTCCTGTCCACCACTGGTAAACCTCCCTCATGGGACGAGTGATGTGGAGATGCCGGCGTTGGACTGGGGTGGGCACAGTAAGAAGTCTTACAACACCAGGTTAAAGTCCCACAGGCTTGTCTTGAATCACTAGCTTTCAGAGCACAGCTCCTTCATCAGGTCATATGTTGTATTAGACAGCTGTCCTAACCAGGCTCCCTACTATTTTACCAGCACTCTGCTTCCTTTTCCATAACCCGGTCTCCTGTATAATTGAACTGTGTAGCTCTACTTCACTACAGAAGTCTTTATTACGTCTGCGTCTTTCGCAGCCACAACTTCAGCCTCACAGCAGTGCAAGGATAACATTGACCATGTTTGTGAAGGCATAAATCCATCTGGGGCTTTCCAGACTGGAGTAGGCAATATTTGCAGCATCGGTTCACCATTCATTGTTGCATGAGAGAGAGTGATAAATTGACGCACACACACCTCTTTACAGATGCTGCCTATCAACTCCAAGATATACCGCAACTGGCAGGGATTCCATTTCCTCCACTCCCTTAAAGCATTTGACAAAAGAACCAAAGGTGACATGAGGAAAAAAAATTTACATTGTCAGTGCTTAGGTTCTGATGGTGATGGAGGCTTCAAATGTCCCCAATGGCCTCCTTTTGTGCTCTACCCATTCTATGATTCTATAACATGCAGCTGGTCTGCAACTATATGCAGTGTACCATGAAGCTCAATACCCAGTATCCTGGCAGCAGTCATGGTGTCATTATTCTGAAGCAGTCCGCTATAGTATCTGCATTTGAGCCACAATGATAAAACCAGAGCGTGGCTACTGGGTGACTAGGACTGGGTGGCAGCATACATGTGATGAAAGCTATGCTTCCATATCAAATGTAATCAGACATTTGGTGAACTGCCTTCTTGAACTACTGTAGTCGATGTGGTGTAAGCACATACACCATGCTGTTAGGAAGGGAGTTCCAGGATTTTGACCCAGTGACAGTGAAGGAACAGCGATATAGTTCCAATTCAGGATGATCTGTGGTTTGGAGGGGCGTTTGCAGGTGGTGGTATCCCATGTATTTGCTGTTGAGGGAACATTGGTGGGTTAACTTGCCTGCATTGTTTCGTAGTGCTCAGCAAAGTAAATGTCAAGATTTGTTACAGTCTGATGTGCAACCTCACCATCTAGCAACCAGCTATATAGTGATCAGCTGTGGTGGAGGTGGGAGGAGGCAATCAACAGTCTTTTCAGGCCATGCTGTCAAATGATTGTCCCATCTGACTGTAGTGCCAGTGAGCATGACTCTGATTCCTAATCACCTACAGTCTCACGCCTTATCTTCTCTCTGTTACTGAGCAATGTCCTCTTCGACCCAAAACAAAAATAAAAGCCACCACTAAAGAAACATCTACACCTAAATTATAAACTAAACGTTGCAATATTGGACACACAAAACAGATAATCACCCTTGTGAATTTCCTTAGTGTCTGGGGTCCATATGTCTTTGTCCTAGTCGCCACGCACAGTGCTCCCCCAATGGTTGCAGCATGGCTGGTGGAAGGCTACTGATTTTCAGTGCTAGAAACTGCAGGGATGCGAGATTCAAGCAACTCTAGGCCTCGAAGGCTTGGTGTAAGACTTCACCCGACCAGCATGGATGCCAGCAATCTGGGCTGGCTGACTGGTAACAGCAGGAGCACTGGCAGAGTGGTAGTGGCAGCAGAATCCAGAGAATGGACAACACCTTTGCAATGCCAGAGCCGCTTCTCCTTCCCCAGAACGGTGCCTCAACAATCCTTGTAATCCAGTGGAACACAAATCGCTAAACTGCTGGGAGAGCCTGAAAGCCCCTTTGTAAATAGGTATCCACAGCCAGGATGACAGCAGTTTGAACATTTGTATGACAGAAGCTAACCTTGCCTAACTGAAGATTGAGCTTTACTGTAGCACCCAGGTGGTAAGTAATGCCTGCTGGGGCTGCAATGGAAGCTGAGAAATTGGCCTTCAAATAAATGCATTATGGTTAGATCCACATGGTGTTCTGGTATTGGGCACCACTTCTATGCTGGAAAGGATGGGCTTTAATCTCTGCACAAAGCCCAATGCAATGTTCGCCAAACTCCCTGATATTGACTACAGGCTTTCCCATAGGCCTGCCAATGCACCAAGCATTTCAGTGTGCATACCCATGAGCCCTATCCTGTAGCTTACCCCAACAAAGTCCTCATCCGATTTCTCTGCAACCAGGCCCTCTGGTAAGCTGGCACCTGTACCACTCTTGTTACCTATATTGCTGGCATCTCCACACTGCACAGTCCCAGTATCTAAGCTGCTAATTGCGAGTGTGAGAGCAAGTGATCGTATTTATCCATCATCATTTTTTTCTGTTCCCTACCTGGCCAAGTGGTGATTCCTGGGTGTCTGTAATGAAAAAGGCACACGTGAAAGAGGGATGTGGGGGACGTGGAAGAAGGAGGTGCATGTTTACCCTATTTGCAACTGCTATATCAGAAATAGATTGAGTAATGAAGGGAGGTGGGATGTACTCCAATGATGGTCAGTACTATCTCCTTGATGGGGTGAGGACATGCAACCATGCCTGTCCCTTGCCAATTAGATGCTGCTCCAGTGATGTACCACCTTGTCCAACCAGAGAGAAGAATATACGGCAGGGATTATGATAAGAACAAAAGAAATAGTACAGGAGTAGATCATCTACCCATGAGCCTGCTCTGCCATCATGGCTGCTCTGATCATGGCCTCACTCCCGCTTTCATACCTGCTCCCCATTCCCTTGCCTTCCTAGTGTGGAACCATGGGCGCGATTCTCCACTCCCACGCCGGTTGGGAGAATCGCCTGGGCCGCCAAAATTTCCGGGGACGCCGTTCCGCCCTCCCGCGATTCTCCCAAGCGGCTGGAATGGCCCGGTCGAGTTTTGCGGGCTGCAGGCCGGAGAATCGCCGGAGACACCCAAAATGGCGATTCTCCGGCACCCCCGCTATTCTGAGGCCCGGATGGGCTGAGCGGCCAGGCCAAAACAGCGGGTTCCCCCCGGCGCCGTCTACACCTGGTTGCTGCAGTCATGGGCGGTGCGTGAACGCTGGGGGGGGGAGGCCTGCGGGGGGGGGCGAGGGGGGATCCTGCACCGGGCTTTACCTGGAATGTGGGGTGACCCGCGATCGGTGCCCATCTTCTTGCGGGGCGGACTTAGAGAGGACGGCAACCACGCATGCGCGGGTTGGCGCCGGCCAACCCGTGCATGCACGGATGACGCTCGTTATGCGGCGCCGGCCGCGTCATCTATGTGGCACCGCTTTTACGCGGGCGACAAGGCCTGGCGTGTGTAGATGACGTGGCCCCGATCCTGGCCCATTGTCAGGGCCTGAATCGGTCGGGACCGGGGCCGTTCCGCGCCGCCGTGAACCTCAACGGCGTTCACGACGGCGCGGCCACTTTGGCGTAGGAGTGGAGAATCCCGCCCCATGTGTTTGGATGGTATGGCTTTCTTGGTTTAATATGTTGGGATCAGGTGGGATGTGGTTGAATGGCTCTCATCATTTCACTTCTTTGCTTGACAGCACAGTAACAGGGATTTTGTGAAAAGTATTTACTTGGCAATTCAGTGAATGAGTAACTGTGATTAATCAGACAGGTTTTCTAAGGCCTTAACAAAGAAAGAGGTTAGCCTGGTCTAAGTAAGAATAATAAAATACATCCTGGCGGAGATTCTCTGACCTTCACTCGGCATGTTCCTTGACAGCAGGAGGCGGTCCACCATTGGCCGGTAGAGGGATCTTAGAAGGATCTTCTGGTCCCGCTACTGCCAATGGGACTTTCCATTGAATCCATCCCACTCCGCCAGGATACCCGCGGCAGGCGCCGTCAGTGGGACCTTATTCTTGATACTTCTGGCAATATGACAATTTAACGCTGTAGATAGCTTATTTGGGCATTCTCTTGGAGAGGGTGGTGCAGAGTTGATTCCCATCAAGAAATCTGTCTGCAATAAGGTTTTTCCTGGACGCTCGAGGTTCACAAACAGGGCCTGAAGCTTTTAAGTTGGGACCTTTTAAGCTGGGTTGGAGCAAGAGGGAGGAAGGAGCATCCCCACTTGGCTCTTGTCAGCTTCTCAGCTGCTTGTCCTCTTACTGCAGAGAGGGCAGAAGCTCAAACACACAAAGGGAGGATCTGTTACTTGACAGTTACCTAATGATTCAAACATGGAGAGTGTTAATGTATTCTCCATGTAACATAATCTGTTCATGTTTGGGTATATCTGCTCTCCCCCAGGATTATATTGTTTTATTAAGGGTTTAAAGTGTATTTCCATTTTCACTTTAGAGTTCGGGGCCAGGATTCTCCGAAATCCCGGCCAAGTGTTGACGCCGGAGTGGTGCACGCTGGCATCAACGGGCCTCCTGGCCCAGTAATTCTCCGGTTTTTAGAGGGCTAGCATGGCGCTGGAGTGATGTCCGCTGTTCTGGCGCCGAAAGGTGTCCCTGCACGGTGGGCGTGGGTCCGCGCATGAGCACGACGGCTGTCTCCACGCCCGCGCATGTGCGTGGTTGCCGTATCCGCGCCGGCACGGAGCAACATGTCAGGGACCGAACGGCGGGCCTGCGCGGAAGTAGGTAGGCCCCCTCCAGATCGCAGCCGCCCGCCGATCGGAAGCCCCCGATCGCGGGCCTGAACCCCATGGAGGCCCCCCCCCCCGGAGTCAGGTCCCCCGCCCCCCCCACCAGGATGTCCAAAGCGGCCGCGGATCTGAGCTCCCACGTGGGTGGTACCAGGTTTGAACCATGCCGGCGGGACTCGGTGGAATTCGGCTGGAGTTCGGCCCGTTGCCCGCGAAGAATCGCAGCGGGGGCCTATTTCAGCAGCCCCCGACCTATTCTCTGGTCGCCACAACATCCAGGACATTGGGTCTAAACTCCTCATCACAGCACCTTGTTCCTTTTGGCTTCCTGGCTCCCAATAGATAGAGGACATGTCTCTTTCTCTTCACCTCCTCGGTCAAGGTCTTCAGACAACATTGGAAATCTTACAGCGTCTTCAGACAACATCGGAAATCTTACAGCCGGCTCGATGCATGCTATGGCGTTCTCATATATGTCCTGGGTCAAACTCACTTCCATGATGACTTCCAGCACCTGCCACAGCCAAAATGCATCTTCCCTCTCTGAGCTGCAGACTGACTTTAAGTAGTTTACCTGGAACTCGTACTAGTGTCTAATTATTTTGAGCCCACCAACATGCAGGCACTCAAAAGCACTGGCTGAATACAATAATCATTTTTTAAATGACACGATGGCATGAAGATGGATGGCTGCATCAGAAGCAAAGGGTGCAGATTCATAATGCATCAAGATTCTCACGTTTGTTTTTGAGTCTTATCAAATCTTTCAGCATATGTGTTTAAATCCCACAGCAGAGGCCATATTTTCATGTCCCAAAGGGTACAGGAATCAGCAAAATTGAGGTTGCAGGACCAGAAAATTGAATTTTCCCCTCAAAAAGAGTCTTCCAAAAACTTCCCATTGATGGGAAGGGGTTCAGATAAAGTTGGTCTTGTAACCCCACATGAGCCACCTTTGATGTCTGGGTCTCCTTTGACTGGCCTTGGGGGAAACTTTGTATTTCATGTCCCTCAATATTTTTGTTGGCTTGGGTGGGTTTTGAAACCTCTGGAAATAAACCTGGTGGAAGAGAATTTGGGAACCTTGGGGAGCGCTTGCTGAGGAGTTGGGAATATAAGTGTTAAATATTTTACCAACTTCATATGTCATTATTGGATGTTGAGTTATAGGTTAGGTGTGTTTTTACTGCAGTGATTGCTCATGGGGCACTGTCCTGCTAAGATAACTTGACCATTACATTGGCCAGCATTGTTAAGTGTTGAGATGCATTAGGATACTTTACCCATTGGAAAAAGTGCAATTATGCCTTTACAACTGAAGAAAATGGTGGTTGGGAACACCTCCTGTCATCTAACCCATGATTTAAATGTCCCGAATGCAGTAACCTTACAAATATAAGTAAGAAATCTTACAACACCAGGTTAAGGTCCAACAGGTTTGTTTCAAATCACTAGCTTTCAGAGCACTGCTCCTTCCTCAGATGGGTCCGAAAGCTCGTGATTTGAAACAAACCTGTTGGACTTTAACCTGGTGTTGTAAGGCTTCTTACTGTGCTTACCTCAGTCTCACGCCGGCATTTCCACATCATGGCTACCTTAAAAATAACAATCGCCTACTCTAACCACTCCTTCGATTGTTCTAGTTTTAAATATGGCATTCAAATACGACATTCAAAAGTGAAATAGATAATATTCTGTAAAGAAAAAATGTGCAAGGTTACAAGGACAATATGGGCTGTAACAATTCTGTGCAGTCCAGTTCAAAGGATTCTCATTGTTATTATTAATCATGGCTCCTGAGTGGGTATGAAGGGGCATGGGATATGAGGGTGAATGTAGGGGGCATTGGGGGTGGGGGTGGGATTGGGTACATAAGAATAATATAGAACTCTGGGCCGGTATCCCCAAGAGCCGAGGCGGGCCTTCTAACCAGCCTGTCTGGGTATCCACACTCCTTTGACACTGTCGGCGGTCTGCCTCTGGTGAAGCTTGTCCATCAAAATCTCCAGGAGACAAAAAATGTGTGTGGTATGGGAAGAGATATTTCATTCGGGTAGGCAAAGTTGAGAACCGCCCTGACTCGTGTTTCCTGAAACTAAGATGAAAATCCAGCCCCAGGAGTCCAACGCAAACCATACACTGATGATCCAATGCAGTGCAGTGTGAGTGCAGTTCTTCAAATGAGATATTAAACTAAAAATGTTAAAGTTGTAATCGAAGGATAACGGTATGGGTGATTCTGGTAGGATGGAATTTAAAGCCTTTCTTCATATTTCAATTGCATCAAAATGTGTATTATTAGCTTAAAACTGCAAGGAAAAAAAATGGTGTACAAAGAAAATGATGAGGTTCTCTAACACCATAAACAGCCAGGTACCATTATAAAATCAATGAACAGGAATAGGATTGGCAGAATCTTTATTTACTGAAGTGGAATCAGTCATGTATAGAATCAATGCTTTTACCTCAGCAAAATTTCACTTGTGAAATGTATTCATGTTCAGCAAAGAGCTGTATGAATTCCAGCTTCAGGGTCAGTCTTATTTTCTGTTTCCATTATACCTCTTAAAGGGTCCTTGCCATTCCATTCAGGGGAATATAGCAATGATGCTAATGCAGTGGAGTAGTTGTAGATATTGAAAACAGCATCCAAGACATTGTGTAACAATCTATTGATTGTTGAGTTTTTAAATATTTAAATTAATTGTGCAGATGAAGGTTATGTAGAAATTCTTCCTTAAACCTCCCCCTTCAGCCTTCTCCCCACCACTGAATCTGATTAGAATACAGTTCCAATGATTTATCGATTTGAGAAGCATGATCATTAGTTGAGTCTTGTATCATAGTTAACAACTATAAAAGGCAGAGCACCATACCCAACCATCCCACGCATACAAAACTCTGAACAAAACATTTGCCGTTAGATGTGGTTACACAATTTGGCAGCACTTGGTCACCAAGTGTGCTAACAGCTACACTAACAACCAATTTAAGATGATCAGTCAAGCTTGTAATGCAGCTCATTTACAGTTGCCAGAAGCAGCATGCTTTCATACACAACGATCCATTCTCTGCAAAGAAAAGGAATATGTTCAAGACTTGCCCCTTTTTTAGGTTATCCAGGAGCATGGAGGGTCCACTTGCCAACCAATCAGCAAACCTTCTCTCCTGTATTATAAATAGCTGTGATTGTTTGAAATTTAGCATTCATGTGTTTTATCTGGTGAGTAGAAGATGAAGAGCTTCGACCACATGGCTGTCTTTTTGGCAATATTCAAGTTCTGTACTACCAAAGGACTGTTAATTCTCCTTCGTGTTCTAACTATTCATCGAGATACAAATTTCATGGGGTTCCTTCCATTAGTTTCTGGATAAGCGATCCTCCAATTTCCTTTACACACTTCACCAGCTGGTCTCTGTCAGCGGCATCCTCCATTTCGTCAGCAACATACTCACGCCCGCGGATTTCCCGACGGCGTGGGGGTGCCCACAATGAGAAACCCAATTGGTCGGCTGTCGGGACGGAGGATCCCGCTGCCTGCAGGGGTGGGCTGCACCAGAAAACGGGTGCAGCGGGACGGAGAATCCCGCCCCACATCTGTGGATGCCTCAGCTCCTTGTTCAGGTTGCGAGCGGATGGTCAAATGTCTTTCTACAACTTCCCAAGCTGACTCTGCTGACTGCTTTCTGCCGTGAGGCTCTGTGAGAACCACTGTACATTTCTTCCACGAGTTGCAAGCTGGAAGAAATCTCCCAGCTGCTTTTTCCACATAAAACCGAAATTCAGACAGAGACCAACGCGCATACCATGCGATAAACTATGAAGTTAATATTTTCTCTGCTTGAAATGCAGGCCTAACTGACTATTACCTACCGCTGACTCTCAATCTGGTGGAATACAGTCTTCAGCAAAACAAAGCTACCACTGCATCTATTCCCAAACTGAGCTGTCTGCCTCTGTCAGCAAACACATACAGAAAAATCAAACAAAACAACCTTCTAGCCAATCATCTACCCCAAATCACTATCTCTATGGCAAATGACACGCACAGCTAATTCCCCAGGTAGAAATGCAAATTAACTACGTTTTAATTCCAATGTTTTCTTTGATTCGGGGAAACCTCATGCATGACTTATATTTCCAACAAAGACTTGCTGGCACCATTACAAAGCTCTGAGAAAGCTCCTCACTTTGATCTTGCCTTTTTAGCTCTGGCTTCTTGAGTTAATTACACCCTAATCTTTTGATTGCTAATTGTCTTGTTTACTTGAAAAGTCACATTTTCAAACCAAATCTAAAAGTTATCTTTTAAAATATACAAATTATTAACTAGGTATTCTAAATACCTATCTCAATGGGACTGGATTCCGGATCCTTGCGTATCAAGATCCCCATGTTTAGAACTGGGTCCAAATGAATATTCACCCCTGATCTCCATTTCAGACTTCTTACACCGACCACAACTGAGATCAGGACATAAAATTTGCATACACAAATGCGACTGTTCTTCAAGCATAATATGTTGAAATTCCATCATGTGATTCCACTCAACTGTTGGTTTCCAACCACCTTATGACATATAATGGTACATAAAAGTAAGTACATATTGCTAAGAATCATATTGATCACTCCTTATTCATTATCCTGAGCAAAACCTTCGACTGAAAATTGTTGTATGTTTTGAGTTTGCCGCAAATAGAGAAGGTCTGAAGATGCCTAACCTCTGGATTCTTACAACATGATCGAGAGGTTGTAGAATCATGGAAACATAGAAAATAGAAGCAGGAAGAGGCCATTCGGCCCTTCGAGCCTGCTCCACCATTTGTTATGATCATGGCTGATCATCCAATGCCTAATCCCGCATTCCATCCCCCCCCCCCATATCATTTGATCCCTTTCGCCCCAAGTGCTTTATCTAACTGCTTCTTGAAAACATATGGGGCTGGATTCTCCATCGGTGGGATCTTCCTTTTCGCTGGCAGCGCACTCTCGCCTGCGGATTTGCCAATGGCGTGGGGGTGTCCGCAATGGGAAGCCCCATTGGCTGGCTGCCGGTTTGGAGAATCCAGCTGCCGGCGGTGGCACACCGCACCAGGAAACGGGTGTGGCGTGACGGAGATTCCCACCCTCAACTACTTCCTGTGGTAGCGAATTCCACAGACTCACCACTCTCTGGATGAAGAAATCTCTCTTCATCTCTGTCCTAAATGGTCTACCCTGTGTGCTCAGACTGTGACCCCTGGTTCTAGACACACCCTCCATTGGGTGCATCCTTCTTGCATCTATCCTGTCTCATCCTGTTTGAATTTTATAGGCTTTGGAGATCCTCCCCCCCCCCCACTTAATTCTTCTAAACTCCAGCGAATACAATCCTTACCGATGCAACCTCTCCTCTACATGTCTGTCCCACCATCCCAGGAATCAGTCTGGTAAACCTTCACTGCACTCCCTCAGATAAGGAGACCAAAACTGCACACAATATTCCACGTTTGGCCTTGTATAATTGCAGCAAGCTGGAAAGCTGTTCCAGTGTCAATTTCTATAGGTATTGATAAGTCCTCAGAAACAGAATCTGCATTTGGCTCTGATCAGGTTCTATTCCGAAGTATCGCTGTCTAAATTTCCACAGGAAATACTTCTTGAAGTTTGAGCAATTTCACTTCATGAAGCTTGGTCAGTATGATGTCGCCAAACTCTTTCATCATCCATCTATGCAGTGTATGATATTGGACCTGCCTTTGCTAGGATCACAGCAGGTACCGGGAGCATGTGATCCTCCACTGGACCAGCATAGCCTGTGTATTCTCTTGGTGGCTTTGTCACCCATTCCCAGGGATTGTTTGCAGGAGTGGAGTATTTCTTAGTTTTCCAAGGACTCACATTGCCCTACTTTCTCTTCGATTGGACCATCTAAACCTGGCCACCAAAAATAACTGTGTGCCAGTTACTTCATCGTCAGGACACCAGGGTGTCAGGACTTTACTATTATGCAATCACGGAGGAATAATCACTCAGATTCCCCATAATAAACTCCATTCTGAGCTGTCAACTCAAGTCTTCGTGTGATGTTGAGCTTGAGGTCTGGATTTTTCCAATGAAGGTCTGACAGTGTTCCTTTTTGGACTACGTCCATCGCCTTCATCATTAAAATTCAGACCTCAAGATTTCTTCTTGAGACTGCTATACTGTTTTACTCTGTGATGCTGAGATCCTGCATTGCATGGTCTGATGAAGAGAATGATATGAGTGTGCTGGTCTAGTATTTAAACATGGTGTTGGGTTCTTCGAACCTGCCAACTTGTGGCGGATGAATCAACTGCCGGCCCTTAGGTAACGTGGAGGTGAACTCACCTCTGTATCAATGAGGTTTCAAACGCAGAATCTGGCACGGTATCTCGCCATGGCAGGAAAGGTGCCACCAGAGCCACCTGCCACCACACTTACTCGCTAAAATGGAGAATTCTGCCTGATATTTCTAGATCTTCGGCACTTACATTGCACTGCAGTGAAAACAATTTTCAGCAGTATTTTAATTGCACATGCCATCTTCAAGCTGGAACTCCCATAGGGAAGGAAGATGCACACCTGGGGCGTCATTCTCCGACCCCCCCCGCCGGCTCGGAGAATGGCCGTTGGCCGCCGTGAATCCCGCCCCCGCCGAAGTCTCCGAAGGGAGAAAAGTCGGCGGGGCGTTAATGGCGCCGCTGCCGCGGAGAATGTCACGGGTCTGCGCAAGGCAGCCGATTTTCGGCCTGCCGATATTCTCCCTTCCGGATGGGCCGAAGTCCCGTCGACGTGATGACCGTTCACGTCGACGTGAATCAAACCTCCTTTTCATTGGCGTGACCCGGTGCTCCAGGCTCACGCCGACCAACGAGGAGGTGAGTGACGGCCTGGGGGGTTGGCTCTGGGCAGGAAATGGCGTGGCCGCAAACTGATTGCGTGAGGAGAGGTGTGTCTCGGCTTGTGTGTGTGTGTGTGTGTGCGGCGGGGGGGGGGGGGGGGGGGGGGGTTAGAGTAGGCTGGGCTCCGGGGGAGTGCCGGGAGGGGGTCCGTGCCGGGGTGGAGGTTGGGGGTTGGGGGGGGTCCATGCTGGGGTGGAGGTTGGTGGTTGGGGGGGGTCCGTGCTGGGGTGGAGGTTGGGGAGGGGGTCCGTGCCGGGGTGGAGGTTGGGGGGGGGTCCGTGCCGGGGTGGAGGTTGGGGGGGGGGTCCGTGCTGGGATGGAGGTTGGGGGTTGGGGGGGGGGTCCGTCCTGGGGTGGAGGTTGGGGGTTGGGGGGGGTCCGTGCTGGGGTGGAGGTTGGGGAGGGGGTCCGTGCCGGGGTGGAGGTTGGGGGGGGGGTCCGTGCCGGGGTGGAGGTTGAGGGTTGGGGGGGGGGTCCGTCCTGGGGTGGAGGTTGGGGGTTGGGGGGGGTCCGTGCTGGGGTGGAAGTTGGGGAGGGGGTCCGTGCCGGGGTGGAGGTTGGGGGGGGTTCCGTGCCGGGGTGGAGGTTGGGGGGGGGGTCCGTGCCGGGGTGGAGGTTGGGGGGGGGTCCGTGCCGGGGTGGAGGTTGGGGGTTGGGGTGGGGTCCGTGCTGGGGTGGAGGTTGGGGAGGGGGTCCGTGCCGGGGTGGAGGTTGGGGGGGGGGTCCGTGCTGGGGTGGAGGTTGGTGGTTGGGGGGGGTCCGTGCTGGGGTGGAAGTTGGGGAGGGGGTCCGTGCCGGGGTGGAGGTTGGGGGGGGTTCCGTGCCGGGGTGGAGGTTGGGGGGGGGTCCGTGCTGGGGTGAAGGTTGGGGGGTGTCCGTGCCGGGGTGGAGGTTGGGGGGGGGGTCCGTGCTGGGGTGGAGGTTGGTGGTTGGGGGGGGTCCGTGCTGGGGTGGAGGTTGGGGAGGGGGTCCGTGCCGAGAAGGGTGATGGGAGAGCAAATGAGTTGGTCCACCTGGCCAGGTGCCAGCCTCCAACAGTTGGACCCATGCGGTCCATGCCACCTGGCTGGGGGGAGGAGGGGATATGGGGAATGATGACATGTCGTCGTTCCCCTCCCCCCCACTAGGCCGTCATGTTTTCAGACCATCCAGCGATGTTGGCCGCCGTGGTGGCAGCCGCTCATGTCTATGTTGCCCTGGATGAGGAGGAGGAGGAGCGTGCCAGAGAGGCGGCACAGGCTGCCGCAGAGGGGCAGGCGGCAGCCGCCCAGGCTGTAGGGACACCTGACCGACAGGACGAGGAGGGGGAGGAGGACGTCGCGGCCCCACGGCAACGGAGGCACCCGAGGGCGCCCCGTGTGTACCGGCCCCGGCAGTCATACCAGGACCTCACGGACCGGGAATGCAGGAGGAGACTCCGGATGAGCCGGGAAACCGTGGCACACATCTGCCACCTGCTGGCACACCTGTCACCGCGTGGCACTGGCGGGGGACACCCTCTCCCCGTGTCCGTCAAGGTTACGGTGGCCCTGAACTTTTATGCAACGTGGTCATTCCAGGCACCGAGTGGGGACCTGTCCGGCATATCGCAGACATCGGTGCACCGGTGCATCCGGGCAGTGACAGATGCCCTTTATGCCATGGCGCACCGCTACATCTGCTTCCCCGTGTACCAGGCCAGCCAAGATGCCCGGGCCGTGGGCTTCTCTGCCGTTGCCGGGTTCCCCATGGTCCAGGGCGCGATCGATGGGATGCACGTCGCCGTGCGGCCACCTGCAGATAACAGGGCCGTGTTCACTAATAGGAAGGGGACCTATTCGATGAACGTACAGGTGGTCTGCGACCACCGCATGATGATCCTGCACGTCTGCGCCCGTCACCCAGGCAGTGTACACGACTCATTCGTGTTGTCGCGGTCATCCATCCCCGGCATGTACGAGGGACGCCATCCCCGGCTGAGGGGCTGGTTGCTGGGCGACAGGGGCTACCCATTGCGATCGTGGCTGATGACGCCTATACGGAGGCCACGCAATGAGGCGGAGAACCGCTACAATGATGCCCATGTAGCGAAAAGGGGAGTGATCAAGAGGTGCTTTGGCGTGCTGAAGATGCGTTTCAGGTGCCTGGACCTCTCTGGGGGCGCCCTCCAGTATCGGTCAGATAGGGTCGGCCGCATCATTGTGGTGTGCTGCGTCCTGCACAACATAGCCCAGTAGAGGGGCGGTGTGCCGCGGGCAGAGGAGGGCGGAGTGGAGGAGCAGCAGGAAGAGGCGCAGTCCTCCCCAGATGAGGGGGATGGGGGCAATGGTCAGGGCAGACGGGGTAGACACAGGCGGGTGGCTGTCCACCGTTACCGGCTGGCCCAGCGGGCACGGGACAGACTGATAGCCGCCCGCTTCACTGACTAGATGGGCGTGGGAATCGGGTAGTATGGCCACAGACCGCACACCATGGCAACAGCTGACCACCCACACCCCCCACCCATCCACCCGCCCAGCACCCTTACCCCCCTCCCCAACCCCGCACACCCCACCCGCATGCACACCACCACCCCCCCATTGCCGATCCACCGGCGGCACAACGGGCCGGGCTCACCCAGTTGCGGGTGGACGCGTGTCTATCGCAGGCCATGGAGGATGATGACAACCCGCCCTGCGATGAGCTCCTGGCTGTACATCGTTGGACTATGTCTGACCCATGGCCACAGTACCACCATCCACCCGGACCATCCCTGCATGCGGCTGTGACACTGCAGCGCACGGTCCCGTCCTCTGCCCGGGGGATGTTGATGGCGGCCCAGGGGGAAGGGGGCAGACTCACCTGGGGCTGAGGTAAGACCACCCCTCGCACACACACTTGCGCTCAACGTACATGACACGCCCGCACACTTTGGACAGAGCACAAAGGCAGCTTCGGTAGGTGTAACATTGACTTTAATAACCAAAGGAGTTCATGCACGTGCCCTAGCCCCTAAAACTCATCTGTGCCCTGCACCCGTGCCAACTTACTCAGTGTCTAATTGTTTGGCCTTACGGGCCCTTTGACTACGTCTACGTGGTTCCCCAGACGGTACAGCAGAACTGGAGGTAGACTCCTGTGATTCCTGCCCTCTGACACTGGATCCCTTTGGCGGCCGTTTCCTGGGGCGTCCTGGCCTAGATGGGCCAGGCTGCGGCCCGGGCGACTGGGATGGCGAGCTGCCAGCCTGTCCTGCCCGTTGCCCACCCGATGCACCTGGGACGGAAGGGGGGGAGTCCGAGGTGTCGCGGTGTACCGGGACCTTCCCTACAGAGGGAGCCGGGACGGACCACACCACCTCCTCCTCCCTCGGGGTGCCTGATGGCCCCCAGGCCTCTACATGGGTTGGGGATGCGAACGGACTGGCCATCCGACGCGCCCCCGACATCTGGCGCTGCCAGTCCTGGAGGCCCGTGCTGGTATCGACAGGGGTCTGCAGGTTTGCAGCCATGGAGCCCAGGGGGTTGTCAAACCCTGTCTGTGACAGTGCGACGCCGGCTCGCACATGGCCACTGGCGCCGATGCCCTCAGCGATGGCCTGCTGAGACTGGGCCATGGCCTGCTGAGACTGGGCCATGGCCTGCTGAGACTGGGCCATGGCCTGCAGAGACTGGGCCATGGCCTGCAGAGACTGGGCCATGGCCTGCAGAGACTGGGCTATGGCCTGCTGAGACTGGGCCATGGCCTGTTGAGACTGGGCTATGGCGTTGAGCGCCTCTGCCATCTGGCGCTGGCACTGGCTCATGGCCTCCTGTGAGAGGGCAGCCATTTCCTGGGCCACAGACGCCGCCTGCACGGAAGGCCCCAGGCCTCGCAAACCGTTCCCCATGTCTGACACCGTCGCACCCATTGCCTCCACCGCGGACGCCACCCGTGCGGTGTCAGCCTGGGTGGCACGCATGACCGGGACCACTCCCAGCTCCTGGACGCGGGTGGACTCCTCCACCTGCGACCGCAGCCGCCGCAAGCCACCCGTCACCCTATTCGCTCGTCTCCGTGTCGGTGGTTGCATCGGATCTATGTGTGGGTGTGGTAACTGCAGGAACCCGGGATCCATCTGGGCGGCAGATGTTCGCTTGGCCTGGGCTGCCCTCCGACCGCCCGGTCCCTCTGCTGCTCCTACCTCCACCTGCTGTACCGGGACGGCTGTGTTGTGCGCACCAGTGAGTGTACCAGACGCCTCATCACTAAAGTGCCCAACCGTGGTGAGTGTTTCTGCGATGGTGGAGGGTGTTGGTGACAGCAGTGGCGTTGTGTCGTGCTCTTCGTCCCACTCTGACTCCATGGCACTTTGGGGTGGGAGTTCGTCTCCACCCATCCACTCTGAGTCACTGTCCGGTATTTCGTCTTCCCGGGTAGGGGTGTCCTGGGTAGTGCTGTCCCGGGTAGTGCTGTCCCGGGTAGTGCTGTCCCGGGTAGGGGTGTCCTGGGTAGTGCTGTCCCGGGTAGTGGTGTCCCGGGTAGGGGTGTCCTGGATAGTGGTGTCCTGGGTAGTGGTGTCCTGGCTCGGATGTGACGGGGGCCTGTGGCTGCCCCCCTCATCGCTGGGTGGTCGCTCCCGCACGTGACGGGGGTGTCGTCTCTCTGTTGCTCCAGGTCTCTCCGTCTCCCGTGGTGTGCGAGGGGCATCCTGCGGGCGTCGCATGCTGGAGGGTCCGGGTCTCTCCGTCTCCCGTGGTCTCCGAGGGGCATCCTGCGGGCGTCGCATGCTGGAGGGTGCGCGTCTCTCCGTCTCCTGTGGTCTCCGAGGGGCATCCTGCGGGCGGTGTGCATCTGCGGGGATGGGTGCCTGGACGTTTGGTCCTGCGATATACAATGAAGCATGCATGGTTAGACATCAGGCAGTGATCAGGTGATACGGGGGAGGGGGATATAGGGGAGGGGGGATATGGGGACGGGCTGTTGGTGGCTCACTTGCTCGTGGGCCCCCGACCTCTGCATCAGCAACCTCCCGGTCCTCAGGTCCGCCAGCCAGTTCCAGGGCCCTTTCCTCGTGTACGGTCAGTGGCCTCTCATCAGCGGGCCCTCCTCCAGTCCTCACATGCTCCCTATTGTTGTGTGCGCGCTTCTCCTGTGGGGGGGGGGGGGGGGGGGGGGTGGTGGCAGGGGTAAAAGGCAACAGTGTTAGGCAGGTATATGAATGCACGCCATCGGTTGCGCGTGCATTGCAGAGGTTAAGGTTAGGGCTGAATTCACTTGGGGATATGGGGGATATGGGGGAGGGGGGGGATATGGGGGAGGGGGGGATATGGGGGAGGGGGGATATGGGCGAGGGGGGATATGGGGGAGGGGGGATATGGGGGATATGGGGGAGGGGGGATATGGGGGATATGGGGAGGGGGGATATGGGGGAGGGGGGATATGGGGGATATGGGGGAGGGGGGATATGGGGGAGGGGGGATATGGGGGATATGGGGGAGGGGGTATATGGGGGAGGGGGGATATGGGGGAGGCTCACCCTGCCTGCTCTGACGAGGTCGTTCACCTTCTTGTGGCACTGGGTGCCTGTCCGTGGTGTCAGGGCCACAGCGGTGACGGCCTCTGCCACCTCCCTCCACAGACGCCGGCTGTGGCGTGGGGCAACTCTGCGGCCGTGCCCGGGATACAGGGCGTCCCTCCTCTGCTCCACCGCGTCCAGGAGCGCCTCCACATCGCGTGACTCGAACCTCGGGGCTGAGCGACGGCCAGCCATCCAGTTGAGTGTTGCGGTCGGGTGTTCTGGTCGGGTGGGGGGGAGCTGCGCGGCCTTATGAGCCGTCACGCCGTGCAGCGCGTATGACGCTGCACGGCGTGAACCACTGCGCAAGCGCGGATCCCGTTACGTCGCTGCTAGCCCATTTCGGGCCGGAGACTATCGTCCCATTTTTATGACGTGACGCAAGTGGGATTTGCGCCGTTTTTTGCGCCGATCGGCGGACTTTCTGCCGATAACGGAGAATTTCGCCCTATATTTTCATTACGAAATAAATTAACTTTGACCCAAGAAGGCACATGATACATTGCATTGTGCATAAAATTTACAGTATCTCTACATTATTTTGCTATTTATGAGCGTATTTAATAGTTGTAAAAAATGTAAAGAGTATTTTATTAGAATGTCATATTGTCAGACATGCTGGCCTTCAAATGACATGCCGATTGAAATTCAATCTGCCTGTTCAACAGGTAGTAAAAGCACATGGCCCATTGAGAAAGGTCTTCCCCTGTGTTTCGACCGAACAAATATCCCTCCAGCAACAAGGATTCATAGATTAATAGTTTCTTCATTTCACTGGTGGTTTGTGGAATGTTCCTGGCATAGAATGACTTCTGTGTTGCGTACATTACAATAGTCACTTCTACGACAACTAAAGGCATGTCATATTCATAACTTTTATCTTTCTGTATCAGGATGAATGTACCCTCGGCGACTCGCCTTCTGGTTTCTGACTTGCGAGTGGTGCCGTACGCTGGGCCCTCCCCACATTCAGGCATTCACTGCAGGGCATTGGGTCACCACCGCAGAGGATGACATACATCCAAATGTTTGCAGGAGAAAGCCATGCACCCTTGGGATCTCACCATCCCGGGGCCTTGCTTCAACCTCATCTCATCAAGTGGTGTGGCTCCATCGTGTGATTCACGGACCTAGCCACCAAAGCAGCCTGGATGGAGATTGCAGAGGAGGTCTCTTTCTGTACACATGAAGATCTCCCGCCATCAATCACAGCCTGGAGGAGGACCCACAGGGAGTCACCATCAAACCATTGGGCTGTCCTTGATCTGGATCCCTTAGCAGCTGGTTGTTCCATTCTCTAAGTCACCTATGGAGAGACAAAGAGTTCAATGTGATTATTTTCCGAAATAATTACTGATAAGAGCACTCGGACATATGTTAAAATAGTCTTTCCTCCCTGCCATGGGTCCTGAATAGTACACTACTAGCTCAATGGTCACCAACATTTTAAAAACTGCTGTTTCTCTAATAAGTCAAGTATTTTCAAAATTTTCTGTCTGCAACCTTCAGCTTCCAGATCACCAATTCTGCTATATATGTCACAGACTCATGTCAGAGTGCTTTTAAATTGGTGGCTGTGGCTGACTTCTGGTTCACGGCCTGCCCCGTCTGTCCCTAGATATTCCTAATTTCAGCCCCGATTGGTGTTCAGCAGTTGGCCAACTTCCCACTGGGCAGCTGTTAAGTGGCCGCAAGATGCTTTATCTGGCATCTTTAAATGGCGGCGGCAACCCACTCACTCCAACTTTGGACTGCACCCCACCCCCCACCTCCCCCATTCTGGCAAACGGTGTAAAATTCAACTCATGATGAAGAAGTCAGAATCTGCGGGCTTGAAGCCAAGGAAGACTATGCTTTAATAGCTCATTAAAACTCTGCATTCATCAGAGGTGATAGATACAGGAAAGGAGAAAGGCCTTCTAATACATGGTTGAAATTGAATGGAAGAAATTTCTCTTTGAGGTTGAGATATAAAAAAGGAAGGTGACTTAATTCAATCTTCCTTCGTCTCTGTGAGATGTCAGTTTCTCTCCATCTCTCGAAACAGGATCTTACTTTATCTTTTTAAGCTCTTGCAGCTTCTCTTTGTAAACAGGAGACGCTTTTTCTTTCCTCTCGTCTTCTTCTTACAGTAACCTTTACCTTCTAGTTTTCAAAAAATGCTCTTACCAACGCAAGGTAGCTTCAGACAGAGTGAGATGATTCTCAATCAGTCCATTGGAAGCAAAAAAAGAGATGAGCTAACTAGACCAGATTGGTAGATTCAGCCAGAACCGAAGATTCAGTAACCCCACTGCCAAAGGGGCTCATTGGCTTAATGATTCAGAAACTAATGTGCCTTAGTCACTTTGCTCAAAAGTGCAGATTTTAAAAGCATTACTAAACATAGATGTCAACCTGGAGCTATTAGAATCATAGAATCTCTACAGTGCAGAGGCCTTTGGCCCATTGAATCTGCACCGACCCATGTCCACACCTCCATCCGACCCCCCCAAATCCATAACCCCATAGCCTAACCTGCACAACCCTGAACACATAAGTGCCAATTTAGCATGGCCAATCCTCCTAAATTGCGCATTTTTGGACTGTGGGAGGAAACTGGAGCATCCAGAGGAAACTCACGCAGACACTGGGAGAATGTGCAAACTCCACACAGGCAGTCACCTGAGGCCGGAATTGAACCCGTGACCTTGGTGCTGTGATGCAGCAGTGCTAACCTCTGTGCCGCCCGAATGCACTAATAGTCTAATTTTGTTAATTTGTTAGTTTTCTAGGAATTGAATCCCAAAATATCCTTACCAATTCCAGTAATCTCAGGCACTGATCACCATTATCATTAATATAATTGAGGACTCCCAGAACCAGCCCATCTGACTGGATAGCACTGTGCCCCCATCCCAAGTGAGCACACCTACCCAAGGTGATGGAGCAGTCTAGCATATTGATCAGCAGACATATTTACATATTTATTTATGCACCGGGCCATTGCTTGACTAAGGAGAAAGCAGTAAGATAGCAATACCAAAATGCTAATTTTGTTTTCAATGATATTCATTAGATCCTTTGAGCTAGAACCATCCAGTTACTTCTTTCAACAGTCAACGGTCCTTGTCATGTCTGCTGCTGGATGACTGTTAAACTGTAACAACAGCTAACTTTCTACCCTGACGCTGGGTATCGGCAACTATCAGCAAATTGTGTTGAAGGCTTGTTGGGGTTTGCAAATAACCTGAACACACCAATTCGGGGAGTAGTTTTGGGTTGGATAGAGAAGGTGGAAATTAACGGTCACGGCGGTGAGCCTATCCACCAGCTGGAGAGTCAGTGACAGTCCTACTGTGACTATTCTGGGCCAATCGGAGGCCAGTAGCTCTTCAGTCACGGTAGAGGCACTGAGACACGCGACCACAACTGGTACTGCAGAAGGCCATGGCTGAAGATAATCATTGGAGGCCTGAAGAAAAGGTAAATGAGGAAGGATCACCGGGGCCAGTCAGGGAGGTCCTGCCAGGTTGAGATTGGGGGTGGGGGAGGGGGGCTGCAGGGATTGGGGGGTTGGTGGATTCCATGGCAGGGGGGTGGTTGTTCGTTTAAAGGGTAGATGGGTTTCTTCACACCGCTATCATTGGGTCTCTATGTTGGACACAGGCTGTCCAAGTCGGAGTAACATCTCCCACCAAGCCACAGGCATAATGGTGGGTTGCCCACATGGCTTACTCCCAGTCTGCTGGTGGGAATGCCAGCAATGGTGGGATGAAGCCCTTTAGTGGCTACCAAATAGCTCCAATTGGCCTCTGGGCAGGAAGGCCATCCTTCACCTTTTCCCACCCGATACAACCAGGGGAAGTCAAAAACACGATGGGATCTCCTCCAGACATTTTCCGATTTGGTTTATAAAGCCCCGCCCATCTCACATTCACTTTCCGGGGAAAAGGTGTCATGGTCCCAGTTGTTATAACTGGATGGGAAGATCTCAGATTGGAACCTTGGCTCGAAAGACTTTTTAAAAATAAAAATCGTGGGACAGAGTCACTGGGCTGGATAACTAATATTAAGCATGAGAAGTTGTGTTATTATACAATATTCCTTTACTCCCCCTTAGCTTAACAATTACACACATTTTAAGATAACATGAATTCAAAGTACATCTTAAGCTATAATGGTCTCATTAACACACAAAGTACCTTTTAAGCATACAGGATGACTGTGGTCAAATTGTAAGCACTCCGCTCTGAATCCAAGTAGTGTCTAGATTTCTCCTCAGAATCCCCCCAGATGATGATCACATAGGAATTGCCAGACTCCAGTCCCCAAAACATGCTTTAAAACCTTCTTGCAAAATAATACTTTCCCTTAGCAGTTTGCGTTCCAAAATCCAGACTAGGTTTTCCAAATGACACTTTTAAACAAAGCTTCCACTCCACTTCTAACAGTGAATCCAATCCAGGATTTTACATCAACCTCTTAGGATTTTTTTGTCTTAACTGCTTTTATACAATCTCCGATATCGAGCCACCGACTTACATAGCTATTTCTACTCACATTCCACAACATCACAAACTTGAAAATTACTTCAGATATCTTTCTGATGTCTCTGCCTTCTTCTCAGCTCCGTCTTTTTTTACTGACCAGTGCTCTGTTCTAGTACATATAACCTTAGAGTTCTTAAACTTCTCTTCATGTCCCTAATTTCCTTAACTAGCTGCTCTTTGGAACTCTGCACTTGTTTTCATAGCCATACTCCATGGTAGGGCATTTCTTCCAGCAAAGCTGAGGCTGGTGCTCCTTCTTTAGCCTTCTAAACAAACTAATTCTGGAGGAGCTGCCAGAGCAGCCTTCTGTCTCATTATATTTCTCCAACAGCAATCACATTAGTTCAACTAAAACTTAAAAGCTTCTCTACCTTATAATGTCCTAGTTGCTAAGCAACACCAACATACTTATGCCTTTTATTTATTCTTCGTGCTGTAGCCCCCTTGAAGCACACTAGAGACACAGTTGGAACTGACTAACACATACAAACACCTTTGTCCAACATGAATCTAACTGTAGGTTTTACCCTTCCAGGCACTGTTGCATTCAATTAAACCCACCTAAAACTATACATTTATAGTTGTTTATTTAAAACTACCTTTTTTTTTCCCGAGGAAGATAAATTCCACCCAATGTTCCTGGTGCACTGTCCCGGGCCATCAGCCAGGCAAAAGAGCTAGGTAAATATCAGTGCCAGAAACTTTAACCTCTCTATTTACGGGTATTATATACATTGAATTTGAAATTTTGTTACTTTTCCAGAGAGAGGAAGATTATGCAGAAACTTAAATTCTAATAATAATAACAATGATAGGAATGGCTGTATCGGTGATTCTCTGGTGAGAACGGTTTAATGCAAAATATTTCCCTGATCTTTGTACACTGCAAAAAATGCATGATGTGAACATCTTCGTTATTCCAAATGGAATCTCACCAAACAGCCTGAGGAAGCACTCGCACAAGTGAAAGTCATTCAAAATACTGATACAACCAGCAAAAGTATTGCATTGAGCCTAAACACTGAAGGAAGTGATTGAAACTGCACTTCTCGCATAATAGAAGGTCTTAAACATCATCTACTCAAATCCTGGGAAGCTGTTGTTAAAGAAAGGAAACCTGGCTGCTTTAGCACTTAAAAGCACTTTCTCCAGATAAGTGTCGAAAAATGTCTGGCAGGGAATAGCTAATACGATTAATGCCCGCAAAATAGCTAAATGATGGAAATGAGAGGCAAAGTGGCATATATCAGAACACAGTCATGGTAATGCTACTTTTTGGTTCATATACAAAGAAATTGAAATTTCACGAACAGTATTGAGTTTTAGTAAGCACGGGATAGCTGTCTTTCTGCCCACCAGTCTGAGCCATTGTTGATAGTGTCCCAAATCCAATATAACATTAAGAAATAACTGATTATACTTGACAACATCCAGCTGTACCTATGCTGTAGAATTATCCCCTAGCTGTGGAATTATTAACTTCATGTGTCCCCGTACTTGTGGGGAGGCCGGGTGGGGGTGGGGGGGGGGGGCTTACTAAACACTTTGGCATGCAACAATAACCAGCAGTTTTCGATAACACTCACAACTGCTCAAAATACGGCTCGGAATGTAGGTTGACCAGACCAGGTCAGATCTGCTTTGGAACAGAAAGAACACCTACCAAAGTGATCCCTCCTTATCTTCAGAATATTCTTAGTTGCTGATGTCTTTTGACTCTCCTGGCAGGAACACAGTTTGTTCACCCAATTTTACAGTTTTAAGTGAGGCTGTTTACACCTTTTGAAGACAGGGAAATGGTGTTGTTGTGGTAATATCGCTGGACTAGTAATCTAGAGGCCCAGTCGAACGCTACGGGGGACACAGGTTCAAATCCCACCAAGGCAGCTGGTGGAATTTAAATTAAGAAATCTGGAATATAAAGTTAGTCTCAGTAATGGTGACCAGGAAAACTACCATTGACTGTTGAAAAAACTGTCTGATTCACTACTATGGAAACCTGCCATCCTTACCTGGCCTGACCTACATGTGACTTCAGACTCGCACAACAATGTGGTTAACTCTTAACTGTCCTCCGAAAAAGTCTAGCAAGCCATTCAAATGCTGGGCCTCTCCAGTGATGCCCACATCCCCTTGAAAGAATAAGGGGAAAAAATAGTTTTATTTTATTGCTTCCACCAACCATACAAGGTTCATTTTTCTGTGATTTTGTTCATATGCAGTGTAACAAAGTTATGGAGTTCCCTATTACATTTCTATCTCCTGTTTTGAGGAGCAGATAAATGTCTGCGGTTTTCAGTTGACTGACACACAGAGGATTTTCCACCAGAGGTAAAATCCAAATTTCATTATTATCCTTGCACAGCTAATCTAATGTAGCTATGAAATTGGCATCAACCTGACAATGTGGCAAATTGCCCATCCATGTATTATCCACAAAAATCAGGGCTTCTGTATCCCGGCCAATTAACCTCCTCCTAATCATCAGCAAAGTAATAAAAGCTGTCATCCATCACGCCATCAAAGGACACCTGCTATCAGTATTCTGTTCACTGATGCTCAATTTAGGTTTTGCCAGAACCACTTGGCTCTAGTCCTTTGTCACCATCTTGATGAAGACATCATCCTGTCTCACTGCTCATGCTATGATACCAAAGTGGATGAGTTCCTCAGATTCTCCAGAAAGGTGAATTAATCACCAATGAAATACATGCCAATATGACACTCTGGTGCTGTTAGAGGAATCTCTTGTGGCTGCCTAAAATGATCCTCTGGCATAAATAGTGTGCTCATCACATTCCTGGACACACAGACAGCAGGAAGGTAGATGGCCCTAACCATAGACACTCACTCATGTAGAACTTGCAGTGGTTTCAAATTAGTGAAACATTTTTTAATATTCCTCATTCAGACTTTCATAGGGCCTGTGTCACCTGTTTGTTGGTTGGAGGGGGAAAGGCCCAGACCTTCCAGTCCCACTACTGGCAAAGGCTGAGATGATCACTGCTATAGAGGACCGCAAAGGAATTGGATGGTGGGGAAGCGACTTGTGCTGGGATCCAGAACTTCCAGTTCACCAAAAATGGCCATATTGGGATATGTCAGTAGGTAAACAGGGCTGTTTACCCAGGATGTACTCATTTTCTCACTCTGATCTATTTAACACTGTTCCTAGCAACCCAAAAACCTGTTAAGAGCAATCTGTTAAATCAGAAGTGGTTTCATATTTGTCACCCCTGGTGCTGCTGGAACTATCCCTCCCTTCCAAACTCCCTTCACCTTTGATTCATCCCCAACTGCATCCCCAGTTCACAGTCACTCACTCCTCCCTCCTTCCCGAACCGCTAGCTCATCTCCCTGGCCTCACTCTTTCCCCCCCCCCCTCCCAAACATAGCATAGAATTTTAAGGATGGTGAGCAATCAGTGCTGTTGCCGCTTAACGCGCAGCCCCCGAGTCTTAAACTCCCACTGCCATTTAACACTCGAGCGTTGATTGTTAATGGGCAAGACTTCCGTCTTCCATTGGAAAGAGGTCCCACCCATGAGAGCATGGCCAAGGGCTCTTCAATCAAACCAGGCACGCCACTGCAATGACCAAAAGTGGTACTGCAGAAGTCTGCCTGAGACTAAGTCCCGGGATTTAAATTCCTTGAATATTAGCCATTGCCTATGCAACTTCATGTCTTTTGATGAAGCTTCCCAATCTATCTTCGCCAACTCACACCTCATCTTCGTAGTTTCCATTGTTTAGATTAAGATCAGACTTCTTCACTTTTCATGCTGGTGAAGGATTCTATCCTGTTATGGCCACTGTTTCTAAAGGGCTCCGCATAATAATTAACCCCTTCTCATTGCACAATATCAAATCAAGGATAGTGTGTTCCCCAGTTGGTGAATTAACATACTGACCAGAAACACAATCTTGTACACACTCCAGGAATTCATCTGCCACGGTATTATTGCTCATTTAGTTTGCGCAATCTATATATAGATTAAAGTTACCCATGATTACTATAGAACTCTTGTTACATGCATCTCAAATGTTCTGTTTAATGCCAGCCCCTACCTTGCCACTACTATTTGGAGGCCTATAGATAATTCCCACTAATGTTTTCCACTCCTTGTTGCTCCTTAGCTTCATCCAGACTGATTTTACATCTACATTTTATGAGCCAATGTCTTCTTCAATATTACACCGATTTAATCCTTAGTAACAATACCACCACACCTCCTTTCCCTTTTTGTCTGTCCTTCCTAAATATAAAATACCTATGGATATTCAGTTCCCAACCTTGGTCACCCTGCAGCCATATCTCCGTAATCACAACCATATCATACCTGTGTATACTAATATGCGCTGTCAATCCATCAATCATATTGCAAATGCTCTGTGCATTCAGATACAGTGCATTTAGACTTGTAATTTTTCAATTGTTGTATTCAATTTTTTGATATAATACACAAACAATAACAACAAATACCCCACTTTCCAACCCTCCTGTCTTTTCACAGCTAACGCTGACAACTCTTTAAAGTGCAAAATGAACGGTCGCCATCTCCAGTGGAGCCCGTCAATTTTTAACATTTTTGCACATTATATTTTGTACTTTGGTCCTATTTGCTACTCATCCTTGTTTCTTCTGCCTTCCACTGTTGCTTTTTACATTTCAGTCTTTCATTTCTATCTTTGTTTCCCTCTCTTCTGTCTCCCTGCTCAGGTTCCCAGCCCCCTACCTCGCCAACAGCATGAGTAAATATCCCTGCGAGGATATTGGTCCCGATCCTTCCGAGGTGCAACCGGTCCAGCTTGTACAGATCCCATCTTCCCCAGAATCAGTCCCAATGCCTCAGAAATCCCAATCTCTCCTTCCTACACCATCTCTCCTGTGACGCATTCAGCTGCTCCTGTCAGCACATGATACTGCGAGGAAGCCTGAGATTGCTCCCTTTTGAGGTCCTGCATTTTAATTTGTTGCCTTGCTTCCTATATTCAGCATTCAGGAACTTATCCCTCATCTTCACTAGGTTGCGGGTACCAATATAGACACATTTCTGCACCTCCAGCCCATCAACACCATAGGTTCACCCCCCTCCCATCATCACCCCTCCTACATCCCTGTCTCACCACTATCCTGTCACGCCCTCTTGCACACTCTGGCCTCACCCCTTTCTCCTGCTGCCCCCTCTTTCGCACCCTTGGCACACCTCCCATCCTGTCACCCCTTTTTCCTGCCACTCCCTATCTTTCTTCACTCCTGGTTCATTCACTATTCTATTCGCCTACTCCCCTCTTTTCCCCCACCATTATCCTTTGTTTACTCCTGCTTCCTGCTCCCCCATCAGCTTGCCTCCTCTCCTCTCCCCAATATCCCGGATCCTTGGCTCTGCCAATGTCCGACCAGAATCAGTAGTGCTGCTGTGGGGGTTTGTGGTGATGAAGGGACTTAAGGCAGAGGGTGAGCCATTGGTGACAGGAGGGTTTTAACCAGGTGTGAAAAGAGTTGAGGTGATGGGGGATGGTGAGAGGTGCTAGGGCTATAGGGGGTGGGAAATTGAGCAGCTCTAGGAGAGGGGGAGGCGGGGTAATGAGTGGAACCATGGATGGGGTGGGGGTGGAGAGTTCAAATGAAGAATTAATTAAGATAATTGAACATGCTGTGGGCAGACTGAAAACAGCATGGTGAACGTTCATCGGTACATAGGTGAACTGTAACAATTGTTCATTCAAGTCTGACGCAAAAATAAATGTAAAAGGTGGCCAAACATTGGCTTACAAGGGAAATTAGAGATAGTATTAGGTCCAAGAAAGAGGCACACAAATTGACCATAAAAAAACAATAAGCTTGAGGATTGTTAGCAGTTTAGAACTCAGCACAGGAGGACCATGGGAGGAAATAGAGTACGAGAGTAAGCTTGCTGGGAACACAAAAGTTTGACTGTAAAAGCTTCTATCGGCATGTGAAGAGAAAAAGGTTGGTGAACACAAATGGTGAAAGTCAGAAAGAGGGCAATTTATAATGAGGAACAAAGATATGGCTGACCAATGAAATAAATACTTTGGTTCTGCTTTCACAAAGCAGGACTCAAAGAACGTACCAGAAATGTTGGTGAATACGTGGTTTAGTGAGAGGGAGGAACTGAAGGAAATCAGTATTAGTCGGGAAATGGTTTGGGGGAAATTGATGGGATTGAAGGCCGGTAAATCCCCAGAGCCTGATAATCTACATCCCAAAGTAGTTAAGGAAATGGCCCAAGAAGTAGTGGATGCATTGGTGGTCATCTTCCAAGATTCTATAGACTGCGGAGCAGTTCCTACAGATTGGAGGGTGTAATCCCACTATTTAAAAAGGGAGATAATGGGAAAGCAAGGCATTATAGACTGTCAGCCTGATGTCAGTAGTGAGGAAAATTCTAGAGTCCGTTATAAAAGATTAATAGTACAGCAGTTGTCTAATAAAGTGACAGGGAGTCCAAGACAAGTTGTAGAGACATTTATTATCACATCATTATATACATGAGGCCTGGCTACAGCTTACCGGGTTCTCTCTCCTTTCTGGTCAGCCTTACACTGGCTGACCTCTTATCCCAGTGCTAGTAAGCTACCCCACCCTCAAGGGGGTGAGGGAGCTTGTACCCTCAATGAGCACAGGGAAACAATCATCCTCAATTGGATGTGTCATGTACAGGTTATTACAACTTAGAAAACAGTGGCAGATGGGACAGAGTCAGAATGACTTACAAAGGGGAAATCATGCTCGACAAATCTACTGGAATTCTTTGAGGATTTAAGAGTTCACGAGGCGGAGCCAGTGGATGTAGTTTATTGGGACTCTTAGAAGACTTTTGACATGGTCCCACATAAGAGATCAGCATAAAACATTAAAGCATGTGGGATTGGTGTTGGTGTATTGAGATGGATAGAAAACTAGTAGGCAGTCAGGAAATCATAATAGGAATACACAGGTCATTTTCTTTGAGGCAGGCAATGACTAGTGGGGTGCGAGGGCAATTGAGTTGGTTAGGATGATATTCGCTGGAATTTAAAAGAATGAGGGGTTTTCATAGAAACCTATAGAATTGTAACAGGACTAGACAGGGTGCATGCAGGAAGGATGTTCCCGATGGAGGGGAGTCCAGAATTAGGATCATGGTCTAAGGGTATGGGGTAGACCATTTAGGACTGAGATGAGGAGAAATTCCTTCACCCAGAGAGTGGTGAGCGTGTGGAATTTTCTACCGCAGAGAGCAGTTGAGGCCAAATCATCGTATGTTTTCAAGAAGGAGTTACATATAGCTCTTGGGGTTAAAGGGATCAAAGGATATAGGGGTAAGCGAGAACAGGTTACTGAACTGGATGATCAGCCATGATCACAGGCTTGAAGGGCTGAATGATCATCTTCTGCTCCTATTTTCCATGTTTCTCAAAGGGTTCACAACAACTAAGGGAACGTGGTTTCCCTTCAACGATGCTTTGGATGTGATCTATGGACAACGACACTTCGTGTCTGGAAAGTTTAAAGCTAGAACAATCTCCTCGGGTATAGGTGGTGGTAGAATGCTCTTGGGTAGGGACAGGCAACTTCATGCATCCATTTTAGTGATTTGCGTCCCAGCCCGATGCTGAAAATGCCCAGTAATGTCAGTCGCTATGTCAAACCGCCAACCGTACAGATACTGGTGGAATTTCTTCACACTGAATATAACCGCTAAGCCCTCCTCAACCTGGACATAGTTTCTGCTTCAGAAAGGGTCCTTGAGGCAAAGGCGATAGGGCATTCTGAAACATCTACCATTTTGTGAGATAAAACAGACTCTATACCATAAGGGAATGCATCACATGTCAGCATGAGTTTTGACAACTTGTAATGCTTGCTTTGCGACTCCGAAGGCTTCCTCTTGTGGCTCCCTCTATTGTGACCACTGATTCTTCCTTAATTGCTGGTATAATGGTGCCAATGTTGTGGCTAGATTCGAAATAAACCTTCCACAGTAATTGACCATACCAAGGAATGACTTCAGCTCACTGACATTTTTGGGTGCACATCTCATATGGCCTTTTTCTTCCAATGGGTGCATCCCTGTCGCATCAATATGAAATCCCAGGTATGTCACTTCTGAGGCCTGAAAGGTACGGCTGGATTCTCCGTTTCAGCGGCTAAGTGCCGGCTGAAACGGAGAATTCTCGGGTGTTTTATGCTGCCAAAATCAGCACCGAACCCTCACCGATTCCGGGACCTGTGAGGGGCGAGCAGCAGCATCGGGTGTAACTCCCAGCTCCCATCCCAAAATCAGCCAAAGAATGGCCGGGTCCGTGGCCGCGCCTACGCATGGCGACGACCTGCAGCGGTCGCGCTGTACAACATGGCCGGCTGTGCGCAGACCTTACCCACCATCCGAGACCTCACTGGCCACCCTCCACCAGTCCCCTCAGCCCTTGCAGAAGCCCCCCCCCTGCCAGCGTCATGGCTCCTGGCCAAGTGTGGCGGCGCTGGACACAGTCCGTAGCTGCCACTCCGGGTTCCCGAACATTCAGACAACACGTCAACCATGCGGTTGGGGTACTGGCCCATCGGGGGCGGAGTATCGAGGGAGGGCCTTCCGGTGACGCTCCAATGGCCTGCGGCATGTGACGAGATTACAGCACTTCCGTGGGGCAGAGCATGGCTGAATGGCGTCAAACGGTGCCGGCCCCAATTTGGGCGTCGGAATGGATTCTCCGCCTGATCGACGATTACGATATCTGCGTCGGGCAATGGAGAATCCCGCCTTATATTTTTCATGATTTCACCGAACTCTATCATAAAATGCTTCCTCTAGGCTGGCAATGTGTTATTGTGGTGTCATGCCAGTGACTAGCACGTCATCAAGATAAAGCATCACCGTGGGAATTCCCTGTGTAGTGATCTGCATATCTGTATGTTTATAAAGGTAAATATACAGAAGTAATAGCTAGATAACCACTAGATGGCAGCACTAGTAAGGAGAAGGGGTATAATGGGTTAGGATGGAGGAGGAATCTTGTAAGGGGTCTAGTTTGGGGGCTATGGTGACGGCATCATTGCCAATGGCTCCGAGTAGGTATTCAGGGAGCCCAGTGGTGCAGTCCACGGTGAAGATATGGAATCAGCTGAGGGAGCTTTTAGGGTGGAGGGGATGTCGGTGCTAACGCCGCTGTGCGAGAATCATGGGTTTGAGCCGGGGGGATGGATAGTGTATACAGGAGGTGGAGGGGAGGGGGGGCTGGTCAAGGTGAAGGATTTGTATTTGGAGGAAGGGTTCGCCTGTCTGGAGGAGCGAAGGGAGAGGATATAGCTGCTGAGGGTTAGTGAGTTCAGGTATCTACAGGTTAGGGACTTTGCACAAAAGGTCTGGAAGGGGTTCCCTAGATTGCCAGGATACACCCTGCTGGAGCGACTGCTCCTTCCGGATGTGAAATGGGAGGGAACAGGTTAGGGCAGCACGGTAGCATAGTGGTTAGCACAATTGCTTCACAGCTCCAGGGTCCCAGGTTCGATTCCCGGCTTGGGTCACTGTCTGTGCGGAGTCTGCACATCCTCCCCGTGTGTGCGTGGGTTTCCTCCGGGTGCTCCGGTTTCCTCCCACAGTCCAGAAGTGTGCAGGTTAGGTGGATTGGCCATGATAAATTGCCCTCAGTGTCCAAAATTGCCCTTAGTTTTGGGTGGGGTTGCTGGGTTATGGGGATAGGGTGGAGGTGTTGACCTTGGGTAGGGTGCTCTTTCCAAGAGCCGGTGCAGACTCGACGGGCCGAATGGCCTCCTTCTGCACTGTAAATTCTATGAAATTCAAATTCTATGAAATTGGGTATATATTTAAGTGGCTGGGGGAGCAGGGAGGCGAGCGGGTGGTGAAGATCAAGGAGAAATGGGAAGTGGAGTTGGGAATGGAGATCAATTGGGGGGTATGGAGTGAGGCACTGCGAAGGGTAAACGGGACCTCCTCTTGTGCAAGGGTGAGCCTGATACAGTTTAAGGTAGTGCACAGGGTGCATATGACTCGGGCGAGAATGTGGGTTCTTTCCGGGGGTAGCAGATGAGTGTGAGAGGTATGGGCGGGGGCCAGCGAATCATGCGCACATGTTTTGGGGTTGTGAAAAATTGGGAAGATTCTGGGCGGGAGTGTTCGCGGTCTTAGCCAGGATAGTGGAGGAGGGAGTGGACCCGGACCCTTTGGTGGCGATATTTGGGGTTTCAGAGAAGCCGGAGCTCATGGAGAGGACGAAGGCCGATGTCATGGCCTCTCTGATTGCACGGCGATGAATTTTGCTGGAGTGGCGCTCGGCATCGCCACCGGGGATAGTGGCTTGGTTGGGTGACCTGCACGACTTCCTGCGGTTAGAGAAGATAAAGTATGAGCTAAGGGGCTCAGCAGAGGAGTTCGAGACAAGGTGGGGGATGTTTGGTGACTGTGTTTGAGGAGCTGTTCGTCGCAGGACAGGGCGGGTGGGCGGCTAATGGGAGGTGAAAAAGGAGGAAAATCTGTACAACTATAGTTGATTGTTGTGAAGAGCAGAGTTCCTGCCTCTTCGTGTTTGGAATGACTAGGGACAAAAAGTAGAGGGAGCTATCTCAGAGTGCAGGTGTTGTTGATCATAGTTAATATATATTTAATCTTGGTAATTTAGTCTCTAGTTTAGTTGCTGAAAAGAGAATGACCGCACAGTTCAATTGTTAACGTTACTCAATAAACAATATTTGCTTTAATTGAAGACTTCTAGTATTAATGAACATTGAGTACAGGACCATCTTAGAAAGAAGCAAATGAGTAATGAGATTTTACACAACGTAATATAACACCCTGGAGGAGATTTTCCATCGTCCGTTGGAAGATAGCGTGGGCTGAAATGATGCTTAACAATAGTCTGGTTTACTGGAAGAGAACACTTAGTATTGAATGTAGCAAACGTCTGAGACTCCTCATCAAACTCTAGTTGCAAGTAAGAGTGACTGCGATCCAATTTTGAATAGTGAGGCCTTCTGCCAGCTTGACTAGGTCTTCAATTCAGTGACTTGGCTATCAATCGACCTGGCCAGCCAGACATATTGTCAGTTTATAGTCCCCACAAATCCTTATCGAACGATCGGGTTTACAAAGGGGTTCCATCAACGCCGCCCCCTCTGAACAATGAACCAGCTCAGTTATACCCAATCTCCTTAGCTCTGCTTCAACCTTCTGTGAAATGTGAAAGGCACTGATGAATTTGGGTGGTGAATCCGGATTTACATATTTAAGCCCTTAATCTGTCCCAAATCTGTGGGAAACGTCTTCATACCTCCTTAAGACATCTTTGAAGATGCCATCAAATATTTTGAAGATTTCCAGCCAGTTCAGCTGAATTTTCTGGAACCAATCTTTTCCCAACAGACTTCCACAACAACCAAAGGCAGGGTGGCCAACTACCCTCTGCCGGCCACTGGTGCCTTGGCTGTTCAGGGGATCTTTCATATCTCCCCAGTGTGTATGTCGAAAGCTTGGCTGTTGTACCCTTCAAGCTTTACCTGCACAGATACTGGAAGGTCTGATGCCCACTATGGTCACCAAAGCCCTGGTGTCGATTTACCCTTCAAATTCAATCAGATCTGCTTTATTCAATTGGACTGCACTGCATGCTCTTCTTTAGAGTTCTTCCCCATTATGTTCAGTGGAGCTGTGGACTACTGCTGCTGTTTTACTTTGCAATGGCTTTGCCTCACGCGACAATGTGCTTGAATGTTCCCCTTTCGGTTGCAATGGAGGCACACAAATTCCCAAACATGGCAGGTCTCCTCCAGGAGAACATTGGCTATTACCATAGGCTTCATCATCTGCATCCACATTATAAAGCATTGTGTTTTGGTGCTCACACAAGACTCATTATATATATTTCATAGTTCAAGCTTTTGTAAATACAATGGTCCTTAAATATGCAGCCAGTTAAAAGTACATGACCCTCATCTCTTTAAATATTTAAAAAGAAGTGACAAGGGGTCTATGAGTTTAATGCTTTAATATCAGGACCAGAAACATACCTATTGAGTTCACAGAAGCAGCCACATGGGAAATGTTGGGAACGAAAGGTTTATTTACAGAGATACGAAAAGATTATGTACACAGGTCCCAGATGGGACTCCCATGCTGGCCCACACTCGGGCTGGGGTTATATACTCTGATTTCCTCTCCCGCTGATAAGGGGGTTCCGCCCCTTAGCGGGGAAGCTCATACTCCACGATACTCACGGTGAGCCGAATCGGCCCGGCCCCGTGGGTCCAGTGTGTGTTACAACAATATGCTTCAGTCTGTATATGTTAATCTTCATGGTTTAATTTTATAAATGACAAGCCAGAGTCTCCTGCAGCCATGTCATTGATTGTGTACCTTCACTTCTAGTAACTGCACCAAGTGCTCATCAGTTGCTGAATGCACAGACTCCTACTTCGAATATGAAGAGAGTACATAGATATTAATTATCAAACCCATGGAAATAGTACGAAGCAGCAAACTTTTCAAATTCCTTCAGCTGAAATCCTACAATGGTGGGTTGGCTGTCTTTTTCATTGCTGAAATAATAGTTAATAGGTCTGATGCTATGAATGTCGTGTTGGGTGTTCTGGTTCACAAACAAGCCAACAATGCTGGAAGTGGTGTAACGCTATTTTATTAACTGTTCAACTATGTTAACATACTGTAAACGTGGGTATAAGCAATACCAGCTTAACTGTGGACCCTTTCCTATCACTAGCTATGGTGAGGCACTCAGCACATGGTGAATGTCTGTGATGCAGGCTGTGAGCTCTGTGCTCTGAGCTGGCTGCTGCTAGAATGAGCGGGAACTCTCCTGTCCCCTGTCTTTAGAGTGCTTGTGCTCTCACTGGTGATTGGCTGCGGTGTTATGTATGCTGGTTGGTCCTATTGCATGTCCATCAGTGTGTGTATGTGATGCACCATAATGTACTGATGTATATTATGACAATGAAGACATCTAACATTTGGATAATTTCTCTTGAGGTTGCTGAATGGGAATGAATTTACAAGAATTTTACATGGCTGGGCCAGGCATGCGTGATTGAGATTTGGATCAAATAATGCAAGATGATGTTAGGAGCATTTCCTGATGTCATTGCAAAGGCGCAATTTTGAGGTTAGCGGGCACGTGGATGAAACGGACGTCCGCCCGCCGACAGTGAAAGAGCCAAGTAGGGGCATTAAAAGTTCTAGCAACAGGAATTTTACACTGCCGGTGCAATTTTTAGTTGCTGCACGGGCAAAATGGGTGTGTGCTCATTACATTTATTTCATTTGCTCAACTGCGAGCAGGATGAAAGTGCCCCCGGAGCAGTAACAGTTTGTAGTTGTGTGATTATAAAGTTTAGCTTTGAGTTTCCTAATTATTTGCTTAGCAGTTGAAGCATTACTTTCAGCATTTCAGGACTTCCCTGGAAGGATTCGGCCCATCGAGTGTGCACCGGCCCTTGGAAAGAGCACCCTACCCAAGCCTGCACCTTCACCCTGTCCCTGTAACCCAGTAACCCCACCCAAACTTTTTGGACACTGAAGGCAATTTAGCATGGCCGGTCCACCTAACCTGCACATCTTTGGACTGTGGGAGGAAACCGGAGCACCCGGAGGAAACCCACGCAGACATGGGGAGAACATGCAGTCTCCGCACAGACAGTGAACCAAGCCGGGAATCGAACCTGGGACCCTGACGCAACTGTGCAAACTACTGTGCTACTGCACTGCTGATTGTGGAGGACAGTGAGCCAACATTTGCAAGGCACTGCATCTGATCCAATGGGGATAGGCTGCTCTGCTGGTGGAACCTCCTCTGAAGAGGAAGGGAGGGGAGGCAAGGTGAGCGCCTAAAGGAGAAGAGATGTGGGATCAGTCAGTGCAGAGCCATCAAGGTGGGAGGGGAAACTAAAGACACCACTACAGCAGCTAGTGTTCAGGCAACACACCAACTACCTGCAAATGTCTGAGGTCTAGTACCCCAGGCGGCTACACCTCTCCAGTGTCGTCCCTTTTTGAAATGATAGGCCCTAAAATTGCCTCCAATTGCTTGGGGGTCACCCCATGCAGTAGCACTGAAGGTCATAGTAGTCCCCAACGTCTACACCTCTGATTAATTTCAGAGCTCAGTGGTGGATCTGTGCAGCGCCTCGCAGTCAGGCGTACATAGTTGTGTCCAGCTAGTAATTGATGCCATCTTTAGGCATGCTCACACTTTCAGCAACTACCAGGCAGATGAGTGCAGTCAGGCGGAGAGAGCACAAGGGTTTACGATAATGGCAGATTTCCCCTGCAACCAGGGTTCCAGAGACTGCACGCAAGCGGTCACCAGGGCACCAGCAGGAGAGCCAGGGGGCTGGATTCTCCGATTCTGCGGCTATGTCTGGAGGATGCCTCCGGTCTTCAGACCAAAAGATCGACACCACCCCACACTGATGCTCTGTCCGGTGGGTGGATAGCAGCCACGCCATGCAACCTGCCGATACGCAAAATGGCTGGTTCAGTGGCCGCGCATGCACACGGCTGCGGCTGCCAAAAACTGCCCCCCTGTAACCCCCCTCGCCACCCCCGGACCGCCCCTGCTGAAGCCTCCCCTTCCAGCGGAATGGCTCCCTGCACCCCCACCCTGACTGTGGCAGCGCTGGACACAGTCCGCAGCCGGCAAGCCAGGTTCACAAAAGTTGAGAGGACACACGACCGACGCCGTTGGGACGTCGGCCCATCGGGGGTGGAGCATTGGGGGAGGGCCTCAGGTGATGTCCTGAGGCCGTCCCAATGGCGTGCGGCCATTTTCCAGTGGGCGGAGCATTGGAAAAATGGCGCCGCCCCCACTTTCGGCATAAAAAGGGATTCACTGGCCGATCGCCGAACGCGATTTTGGCGTCGGCAATCAGAGAATCCCGCCCAGATGTTTTCAGCAATAGAAAGGGGTACCGCTCAGTTTGCAGACTGCCTGTGACAAGTCTGTGCCCGGTAACCACGCACTCACACAAATCATCCAGTGACCTCCAGAGGTCACAACCAGTGTGCTGCTTTGCAGGTCTGAGCACCACCCCGGGAACCCCTGAGGATGTACCTGAAGCTGCCTGTCCACGAGAGCCATCACGCTCCCAACAGAAGGGAACATGCGCTTGGTGCTCTGGGTCACGTTCCACATGGACTCCTCAGTGATGGAAGCCAAGGCTTGCAAACCCACCTGGATATCTGCCCAATCTCCCCACATATCCCACTGGACATAGAGCATCTACCGTTAGATTGATACCTCCAGAGGCACCATCTGCCTCGGACTCAGCATTGTCCTGGTCTCCAGCCATGCTCCCACTGTTGGCCCCCCCAAGATCCCTCTGCCTCTACCACCTCCTCACATGAGTGTAAAGTGTCCTTGCTACTGTGTACTATCTGCTGAGGCGATGGCCTCACCATTGCGTATGACAAGCAGAGGGCGATGACCTAATGCCCACCGATGTGTAAGTATCTGCGCTGGTGCCTGGTTCCGAAAGATAGCATGCAGGAGCAATGTCCTCCTGGGTGCCTGACCTGGGGGGGGGGGGGTGGGGGGGAGGGGGGGTCCTCAGTGTGGCATGCAGCACCTGCAAAGGTCACAACCTCTGAACTCATTCATCATTGTCACTATGCTAGGTGGCCTACTGAGACAATGGAGAGATGCTGCATGGTGACATCTGCATTGGACCTTCAATGGGTTCTCTGGCTGGGACAGCTCATTTTCTGAATAGAGGGGCCTGTGAACTCTCTTGCATCCACAAAACACCCAACTGGGACATCCACTTTTACCTTCATCCCAGACCCCTTCCTCACCAGGACTGAAGGAGAGAGCGGGCTGATGGCAATCCAACTCCAGAGAATCACTCTCGCTCTTAGTCAGGACCATCAGATTGGGGCTACCCCCTCCAATCAAATCGGCAACAATTTGCATTATTGGGACTTGTCTTCTGCTGACAGGGGCCAATAGAAAGGCTCATTAGCGTTCCATCTTCCTTGAAGGCCATTCTCATGCCCCCACATGGGTATTTAATGGGTCATTTCACTGTGGCCTATTGTGCTGGCAGTCCAGCATTGGCAGGGTAGGCTTCAGTGCCAGTTGCATTCAGGCTCAGAATTCTGAGCACAGAGGGGAATGGACACTCAATTAGACCTCTCCGCACCGGTCCATGCCATCTCTGCAATTACCCTCACTGCAGAAGATCATTGAACCTTTTGTGGCATTGCAGCCATGTTCGGTGCCATGGCTGTTACGTTGGTCCACTCCTCCTTAGTTAGGAAGGGCACCTTCCCTTGCTGTCCCTGGGCATCAGGATGTCATACCTGGCACTGACCACAGAGAAGCACTCGACTTGTCCTTCCCCTTTCCATGGCCTCCTGGCACTGATGACATTCCTGGAGAGCAATAAATGTCTTTGGCCACACTGCACTCAAACTGCCCAAAAACGTCTGGCAGCCTTCAGGGAACAGCCCCCTTTTAATCCCTCCCCCTGCTGGTCCTCATTGGACCCCATGCCCATCCATTCCCATCCCACCTGCAGAATGACCCAACCGGCAGACATGTTGCATGCTGGGTGGACATCAATTGGACTAAATTCAAGCCTTAGAGTAGCTTCCTTTGTGAATGGCAACAGCGCTCTCAGCTATGAGGATTTGAACTTGTTCAGTGCAGTACAGTAATGGAAGAAGCCAAGTTGGCTTTAGGATACAGGGCAAAAGTGCTAAAAAAAATGAGTAAAGGCAGCTCCACTTGTGAATGTAATTGACAACTTTAAATGTTCTTCACATGTATTCTTTGTTTTTGGTTAAAGTGAGCTTTCCTTGTCAAATTTCACAGTGACGAGCATACTTCAAGAAAGATTTAAGTCATTATACCATGAAACTTGATATTCATCAGTCAAACTTTAGATTTTAATTTTCAGTCTATCAAGCTTGAAATGGAAGCAATTTGTTCCCGAGATATTTGATGGATGCCTAGGCTCCTGTTGTAAAATTCACCTTATTTTTCTTCACCGGATGATAATTAAATATTGATTTTCTTTTCTGTTTTTACCCTCAAATATGTCTGGGAGTATAAAGGAGTACAAAGTTTCAAACTAGCATTGTACATCATATTGTAGAATAGATCTTCACATTTTGTATAATTAACAATCATTCACTCTGGGCGAATGACCTGACTGGTGATTGATCTCTGTAAACATGTAAAGCTGACGGGCAGAAAAAGATCCGCTAGTCCATCAAACCTGCCCTAAGCCCCTCCGCACCTACACCACAGCCATATAATTCCTTGGCCAAGACTAAAGATCAAGGGCCAATAAGGAAAACAATACTCTAGAAAATCCCTCTCTGACCACCCCCCAGCCAATCAAAACCTGATTACATGGACCAAGAATTATTTATAAATACGCTTACCTCCGAATCACTGTCCAGTCAGGAACCAGTCCAACTTCTTCTCGAAGCTGCACAGAGAGTCAGCACCAACCACACCAGCTGCCAATGCATTCCAGAGACTCACTATTCCCTGGAAAAAGATGGGCCATCTGACACTCAATCTACTGCAAGGCTAACTCAGTCAGTAGAGCATGAGACTCTTAATCTCCAGTCGTGTTTCACGTCCCACTTTGGGCGCCATTGTTTAGGGGCAGCATGGTGGCACAGTGGTTAGCTCTACTGCCTCCCAGTGCCAGGCAACCGGGTTCAATTCCGGCCTTGGGTGACTGTGGAATTTGCACGTTCTCCTCGTGCCTGCGTGGGTTTCCTCCGGGTGCTCTGGTTTCCTCCCACAGTTCAGAGATGTGCAGATTAGATGGATTGGCTGTTTTAAATTGCCCCTTAGTGTCTCAAGATGGTGCAGGTTAGATGGGGTTATGGGGATGGGGCATGGGGATGGTGCTAGGTAGGGTGCTCTTCAACGGTGGATCGTTGGTCTAAAGGTATAATTCTCAATTTAGGTGTTATAATGGAGAGCTTGCGAGAAGTCAGAGATTCAAATCTCAGATGAGCCCTTTGCTGTTGTTGTTACTATTACTCTTACATTGTTTAAACTCATTTCTCCTGGTCCCTCCCATTCGGTTAAACTAGAATAATCACTCAAAAGGATAACAAACTGGCCCTGTGATATTTTGCAGACCTTTGTCTGATCACCTGTACATCTAGGCTGTTTGAAAGTAAATAGACCAATGTTTTTACTCCAATCTTAATAACTGAAGTCCTGTAAATAAGAATCATTCAGATAGCTTTCCTCTAGGTATTTTCCAAGACCGCTGCAGCACCCAACATATGGGGTATGGGCAAAACCTGCAAATACTCCAGGGGCATTCTGACCAGCATTGGTTGTTTGATTTATATTGTTGTTCCATTCGTACAATATTAAAACCTTAGCTACAACTTCGCTACATTGGCCATGAACCCTTCAGTGATCTGTAGATAACAACAACATGACCTTTTTCTCTCTCAGCCTCTTTCAGGTTTTATATCCTGCATATCATACAGATGCACGAGATTAGCCCTCCTGGCACGATGCTACATCTCTCTAAGTTTAATCCATTTGCTATTTTGTGGCCCACTGCCCTAGTGCAGATAAATCTTTTTACATTTGATTGCACACCTCTGACCAGAGGTCTTGGGATGAAGAGGGAACCATTAGTAACATGTCTCTAGGCTGAACCATATCCATCAACTACAACCTTCTAAATGGGAGTACAGAATCTAGAAAATCAAATTCTGGCTCATGCCATGGACTGAATTTTGCCATGCCACTTTGGCATGCCACCAGCGCTGAAAACGAGATCCGATCTCTTGCGGGTGGCAGGACCTTGGGCTGGTATTTTACTGCCAATGGCCAATTAACGCGTGCAGCCTGTGCTCCCTGGGCTCTTCAGCAACTACATATCTTAGCAGAAGCCCAAACGTTTGAGAGGATAACACAAATTAAAGCTGCCCTCCATCTCGTGTGTTTGGAGTGGTTTCAGGAAGTCATTCTACAACTGGGATTCTGAACTGGGAAAGACAGAAGAATTGCAAACCATGAGAGGCGGCTAAAATTTTCCAGCGCTGCATTAGAGGTGTTGATCAAGGAGGTACGGGGTGAAGAGGTATTCTCTGGCTGCATAGGATCAGAAGGTTCTCCAGTCAAACATTGAGGCAGAGAGCCATGGACTTCGGCAGGGCAGATAGCCATGGCGGTCTGCAGGGGCAGAGAGCCATGTCAGTCGGTGGGGGCAGAGAGCAAAGGTGGTCAATTCCAGGAGTCGATTCCTGCATACAATGCCACAGAAATGTTTTCTGACATCATCTTCGTCAAAGATGATGTGTACTCAGGGTCACGGGTTTCTGTCATGGATCTTCATTTGACTGAATAGTACCTGAAGATCTTTGGGCATATGGAGCAAGACATCCCATGAGGTAGTGTTGGAATTTCTTCCTTTTCGACCCTGCCACTGCTCTGCCTCATCTTGAAGGTGTCTGGACTCAAAAGTATGATGCAACTTGATGGCTAAATGGTCACCATTTTGAATGATTGGTAGCAAGTTCCTCCCAGTCATTAATGCAACTGCACTTCAAGGTGAGCTTCAGAGTGTCTCAAGTGCTTCCTTTGTCCCCCACTAGAAAGTTGGCCATTTGAGAATTGAGAAAACAGGACCTGACAGAGGAGACAGTTTTTGGCCATCCAGACACATTGTCCAGTCATCTAAATTTTGTTTGAATTCTTATTGAGCTGGCTTCAATAAGGTCACTAGCATTCATTCAAAGGTCCTATGAGGGAGGCATTGCTGATGGAATTTCTCTGGTGCTCTGATATGTCATTAATACACAGTCCAGGTCTCACTGCAGTGCAGGAGTGTGGTGACAACAATACACTTGGGCTTTTGCTGACTTGTCTTTGTTATCAAATACTCTCTGCTTTAGTTTGTAGGTGGCTGAGCTGCCACAGCTGATCTGTCATTGGATTTCCTTTTGAGAATCCAAGATCTGGAAAGTGCTCAACGTTTTCCAGAGTCTCTCCTTCAACATATGGGAGGTGGAATATTTGGCTGACCGGTTGTGGTTTGATATGAGTTTTTGTTTTGGTAACAATCAAGGACAGACCGGGTCTCATTTATGCAGAATTAAAGAGATCGGGAGTGACTTGCCAATTTGGTGCAGAGTGAACAATGACACTGCAATCATCCACAAAGTGTAGATTGTATACGTCTATAGTGATCAGATTAGTTTAGGCAGAGAAACAGCTAAAGTTAAAGAGTTTTACATTTAGATGGGGGCGATGCTTTCAAAATCATGCAAGAATCGGAAAACAGTGAGGTCTCATTTCCCCATTTCCCCGCCCCTTACCGGTGGCAGGCAGTGCCCCAGCGTGGCACTGTCTGGGACAGGCCCACGGGGGAGCTCCATTGGGGAGGTTTCCCTTGTGTGTGGGGGTGGGGGTGGGGGGTTTGCCTGGGTGTGTGCGTGGGGACGTATTCTTTAGTGCAGATTGGGGCGCCCTTCAAAAATTGTGCCTGATTCTCGGTGGAGTTGACATTGCCTGGTCTCAGGTCCCACCACCACAACTGCAAAGACCACACGCCTCCAGAGTTTTTTGTGCACAGAGTGCCAGATAATATGGTGAGAACTCCACAGCTGGAGAGCTGCACATCGGTTTTCTTGCCTCAGCCAACACCCGAGTGGAAGACTCGGCCCAATATGTTTAATACTGACACCACAGGACAATATTAAATCTTTTAATGTGATCAGCCACTGTTGGGTAGATTGTAAGTAGTACAATCAGCCACTGGTTTGGATCGTGAAGAATCTGTTTGAAATCTCCTGGCTTTAGACAGTTTTGCAATATCACAGAATGGTGTTTCTCTCCTTAAGGATGACAATGGCACCTACCAACATTTGCAACAACAGCGTGAATCCACAGTGGTAGCTGATACTTTCCAGGCTATGCCCCAGTGCCCTTGGTAGAATCCATGGCTGGACCACCATCAATGGGAAAACTGCACCAAGCAATCAAATAGATAACATACAAAGCCTGCAGCTCTGACATTATTTCTGCCAAGATCTTCAAAACTGTTGGGCTTGTATTCTTATCAAGACTCCATGCACTCATCCTACAGATTTGGGATTAAAAGGAGCACTCCTATCCTAACTCCACCAACTTCAGGAATGCACCAATTGTTACTATATTAAGAAGGGAGATAACTCATACTGTGATAACTATCCAGGTATTTCCCTCTTGTTCATAGCACTGAAAATTTTGGCACACATTTTCCTCAGCCACCTACTTCTTGTGGCTGAGGCGTTTCTCCCTGAGACAGTGGTTTTAGATCTTGCGACATGGGTGGAAACTTTCCTGTCCTGCTGACCTCGGTAATCGTCATGGGCGGGACAGAGAATTCGACAGACAAGCAAAAGGTCTGTTGACCTTGGCCCGGAATTTCTGGTCCTGGGACCAGTGGAACCAGAAAATCCCACCCATGGTCTTTATTGCCAGACAAATTCAAGAAAAATGTTGAGCACAACACCAGAAACTCTTCATTGCATTTGTTGACCTGTTTGTCTCAGCAAATTTCAAGGCTCTGTGGATTGTTCCCCAAAGATTTGGATGTCCAAGAAACTGAAACCCTTGAACATAAGGTCAAGCAGGATACCCATGGAGGAAGTCCTGGAATACGGGTAAGTTGTCCAAGCTTATGGAGTTGGTCAGGCAATCTCTGGCGAGAGGGGTACTCAAAAATTGCGCATGGTATTTTAGTTATGAACTTACCATCCTAAAGGGATCAAAATGGCTTGTTATGGTTTGCAATATTAATTTTTGAGGATAATTGTTTTGTGAATAAAATCACCGAAATCTTTTGTTCTATTCCATCTTGCTCAATGGACCCATTTTGTACTTCGATCTTTCTCTTAGTTAACATGTTTCCTCGTCAAAATCCATTTGCTATTTCTGAGTAATCTAGTCAAATAGCTTCATATCAGCAAATGCTACATCATAATATTCACCCTTCTCCGTACTATTGATAAATACTACAAATAAGAGATCTGTGTAGTACTACATTTTATACTGCTTGTCAGCAAGAGCTGTTGTTTGTTTTCCCCTATTGTCAAACCATTATCTAGCAAGATAACTTATTGTTTATTGCATACTCCATTTATTCGGTTTAAAAGTCTCAAATGAGGAAACTTGTTAAATATCTTCTGTAAATCAAAATTTTCTGTGACAGGATTGTTCTCGGCTTCTAACCTGGTTACTCCCCAAATAAGTAAATTAATTTTGTGAGCTACTGTTGACCTATTAGTGAAGTTTAAAATAACTTTTTCCACCACCTTGTAATTTATTCATCTGAGTGGTCCAAACGACACGCAGAAATCCCTAAGCCTGTTGGCTGAAGATACACTGTTTTCCGACCTATCTCATTCTATTACATTCTTCATGGAAAACCCAGAAATAGGATAGAGATGAACAGATATTCATTATTTGTCGAGTTAGTGAGTTGCCTAATAGTCCTAAAGCAATGGAGTGTGTTCATTTTAGAACTATAAACTAAGTTTAATGAGTCATCACATTAAAGTGATCTTAAAAATCATACCAGAAAGAAATAATAATGCATTTGGAGCTGAAATTGGTAAAACACAATCTGGATTTAGACCTGGAGAAGGAACAACAGAAGGAATATTAAACCTATGAATAATCTTTGATAAATTCACCGAAGTAAACAAGAACATTTACATACAAAGGAAAATCAGGCAATCATGTTTATCACCCAAAAGCTAATACAAGTGTTATTGAAATGTAACATTGACAGTAAAGATGTGAGATTTATCAAGAGCCTATATTGGAATCAAATAGTGAGCATCAGATTAGAAAATGGACATCATGTGGCCCCACCCCCCCTTGGCCCTTAAGTGGCCATTAAATGATCACTTCAGGGCCTCGTCCCACGGTCACTGGTATTTTACGGATGGTGGGGACGTCCCAGGCCATGTGGGTAGCCTTGCAGCTTTAACTCTGCAAGTTTGTGTCAGGCAAAGGCAGAGGATTTCCTTTGGGGCTCCCTGGGCAACCCCCCACCAAGGTAATCCCGCTCCTTTTAATCCTCTGCCCGGCCTTGTGAACCTAATCCCACACAACACCTTCCACTCCATTCATTGCCCCTCATTGAGGCCCCTGACCCCAAATTTAGCTGTCAATCTGGGCTCCTCAGCATTGAGGATTTATTGTAGTCCCAGCAGTGGCCACTGATCCCAGCTACCACTGCTTAAGACAATAGAGTTGCATTCCAAGGTGGGACTTCCTCCACAGAAAGGGACAGAAGTCTTGCCTTAAAGCAATTAATGCTACACCCAGTTATCGGGGCAGAATCTCTTTTCTTTCCCCCCCACCAACCCTTGAGCTGGGAGGCAATGGCCATGGCCCTATATATTTCAGCCCCATGATTTTTTACGCTACAGCAGTGATTTTACTTTAGTTTAGAAGCACTTTGGGCTGTCCACAGGTTGTGAAAGTCAATGCATAAATACAAGGTTTTTTTTCCAAGGCATCTGGATACCTTTAGGTGGCCTCTGTTACAACGCAGATTTATTATTTTATTTAGTCTGCGATATTTTCTGTGACTGCTCAGGAACAACATTTACCTTCATAACCCAGCTTCCTTCAACAGTATATCCATGGAGACATCATAAAACCTGGGGCAGTCCTCGCATCATTACAATGAGAACTGTATCCCTACTGTCACCAGGAAATATAAAAGTGGGGAGTTCCACCTTGTTTTAAGAAATCTATTCTACACCACCAGCAGTTTGCTGGGAATTCTCCTCTGAGAATGAGTGGCCTGCCAGTTTCCCAATGATGTTGCATGGCTCCTTCGGTTCTATTTAAATGAGACCGTGGCATTGGGATTGCCCATACGTCCTGCTGGTCACAAAGAGCTTGGGCTGGATTCTCCGCTCCCCGACGCCGAAATCACATTCCTGCGACGGGGCTGAGAATCCGTTTTGGTGCCAAAATTGGGGGGGGGGGGGGGGCGCCGGTTTTTCGATTCTCCGCCCCCTGAAAATCGTACGCCGCGCCGTGAATCCACCACCTCAGGCCATTGCCTGAGGCCCACCCCGCGATGCTCCATTGCCGAGCAGCCGAATTCCCGACGGCGTGGACCACTCATGGTCCCACCGTCCGTGATACCCACGTGGTGGCTGCAGACTCAGTCCGGGGCACCAGTCGGGAGAGGGCAGGGGGGGTCTTCAATCGGGGCTGGGGCACAGTGGGTGGGTGGTTCGGGGCATGCGAGCGGCCAATGCGGGGCACTACTTTGGCGGTCCAGGTCGGCGGGCTGAGTCCGCCATGGAACATGGCGTGGCCGCTGCAGGCAAGCGCGGCCACTGAACCGGAAGTGCTGGGGGCCGAATTGGCAGTTAGAGCTGTGAATTCTATGATCTGCTAGCCCCCAGCAAAATGGGGAAATCGGTGGCCTTTTGACGCCAGCTTTCCTGGAGTAAAAGACCACAGTTTTCACAATGGCGTGGCTACTTAGTCCCAAAAACGGGGAATCCAGCCCCACATATTTATTCTGTTCAAAATTATTTCACCCACCACCACCACCTCTTTCTCCAACGCCCCCCCGCCCCCTTCCCCCAGCTGTCCACAAATCCATCCACTTTCCACTCCAGGGCCTGGATTTTCCAGCCCTGCATGCTGGTGGGATCCTTCGGTCCCACTGAGATCAACGTGTTTAATTGGCTGGCTCGATGTGGCAGCGCCGGAAAACCCAGCTGTAGGTTAAAATGGTGTTAATCCAGTTGGGTGTAAAATCCTACTGACATCCTCAAAATTTTAATCTGTTACAAAGTTCACTACTGTTAAGCTCAAGACCATTAGCTTGTCTTGGTTTTGGAATCCACTGAATGCTTGACTATTCCTCGTGTGCAGTTTTTTGGGTATAAATGTCAGTTGTTCAGAGAGAAATAAAAGTTAAAATAAATTGTGGAATGAAAATTTATTCTCAATGCTACATATAGTAGAATATTGTCCAAAACCAATAATTCCATTATTCTATTGTTGTGGTTCTAGGCGCAAAAGGATTGTTAGTCCTTCAGCAATAGCTCATTTGTCGGAAACATGCAGACTTCACTTGCGGGATTCTCCATTGGCGGGATCCTCCACTTCTCCAACAGCGCACTCACGCCCGCGGATTTCCCGACAGCGTGGGGGTGGCCACAATGGGAAACCCCATTGGCCGGCTGCCGGGATGGAGGATCCCACTGCAGATGGGGGTGCGCCGTGCTAGAAAATGGGTGCTGAGGGACAGAGAATCCCACCCCAAATGTTTTCCACAGTTTTGAGGCAATCTCAAACCTCCTGGCTAGCTGATCTGCCTTGCCTTTCTTAATGGCGCATGAGATTATTTTAGAAGTAGGTTTTGGACTTGCACAAACCAAATTAAGAAATCAGCAAAGGGTCAAATTGATTTAAAACATGACCACGGCCGGGATTCTCCCCCACCCGGCGAGGCGGGGGGTCCCGGCAGGATGGAGTGGCGGGAACCACTCCGGTGTCGGGCTGCACCTTTAGGGGCCAAGCCCTCACCTTGAGGGGCTAGGCCCGCGCCGGAGTGGTTGGCGCGTCGCCGGCTGGTGGGAAAGGCCTTTGGCGCTATGGCAACCGGGGCCGAAGGGACTCCGCCGGCCGGCAGAAGTGGCGCATGCGCGGGAGCGTCAGCGGCTGCTGACGTCATCCCCGCGCATGCGCGGGGGGGGGGGGGTCACTTCCGCATCGGCTATCACGGAGGCTATGGCCGAGGCTGAAGGAAAAGAGTGCCCCCACGGCACAGGCCTGCCCACGGATCGGTGGGCCCCGATCGCGGGCCAGGCCACCGTGGGGGCACCCACCCGTGCCCCGCGCGCCCCCCCCCCCCCCCCCCCAGGACCCCGGAGCCCGCCTGCGCCATCAGTCCTGCCGGTAAGGTAGGTGTTTGATTCAAGCCGGCGGGACTGGCATGACAGCAGCGGGACTTCGGCCCATCGCAGGCTGGAGATTTGCCGGTGGGGGGGGGGGGGGGGGGGGGGGGGGAACGGTGCAGCTCGATTCCCGCCCCTGCCGAATTTTCGGTGCCGGAGAATTCGCCGGCCGACGGGGGCGGGATTCACGCCGCCCCCCGGCGATTCTCCGACCCGGCAGGGGGTCGGAGAATCCCACCCCAGGTCTTTAAATTGTACTTTTTCATCAGTAATCCAGTTGAAACGAAGTGCCTTGAAAAGTTCAAAAACATCAAGGCCAAATCTTTTCTCTCAGTCTTATTAAAATATATTCCCTATCCATTTCAGAAACAAGTAAACTTCATTCAAAGTCAATCTATACCCGTGTGCACTCTTAAAATATAAATCACATTTATTCAATTCTGGGCACACAATCCTAAATTGAAATTAAAAAGATTGATTTCTGTCAAAGTGACGGATTTTTCCAGATCGCAAGCACAGAAATATTCACATAGTCTGCATCAATTCAAAATCAAAATCATGACTCGTCTCACAAAAAATTTAACCTGTGTAGACATACATCAGGAAAAAATGAACAAAGTTAAAACAGCACATGCTTATAGAAAATAATAATTCTTGAAATAGATCAAAAATAAAACTACGGAGGGTTAAACTGTTTACAGCTCAGTTAAACGTTCATAGATCAGCAAACTTCTCACATTGAAAAACACTTTCACACAGGGATGTCCAGGAAAGGATAAAGAATGCCTGATCGCTGCCTGCTGCACCTTGTTTTACTGCTCATGTGGTCTCATCAGTTTGGTTGTTTGCCACTGGGTCCTGGTTCTAGACCCGGAGCTCCCCACTCCCTGGCTTGATCATATCATACTTGCAGGTGTGATGAATGTCGGAATTTCAGATATATTTTGTATTAAATATATATGAAGGGTCGAAAACCTGGGTACTGTGTGTATGAATGTTGCAGTACTCATTTTTTAAAGCCTTTGGTTAAAAGACAGACACTTTAGCTACAAGGTATAATTAAACATCTCAAAACGGTGGGCGAATGGAATTTTGTTTATCTAAAGAAGGTTGCTGGGGAGTAAATAATTAGAGACACTACATGGGATTCTCCGTCAGCGGGATCCTCTGCTTTGCCGGCAACGCACTCACATCTGTGGATTTCCCGGTGGCGTGGAGGTGGCCATAATGGGAAACCCCATTGGGCGGCTGCCGGGATGGAGAATCCCGCCCATTGTGCTTGGCCTTGGTAAGCTGATGTAGTTAATGGGAGGAGCCAGGAGTTGAAGCAGTCAGGTGTTGAGTTTCAGTTCTGGGTTTCAGTTCAGTTAAAGATTTAACTATGTACAAATCAGTAGCATTTCTCAAAGTTAGAAAATAATTTTTCCTGTGAACAGAACAGATGTTCATGAAAAGGCTGGCAGGTTAACAAGTATTTTGACTCAGGCAAGAATCTGCAGTTGGTTCCTGAAGGATCTCTCTTTCTCAAAGTGGTTTCTCCAAGACATCACTTTACAGCAAGTAATCCTGGCTCTGATAACTGTATGTAAAAGTGGATTGTAACCTGAAATGGGTTCTTCTTGTGGAGATGAAAGATAGCAGTTCAGAATGTTTCATTGTCATTGTTAAGCATTGTTTAACTGGTAATTGTAAGTTAGTAATAAAGTGGTTTTTTTAATACACCATGGGGAAATTCTTCGTTGGCTGATGTGGAAATCGGAAAACATGATTAGGCAGGGAATTGGTTCCGATGTCGAAATCGTGGCGGGCGCCGATTTGACGCCTACTAACAATTTTCCGTTGCCCTGACAGTGGCGTCAATGCATTCCAGAACACCATGGGGAAATTCTTCGTTGGCTGATGCGGAAATCGGAAAACACGATTAGGCAGGGAATCAGTTCCGATGTCGAAATCGTGGTGGGCGCCGATTTGACGCCTAATAACAATTTTCCGTTGCCCTGACAGTGGCGTCAATGCATTCCAGAACGCCCTTACAGTAAACACCAATGGCATATCGTTAGCAGGCCCGACCCGGTATTCTCCGGGGACGCCACGATTCTCCTCCTCTGAATGGCCGAATTCCCAATGGCGACGTTCACTTTTAAAAGTTGTGAAACCGGCATCGTGGCTGATGAAGGACAGAGAGGAGTTAGGACACAAGAGAGGCACGACCGTGAGCTGCCGGTCCTGACAGTGGCCAGGCTGCCTGGGGTGGGGGGGCCTGCCAGGGCCCGGAAGGGAGGTGACAGGGTGACGGGCTGTGTGGCGGGGGTGACCCACCCCCACAGGACTGGGGCGCTGTCCAGGCACGGACCGCCATTATTGCAGCCTGAAATATAGCCATCTTACTATGCACCCCTTTGACCACCCACCGGCCATATGGGTGTTCCCACTCCGACATACATCCCACCCTCCGCCATACCCCCCACCACCCAACCAGCCGCCACCCACCGGCGGGACATCAGGCGTCCCACATAAGGCAACGCCTGTTACGTTGTGGTGCTTTGCCAATAGGAATCATGCACAAGAGGACATCTAGTTCTTGACTAGTTAAATGTTTATTATTAAATAATTACGTGGGTTAGATAAACATGGGAAAAATATCAAAAACTACTAACTATATTAAATTATCCAAGAACTACCACAAACATGACTATCCACTACGACGTCTATGTCCAGACTTTCTGAGGTCAGTGTCACATTATTCTCTACTGCCACCTGATGGTTGGAGGTCGTATACATTACAATTTTCATGATTGCTTATGCATGTCATCATATTCCTTTCCCTTGGGAATGTATAATATTTACATACATTATTTCAATTTACTGTACAATACACATAGTATGCATACAACTTTTGATTATTTACATGTTTGCAGTACATCACAAAGTACATCACAAATTCAATCTGTCTGGCTTTTTTCTGTGTCTGTCGACTTTAAGCATTGGTTGAAATTGAGTTTGCTTGATTTTCAACTGCTGCAATTCTGTGTTCTGTACACTTTCAGCTGGTTTTGTCCCTATATGCTGAGGTAGCATTTGCTCAGTTGTCCTTCTACTGCTTTCAATATCATCCTGCTATTCCAAAACAGAGGGTTGCTGAACCTTCAGCAAAGCTCTCCGGTTTCATCTTAGAACTGTCCTGTCATCGGTGACGATATATGACTTGAGGACCTGACTATTGCATTACCCTTGCACACTTCAGCCATTCATTTCCATCAGTATCTTATACGCTGACTATGTCATCCTTTACTAATGATTGCAAACTTCTTGTAGATTTATCATAATACCTCTTCTGCCTCCTGTTTTGAATTGTGAGTTTCTTCATAAGTTTTTGATTCTTTGGTTCCTTTGTAATGTAAGGCAGGGTTGTTCTGAGCTGTCGATTCATCAACAACTGTGACGGTGATTGTCCATTAATCAATGGTGCTGCTCTATAGCTAATTAATGCGAAATATGGATCTTCCCGACAGTCCATAGCTTTTTGAGTAGCTGCTTCACAATGTGAACATCTTTTCCAGCCTTCCATTGGATTGCAGACACAGAGGACTGGAAGTAATATGTTGGAAATCATTGCTCTGTGCGAACTCTGTCCATTCATAATTACTAAAACATGGGTCATTGTCGCTCATGACAATTTCAGGTATTTCATGGCGAGAAAAAATGTCTTTGGTGTGCTTGATTATACATTGAGCTGATGAGTTTGCAAGTTGTACCACTTCTGGAAAGTTAGAGAAATACTCGATCACTAACAAGTATTCTTTTCCTGCCAGAAAGAACAGATCCATTCCCACTTTCTGCCATGGAGTCGTAATGATTTCGCTCATTTGCCCTTGGTTCTTTCCGTTGTCTGTACTGAAATTTCTGACACGTTGCACAGTTTTCTGTCATGATATGAATGTCATGATTGATGCCTGGCCAATATACCATTTCCCTGGCTCTTCGCTTACACTTTTCTATGCCTAAGTGCCCTTCATGAATTTTCTTTAGAATCATTAATCATAAAGATTGTGGTATGACAATCCTATTTTGCCTGAGCAGAAAAACATTAGAGCAGAGCTAAGTGCAGCCAATGTTAGAATATTTGGAACAGGATCCTTTTGGCCATCCCTCAGTGAGATATTTTATTATCCTCTGTAAGATTTCATCTTTGATAGTTTAGTCTCTGATTAGTTTTGACTTTTCATCACATATTGGAAGGGATTCTGTTACAAGATTCCCGTGGACTTGCACATCCTCATCCATATGTTGTTCTTCTTTCATGTCCATAGTACAAGATATTGCATCAGGTACCCCTGGCAGCAGGGATGGGCGCCAGGGCCCCCCATGGTGCCAGGCACTGAAGGGGCCAGGGGTGCAGGAATGGGGGAGGACATGTGGAGGCAGGGTCCAGGGCCACCAATGCATGGAACTGATTGGGCACAGGAGAATAAGCACCCTGCTAACAACCCCTGCAGACAATGGCTATTGGAATTCAACCAGTAATGGTGGCCTTCCTGCTAGTCGCCGCAGCCCTGGGGGCGGGCTGTGGCTGTACTAGCTGCCGCTGCTCGAGGAGGAGGAAGCTGCAGCAGCGGAGCCTAACTCAGGTGAACAGGAGGCAGCTGCTCAGGATGGAGAACCAGCCCCCCAGTAGGAGGAGGAAGTGCCAAGGAGGTGTTGCATGAGGCCTTGCGTGTACCGGCAGCGCCGGACCGGGCATGCCGTCGAAGACTTCAGCTGAGCAGGGAGACAAGGCAACATATTTGCCATGATCATGGCGCACCTGGCACTATGGGAGGACACACGCTCCCAGTGGCCGTCAAGGTGATGGCCGTCCTGAACGTATACTCAACAGGGTCCTTCCAGGCAAGTGGGGACCTTTCCTGGATCAAACAGCGCTCGAGGCACAGATGCATTTGTGTTGTCACGGAGGCCCTATATGACCAGTCGATACAGTACACCCATTTCAATGTGGACCGAGCCTACCATGATGCCCAGGAAGCAGGGTTCGCCACCATCAACGGGATGCCCCGGGTCCAGGGGTTGATCGACAGGATGCATGTCCCCCACGAGTGCCTGCAGATGACAGGCCAATCTACACAAACCGAAAGAGGTTGCACTCGTTGAACGTGCAGCTGATATTTGACCATCAGCTGCGCATCATGCATCCCTGCGCCCAATACCCAAACAGTGTGCACGACACTTTAATCCTGGCACACTCGACGATTCCAAACATGTTTGAGAACCCCCCCCCCCCGAGGCTGGGGGGAAGGCTCCCGGGTGACAGGGGGTATCCACTGCGGTCGTGGCTGATGACGTTTACCCGGAGGCCACAGGTGGATGCCGCAACCCGCTACAATGACGGTTATGCAGTGACCAGGGGCGTGATCGGCATCCTAAAGATGCGGTTCAGGTACCTGGACTGCTGTGGAAGGGCCCTCCAATATGATGCTTCGCGCAGCAGAGGGGTGACATGCTGAAGGAGAGGAGGAGGATAAAGGCCAGGGAGAGGATGGGCAGGACATGGGAGGCCGGGTGACGTGTGTGCCAGAGCCAACGCGCACACTCTGATTGCCTCCAGGTTCACCGACTTGGGAGGAGGGGAGGTATGGAGGCTGGGTAGGGGCACAGACACTCCCCACCTGCAACCCCCTCCGTGATACATACCTCCCGCTAGACAGACTGTGGGCCCTGGCTTGGCAGTAACACCGTATCTGCTCCATGGGATGGAGGATGATGACAACCCGCTCTGCGATGTGCCCTGGTGCTCCACATCATTTGATAATGTCGGACTCCTGCCCACAGTACTTTCCATCTCCACCTGGGTGATTCCTGCATGAGAGCTGGCCATGCCATCACATGGTCCCATCGGATGCCTTGGCGGACAGTGTTGGGGATGTCGGAGGGATGAGGGGGAGGGAGGAGCCCAGCACACCCACAACATCTGCCCATCCCCCCACCCCCCCACCCTGCACCCCATCTCTGGCCCAGAACAGACCACCCCTCACACCCATCTGACAAAGCACCGAAGCAGGTTGTAACAGTGATAACAGGTGCTTACATAGAACAGTACAGCACAGTACAGGCCCTTTGGCCCACGATGTTGTGCCGACCATTTATCCTAATCGAAGATCAACCTAACCTACACCCCTTCAAATTTACTGCTGTCCATGTGCCTGTCCAAGAGTCGCTTAAATGTCCCTAATGACTCTGACTCCACCACCTCTCCCGGCAGTACATTCCACACACCCACCACTCTGTGTAAAGAACCTACCTCTGATATCTCCCCTATACCTTCCTCCAATCACCTTAAAATTATGTCCCCTCCCGACAGCCATTTCCGCCTGGGGAAAGGTCTCTGGCTATCCACTCTATCCATGCCTCTCATCACCTTGTACACCTGAATGTGAACGAATATTTGCAGATACATGCCTTAGCCCATATCACTAAACTGTGCCCTGCACCTGTGCCAACTTAACTGATGTCTAACCTCCTGCCCTTACGGGCCCGACGCTACGTCTAGGTGGATCCTCAGAGAGTATATCAGGAGTGGAGTAGGTCTGCTGTGATTCCCGTCCTCCGGTTGGCAGCCATCTTCTGGAGTGATCGGCGGATCAGTCCGGCTGCTCCTTGAGTGTCCGAGGTGGGGTGGTGCCGTCCTATTCTGCCTGCTGCCCATCAGATGCACCAGGGACAGGAGGGGGGTTCTGAGGTGCTGCGGTGTTCTGGCACTCCCCTGTGGAAGTCACCGGCATTTGCCCCATGACCTCCTCCTCCCTCAGGGTGCCCGATGGCCCCCGGGCTACTCCATGGGACGGAGGGTGCGAGCGGAGCTATCCCCTGATGTTGCCCTACCACTTGGCTCTACCAGTACTGGAGGCCCACCCTGGTCTCGACCAGGGTCTGCATGCTCATGGCCATGGAGCACAGGGAGTGGACCATCGCCATCTGGGATTGCGCCACCACCTTCTGGGTTTGTGTCGTATCAACCAATGATTGCACTATCTCCCTCTGGGACTGTGCCACCTCCCGCTGTGTCTACGCCTCATCAGCCAGCGCCTGGGCAATGCCGCCAATGTTCTCAGCCATGGCCCCGTGATTGGATTACGCACAGAAGCGCCACTGCAATTTCCGGGTGGCTCCGGCACATGGCTGCCTGTGAGTTGGCAACCCTGTCTTGGGCAACGGCCAGCACCTGCACAGAATACCGCAGGCCTTGGACATGCTGATCCATAGCAGAAATCGCCGCCCCACCCAATGCCTCCACCTGTGCGGTTTTGACCTGGGTGCCACGCATGGTTGGCATCATCTCCTGCTCCTGCACGCAGATGGACTCCTCCAACTGCACCTGCCAGTAATGGATTATCATCGAAAACCCCTCTTGTAGTCCTTCGCTCTGTGACTGCATCGCCATGATCCATGGGACTGTCTGTTCCAGAAGCCCGAAACCCATCTGGATGGCAGCGAGTTCCTGGGGTCAGCCTGCCCTCTGACTGTCCGTCCCCTCGTGAGTTCCAACGACCACCTACTGTACCAGAGCAGCTGTGAGGTGTGCACCAGAGAGTGGCCCATTATCCTCTTCAGTATAACCCGGGTTCAAATCTGGCCTTGGGCCACGGTCTGTGTGGAGTTTGCACGTTCTCCCCGTGTCTGCGTGGGTTTCCTCCAGGCGCTCCAGTTTCCTCCCACAGTCCAAAGATATGCAGATTAGGTGGATTGGGCATGCTAAATTGCCCCTTAGTGTCCAGAGATGTGCAGGTTAGGTGGGGCTACAGTGATAGGGTGGGGGTGTGGGTAGGGTGTTCTTTCAGAAGGTCGTTGCAGACTTGATGGACCAAATAGCCTCCTTCTGGAGTGTAGGAATTCCTTGATTCTATGATTTACAAGATGCCCAACCAAGGTGAGTATCTCTGGGTTAGTGGAGGGTGTTGGATTCAGCTGTGACGGGAAATCAGCGTCAACGCCGTACTCTAGCTCCCGTGTCCTGGGTCACGAGCTGCTCTCATCGTTGCTGCTCGGTTCACGGTGGGGCTCTGGCTGTGACACTGGCTGGGGCGGGGGACACCAGGTGGACCCGCACCATCACCAGCAGCCCCTACGAGACACACGATAAGACACATGATTGAACAGCGGGCTGGAGGTAGTGGGTATGGTGGTGATGGTGGGGATGGGGGTGGGAGTGAGGGTGGTTTTGGGGGGGGGGGGGCACTGACACACGTGTCACAGGGAACCGCAACTCAGCGGGGGCTCACTTCCTCACCCGCGGCCTCCCTCCAACCAAGCGACTTCCCTTCCTTCTGACCCACCGGCCATGTCCAGGGCACTGTGCTCAGCCATGGCGAGGGGCTGCAGGTCCGTTGGTCTCCCTTCAGTCGTCTCACGCTCCCAGCGGTTATGGGCGGCTTTCTCCTGGGGGGTGGAGATAGAAAATGACAGTGTTAGATAGTCCGGTGCATGCAGCCCAGAGGGTGGGTAGCTGGAGATGTGGGTCGGGTGTTGGTGCCAGGGGCACAGTGTTGCCTACTCACCCTGGCCGCCCTGAGGAGGTCGTGCAGTTTCTTCCTTCATTGCAGGCTGGTCCGGATGGTATTGCCCATGGCGCTAACTGCCTCTGTCATCAGCAACCAGGCATGGCGAACAGTGCCAGCTGGTAGCCTCCTTCCGGGGCATCGGGTTGCCGGCCCCTCCTCCACGGCATCCAGGAGGGTCTCCAGCACGGTGGCGGTGAAGCATGAGCTGCTCGCCTTGCTGCCATTTTGTTGCTGGGATGGTGTGTGTGGGGAATGAAGTGTGCATGTACAGCTGCAGCTTGTCAGCCACCTGAGTGGTGTTATGGGCCAGGGTTTAGAGAACCCCAAAGTGTATCATGTAGTTCACCTGACCCACAACGTTTAATAAATTGTGGTATGGGGAGCACACGGCCCACTCTACAGGGATGGTCCAGTAGAAATGGAAAATAATTTTTAAAGCAAAACAATGTTTATTCTATGAACTCAAGTTAACCGTTTTAAAACATAGTGAACATCTTCGCAACCATTAATTCAAATATAACCCCCAAAGACTACAACACTAAGTAATCCTTTAAGCTTTCCTTTTAACATCCACATGACCTAAAAACAAAACCTTTGTCAGAAGCACATCAGGTTAAAGTCACTACTGTGATTCGTTTTAAATCACTAGGATCGATTTACAGTCTTTAGATTACAGAGAGAAGCTTATACACCTTCTGGCTGTGACTGCAGCTATCCAGCTATGAAAACGAAACTAAAACACACCCTGCAGCAAACAGCCCAAAACGAAAGTAAAAAGCGGACAGACAGCCCAGCTCCACCCACTCTGACATCACTGCAGTGGTAAACACCCATTTCTTAAAGGTACTCTCACTGCAAATATTTACATACACACCCATTTATAAACATCCATTTCTTAAAGGCACTTTCACATGACACCTCCTCCCCCCCCCCCCCCAAGAAAAAAACCAAAAACATCAACTTCAAGATGGTTTCATTTTGCACCTTTTCACTATCCTTTAAGACACGCACACAGTAAATATACTTTTTCGTTTCCAAAAAACAACACACGCAAACAGGTATAACAATATAGTCCATTTTTTTTTTTTACATCCTTCAACTGGAATCCTTCTTGATTGACAGTCTCTTTGAACAAGAAGATCCTTGCACGATCCATCCATTTCGCTATGCCTCGGCATTTCTCTTTAAAGTCAGATACTTTAGTTCAATCTGATCACTGAATCCCTTGCAATTCTCCAACACAGGAGCATTGGTTGTCACAGCTTTCAGGCAGTCAAATACCTGTTAAAGTCCGCTGTCCACTGAAAGTTGACGTTTCTTCAGCAAGTCCATCAGTGGAGCAATCACGCTACAAAACCTTTGCACAAATGTTCGATCTCATGCCAAGAAATCGCATTATTTCCCTTCGTCGAGGGTATCGGAAACTCCTCAAGGAAAGTGACTTGGGCTTTTCCAAATTCACTTTTGGCTTGATTTATCACCAAACCTGAAGTCGATCGAATAACTCCATCAGGTGTTTTAAATGTTCTTTCCATATCTGGCTGAAAATTACCAGATCGTCGATGTATTCCACAAAATTGGGCAATCCTGAAACAACTTTGTTAGTTAACCGTTGAAATGTGGCTGGGGCGTTTTTCATGCCAAATGGCATAACTTTGAATTGGTATATACCATCTGGAGTCACAAAAGCTGAAATCTCCTTCGCCCTTTCGGATAAAGGTACCTGCCAGTAACCTTTAAGTAAATCCAGTTTGGAAATAAAAGCGGATTGTCCCACTTTCTCAATGCAATCCTCCAAATGTGGGATAGGATAAGAGTCCGTTCTTGTAACTGCAAACAGCCTAAAACGAAAGTAAAAAGCTGACAGACAGCCCAGTTCCACCCAGTCTCTGACAGTGCAGTGGTAAACACCCATTTCTTAAAGGTACCCTCACTACAGATATTTATTTACATACCCATTTATAAACACCCATTTCTTAAAGGCACTTTCACATGATAGTGTCAATCTGGAACCCACCGAATCCGGCACCGTTTTGTTGCTCGTTTTAGCCTTAGTTTATTTGCTATAATTCGGTCACCTTTGCTCATGAGTCGCCAGGTATCTTTCTGATACCGCCACGTGGTTCAAGTCCAAGTAATGATTAATAATGCAACACACCGCTTAGTAAGAGTTAAATCAACGCTCATTTATTATATACAGCAATTAATACTTACACAATAATTCTACTTCTAAACTACTACCTACCACTAACAGGCCAATACTTAACTTTGGAAATGGCCCACCAGGTCAGAGAAACGAATGGCCTTTCGAATGGGTTCTGAGCCTGCGGGATTCAAAAGCTGGTACAGGTCAATAGTCAGGAGTGTCTATCTGGTAGCGATCGTTGGAGTAAAACTTACGGTCTTCTTGCAGCAAGGGTCTCGAAGGGTGCGGAGCAGGGAAGAAGGGTCGAGTTGAACTTGGCCCCCATTCTTATAGTTCCCAGGGGCTTCCTGCCTCTCGGGGGGGACCTTGTACCTGGTTCCAAGTGATTGGGCTTGGTCCCAATCACTTGGTTCGATACGCTCCAATACTGGAGCGATTCCTTGATCGAGGGGTGGTCATTTACCTATCTTTGTGTCAGCTCCTTCTGACGCCGAAAGGTTTGGGTCGGCTTTGAGTTGCTAATTTGTAGCAATTGTTCCCGGGGATGGCTGATTATCTATGCAGATGGCTGGGGTGTTGTGATGTTGATGGCTACAGGTATCGGTCTGGATTGACTTCCCCAGGAGGCGAATACACTGTTTTACCTGCAGCTGTCTGTTGGAGTCCTGTTGGCTGATTTTCCCATCAGCCTTTTCCATTCGCCATTTTAAAATCGGGGTTTGACCATTCTAATCGGGAGTCAGCCATTTTACATGGCTACATTCCCTCCTTGTGATCCTTACGCGAAGCGTGAAGGATCACATCATTTTGTTCCTTTCCATTCCCTGACCGGGGGGGGGGACACCTCCTACATGGCCACTGCTCTGACCATAGCTATGCACAAAAATTTTTAACTAACAATTCTAAGGGCTCTATGTCAGACAGGCATATGCATTTACAAAATAACAAACTTGGAACCTCTAATTTATCCTTAACATCCGACCCTCGCTAAACATTCCATTATTCTATCTTCCCTAATCATACAACAAAAATCATAACATTCCATATAATCGTTCCTGGCTTGGCAGTCAAGCTCCGGATCATACAATTTTTTTTGTTCATGAAAAAGTTTTGTACATCTCTTTATTTACAACAATAAACGCAAGTGAATGCACTTTATTATAGATCGCGGGGGTCGGGGGTCTGGTCGTAACCGAATATAGGGGATCTGATTCTATATACCGGGATTAGAGCGCGGTAGGCTCTCCTTCTCCATTTACGTAGGCGCATAGTCTGCACTACACAGCATAGTATCGCCAACGCTAACAGTGCTTCGATCACGTAGGACAGGGCGGGCGGGTCTCACGCCGTTTCTCCACTGCCTGAGCAACCGACAAGAACGGGCAAAAATGTAGTCATCGTGGTGGGGCTGCCACAGTGGTTCTATCCTTCGAACCAGAAGGGCAGTTACGATCGGGTGTCTGATACCCGTACAAGTATCAGCTGAAACATTAGTTCAAGCGTGTGGTCGGTTGACCAGCTATCTGCAGATAAGTTAGTTCCGCTGAACAAGCGTGTGGAAAAAAAGTTCTCCTGTCAGACAAACAACATTTCTTTTAAAACATCATGTGGACACCTCAGTTCTCGGTTGCGAACAGGGTCGCAAAGGGGTTGGCGGCTTGGGAGTCAGACCCGAGGTCGTCACCTTCTCCCGGGTGCCAAACTCTGGAGTGGGTTAGGGCTGAAAGGGCTGCTTGGTGTGAGTTGGGGTTGCTCTCAATCGTTGCGGACGAGTCTGTAGGAGTTGTCGCGGTGCCAATAATTTGTGTTGAGTTGTGTGGGGACAAAGTTGGGGTCGTCTGTGTGGTTCGGTGGTGGGGTTTATTTGGAAAAGTGATCGGGTGGGGGGGGGGGGGGGGGGGGAAATCACTTGGATCGTAGTTGGAGTCGCTGGGTGTGGGTCCGGTTGCATGGGGATGGTAGGGAGGCGTGCTGTGGCTATCGTCAGAGTCACAGTCGCCGTCTCTGCTGCTGCAGTCTGTGGGCGTTCCGGGGCGGAGTGAATATTTCGGGGGTGGAGTAGAGGTCGAGTCCGTGGCTGGGCTGGACGTGGTGGGGGTTGGTCGGGTTACGTTGGCTGTGGGCGGGGTGTGGTCTGCTGCGTCAAGCATGACGTGGGTGTGCGTGGTTCGACTGTGTTCCATAAGCCTTTAACTGGTTTATATGAAACCACACAGTCTTACTATTGGGGTACTTTATTTTGTAAACGGATGGGCTTACTTTATCCGCAATGGAATACGGACCCGAGTATTTAGGTGACAGGAATGTGCTGGTGTTATATACAGTCAGCATCACTTGCTGTCCGATATCGTACTCCGTTGCATGCACTGCCTTATCGAAACAAGCCTTGCTCGGTTTCATTTTGGTGCCCAATTTTACTGCGGCTGCTAACTGAGCCGTTTTTACATTAGCAACTAATTGCTCCACGGCTTTCTTGTGTATGAGGGCCGTTATTTCAGGGCTGGTCAGCTCTAAAGCTAACAAATATTCTGTCCCTTTAATGGGGCGTCTGGTCATGAGTGTGTGGGGTGTAACCTGTGGAGGTGGAAACAGTGTTACGCAAAAACAGCAGCGCAAAAGGGAGGACTGAGTCCCAAGTGGTGTTGTTCTGCTGGACCATTTTTCTGAGGGTGGTTTTTAAGGTCCGATTCATGCGCTCCACGATACCACTCGACTGTGGGTGGTACACAATGTGGAATTTTTGGGTGATGCCAAATATCGTGAGGACGTTCTGCATGACGCGTCCCGTAAAATGAGAACCTTGGTCCGATTCAATGCTGCGGGGGAGTCCCCATCTTGTAAAGATTTGGTGGGTTAGAAGCTTGGCTGTGGTTTTCGCGGTGTTTGTGCGGGCTGGAAATGCTTCCGCCCATTTTGTAAAGGTGTCTATGACCACAAGTACATATTTATAGCCATCCCTGCAAGGGGGCAATGGGCCTATAAAATCAATCTGGAGGTTAGTCCAGGGGCCGTTAACGGGTCGGGTGTGGCTGAGTTGGACCTTTTTGGCACATTTGTCGGGGTTGTTCCACGCACAGATAAGGCAATTCTCAATGTAATGGCTTACATCTTCCTTGAGATTTGGCCACCAACAAAGCTGTTTGAGGTGGGCTGTAGTGGGATCAATTCCCTGGTGTCTATGACCGTCATGGAACAAACAAATTAATTGGTTCCTGTCCTGTTCAGGAACTACATAAAGGGTGTCCTTCAACACCACACCTTCATGTGTGGTCAGTGTATTTCTGAACCTCTCGTATGAGGCGGGATACTTCCCTTTTACAATCTCCGTGAGATTGCTGTCCTGCTTCTGGGCCTCTACTAGATCCTTGATTCTAGTCTGTGTCACCTGAACTGAACTCACTGGCGCGCCTTCGGTGGGTTTCCAAAAATACCCATGTCTGGAACCTGCCTTAGCCAGTGCGTCGGCTTTTACATTTCCGGGGGGGGGGGGGGGGGGAGGAACGATGGTGGCTGCGGACTTTTATGATCCCAAAAGTCCTGTTCTGGGCTTTCACTAAAATATGGCGGAGTAATGGGGCTGAGGGAGGGGTTTCCCATCTGCGGAAACAAATCCTCTTGCTTCCCACAGGGGCAGAAATTCTGTAAGGCTGTTACAGACATAGAGGCTGTCCGAGTATATGTCTGCTGGGCTGGGGAAGGAATCTGGGTGCTCAACTATGTATGCAATGGCCGCAAGCTCTGCTGGCTGCGCGCCTAAGTGTCTGGGTAGTTTTAATGCTGGTTCCTCAAGGGCGCGTCCTCGACATAAATCCCGCAACCTGTTATGCGCTGCCCATCTAAGACTGTGGAAGATCCATCCACATAAATCTTAATGGGTTCACACGTGTCCGTGTGCGGGGGGCTTTGAGTAGAATTTCCTATCTTTCTGGGGGGTGTTTTAGCAATAAAGGGGCCTGTGTTAGGGTGTGGAGAGATGATCTCACATTCGTGGGGGGGTTCTGGGGTACTGTAAATTGTCGGCTAAGTAGGTGTTTCTTTGTCCTTTTTACTGTGATGTCCCGTCCCTGCAAGAGAAGGGTCCATCTGGCTGCTCTTATTTGGCTTACTGTACCGTCCTGGAGTCGTCCGTCCAGTAAAGGTTGGGTGGGGGTATGTTCGGTCAGAATGGTGATGGGGTTCAGTCCGGTAATATATGAAAAGTACTGGACTGCCCAGAAAACTGCGAGCAGGTGCCACTCACAGGCTGAAAGTCCCTGCTCCACAGCATCTAAAAGTCGGGAGGCGTAAGCTACGGGTCTTAACTGGTCGTGCCGTTCCTGGAGGAGCATGGCTGAAATGGTGCAGTCTGTGGTCGCTACCTCTATGGCATAAGGGAAAAGCGGGTCTGGAACTTGTAGTGCGGGGGCAGCTATGAGTGCCTGTTTTAACGAGTCCACAGCATCCGTATGCTGCGGAAGCCATTCCCAGGGGGCTCCTTTCTTTAGGAGGTCTGAGAGGGGCGCTGCCTTGCTGGCGAAACCGTCAATGTGGTTTTGGCAGTAGCCAACCAGTCCTAAAAACGACCGGAGGGCTGAAACGTTCTGGGGAAGGGGCAATTTAGCGATCGAGTCAATTCTTTTATGCTCGATCTCGCGTTTACCATGCGTGATAATTGTTCCCAAATATACCACTTTTTCTTCCAAAATCTGGGCCTTTTTGGGGTTGACTTTACAACCAATTGAATGTAACAATTCCAGGAGTTCGACCAGAAGCTCAATGTGCTCTTCCTTGGTGTCTGTCTGCAGTAGTAGGTCGTCTACATACTGTACCAGACATTCGGGGCGAGACAATTTTGCTAATCCATTTGCCAGCTGTCGGTGGAAAATGGAGGGGGAGTTGTGGAATCCTTGTGGCAGGCATGTCCACGTGTACTGCTGTGCTTTAAAGGTGAAGGCAAATTTGTACTGGCACACCTTTGCCAATGGAATGGACCAGAATCCATAACTCATGTCCAAAACCGTGAAGTAGCGGGAATGGAGTCCCTGCTGGAGCATGGTCTCGGGACTTGTTGCTACGGTGGGGGCTGCTGCGGGGGTGACTTTGTTGAGCTCCCGATAATCAATGGTCAGGCGCCATGATCCGTCGGGCTTTCTCACTGGCCAAATCGGGGCATTATTAATGGAGGCGACTGATCTAAGTACGCCCTGCTCTAATAAGCTCTCTATTACTTTTGAAATTTCTCCCTCTGCCTCTTGGGGAAATCCGTACTGTTTTTGGGGTCTAGGGTCAGGTCCTGTTATTCGTACGGAGCCAGTCATCCGTCCACAGTCGTGCTTGTGGGTCGCGAATGCTGCCCTGTTCTTTTGCAGAACCGCCCTAACCTGCTTGTCCGTACTAAGCGTGGTCAGGTTGAACCAAAATTCGCCTACGGCGCTAATTTTGTTCCTGTATTCGACTATGTTGAGCGTTGCGGGGGCTCTTGCGGATTTTGCCATCTTCCAGACACACTGGTTGACTGGATTGAATGAAAGGTGGTGGGAATTCATAAAGTCGATTCCCAGAATGTGTTCTGCTGTGTGGGGCAGGTCTACTAAATCTATGGGGTGTTTGATGGTGATGGTTCCGATTTGAATGGGTACAGGGCCTGTGAAGCCGCTGAGGGTGATAGTGGCTGTTGTGGGCCACGTGTCTTTTTGAAAGAGGGTGGAGGAATTTATTGTGGTGCGGGATTGGATAGGCGGTCCCTGAATTTCCGCTGCGACTATGGGTCTTCCTGACCTATCCCAAAGGGTGTCGCAGACCCAACTGGGGAAGCCCGTACACCGTCAGTCCATTCCGGTCAAGTCCGTCTGACCCGAACGGGCGCTAACGCTATGGATGGGCTCGGTCTTTGTTCTGTGGTGGCAGCGTGGAGTGCTCTCAAGGCTGCCTTGAGATCACTACATTGTTTCTGTAGCGTCTCCACCTGCTTTTCTGTCTCTTTCCTTACCAGGACTGCACGCTGCGTGTCCTGATAGGCCTTTTTGTACTGTGATTGGAAAATGCTTAAATGCGCCAGACAAGACTGGTGACCCCGTTTGGCATCAGCCACCTCTTCATCCTTTGCTGCCAATTTCCTCCTTAATTCTAAATTCTCTTTCTCAACTTCGCTTACATCGACTTTAGTCATCCGATGTATGCCCTCAACTTCTTTGCGGAGCGTCTTGATGACCTCCTCTGTGCCTCGCAATAGTGCCAAACAGGACACGATTGCCATCGGCTTGCGAGCTTTCGCTAAGCTCTTTTTATGGATCTCACTCATGTTCTCCCACCAAGTATGCCCTATACCTTCGGGACCCGATTCGTTATTATCGCAGAAATCATTCCACAGGTGCCATCCTTTGCCCTTGAGATATTTCCGGATTTCCTCCTCCCAAATGGGACACTGTCCCACTCTACTGCTGCTGGTCGCTGCGACTGCAAATTCCTCAGGGTTCATGAGGCGCTGCATTGCCTGCATGGCCATCTTTCCTGTCCGCTTGCTTAGTTTAAATTTGGAACAGGGGGTTAAGGCGGTGTCGTAGATGCGGGTACGGCTTGCGCTAATTTCAGAAAATAAGACTTCCGACAGTTTTGACGCAACAAAAATCAATCAGTTTTACCTTATAGCCCTGTTAGTTACGCATGCATACACACACTTCCGAATTAGGACTATTAATCAGAACCGCTTGAACACTTGTGGTTTTCTGTTTCTAATTCAAATTTCTTGGGTTCTCCCGGAGTGGTTTTCCACGTCTAGATCGGGTCCCGTCAGGATGTCGCCAAAATGTTGCTCGTTTTAGCCTTAGTTTATTTACTCTAATTCTGTCACCTTTGCTCATGAGTCACCAGGTATCTTTCTGATACCGCCACGTGGTTCAAGTCCAAGTCATGATTAATAATGCAACACACCGCTTAGTAAGAGTTAAATCAATGCTCATTTATTATATACAGCAATTAATACTTATACAATAATTCTACTTCTAAACTACTACCTACCACTAACAGGCCAATACTTAACTTTGGAAATGGCCCACCAGGTCAGGGAAACGAATGGCCTTGCGAATGGGTTCTGAGCCTGCGGGATTCAAAAGCTGGTACAGGTCGATAGTCAGGAGTGTCTATCTGGTAGCGATCGTTGGAGTAAAACTTACGGTCTTCTTGCAGCAAGGGTCTCGAAGGGTGCGGAGCAGGGAAGAAGGGTCGAGTTGAACTTGGCCCCCATTCTTATAGTTCCCAGGGGCTTCCCGCCTCTCGGGCGGACCTTGTACCTGGTTCCAAGTGATTGGACTTGGTCCCAATCACTTGGTTCGATATGCTCCAATACTGGAGCGATTCCTTGATCGAGGGGTGGTCGTTTACCTTTCTTTATGTCAGCTCCTGCTGGCGCCGAAAGGTCTGGGTCGGCTTTGAGTTGCTAATTTGTAGCAATTGTTCCCGGGGATGGCTGCTTACTATGCAGATGGCTGGGGTGTTGTGATGTTGATGGCTGCAGGTATCGGCCTGGGCTGACTTCCCCAGAGGCGAATACACTGTTTTTACCTGCAGCTGTCTGTTTGAGTCCTGTTGGCTGATTTTCCCATCAGCCTCTTCCGTTCGCCATTTTAAAATCGGGGTTTGACCATTCTAAATCGGGAGTCAGCCATTTTACATGGCTACAGTTTCTCATTGGAATCGATTGTTTTCCACGTGGCGCTGGTGCCAGTCCCTCAACAGTCACTGATTCAATCAGTTTTGCCGTCATGGAAGTCCACGAATCCTGCACCGTCGTCAATACTTAGGATGGGATTCTCTATTTGCTGACGCCAAAACCGTGATACGCAATGCCGATTTGACACCAAATATCGATTCTGTGTCACCCCGACAGCGGCCTCAATACACGTGCAGTGGACAACATTTGCATATTATTAGGTATTCTCCGTGCCCTCCATGATTCTCCGCCTCCGATGGGCAGAGTAACAAATGACGGCGTTCACTTGTGCTATTAAAAATAGTGAAACCGCCGTCGTGGCTTCGGAGGGAGAATGGGGGTACGGAAATTGTCCAACATCGCCAGTTTGCTGACAGTTGTGCCGCTGGCACGTGAAGTTAAAAATTCACTACTATTCTTAGAATTCCCCCTATACCAAAAAAGGGTCGTTATTCTAAATGGTGTACAGAGATTCTCACTCCCCGACTCCGATGCAGGCTTCAGTGGGTGCTATTCAGGTCAAACTATATTTTCAAGTTATCCACCGGTTTAACCCATACCTTCACCGAAGAATTTTACCTACTTACCGCTCAGTAGCATTGATATCCTGGGTCCTGCATTGCTAAGTAAGTAAAGCAGGCTAATAACCACTGTTTCAGGTTAAAACTTAAGTTATTTTATTATTATATATATTTTTTTTCTTTTTAAAAGATGCAATCACTGTCTTTACAGAAAAGTAAAGAGATCTTGCTTCTGGATCCTTCTGGTTGGTTGAAGGGACCTTCAGGCCCAACTTGACAATCAACCTTCTTTTTACAATCTGGTCTTCTTTAGATGTATTCGCTGATGAGCTTGGTTGCTGTGTCCTATCTTTACCATGTACCGAGCTGTGAGAGCTGGCTCTGCTGGCTGTCCCCTTTCTTCGGGTTTATATATTTTTCTAACAGTTATCTAGTTATTATGACTTTATTGTAAAGTAACTCTTATTTTCTTTGATTGTAAAAAGTATCTTTGATCTAAACATTCTAATACAACATAGATCTTATTATATTGTGTCCTTTGTGATGTTCAAAGTTCCTCTGTGATATTCAAAAATGCTTTGGTTTCAAGAGAGATGTGAATTTTGGTTTGGTTCCTGTCATTTCTATAGTTTTATTTTCCAATTGTGTCCTCAGCTCATAATTTTGACTTTGATTTCGGCTTTGAATTATGTTTCTCGTAGATTGATAAGTCTCCAGTTTTCTTTAATTTACCTGGTATTAGCAAAATTTCTGACCTAGAATTGTCACCAAATTCAACTGAATCTCAATGAAGGTGTGAGCCATTGTTTTTGGCTTCATTCAAAATCCTGTGTGTTTGCTCAGCCTGCCTGACCAAGGATATCTGCAGTTTACAATCCTGCTCTTTGCAGCTGCTGTTAACCCTTTGTTGGATCTTTCCCTGTATTCTCTCATGTTTCTCTCAGACCAGATATTGCCAGACTTCCATGTTTCAAATGACACATCTTTCCATATTTTCAATACCACACGGGGCTTCTGCCAGGGCCGGGGAGGGGGGGGGGGGGGGGGGGAAGAGAAGTAGTAGCGGGGGGTGGCCAGGAGGTGGACTGCAGGGCCGGGGTGAACGGGCAGGGAACACCATTGCTGCAGCCGGCAAGGCAGCCATGCAGCTGCGCACACTGCGAACTTAGGGCTCCGGGTCACATAGGTGACCTCACAGCCCACCCCTCCGGGTGCTCTCTGACCCCAGCCGACCCATGAGCTTTATGAGCCTGCCTCCAGCACAACCGGTGCTATCTTGTTGGCTGGGAAGTGTGTGTAGGGATTGTAATGTGCATGTGCGGCTGCAGCTTGTCAGCCTCCGGAGTGTCAATCACAGACCCAGCGAGTCCCACACCGTTTTTCATTGGAATAGACTGTTTCACGTGGTGCCGGTACTAGCCCCTTAATAGTAGGGGAATCGGTTCAGGTTTGGCGGCAGTTTTGCTGTCGTGAAAATCCATGAATTCTGCATTGGCATCAACACAAGCGAAGAATCCCGCCGTTAGTCTCAGGAACTATTCCAGCCCACATACCTTTATTTTTGCATAGAATCACTCCTGGGGCAAGGTATCCTTTCCTCAGTCTTACTGGTTAAATAAAACATTAGGATTTCTTTCCGGTATCCAAGAAACTGTAGGGGTCTGAACTGGGATCATACTAACTTGCTAGTTCTCTGGAGTTTACCTCTGCCCATGCAGAATTACTGCTTTTAAGAACGTGTGGGTAAATAAGGTTGGTCTTTATGGCATGCATCATGCCTTTCTTTGGTTTTAAACTTTCCTCCACGCCAAGTTTTTTCATAAGAGTGTTTCATAGAGTTATGGTCTGCCATGTCTCAAGCATTGTGTCAGTTCCTCATTTATTTCTTTAAGGCTCCCACTTGAGGCAGCATTTAACTCCTCTAACAGTCTCTGACATTTCATTTAAACCTACCTACTTTTCTTGCTTGGTCTTGCGTTAATTTCCAAATGATATTTGTACTTAGTCTAAAGGTAATCTACAGACACAGCCTATCTTTTATTGTGAACATTTTTTGTCATCTAATTTTTTAAAAAATTATTCTTTAATGGGATGTGGGCATTGTTGGCTAGGCCAGCATCTATTGCCCATTCTTAATTACTCTTGAGAAGATAATGGTGAGCCAGTTTCTTGAACTGTTGCAGTCCATGTGCCACAGCGCTCTATGGGAGGGAGTCCCAGGATTTTGACCTAACGACAGTGAAGGAACGATAATATAGTTCCAAGTCAAGATGTTGTGTGGTTTGGAGGGGAACTTGCAGGTGGTATTCCCATGTATCTGCTGCCCTTGCAGCTGGTAGAGATGACAGGCTTTGAAAGTGCTGTCAAAGGAGCCATGGTGAGTTGCCACAGTGCATCTTGTAGATGGTACAGACTGCTGCCACAGTCGATGGTGGAGGGAGTGAATGTTGAAGGTGGTGGATGGGTTGACATTCAACAAAGCTGCTTTGTCCTGGACCTGGATCCAAATTGGTCTTTTATTTCTACATGTTGTTCTTTAAACTGTTCATTCAGCTTGCAATTTATTTCCAGTTGCTTTTAAACTTGGCAATTTGTGCCAAAGCAGAGCTATTACCTGGAACTTCTGTTCCTTGGGGTAAGCCTGGGGGGTACCACAGAAGATGTGCTGAGGGCCCCCCTGGAAGTCGCCGTGAAAAGACTGCATCAGAGTTGCCCAGGAAGATTAAAGTTACCCTGCACTGCAAACCATCCGATACTCCAGATTTTGGAACGTTCCAACTCCCTCAGCAGAATAATTACTCAGGAAAAGTTAGAACAATTTAAACCATTTCGGATTACTGGGTAACTAGGATACAGACACCACTGACTTCCTACTGGACCGCCACCGCACCCCCTGATCATCCAACTATTCCCACATTACTTGACTACTGTCCCCTGACCACCTGACTATCCCCACAACTCCTCTGACCACCCCCAGGCTTGTATCAATAGTCCCAGCTGGTCTAGATTTGTGTTTTCTCTATTCAGGTATAGAGGACTCTAATGATTTCTCAACATACGTATGAATGGGTCTAGTAGTAAATAACTGGTGCACTTGTCAAATAACAAAGAACAAGCATGGCTTGACCATCAGTCTTGAGTGACTGTGCCTTCTTCTTAATTTATGCTTTGAGGCATTCGAGGGGTTGGGGACCTTTCAATAACTTGGTCATAACCAATTGCGCCTCCCCTTTTCCTTCCCATCCCCACTTTGTCTTGAGTTTATTCCTTCTCTCTTTTCACATTGAGAAAACAAGTCAATTGACTTTAACACCTTTTATATTAAAACCTCTAACTCAAGCCCATTGCAAGGAACTCCAATGAACATTCCATCATTGTTACTGCCGCAATGAAAAGCTCAATTGTTTATAATATGATTGTCTGCAGACTGCATAAAATGGCTAGCAAGAATTTAACATGCCAATACTGCAACCTAGTTCCTGGGCGACAGAGCAATGAGTTTCAATATTAATGAGTTCCAACAACCTAGACTGCAGACGCCTGACTGTCCTGAGTAATCTAAGGAGGGTACTCTAGCTTTACACTAATTGAATGCCACATACATAGAAGATAGGAGCAGGAGGACGCCTTTTGGCCCTTTATCACGATCATGCTGCATCCTCTCATGTCCTGTTCTTATCTTCTGGTCAGAAATCATCCTATCATGTTTTAGATAATTTCTGATGTCATGGCCCCAACTTGTATTTCAGCTAGAGACTTCACTATGTTCTCAAAGCACTAATTATTTTATGGCCATGAAGTCTTATAAGCGAAACTAGGTTCCCATATGTGGGTCTCCTAGCAACCAGCTTTCTTACACAAGTATGGGTAACATCTTCAAGCTAGGAATTGTAGTGGTCATGGATTTGCCGAGTAACAGCAATAACATGAATTTAACAAGACATTATAGGATACAATCTGCCCAACAACAGGTAGAAATCTGCCTAGCGACAGCAGTAGCCAGCATTCAGAAGGTTGGATGAGATGTGTCTTTCCCAGTAAAGAGATTAATTGGGGTCATAGATGGAATCTGGTAGGAATCGCCTATTAGGAGAAACAGCTTACCTAGGCAACTGGGATGCTTATTTTCACTGAGGTTTCACTTGACTCCTCAGACCTTCCTAAAAACAAAACCTTACACCCCACAAACTGGTATTTCAAATTGGGATACCCTCACAGATAAGATCACGATGGTTTGTTACATAGTTATAAGAAGTTCGTTATTTTCCAGCTGTAAGCTCTTTGTGAGCAAACACCAAGAACAATTAAGATTCAATCTTCACCCTATTGCTCCATTTTGCCTTCTGGCTAAATGCAGAGCTTACTCCGATACCTCACCATGTAAATCACTTCAAAATATTTCAACAAAGAGCAGCACGGTGGCGTAAGTGGTTAGCACGGTGCCAAGGTCCCAAGTTCGATCCCGGCTCTGGGTCACTGTCCATGGGGAGAATGTAGTTTGCACATTCTCCCCGTGTTTGCGTGGGTTTCGCCCCCACAACCCAAAAGATGTGCAGGATAGGTGGATTGGACACGCTAAATTGCCCCTTAATTTGAAAAAATGAATTGGATATCCTAAATTTTTTTTTTTTTTTTTTAAATATTCCAACAATCTGAAAAAGCATTGACACCAGAAGAAACGCATTGATATTTGCTTGCAGTCTGGAAGAGTGTGATAGGAAAGAATTTCCATTAGGGATCCAGAAGTGAGGGTTTTCAGTATGTCCTGCCGGTACTTAAACATTTTTCAACATGTTCCCCGACAGGCTGAGAAGCAACTGGGGAGCAGATGTCTGTTCAGTCAGGTGGGGAGAGGGTGGATTTGAACGTGGTCAGGAGAGGACTTGGTGGAGGGATGAATTGTACAAAAAGGGGTGAATTGAACATCGCAATGGTGATTTAGAAATCACCGGAAATGATTTAGACACCATGGGGATAAATTGAACCCTGGGGAGAGAATTGGGCATGGCAAATGGGGAGGGGAGGGTGGGAGAGAGGTTAGTTATGGAAATGTAAGGTTATTGGGCTGAGGGGAAACATTCCTGTTCTTCTTGACCAAGAAGTAGTGCAATAAAAGCACTTACTTTATTTAAACCAGCCCCGCTCGCCTCCTTTTTCCTACTGGGATTCACAAGGCCCAAGAATGCCAGTCTATTGTGTTAAAAATAACAGTTTTGTAAAACAGCAACACACTGAGCCTCCTTGGAATATCTTTGGAACCGATCACTTGCGGAGAGCAGTTTGGTCACCCAACTCCTAACTTGCTTCCACTAAAATCAGGAGGCCTGAAAATTTTTTAAATGTTGGGCGCGACTCACCCCAGCAGGATAGGCTCCACGCAGATCAGGGAGCAGTTTCTCCAGCAGCCCTGGTCTTTTGTTCCCACCCCTTCCCCAACCTTGGGGAGGATCCCATGCCTGACCGCTTGCAGTGTCCAGGTGGTACTGCCAGGCTGGGAGTGCCAATGGAATGCCAGGGTAACGCCCTGCCCCTGACCACCCAGGGCCTCCAATGCCTGGAAACCCCCCCCCCCCCCCCCCCCCCCCAGCATGTCCACGTTTGTGTGGATGAGTACTAAACGGCACCCTGGCAAGATCTCCCAGGCATGGTTGGTGAGTCCTGGGTGCCGGGTGAGTAAGGTCAATTCAAACATACAGATCTTAATCTCACCCAGCGAGGGCAGAGAGAGTTGGGTGACTCGTGATCAGCCCAGTGCCTGGCACAGAGCCTGATTTGGGTCTCGCGTGTGATTCACCCATTGCGCCCAGATGTGGCCGGGTATGTGCACCGGGCACAACGGGGGGGGGGGGGGGTGGTCACAGAATTCCACCTGTTATCTTCTCACTAGACCCTGCAATCTTGGGGATTAAAATTTCCTCAAAAAAAATCTCTGCCATTTTGTCTTCCTCGATATCCACATTCAAATACCTAACTGATGAATAGTTTCTCTCACTTATGAAATGAAAGAGGTTCTGCTTTTGTCAATCCAGTGACAGATCTCTCCATTTGTTCTGATGTGCGAGACTCTGTTTGGGTATAATTGAGACTAGAGTGCATTTCTAAGAAATTTCTGTAATTCTTAATGTAACATTGACATGCCCACATTATACCTGATTAAAACGTTGTCATTTAATACATGACTACATTCCTCGGTCATCCTGTCTCTTTCGGAGTACAGTTTTTATAACTAGTCATCTTCAATGAAAGCCAGTCTTTTCTTAGAGTTGCTTGCAAACTTAATTATCATTTTGAATGTCACAGCACAACAAAGGGTAGCATTTTCAAATTTCTTGTCGAAACATAGTTTAGCTGAGCTAGGCAAAGTCAAACTTCTGTAATTGGAATCATGGACAAAAATGTAATTTTCTTGCTGTCATTTGGATAAGCTAGTTTGACTGGATGATTTCCTCTTGGAATTCAGATATCCAGTCACTTAATAGGATTAAAATATCCTGATTTCAATGGCTGCTACTGGACTATGCAAACGTCTTGAAATTAGACTCGCTAACATCAGTGTACAAAAACACATTCCATTAAGTTCTCATCCACTATCATTCAAACAATGCAGCCTGATAGAATGTAAAACACCCACCTTCGAGCGGTGTGGATTTAATATATTATTCTTCAAATAAAACTGACAAAACTGAAAGCATTTGCTGTTGAGAAAACACAAAAGTAGATTTATTTCCATTGCTTTTGCACAGCCTCATTACACACATGCAACAGCAACTTCTATAATGCCACAGAAAAACAAGTCACCCCACTTAGCCATAATTAGAAAGAAATGTTTGCAAATGCAAAGGATGACCGAAAGCTTGGGCAGAAGTTGGCTTTAAAGAAGATTTTAGAGGAAGGTAGCAATGCTAAAACACAGATATGTATGTGTGTTTTATTCAAAGTAGTATTGTGATCTTCAACAGTAATGTGATCAAAACATGTGGACATAAAAGAAATATGGCACTTTTGAAGAAGAGCAGTAGAATTATCTTCAGTGGCCTGGCCATTATCGCGCCGGGTACCAATCCTGTTCCAATGCTCTGACTCCTCGTCGCCAGCTGCAGCGAGATATATGCCCCGCGCCGGCAGCACCATACAATTGGGTCATTTGCACTACATCGAATTAACAGGCTGGAAGCCCAATTCTCCAGCCCTCCTGTGATGCACCAGCCTTCTCAGCCAGGATTCTTCCAGGTATTGGTTCAAGAATTTTCAAACGTGGCCCTGATGCGGCAGACACCGCATTGGGTCCAAGAAGGTGAGTGCATAACTGAAGTGCACCCCCCCAAAAAAAAAGTCTATCTGCATCCCCCCAATGCAAATCCTGCCTCCTCTGCCCGATGACCTGCTTATCACAGAGACCCCAATCAGTCATCCCTGCCTGAAACCTGAAGAGAAGTCCAGGCAGAGGAGCGAAAAATCACTGCATTTTTATTTACCCTTTCCGAACATCTGTTACCTCAGACAAGTGTTTAAAGCAGGAGCTTCTACAAGTGTCAGAGACTTCCTCCAATGTGTTTCAAAACCTTTGACAGTCTTTGAAATGCCAATCTTGCATTTCATTTAGCAATGCATTGCATTAGCCAGTGATTGATTGTTTTATTACTCCAGAGACATGTACTTGGTGGACTGGTGATCCATCTTTCCCTTCTTGCTTGAATTCATCTCCATTACCTGTTTTGATGCTGCCCACAAATGTTTATAAACACTCTTGTTATGATTGACAATTCCTCACCATGCACAGCTAAGTGCTTTCTGGTGTGAAAAAGAGTGAAGGAAAAGATCAATAAAATGTACTTGGCTTTAGAGGATGCTTCTGACACTTGGTAACAATTACTGCTTTAACCTTTTCTGTCTGAGGAATCAGATTTTAGGGAACAGTGAGTGAAAATACAGTGACTTTTAGTCCATTGCTGCACTGCTCTTCAGCTTTGAGACAGGGGTGATTGTTGGGGGCCTGTATTGGTGGGGGTTCTGTGTTGGGGGGTCTCGGGGGAAGGGAGGTCACCCTCTTGCATGCGTGATGTGGATGTGGGTGAACCATTATTCCCATGGGGTGGAGGGGAGGATGCTCCTACTTCTCAGCTGTGGGGGGGGGGGGGGGCGGGGGGGGAGGGAAAGGGGCCAATTATTCCCATGAGGTGAGAGGATGTCCCTACTTCTCAGTGGAGGGGATGGGAAGGATTTGCGTTGTGGAGGGCAGGGGGGCCATTGCTTGACCTCTATACGGGCCACCCGTTAAAATTGGCAGCCCAATACCAGGATTCTGGTGGAATCTCCTCCATGCATTTATTTGCATGGCAAGGGAGAAGGGATCGCATCTCTGCTGGGAGCATAGCTTAGTCTTCAGAATGGACAACCAGCCCATTATTTATACCTCAATCTACATCACAGAAACAGATTGAACAGCAAAATATTGCAGATGCAGTAAATGCTACCTAACCTGCTGATTTTGTTTCCTGCATTGGTGATTATCACATTGCTTTCTGTGGGAGCTTGTCATGTGTAAATTGGACACCACGTTTCAATGACTATGTACAACAGTGACTACACTTCATTGGCTGCAAAACACTTAAGGTCTGCTAGTCATGAAAGGCCCTAAATGCAAGTCTTCCTTTTATCAAAATGGTATTAATTCCCTGTAAGGAATTAGCAACCAAGCCATTTACCTGAGTCTCCAGGCCTTGCTGGTGAGGTGGTGTGCAGGGGTGTCATTAGGTTAAGTTAGATCATTTTGACAGACTAGTGTAAAACATAAATGTAAATGCACCTTCATTAACATAAAACGATACCCCTGAACTACCTGGTTTCCCTGCACCGGATTTGGGGGGTATTCCAAAGATGTGCTGGAAATCCCTCTGGGAAGTTCCCAGGTAAGGGTTTGCTCAGCAATTGTCCAGAAGCGTTAACTTCTCCTGGAAAATTGTGCTGCATTGGGAACCATCCGACAAAGAGATTTCAACCATTAACTTTGGATGGTTCTGCCAATGTTATGCTCATAGTTACTCTGAAAGAGTTAGAAGAAATAAAAGCACTTCTAACTTAGCGTAATTATTTCAAACACCAGACCGAGCACCACCTGGAAGAAAGTCCCCCACATTCTGGACCCCTCCCCAGGGTATTTCCATACACTCTCTCCCCATAGCCCCCAACATCTGCCTCTTCCCCCCCCCCCCCCACATTCGACCTCCCACTCAACACCCCTCCTTACCCCACCTGAACCAATTCCCTCCACCTCTCCCTTGTGACCTGCCAAATCCCATTCACTTACCTTCTCCCCAGCCTGTCAGTTTCATTGGGCCCTTTAATCCTACCTGCTTTACATCAGCCAGTGCAGTTGTGATAAGCCAGAGGAGTCCAACAAGCTTCTTAAAAGTACTTTATTTCAGCAACAGCATCATACATACACAGGGCCCGGTTCCCTTTCACCAGGTCCTCATTCCTTTTTAGCTGGCTCTACAGCTGCCTGCCTTTTATGCTAGTGCTGGGTTAACTCAGTCCAATTGAACACGGGGACCAATCATCCCCAGGTGGATGAATCCTGTGCAGGTTATTACACCCCTCCCCCCCAAAAAAAACCCCAAACCCCTCACAAGGACGGCCATTTAGGAGGAGTGGATAGGAGAGGACCAAACAGGTGCAAACCCTACAGTGACCAGACAACAAACCTAAACAAAAATTGGTTTGGATAAGGCTCCACCGAACAGGGAAGCAGGACGGGCAGGCGTGTACTCCACCAAACATTATGTCCGGCCCAACACTCTCACCAGTCACACAGGGGGCGAAGCTGCCAACAGCCGAACCCAGGGACGGTGTGCGCAACAGCATCGGACCCATCAACCCAAGGCCCAATCGGCGTGGCATGCCTTCCAGCCACAGAAGGAACGGGGGGGGGGGGGGAAACATCAGACAACGCCCACCTCAACGTCCCGCAACTACCAATAATTTTTAATATTGGGCACTCTAAATTGCCCAATTAGAGTGCCCAAATTTTAGAGTTCTGATGTCAGTGGAATAAACCAGCCTTGTTTTATAAACTTTTGCAGTGCATGTGATTAAATCTCTCATTACAATTGTATAAACATATATATGCAATGAGAAGTACTGTAATGGCTTAATCACGTTCAAAGAAACTGGGATCTAGCTGTCACTGTTTTGAACCTTGCAGCTCCTCTCTTCGATAACCTAAATATATTTTCCCCATTTTTACAGATTGTGGAGCTTAGGACTGAGAGAGCTGAAGACACTTGTTTGATTGGCAGAGGGAATATAAGCAATTAGCATTGTTTTATCTTGTAGAATGAGTAGGACATTCCATTTTAATAGTCAGTGATATTTAAATTTGTTATTCTCACTGTGCAATATTGATGTTAAATATCAGAATGTTTTCCAACCCATTATAGGCTAATTAAAAAGCACACTTTGACATCCTTCTGACAAATACATTAGATATTTTGCAGACCATTTTCATGTATCACTGCATAATGAGAAGTTTATTACTGTTGAATAAGTGGTTGACAATTCATGCATGAAATAAGATTTCACTGCAGTTATTAAATATCGATAATCATGTAAATGAATCTTAGCCATGACTGACTTACAACACATATTGTATTAACCTTTATCTTCAAAAAATCTTAGTTTTGCTCTGTGCTTAAATAAAGTACTCAAAGGAACACTGAAAGGTATAATTTAGCTCTTTTATTTGAAAGATCCACTTTCTAACTTGAGTGAACGGTTGGTGATCAGAACCAAGAAAACTGCTTGATATTTCCCTTCGCTAGCTGGAACACTGAAGACAGTTGACATACCCAGTATTGGACATCTGCTTAAATAATGCTCCTGCAATTAAACAGGAACCTTTCTCTTTCTTACAGCTGATGACCATGCCTGGTAGTTCAAGTTGTCCAGTGAGTATTGCCAAAGTAAATGGCTCATGTCCAATGAGTTTTGCGGTAACTCATAAGTTGAATCAACGCGCTGTCATGCCTCATTAAAAGCTTCTGGACCTCACACCATCAGGTCTTTTAAGTACAAAATGAAAGTAAATGGGCAAAACTTTATTATGATAATACTTGTTATTTGTATACAATGGAAATCGAACAAGCTGAACTGCCATACTTGGCTGAACATAACTTGTGACCTGTAACTTAGTTATTCTGATATATCACACCAAATCTTCTCAAATCACATCGGACAGTGACTTTTTTTGCTGACTGCTGCAATGTCAGGAAACCTTGCCCGAAAAGGTGCTTAACAAATATGCCGTACTAACTCGATTATCCTCCACCAAATAATTAACCCAATACTTGTAGTCCCATTAAATAATTTAAGCACGGATTTGATAAATGGGTTCTCGAATAATAAAATAAAGCTGCTCCTATAATACAATGGTCACACTGGTCACTTTAGAAAAAGGCTCAATAAGTTGTCAACATTCAACAATGATAAATGTGTAAAGTTGGATAGAGCTATCTAATGGCCAAAGAGGGTCATTTATATCGAAAAACCTGCCGTTTTCTTTGCTATTCTACCCCAGTTTGTGTGGGTGTTGATGGTAACAGTGCAAAACTCAGGTGGGATGGCCAACCACTGCCTGTCCACCCGGGCCAACATTTTTTTACCCCTTTCCCAGCAGGAAAGCTGGTCACCACGCACTTTTATCACCTTTTGTGGTGTGTAAGTGGCAGAAAGGAGGTTGGTTTGGCCACTCAGTCCCTATCCCTAACTTCCACCAGTGACCCTTTTAGGGGTGCCACACCTAACCTGATCCTGGGAATAATATAAGGTTATCACAACAAACTCCGATCAATTCTGTAACAACACTAATTTGTACTTGCACATTAAAAATGAGAAAGTTCTTTAAAAAATGCACACACACGATCAGTACAAAGGAAAAATGAATTATAATTCTTTACCAGTGTAACTCTCAACAGATCTCCAGACAAGGGCTTTGGTGAATAAATAAGGCTGGATGTAGCATTCATATAAAACTGAACATATACACTGCAATGAAGTTGAAGTTACTGTGAAAAGCCCCTGGTCGCCACATTCCAGCACCTGTTCGGGTACACAGCGGGAGAATTCGGAATGTCCAAATTACCTAACAGCATGTCTTTCGGGACTAGTGGGAGGAAACCAGGGGCGAGATTCTCTGATCCCCCGCCGGGTCTGGAGAATCGCCGGGGTCTGGCGTGAATCCCGCCCCGCCAGTTGCCGAAGTCTCCAGCACCGGATTATTCGGCGGGGGCGGGAATCGCCTGTCCCCGCCGGCGTAAATTAAACCACCTACCTTACCGGCGGGACGAGGCGGCGCGGGTGGGCTCCGGGGTCCTGGGGGGGGGTGCGGGGCGATCTGGCCCCGGGGGGTGCCCCCACGGTGGCCTGGTCCGCGATCGGGGCCCACCGATCCGCGGGCGGGCCTGTGCCCTGGGGGCACTCTTTCCCTTCCGCCTCCACCATGGCGGAGGCAGAAGAGACTCCCTTCACTGCGCATGCCGCCGCGGAATGCCGTCAGCGGGCATAATCAGACGGGCATGCGCCTCCCCGGAGATGTCATTTCCGCGCCAGCTGGCGGGGCACCAAAGGCCCTTTTCCGCCAGCTGGCCGGGGCGGAAATTCATCCGGCGCCGACCTAGCCCCTCAAGTTTGGGGCTCGGCCCCCAAAGATGCGGAGCATTCCGCACCTTTGGGGCGGCGCGATGCCCGTCTGATTTGCGCCGTTTTGGGCACCAGTCGGCGGACATCGCGCCTTTTCCGGAGAATTTCCGCCCCAGAACACACTGTTGAAACCCACGCAGATACAGGGATAACGTGCAGACTCCGCACAGACAGTGACCCAAGCCGGGGAATCAAACCTGGGACTCTGGCGCTGCGAAGCAACAGTGGGTTTTTTTTTGTTTATACATTTAGAGTACCAAATTAATTTTTTTCAATTAAGGGAGCAATTTAGCGTGGCCAATCCACCTACCCTGCACATCTTTGGGTCTGTGGGGGTGAAACCCCACGCAAAACATGGGGAGAATGTGTTTGGGCAGCACGGTAGCACAGTGGTTAGCACAGTTGCTTCACAGCTCCAGGGTCCCTGGTTCGATTGCCGGCTTGGGTCACTGTCTGTGCGGAATCTGCACGTTCTCCCCTGTGTCTGGCGTGGGTTTCCTCCGGGTGCTCCGGTTTCCTTCCACAGTCCAAAGATGTGCACGTTAGGTGGATTGGCCATGATAAATTGCTCTTAGTGTCCTAAAAGGTTAGGTGGGGTTACTGGGTTATGGGGATAGAGTGGGGGCGTCGGGCTTAAGTAGGGTGCTCTTTGCAAGAGCCCGGTGCAGACTCGATGGGCTCCGAACGGCCTCCTTCTGCACTGTGAATTCTATGAATGTGCAAACTCCACACGGACAGTGACCCAGAGCTGGGATCGAACCTGGGACCTCGGCGCCGTGAGGCAGAAATGCTAACCACTGCGCCACCGTGCTGCCTGTGAAGCAACAGTGTTAACCACTGTGCAACGTGCCGCCCATACGTACGGCAGTGTTATAACACAGAATGTACATGGTAAATAGAGGATGAAACTTTGTGATATGATGCATGGACAAATGATGAATTGCAAACCTGCTGCCATTGTTAAAACAGGTAAGAATTAAATTATTAGGGTTCTTTCACACTCACAGGGTCGGAGGGAGGGGAGTACCTCAGTACCTATGTATGGAAGGATTATGGCCAAAGATACAGTATCGGTGGAGGGGGATAAGGCCAAGTGGGAGGAGACGTTGAGGCTGGTGTTGGAGGATGGGTGTGGAGTGAGGCCCTGTGGAGGATGAACGCCACATCCTCATGTGTGAGGCTTGGCTTAATACAGCTTAAGGCAGTATCTTGGGCCTCATTTGACTCGGTCTAGGCTGAGTAGGTGTTTTGTGGGAGTGGAGGACAAGTGCGAGCGTTGTGGGAGAGGTCATGCTCATGTTCTGGTCGTGTTCGAAGCTCGTGGGTTCTGGGTCTCCTATAGCACCATGTTGACGATTCTGAAAATTGAGCCCAGTCCCATAGAGGCCATATTTGGCATGTCAGACTTGTTGGAGTTGCAGGCGGGTGTGGGGGCCAATGTCCTGGCCTTTGCCTTGCTGATTGCTCAGAGGCGAATGCTGATGGGATGGAGGTCAGCTTCCCCACCCAATGCCTCAGTGTGGCTGGGGGATCTGATGGAAATTCTGAACCTCGAGAAAGTCAAGGGCACCGTGAGGGGAGCAAATGAGGGGTTCTACCGAAGATGGCAGGCATTTATCCTGTATTTCAAAGAGGTGGTCATCGTTAGCTTCTCGGGGATAAGGGAGGGATTTAGGGGGTTGGTTCTTTTGATTTTTTTCCCAGTGGGGTGGGGGTGGGGTGGGATTGTGTTTGGCGATATTGTTTTGTTTGGGTGTTACGTTTTTGAATGAAGTTATGAGAGAATGATAACATGGAGGTGAACCAGAGGAGCGCCACAAAGGATAACCTACTGCAGTCACAAAGGATGATGCTGGTCATTTTTATCAGGTTATGCTTAGTGGTGGGGCATTGAACAAAGCCGCACTTGGCCCTGTTTCTGCACTGAAGGGTTTGGCTCGCAAGAACTCATCACTGCAGCGAGAGATCGGGATGCCATTTTTAAATGGCATCCCTATCTCTTGAGCGAGACCCCCCCCCCCCCCCCCCCCCCCCCCCCGCCCGCATGGCTGCCTTGCAGGCTGCGGTTATTGTGTTCCGTGCCAATCCACCCCTCACTATTCCCCCCAGCCCTGGCCAGTGACACAACTGTCAACAAACTATGGCGATGTTAGGTGCTTTCCTTACCCCCGCTCTCCCCCTCAGCAGCCACGGCTCTGTTTCACTATTTTAAAAGCACAAGTGAACCTCGCATTGGGAATTCAGCCCATTGGTTGCGGAGAATCGGGAAAACCTGGAGAATACTGGTTTGGCCCACTAATGATACACATTTACTGTAGGTGCCTTCTGGAATGCATTGACGCCACTGTTGAGGCACTGGAGAATTGCGATTTGGCGTGAAATCACTGCCCGCCGCGATTTCGGCGTCAGAGCCAATTCTTCGCCCAATCGTGCTTCCCGATTCCGGCGTCGGCCAATGGAGAATCTCGCCCATAAGCCTTCAAGAGGGTAGGGGAGGAAAGGAATCCTGGGAGGTGCTTCACAAGTTGTCCCCTTTAAAATACTGATTATGTAGCTGCATAAAAATGTTAAGGTACCACACTGAATTGGCCAGGTGATACAAAACATACAGGGGTGTTGCTTGCCAAGGTTGTGCAAATGGGCTTTTTCGCATGGCTAGGGTGTACAGAACTAATGATTATAGCCTCAGGACAAGGAATCGGATAGTTAAGAGAGATGAGGGGAGGGGGTTGCGAACCTTTGAAATTCACAACCTCCAGGGGACCATGGATGATCAGTCTTTGAACACATATTTAAACTCTGAGGGAACAAAGAAATATGGGGGTTGGACAGAAACGTTGTGCTTGTAGATCGCCCATGATCTTGTTAACTATTACTGGGCGGCTAATATAGCCATGATCAGGAAGTGGGTGGTGGGGGAGAGGTTGGCATGGGTGCGTATGGAGGCGGCTTCATGTAAGGGCACCAGTTTGGGGGCGTTGGTAACTGCGCCTCTGCCGTTCCCACCGGCACGGTACTCCACCAGTCCAGTGGTGGTAGCGGCCCTGGGAGTTTGGGGCCAGTGGAGACGGCATGTGGGAGCAGTAGGAGCATCGGTCTGGGCCCCAATCTGTGATAATCACCAGTTTGCTCCGGGGAGTATGGACGGGGGGGTTCCAGTTATGGTGGAGAGCGGGGATTGAGAGGATGGGGGATATGTTCATAGAGGGGAGCTTTCCGACTTTGAGGGCGAGGGGAAACAAATTCAGGTATCTGCAGGTGTGGGTCTTCCTTCGTAAACAGGTGTCAACCTTCCCGCTCCTACCGCTAAGGGGGATTCAGGACAGGGTAGTTACCAGAGGGTGGGTAGGAGAAGGGAGAGTCTCGGACATTTATAAGGAGCTTATGGGGTCGGAGGAGACGCAGACCGAGGAGCTGAAGCGCAAGTGGGAGGAGGAGCTGGGAGGTGAGAGAGAGGATGGTCCATGGGCAGATGCGTTGAGTAGAGTCAACACGTCTGCAACATGTGCCAGGCTCAGCCTGATACAATTTAAGGTTGTTCACCGCATGACAGAGGCCCGGATGAGCAGATTCTTTGGGGTGGAGGACAGGTGCGCAAAATGTGCGGGAAGACCGGCGAAACATGTCCACATGTTTTAGACATGTCCATAGCTTAGGGGATTTTGGCAGGGGTTTGCGGGCGTCATGTCCACGGTGTTAAGAACAAGGGTGGCGCTGAGTCCAGGGGTGGCGATTTTTGGGGTGTCAGAAGACCCGGGAATCCAGGAGGAGAAAGAGGCAGACGTTCTGGCCTTTGCTTCCCTGATATCCCAGAGACGGATACTATTAGCATGGAGGGACTCAAAGCCCCCGAAGTCGGAGACCTGGCTATCGGACATGGCTAGCTTTCTCTGTTTGGAGAAAATCAAGTTCGCCTTGAGAAGGTCACTGTTCGGGTTCACCCGGAGGTGGCAACCGTTCGTCGACTTCTTTGCGGGAAACTAATCGTCAGCAGACGGGGGGGGGGGGGGGGGGGGGGGGTCGGGGGGAGTAGTTCAGATTAGAGTAAGGGGTCAATAAGGGTGGGACCTGTACGAGAGGTAAATGGCTTTTGCACTATGTCTACGGTTTCATGTATATTGTTTATTTTGTTGTTGTTACTATACCAAAAATACCTCAATAAAATGTTTATTAAAAAAAGAAGAAAAAATCCATGATCGTGTTAAATGACCGAGCTGGCTTAAGGGACATTGCCGCCTACTGCTGCACCCTTAATATGTTCTTGCGGTGACTAATGTTATCTTACATAGCTGTGTAAAAAGAGGTGGCTATGTTAACCTGAAAGCCTTAAGTGGTGTGGTAGTATGTATTAGGGATCATGTGGGACTGGAAGCCCTAATGTCACTGGCTGACAGATCCCGGGTCCTGGTTGGCCGTTGACCTCTAGCTCCACCCTGAAGGCGGAGTATAAGAAGCCGGAGTCCTCCCCCGCAGGCCATTCTACTATCGAGCTGCGGGGGAACAGACACGCTTAATAAAGCCGCATCGACTTCACTCTATTCGTCTCACGAAGTCTTTGTGCGCTGCAATTTATTAAGCGTGCCTAAAAAGAACTATGGAGCTCAGGATCATTCCGGAATGCCTGAGGATCAGCCCCCGCGCAGTGAACGCGGCAGCAGCCTTCAAGCACTGGCAGACTTGTTTCGAGGCCTACCTCAGAACGGCCACCGGCCGGGTCACAGATCCTGCACTCGAGGGTAAGCACGGAGATCTTCTCCCTCATCGACGACTCGGAGGATTTCCAGACGGCGTTCGCAGCACTGAAAAGTCTCTATGTCCGCCCAGTTAACCAAATCTACGCTCGCTACCAGCTCGCGACGAGACGGCAAGGTCCCGGAGAATCGATGGATGAATTCTACGCCACGCTGCTGATTTTGGGACGAGCCTGCAGCTGCCCTTCGGTGAACGCAAATGAACATGTTAATGCGCAATGCTTTTGTGGCAGGTATGAATTCCTCCCAAATCCGCCAAAGACTTTTAGAAAAAGAGTCGCTAGGACTCTCAGAGGCCCGGGCCCTAGCAGCCTCCCTAGACGTGGCCGCGCGTAATACCCGCGCCTACGGCCCCGACCGCGCGGCAGCCCATTGGGCTCCGTACGTACCCGTCGCGACAACCCCCGCCCCCCCGGACACCCCACAGGCTTGCGCGGTCCAAACGCCAAGTCGCACCGGGGGCGCCCGCTGCTATTTCTGCGGCCAGGCAAAACACCCCCGACAGCGCTGCCCGGCCCGCGCAGCGATCTGCAAGAGCTGCGGGAAAAGGGCCATTTCGCGGTTGTGTGCCGGTCCCGCGAAGTCGCCGCTATCCCGGGAGAACAGGGAGCCCTGCAAGCCGTTTACGCTCCCCAACCCCCCCAGCGCCCCATGTACGACCCGCAGGCGCAGCCGCTCTGGGACCCGACCGCCGCGGTCCCGGGAGAACAGGGAGCCCTGCACGCCGCTTACGCTCCCCAAGGCCCCCCCCCCCCGGCACCCCATGTATGACCCGCCGGCGCTACCACTTTGGGTCCCGACCACCACGCCCCACGGAGAAGAGGGAGTTCTGGCCGTCTCTAACGCCCCCCTAACCCCCCCGCCCGCGCCCCACGTCTGACCCCCCGGCGCTACCAACTTGGGTCCCGACCACCGCTGTCCCCGGAGATGAGGGAGCCCCACGCGGTCCTAACGCTCCCCAACCCCCCCAGCGCCCCATGTCCGACCTGCAGACGCCGCCATTTTGGGTTCCGGCCACCACGAGGGGAGGAAGGGTGCCGCCATCTTGGACCACCCCAAACCTCTACGACGCGTGGGGGCGGCCATTTTGTCGACCCCCGCCGCCATCTTGTGACCCCCCAGCCATGTGCGATTTATGGGGGCGGCCATTTTGTTCATCCCCGACGCCATCTTGGACGGCAACAACGGACCCCGCTCCGCTACTACAACCACGTCTCGCTTCAATTACGCTCGATCAAGCTCGGCCCCGGACACTCCAGACGATGACGACAACGGTGCTAATAAACGGCCACGAGACTCCATGCCTAGTCGACTCCGGGAGCACGGAGAGCTTTATCCACCCCGACACGGTAAGACGCTGTTCCTTGACCACCTATCCTAGCGCACAAAAGATTTCCCTAGCTGCAGGATCCCACTCCGTACAGATCCAAGGATTCTGCGTAGTTACCCTAACGGTGCAGGGGAGGGAGTTCAAAAACTACAAATTAAACGTCCTTCCCCAACTCTGCGCCCCCACCTTACTGGGATTAGATTTCCAATGCAATCTACAGAGCCTTACGTTCAAATTCGGCGGCCCAATACCCCCACTTACTATCTGCGGCCTTGCAACCCTCAAGGTGCAACCCCCGTCCTTGTTTGCGAACCTCACCCCGGATTGCAAACCCGTCGCCACTAGGAGCAGACGGTACAGCGCCCAGGACCGGACCTTCATTCGGTCCAAAGTCCAGCGGCTACTAAAGGAAGGCATAATCCAGGCCAGCAATAGTCCCTGGAGAGCGCAGGTGGTAGTAGTGAAGACAGGGGAGAAACAAAGGATGGTCATAGACTACAGCCAGACCATCAACAGGTACACACAACTAGACGCGTACCCTCTCCCCCGCATATCCGACATGGTCAATCGGATTGCCCAATATAAAGTCTTCTCCACCGTGGACCTCAAGTCCGCCTACCATCAGCTCCCCATCCGCCCAAGTGACCGCAAGTACACAGCCTTCGAGGCAGACGGGCGATTATACCATTTCCTAAGGGTCCCATTTGGCGTCACAAACGGGGTCTCGGTCTTCCAACGGGAGATGGACCGAATGGTTGATCAACATGGGTTGCGGGCCACGTTCCCGTATCTCGACAATGTAACCATCTGGGGCCACGACCAGCAGGACCACGACGCCAACCTCCAAAAATTCCTCCAGACCGCCAAAGCCTTGAACCTCACGTACAACGAGGACAAGTGCGTTTTTAGCACCAATCGGCTAGCAATTCTGGGCTACGTAGTGCGCAATGGGATAATAGGCCCCGACCCCGAACGTATGCGCGCCCTCATGGAATTTCCCCTCCCGCACTGCTCCAAAGCCCTGAAACGCTGCCTGGGGTTTTTTTCATACTACGCCCAGTGGGTCCCCCAGTACGCAGACAAGGCCCGCCCCCTAATACAGACCACTACCTTCCCTCTGTCGACAGAGGCTTGCCAGGCCTTCAGCCGCATCAAAGCGGATATCGCAAAGACCACGATGCGCGCCATCGACGAGTCCCTCCCCTTCCAGGTCGAGAGCGACGCCTCAGACGTAGCTCTAGCGGCCACCCTTAACCAAGCGGGCAGACCCGTGGCCTTTTTCTCCCGGACCCTCCACGCCTCAGAAATCCGCCACTCCTCAGTGGAAAAGGAAGCCCAAGCCATAGTGGAAGCTGTGCGACATTGGAGGCATTACCTGGCCGGCAGGAGATTCACTCTCCTCACTGACCAACGGTCGGTAGCCTTCATGTTTGATAATGCACTGCGGGGCAAAATCAAAAACGACAAGATCTTAAGGTGGAGGATCGAGCTCGCCACCTTCAACTACGAGATCTTGTATCGTCCCGGAAAGCTGAACGAGCCGTCCGATGCCCTATCCCGCGGCACATGTGCCACGCACAAATTAACCGCCTCCAAACCCTCCACGAAGACCTCTGCCACCCGAGGGTCACTCGGTTTTTCCACTTTATCAAGTCCCGCAACCTCCCATACTCTTTAGAGGAGGTCCGTACAGTCACAAGGGACTGCCACATCTGCGCGGAATGCAAACCGCATTTTTTCAGGCCGGATGGTGCGCACCTGATTAAGGCTTCCCGCCCCTTTGAACGCCTTAGTCTCGATTTCAAAGCGCCCCTCCCCTCCACCGACCGCAACACATACTTTCTTAATGTGGTGGACGAATACTCCCGCTTCCCATTCGCCATTCCCTGCTCTGACATGACCGCGGCCACAGTCATTAAAGCCCTGAACACCATGCCATCTTCACACTGTTCGGTTGCCCCGCATACGTCCACAGCGACAGGGGGTCCTCTTTCATGAGTGACGAGCTGCGCCAGTTCCTGCTCAGCAAGGGCATAGCCTCGAGCAGGACGACCAGCTACAACCCCCGGGGGAACGGGCAAGTGGAGAGGGAGAACGGCACGGTCTGGAAGACCGTCCTACTGGCCCTACGGTCCAGGGACCTCCCAGTTTCACGGTGGCAGGAGGTCCTCCCGGACGCTCTCCACTCCATCCGGTCGCTATTATGTACGAGCACTAATCAAACGCCTCATGAGCGTCTCCTTGTCTTCCCTAGGAGGTCCTCCTCTGGAACGTCGCTGCCGACCTGGCTGGCGGCCCCAGGACCCATCTTGCTCCGAAAGCATGTGCGGGCACATAAGGCGGACCCGTTGGTCGAAAGGGTTCACCTCCTCCACGCGAACCCGCAGTACGCTTACGTGGAGTATCCCGACGGCCGACAGGACACGGTCTCCCTGCGGGATCTGGCGCCCGCCGGCAACACACACACCCCCCCCGACACCATTCACCCAACCCCCCCCCTTCCTGCCACCGCCGCACCCCGCGACCGCCCCCTTCCCAGGAGGATCGGTTCCCCTCCCCTCAGGCCCGACCAAGAATAAAGCCCAAGCGGAAACCGTAAGGCTCCCGGAGACGACAACACCGGTACAAGCACCACCACCACCACCGGGGCCGAGGCGATCGACACGGACGACCAGACCGCCCGACCGACTCGTGGCGTCGATCTGAATCAATATATGGACTTTTCACAAGAACATTTTGCTTTTCTCCCGATACCTTCTGTAAATAGTTGAAACAGGACAAAATTGTACAATACTGTATTGCCATGTGAATGTTTTTTTTTCCTCCCAGGACCAGCCCTGTAAACCCTTACCACCATACGAAGCATCACCCCGCCGGGTTCATTTTTTACAAGGGGTGAATGTGGTAGTATGTATTAGGGGTCATGTGGGACTGGAAGCCCTAATGTCATTGGCTGACAGATCCCGGGTCCTGGTTGGCCGTTGACCTCTAGCTCCACCCTGAAGGCGGAGTATAAGAAACCGGAGTCCTCCCCCGCAGGCCATTCTACTATCGAGCTGCGGGGGAACAGACACGCTTAATAAAGCCTCATCGACTTCACTCTATTCGTCTCACGGAGTCTTTGTGCGCTACAAGTGGTTAAAGCTGTAATATCCTCACCAAAAACAGCCTTTCACCTGATTTGCAGGAGAGCTTATTTCATGCCTGATGAAATAGGCTCAAACGCTGAACACTAAATCTACCAGAGTGACAGCACCTTTGTGAATTATGTTTCACTGGAGATGGGTTTCCGCTGTGGGTCAATAACTGTAGGAGACAGAGAAATCTGAATAATTTGCTGAGCATTTAAATTTCCTTGATGACTAATTCTAATCTCGCTGCCGCAGAAAGAAATGTTGGTAGAAAAGAGAAATTTGAGAAAATAATCTCTGGCCATCAAATAATATTGAAATAAGGAATCAGCCATACATGTCACTTTATACTAAATACACTAAAACGGGCTCGATCTTCTCAAATTAATGCTGCTAAAATGGCATTTCTTTACAGAAATAGTAAATGCATTGACCTGTGACACTGCCATTGTTGTATTGATCAAGTCACATGCTGAAAGTAGCATCAGGGAACAGAAGTGCCCTTCCATTTTCCAGTGCATAAAGTAACGACGAAAATGTGGCATCCTGCCTCACATTTTCAATCATCATGGCTTAATTTACATTGACCGTATATAATACCGATGTCATGTCAAGCAGTGGTACTCATGAATTTATGGAAAATGGACGCTTTAGTTTTTAAACAAAATGGAGAATGAACATTCAAAATGGAACTGAGAGGTCAGGTGATCTCTTTTTTTTTGCCCTGCTAATATTGATAGAAACACTAGGTTAGAGGCCACACTGTTTGTCTGGGCAGGACATTAAAATGCAATCGAAGTTTTGTGACATTTCATTGAGAAGGCATTAAAATACAACCTTTCCTGTGGATTTAATGGTTGCTATTGTCCAAATAACTGCATAAGCTAGTTTACAATGTGCTTGCAGGCTTCTTGATTGCAGAACGGAATCCCATAGGATTGGTGCGAGAAGAAACCTATTCTGTCACGAGGGGAAATAAATGAGTGACACTTAAACATTGACTTGCTCAAGTCATTGGAGACAATAGAAAATAAATGCTATGATCACCTGAAATTGACTTCCTTCATAAACAGGTGTCAACCTTCCTGTTTGAATGTTTGTGGAAGGGGGAGCAATCAAGCGGGCAGAATTCTCCGTTCCTTCACACCGGTGGGATTCTCTGATTCCGCTGCACTGAATGGAGGTTTGGCTGTGGGCCAAATTCTCTGTTCTGGTTGGCAGCGGTAGCAGGTCAGCCCGGGATCGGAGAAACCCAGTGCATGTTATGAGAAGGGACATTTATCAACACATATTTTGACAGTAGCCTCAATCAAGCTGCAATAATAATAACCTTTATTATTGTCACAATTAGGCTTGCATTAACACTGCAATAAAGTTACTGTGAAAATTTCCAATCGCCACACTATGGCGCCTGTCGGAACCTACGGGGTGGGAATGCTTGTCTTCCCCGTACTTGTACGGCACCAACCAGAAAGAGGTAATGGTAGGGACCTATTGGGTAGTGCATGAAGTGTTGCGTACTCTGACACACAGACGAACCAACACGGTTGCGAATGGTACAACGCAGTTTTATTTAATTGAACTATAAACATAGTAAACTCTGGTATTCAGCACATGGGGAACCTCTGAGTGGCTGGCAATGAGGTCTGTGCCCTGAGTTCTCTCCTGCTCGAGTCCCCAGGAAGTGTCGTGTTCCCTGCTTTGTACTGTGTATGCTCTTGTCTGTGATTGGCTGTCGTGTTGTGTGTGTTGATTGGTCCGTTGATCTGTCCATCATTATGTGTGTGTGTATGTGCTGTGATGTTCTTACAGGATTATGTGCCTACGTGGTTATAAATAAAGATGTGGACTGAGTGTAGCTAAATGTGTGTGTATGCAATATTTACAGCATGTACATGGGGTTTAACTATATACAAGGGGCGATGTCGGGTGTGACATAACAACGAGGTTCTGCCATGAACAAAGAACGGGGAAACGTTGAACGATAAAGCGAATTCCTGTAACGATAAGAAAATAAAACATATTAACAAAGTGGTTGCATGAGTTCAATGTATAAACAGTCTCAGAAGTCCAGTCTAGTTGGTGGGCGATGAATTTGGGTTGACCGTCAGGGTGGCACACCATTCATCACCCGGATTGATCGTGTTAACTCGGTTCCCATCAATGACCGCAACACGGAAGGCGTCTTGGTCATCTGTGTCACCGGCCTGGATGTCGTCTGGGCAAGATTCGTAATGGGGAGGCTGAATGGTCCGCACGTCCCTGCGAGGTTGTCGGAATTGTGGAAGATTGACAGGTTGAGCTGCTCGACAGTAAGCAGCGTAGTGGCCCACCTTGCCACAGCGTAGGCATTGTCGGGTTCTTGCGGGACATTGCTGCTTTAAATCTGCAGCTCCACTGTTGCCGCACGTCGTGACGTCATGACGTTCGTTGCGCGACTGCGCATGTGCAGTTCGATCTTGCGTCGGGCGTGCCTGCGCATCACGTCCCTCAGTGTTGCCGTAGGTTTTGGCGCGCACAAGCGCGGGAGGCCCCGAAAAGCGGGTGAAATGGCCGATGTCGTCCGGGCCACGGGCCGTGAGGAACTCGATCGCCTGGACCCGTACGGCCTCGTGGGGCACCTGGCTCGCCGATCCGGCCGCGTAGGACCCCCGCCGCGCCGATTCGGTCGCCTGAAATTGTGCATAGCGGCTAGTCGTGTTTTCGTGCAGGACACAGGCTTCGATTGCGGAGGCTAAGGTGAGGCCTTTTATTTTTAAAAGATGCTGGCGTAAGGTGCCCGAGGCGACCCCAAAAATGATCTGGTCCCGAATCATAGAGTCTGAGGTGGTGTCGTAACCGCAGGACTGCGCGAGGATGCGGAGATGGGTGAGGAATGACTGAAAGAGCTCATCCTTACCTTGCAGGCGCTGCTGGAAGACATATCTCTCGAAGCTTTCGTTGACCTCGACGTTGAAGTGTTGGTCGAGCTTGAGAAGGACCGTCTCGTATTTGGATTTGTCCTCGCCTTCCGCGAACACCAGGGAGTTGTAGACATGGATGGCGTGCTGCCCTGCGGTGGTGAGGAGAATGGTGATCTTTCTGGTGTCCGAGGCGCTCCCTCTTTCATTGGCTTCCAGAAAGAGCTGGAAGCGCTGCTTGAATAGCTTCCAATTTACGCCGAGGTTCCCAGCGACTTGCAGCGGCTGCGGTGTGTTGACGGTGTCCATGGCGCAGGATGGCAAATTTGTGGGTAGGTGTCAATTCACTTCTGGTACCATGAAGTGTTGGGTACTCTGACACACAGACGAACCAACACGGTTGCGTATGGTACAACGCAGTTTTATTTCATTGAACTATAAACATAGTAAACTCTGGTATTCAGCACATGGTGAACCTCTGAGTGGCTGGCAATGAGGTCTGTGCCCTGAGTTCTCTCCTGCTCGAGTCCCCAGGAAGTGTCGTGTTCCCTGCTTTGTACTGTGTATGCTCTTGATCGTGATTGGCTGTCGTGTTGTGTGTGTTGATTGGTCCATTGATCTGTCCATCATTATGTGTGTGTGTATGTGCTGTGATGTTCACATGAATATCATGACAGTGCACATATCGTTTGTGTAAATAAAACTTTGTTATTTATTTTACTCAATATGGACTCCCCGTGTCCTTATTAAATGGACATGGAGACTTAGTGGGGACAGATCTAGGTCAGCAAAAGAAGGACGCATTCTGAAATGCCGCAGCAGGCAGAGAATTGGGGCTAGCCTTTATCTACCAATTTGAAAAACCAAACTAGATCACGGGTTAGACTGCACCTCGACTGGAGTGGGGCCAGAAACATGCTGCAAGAAGTCAGGCACTTCAAACTTGTCGTAAGAAAGTTCCAATCTCATTTACTCTGAACCAAAAGGGGATTCAGACCGGCAACGTTTCAAACTTCCATCATGAGAGAATCAAGAATTTTTTTCAAGTCATTTATTAATCAAGATATTTCCTGATTAATAAATGACTTGAAAAAAATTCTTGATTCTCTCATGATGGAAGTTTGAAACGTTGCCGGCCTGAATCCCCTTTTGGAGCAGAATCGATGGGTTGTGTGGCCTAATTCTGCTTCTATGTCTTAGGGTATTATGGTCTTATGGATGTGGGCATAGCTAGCTAGGCCAGCATTTATTGCCCATCCTTCGTTGCCCTTCAGAAGGTGGTTGTGAGTTGTCTTCTTGAACCGCTGCAGTCCCTGAAATGTAGGTACACCTACTGTACTGCTAGGGAGGGAGTTCCAGATTTTACCCCAGCAACAGTGAAGGATCGGCAATATATTTCCAAGTCAGGGTGGTGAGTGACTTGGTGGGGAGCCTCCAGGTGGTGGGGTTCCCAGGTGTCTGCTGCACTTCTCCTTCTAGATGGTAGTGGTTGTGGATTTGGAAGGTGCTGCCTAAGGAACCTTGGTGAGTTCCTGAAGTGCATCTTGTAGCTGGTACAAACGGCTGCCACTGTTCGTTGCTGGTGGAGGGTTTGAATGTTTGTGGGAGGGGGAACAATCAAGCGGGCTGGTTTGTCCTGGATGGTGTTGAGCTTCTTGAGTGTTGTTGGAGCTGCACTCATCCAGGCAAGTGGAGAGTATTCCATCACACTCCTGACTTGTGCCTTGTAGATGGTGGGCAGGCTTTGGAGGGTCAGGAGGTGAGTTACTCGCCGTAGGATCCTAGCTTTTGACCTGCCCTGGTAGCCACAGTATTAATAGGGCTAGTCCAGTTTAGTTTCTGATCAATGGTAACCCCCCACGATGTTGACTGTCAGGGATTTAGCGATGGTAATGCCATTGAATGTCAAGGGGCGATGGTTAGATCTTCTCTTGTAGGAGATGGTCATTGCCTGGCACTTGTGTGGCACGAATGTAACTTGCCACTTGCCAGCTCAAACCTGGATATTGTCCAGGTCTTGCAGCACTTGGACGTGGACTGCTTCATTATCTGAGGAGTCACAAATGGTGGTGAACATTGTGTAGTAACCGGCGAACATCCCCACTTCTGACATGATGAAAGTCAGGTCATTGATGAAGCAGCTGAAGATGGTTGGGTCTAGGACACTATCCTGAGGAACTCCTATTGCATTGCCCTGGAGCTGAGATGATTGATCTCCAACCACCACAACCATCTTCCTTTGTGCCAGGTATGACTCCAACCAGCGAAGGGTTTTCTCCCTGATTCCCATTAACTCCAGTTTTGCCAGGGCTCCTTGATGCCATACTCGGTCAAATCCTGCCTCAATGTCATGGGCATTCACTCTCGCCTCACCTCTGGGCTTAAGCTCTTTTGTCCACATTTGAACCAAGGCTGTAATCTGGCCAGGAGCTGAGTGACACTGGTGGAACCCAAACTGAGTGTCACATTATTGCTGAGGAAGAGCTGCTTGATAGCACTGTTGATGACTCCTTCCAGTGGAGGCCGAGATGGAGCATCCACTTGGCACTTCTGGCTAAAGATTGCTGCGAGTTCTTCAGCTTTGTCTTTTGCGCAGATGAGCTGGGCTCCTCCATTATTGAGGATGAGGATATTCATGGAACCTCCACCTCCATTGAGTTGTTTAATAGTCCACCACCATTCACGGCTGGATGTATCAGGGCTGCAGAGCTCAGATCTGATGCTTTCATTGTGGAATTGTTCAACTCTGTCTATTTGACACCTCATTTTTCGGCATGCCTGGTGTTGCTCCTGCCGTGCTCTCTTGCATTGAACTCTTCATTCAACCAGAGTTGATCCCCTGGCTTGGCGGCAATCGTAGAGTGGGGGCTATGCCAGGCCATGAGGTTGCAGATTGTGGTTGAATACAATTCTGCTGCTGCTGATGCCCACAGCGCCTCATGAATGCCCAGTCTTGAGTTGCTAGATCTGTTCGAAGTCTATCCCATTTAGCACAGTGGCAGTGCCACACAACATGATGGAGGATATTCTCAATGTAAAAACTGGACTTTGTCTCCACAGGACTATGTGATGGTCACTTCTACCGATTCTGTCATTGGCAGATGCATCTGCAGCAGGCAGGTTAGTGGGATGAGGTCAAGTATGTTTTTCCCTTTTATTGGTTCCCTCACCACCTGCTGCAGTCCAGTCTAGCAGCTATGTCCTTTAGGAACCAACCAGCTCGGTCTATGGTGGTACTACTGAGCCACTCTTGCCGATGGACATTTGAAGTCCCCCACCGAGAGTATATTCTGCACCCTTGCTACCCTCCGTGCTTCCTCCAAGTGGCGTTCACATGGAGGGAGTACAGATTCATCAGCTGACAGTGGATGATACGTGGTAATCAACAGTAAGTTTCCTTGCCCATGCTTAACCTGAAGCCATGAGACTTCATAAGATCCAGAGTTGATGTTGAGGACTCTCAGGGCAACTCCCTCCCGACTGTATACCACTGTGCCATCAACTCTGCTGGATCTGTCCTGCCGGTGAGACGGGACATACCCAGAAATGGTGATAGTGGTGTCTGGCAAATTGTCTGTAAGGTATGATTCTGTGGGGTATGAGTACATCAGGCTGTTCCTTGATTAATCTCTGAGAAGCTCTCTCAACTTTGGCACAAGCCCCCAGTGGACAGTGGGTAGGTCAGGGGTGTGGAGAAATGAAGTGGGAAGACCCTGACATCCTGGATGGGACATTCAGTGAAGGGAAGAAAATGAGGGAGCTAAAGGGCAGTGACTGTACTGTCCAAATGTGGATCCAACTCAGGATTGTTAGCTGGTCGAGTCCTTACAGGTCTTTGAGTTCACCTACAACATTTCAATCATTCCCACCAAGTGATCTCAGACAATGGGTGAATTCCCCATTGCCCGACGCTGGTAGCCCGCTTTCCGATCCGGCAGAGAATTGAATGTCATGCAAAAAATCCAATGCCGATCCTGTTGCGATGCTCCAGTCCCCTGCTGCGGGTCCCCCTGGTGCTCCAGGCCTCTTGGCTGGGACTCAAGCGGGCGTGGATTGGTGCCAGTATTTCCAAGTACGTGGTGGACCCTATGGTGCATCAAGGGGCCAAATATTTAACATTGGTGCCCCCCAACGTCCGCCAGAGGGCTCCCCTCTCCCCAGGCGCCAATCATGCGAAAAAGAAGTCCAGGCTAAACAGTGGAAAATCATTGCTTTTTCATTTACCAGCCCCTACCACCTGCTGCCTCAGACAGAAGTGCTGATAGCAGCAGCTGTTACTTCTTGGAAGCCAAAACTCATTAGAAGGCTTTAACCGCACCGCACCCCCCTCCCCCCCGATCCTTTGATCTGTGAATCTTCTATTCACTTTCAAAGCGAAATAGCTTTTAGTAGGCTGTAATTAACAGGGTAATAGCTTTCAGACAGCCAGGTGTCAGGACTGTTTATTTTCATTTCCCTTCACGCTTGATTGCATCTTAACCACTCTGCTTTGAGCTAGTCACAATGCTTATAAACATCTGACTCTGATTGATAGGTCCTCATCACACCAAAAGAAGTTTAAGTGCTTTCTGCTGCGAAATACAGGAAATGAAAGAACTTATTTCAAGCGTGGCCCTGATGCAGTGGACCCCACAGTATTTAACGTTGGTTCCCCAAAGTCTGTCAGAGCATCCCCACCCACCGCCACAACACAAATCAATAAAGAGTGAACAAAAAAAAACATTTTTTCCTTCCATAATAATGGAAATGTCTGGAACTCCCTTGTGACCATCAATGTGTGCCATCCCTGACGCGTACATGTAATTTAGCTCCCTTTCTGTGAAGTAGCTGGAGCACCCAACGGAGAAGAAGCTATTAACTGAACTCATTGCTTTTTCATCAATCTATCATTTTCATCAATAGGACAGGGTGCCTCCCCTTCAATGTTTAACTCATCCGTCTCCAGCAACAGTGCATCTTGCAAGTCAATGTTAATTTTCCAGTCAAATGCCAAGATGCTTTCTCGTGCACCATTTTAACTCTTCAACTCAGACGGACAAATGCTGGCTGGTTCTTGAAAGATCAGGGCGACCCTCGACAGACTTGAATAAAATCATCTCAGTGCTTTTGCAGAACAGCAGCTGAGCACTCCAATAAAAAGGGGAATTCACCTATCAGAGACATTGCAGAGCATGCTGTTGGTATTTGCCAGACATTCATCAACTGCCAGAATGCAAAGGAAATCTTTGTCTGGATTGAGTTCAAGAGTGGTTGTGGCATGTTCCATTTTGCACAATCTTGCTTTGCAAAGATTCATTGTCAAGCAAGACACAGAAGCAAAATGCACCCGAAGGCAGCCAAGAAAATAAACAAACCCTAGAAAAGCAGTAGTCGAATTAGCAATAGTCATGTCAGCCCATTGCTGGTTGGCAGAGTCAAACACTTATGGGGCATTTGGGAGATTATGGGCAGGATTCTCTGATTGCCAATGCCGCAATCACATTCGGCAATTGGCCGGAGAATCTCCGCCATCACCGGGATTCCCCAAGTCCAGGGGGTAATTGATGGCACTACTAATGTGCACCGGGGCAGCAGAAATCATTAAAGGAAGGGATTCCACTTCCTAAATTTTCAACACGCGTGCGACCACCACCTGGATCATGCATAGGTATACACACTCACCAGGGAGTGTGCACAGCAGCTACATTCTGGGACATTCCGAGATCCCCAGCATCTTCGGGGACCACTCCAGGATGACGGGTTGGCTCTTTGGGAATAAGAGGTACACGCTGAGGACCTGTCTAATAATGCCAGTACGAAGGCTGGAGACCGACGCAGAGACCCGGCACCTCAACAGAGGCCCGTGTTGCCACCCATGCTGTCACTGGACTGCTGAAAATGTGGTTCCTATATCTCGACTGCTCTGATGATGCATTGCATTACGTCCCCCCCAGAGGGTCACCAGTTTTGTGATGGTCTGCTGTGCCCTCCACAACCTGGAAGAGCAGCGGAGTGACATGCTGCAGGTGGAAAAGGAGTGACATGAGGCCTCATCTGAGGAGGAGCGCGAGGAGAAGCCGGACCAGAAGGGATTGGAGGGCCAGACCGGGAAGACCGGAAGATGGGAGCAGTTGGAGGATGGAGAACAGGCGGTGACGAGGGTCTGGCATACCAGGAGGAACAGGGAGGCCTGCATCCTCACCCACCTCTCGTCGGACCTTCATCCCACGACCTGTCCTCCCCACCCCCTTCCTACCCATTCCCCCCTCCAACACATTCCCCCGACTACCCTGTTCCACCCTCCCAGGTATGTGTAACATCACCCCAGGGTGATGAGCCTGTGTTGGCACTGTCAGCAGGTCATTATACAATGCATGATATGATGATAACCCACTGTGAGGAAAGCTCTGCTGCTCCTCAACCTATGCCATAGTCTATGACTCCTGTCTTTCTGCTGATGACACACATGGGATTCATTCCTCAGCCTCTGGGACACGCAGTGGAGTGTCTCGGCTATATCCACCTGGGACTAGGTCATGGTCCGCAGCTCCTCTGGTGACACAATGCTGACCCCCATCACCTGTACATGGTGTGTCTCATGAACCCCAGATCTAGGACCACTATGCCCGGGGGTGGGGGTGGGGAGGGGGGGGGGGGGGCTGTGTGGAGAGTGGAGGGCAACAGTGGGTGGGAGCTGCAGGCTGGCCCGCAATGCAGAATCGCATGACAGAGGCTTTACAGGTCTCAGGTCTAACATGGTTCAATGATGAACAATCGAAAACCTAACTGTCGCTAGCTACTGATGGTGCCTCCCCTCCCCCTCCCTCACCCCCAGTGCCCTCTCAATGATCCCCAATCTTCTTAGTCCTCCATGCTCTGCACTTCCTCTAGGTGTGTCCCCAGGATGCACATCGGAGGTGGAGGCAGTCTGCTGCTTTCCGTACCCTGTGGCCTCTGATGCCCCTGGTAGGCATCCTCTGCAGGGCTTGGGGCCAGAGGTCCCAGCTGCCTTACTGGTGGCACATGCCTCGCTGTGTCACCCTGTTCCGCCCGCTGATCCCGAGACGTGCTATTGTCTGGAGGGGGGGACTTCGGAGAGCTGGAGACCGGCATTGACTCTCTGCTGGAAAGCTCCAGAGGCTGCTGCATTATCTCACTCTGCCAGCCTTGGTGGTTCCCCGTTGTCTGCACCATGGTGATGATGCCCTGAGAGTTGTTTCTCTGTGTCTGGACCACACACTGGAGTGTTTCGGCAATGTCCATCTGCATCTGGGACACATTCCTCAGCCACTGGGACACACAGTTGAGTGTCTCGGCTATATCCACCTGGGACTAGGTCATGCTCCGCAGCTCTTCTGCAAGGACCACCTGCCCAGCAAATAATGTCAAGGCACTTGGCCGTGGCCATCACTGACCGTGCAATACCTTAGGCACCACCACTCATGATGCTGACGTCATGACACAGGCTCTCCACTGCGGCCGCACCCTAGCAGTATTGGCCTTGGTGCCACGCATTGCTGGCACCATCTCCTCTGCTCGTAGTCTTTGGGAGTCCTCAAATCATCTGTGGATCCGCTGGAGGGTCGCTGACACCCCATCCTGAATCCCACGGCCGAACCCTAACGACTGCAGCAGCTCCAGGATTACCTTGTCCTGAGGCTCAGCATCTGTCTGAGACCCAGCTGGGTCCTGGGATCCAGCAGACCTCAGACGGCTGTCTCCCCTGCATGTTCTTACCTCCAGACGATGTGCATCAGCGTCTGTGTGGTGTTCACCAGATTGTTCGCCAGAAGACTGCCCACTAATATCGCCCACTTCAGGTGTGTGTCAGTGAGAGGGGAGGATCATGATGTCTGACATGAACAATTCGCTTGCGACAGGTCATCAGAGTGGGTGGAGGTTGGTAGATCCTCACTTCTGCGGCGCAGGCTAACCTCGCTGTCAGTCAAAGCTCTATCCTCAGTCACTCCCACGACCTCTAAGGCCTGTTCCTCATTGGGGCTGAGACTCTGCTGACCAGCACCCCGCTGCCTATCTGGGACCTTTCCCACCTGTTATGGACCAACTACTCTTGCGGGGTCAGGCGGCATTATGAGCCGCAGGCTTCAAACCGGGGGTGGGATATTTGGCAGGAGACAGGTATGAGCAATGCTGCTGGGCATGGATGGGTTGTGCTGGTGGGTGACAGGGCACAGGCGCAGAAATATGCTGGGGAGCGGAGGAGATGTGATGTGCGGTGCCAGCTGCCAGCTCATGGGGGAGGGGCGGGTGGGGATGTTCGGGATGGTGTATGGGACCGGTGCCAGGGGGCCTTTGCCAGCTCACTTGTGTGGTCCAGTGGAAGTTATTGAACTTCTTAGAACACTGGACTGCAGTCCTTCTTGTAACGCTCCCTGAGCTAACAGTTGCTGCTACTGCCTCCCAGTTGACCCGTCCAACCCCCTCGGTGGAACAGGGTGTCCAACCCCTTCGGTGGAACAGGTTGTCCAACTCCCTCGGTGGAACAGGGTGTCCAACCCCTTCAGTGGAACAGGGTGTCCAACCCCTTCGGTGGAACAGGGTGTCCAACCCCCTCAGTGGAACAGGGTGTCCAACCCCCTCGGTGGAACAGGGTGTCCAACCCCTTCGGTGGAACAGGGTGTCCAACCCCCTCGGTGGAACAGGGTGTCCAACCCCCTCGGTGGAACAGGGTGTCCAACCCCCTCAGTGGAACAGGGTGTCCAACCCCTTCGGTGGAACAGGGTGTCCAACCCCCTCGGTGGAACAGGGTGTCCAACCCCCCTGGTGGAACAGGGTGTCCAACCCCCCTGGTGGAACAGGGTGTCCAACCCCTTCGGTGGAACAGGGTGTCCAACCCCCTCGGTGGAACAGGGTGTCCAAGTCCCTCGGTGGAACAGGGTGCCCAACCCCTTCGGTAGTACAGGGTGTCCAAGCCCCTCGGTGGAACAGGGTGTCCAACCCCTCGGTGGAACAGGGTGTCCAACCCCCTCGGTGGAACAGGGTGTCCAACTCCTTCGGTAGTACAGGGTGTCCAAGTCCCTCGGTGGCACAGGGTGTCCAACCCCCTCGGTGGAACAAGGTGTCCAAGTCCCTCGGTGGAACAGGGTGTCCAACTCCCTCGGTGGAACAAGGTGTCCAAGCCCCTCGGTGGAACAGGGTGTCCAACTCCCTCGGTGGAACAGGGTGTCCAACCCCCTCGGTGGAACAGGGTGTCCAAGTCCCTCGGTGGAACAGGGTGCCCAACCCCTTCGGTAGTACAGGGTGTCCAAGTCCCTCGGTGGCACAGGGTGTCCAACCCCCTCGGTGGAACAAGGTGTCCAAGTCCCTCGGTGGAACAGGGTGCCCAACCCCTTCGGTGGAACAGGGTGTCCAAGCCCTTCGGTGGAACAGGGTGTCCAACCCCCTCGGTGGAACAGGGTGTCCAACCCCCCTGGTGGAACAGGGTGTCCAACCCCTTCGGTGGAACAGGGTGTCCAAGTCCCTCGGTGGAACAGGGTGCCCAACCCCTTCGGTAGAACAGGGTGTCCAAGCCCCTCGGTGGAACAGGGTGTCCAACTCCCTCGGTGGAACAGGGTGTCCAACCCCTCGGTGGAACAGGGTGTCCAACCCCCTCGGTGGAACAGGGTGTCCAAGTCTCTCGGTGGAACAGGGTGTCGAACCCCTTCGGTGGAACAGGGTGTCCAACCCCTTCGGTGGAACAAGGTGTCCAAGTCCCTCGGTGGAACAGGGTGCCCAACCCCTTCGGTGGAACAGGGTGTCCAAGCCCCTCGGTGGAACAGGGTGTCCAACTCCCTCGGTGGAACAGGGTGTCCAACCCCTCGGTGGAACAGGGTGCCCAACCCCTTCGGTGGAACAGGATGTCCAACCCCTTCGGTGGAACAGGGTGTCCAAGCCCCTCGGTGGAACAGGGTGTCCAACCCCCTCGGTGGAACAGGGTGTCCAACCCCCTCGGTGAAATCATAGAATTTACAGTGCAGAAAGAGGACATTCAGCCCACCGAGTCTGCACCGGCTCTTGGAAAGAGCACCCTACCCAAGGTCAACACCTCCACCTTATCCCCATAACGCAGTAACCCCACCCAACACTAAGGGTAATTTTGGACACTAAGGGCAATTTATCATGGCCAATCCACCTAACACGCACATCTTTGGCCTGTGGGAGGAAACCGGAGCACCCGGAGGAAACCCACGCAGACACGGGGAGAACGTGCAGACTCCGCACAGACAGTGACCCAAGCTGGAAATCGAACCTGGGACCCTGGAGCTGTGAAGCAACTGTGCAAACCACAATGCTACCGTGCCGCCCATCAGGGTGTCCCATCTTGACTTCACCATGCCCAACAGTGAGGACAACTATTGACACCGTGAAGCCCGTGAGAGATCATTACAGGTCCTAACTGACGTTAAATACCACTCGTGGTCTAGTCACGTAGGCCGCCAGGAAGCACACGGCAAGTCGCCCTCGCTACCGCACTTAGTGCTTCCCCCATTAGATTGCGCCCGACGTGCACTGTAATCTTGAGAGATATCAGCATTATTGAAATCCCCCCCTTCCCTGCTATTCGCATTGGGTTCATCATCATGTATTCAGACTGAATAATATCAGGGGCGAAATTCTCCGACCCCCCGCCGGGTCGGAGAATCGCCGGGGGCTGGCGTGAATCCCGCCCCCGCTGGTTGCCGAAGTCTCCGGCCCCCAAAGATGCGGAGCATTCCGCACCTTTGGGGCGGCGCGATGCCCGTCTGATTTGCGCCGTTTTGGGCGCCAGGCGGCGGACATCGCGCCGTTTCCGGAGAATTTCGCCCCAGATCAGCAAAACCCTACAAAATGCTTGTCTGTGGACGAGTCCAAAAGGCTTGCAGGCTGGAAGGGACAGCTTTAAACATTCTTGCCCGGGGCTTCAATGGCAGCAATCTGAGTAGCCATGAAGGAAATTTGTCTCTTAATTGGGCTCTGTGCATTTCCCCTACAATGGACATATGCTCCAGGTTGGCCATGCTGCCTTGCGGTGCAGGAAGCTGACTCTATTGTAATGGATTTGTTGGCCGGGCAGCACTTGCTGCGGTTCAACAACCACAACCACTTGCATTTATATAAAAAGTAAGCAAAGCGCCTTTAATGTAGTAAATTATCCCAATGTACTTTCTATTTCCCCCTGTACTACTGCCTTTCATTCTCCTGCATTTGGAAACCCAACTGTGATGTCTGCACCCATACACGTAAGTAGAAAATTCCTTTGTAATTTTCATTTTTCTGACTGCTGATCCTTTTTAAACAGTCATTTTGTTACGTTGTTAATGATTGTCCTGACCTTCAGTTAATAATTACATTCTAATCATCTCCCACAGTTGCATAATTTCCTTGATAAGATCAGTAATAAAGTTGTCAAAGTAACATAGATTTGTTACTCTCAAATGCAAATCTTGATCCCTGTACACTCAATAGCGCGAAAATCAATGTAACTAGAACCGCAATTATTTTTTTCTCATTCAACACATTGGAATTTCAAGACCCAACCTTTAAATTAAAGCGATGTCCCACAAACCTTTTGTGACTGTTCTGTTGCTGAAGTTGCAGATTTGTCTCCTCAAGGTGTACTTTATTACTGGTTCAAATGATGCAGCGTGGTCTGCCGGCTGCAGTTCATATGTAGAGCATTAAGAGCGGGCTTTGAGCGAGGATTGGGAGGAGGTATTTTCTGAAGAGTAATCAATGTTTTGTGGAAGGTAGAAGTAGGATTTTCTGACAGTTTTGTGTGTTGTGATGGAACAGGGAGCAGCAAGCCAAGTGCTGACTTGAGCTTTGCTGTACTTTGAAAACTGGGGGCAAAAATGATTGTCTGAAACATTGTTCCACTTCCCTCCAGTTTGCTGTGAATGACTTGGTGCAGGTAATAGATTTTGCGCACAGAACAGATATAATTCACTAGACTTAATTCAAAATATTGAAGCTTTTAAGTTATTAGAAGCTTTTTGCTTAATTGAATTCCATTTGAGCGGTAGAGGGAAATGCCAGCTTAGTGAAATTAGTATTTAGAAAAATTCAAGGTTTTATTAAAGGCAAGTCATCTTTGATCAATGTAATCATTTTTGCTCAGGTTACATATTGACGAGACAAAGAGAATTTAGATGTGATGTGTATGGATTTCAGAAGGTGGTTTGATAAAGTGTCTTGTAGGAGGCTTGTTACAAAATATAAGGTTATAGTCGGGAAAGGGAATGTAGCAGCATGGATAGAAAGTTGGTTGACAGACAGGAAACAAAAGGTGAGTTTTGCACAGATTTGGAAGGGGTCACTGCTTGATCTATCTTTGCTCTTTTCTCTTTATTTATATTTAGCAGGTTGCACATATATAATTTAGTTCAAGTCATGGGGCTGGATTCTCCATTTCTGAAACTAACTGTTGACGCCTGCACAGGATTCGTGGAGCTCCACGATAGCAAAGCTGGCGCCACACCTGGACCGATGTTGCTACTGTCATGGGGCTAACACTGACACCACGTGGAACACAATTGGTTGCAATGAGAAACGCGCAGCTGACACTCAGGAGGCTGACAAGCTGCAGCCGCATATACACACTACACCCCACACACTCCATTCCAGCCAACAAGATGGCAGCAAGGGAGCATGCTTCACCGATGCCGAGCTGGATACTATCTTGAATGCGGTGGAGGAGAGGCAGATGACCGTGTACCCTGGCCCAGGAAGGAGGCTGCCACCCGCCTCCATTCGCCATGCCTAGGTGCAGGTGGCAGAGGCGGTCAGCACCTTGGGCAACACCATCCGGACAGGCCAGCAGTGCAGAAAAAAACTCACGACCTCCTCAAGGTGCATAGGCCTCACTATGCCATTGGCAACAACCCACGTCCCACACACCCGCAACCTGACCCAAACCCAACCCAACCCGGAGGCTGACCTCCACCCTGCACCACATGCCAGCACCCATACCGGCTGCCATGGCAGCCCCTGAGTGGCATGTGTGGGATTGCCTAACATTGTCGCTTTTCTTTCCCTCCCCCACCACCAGGGGAAATCCACCCATAACCGCTGGGAGCGGGAGAAGACTGGGGGGGAAACCGCTGGACAAGCGACCCCTGACCGTGGAAGAGCAGAGGGCCCTGGATGTGGTCGGCGGCCTGGAGGAAATGGAGGACGCCGGCTGGGGTTTGGCCACGGGTGAGGAAGTGACACCCTGCTGAGTTGTGGTTTCCCCATGACACGTGCGTCAACCCCCATGCCCACAGCCCTACAGCACCCTCACCACCCCCCACCCTCACCCCTACACCACCCCTCACTCCCACCCTCACCACCCCCTCACTCCCACCCCCCACCCTCACCCCTACACCACCCCCTCACTCCCACCCTCACCAACCCCCCCCAGCAGAAGGCCACGCACAACCGGCGGGAGCGGGAGAAGACTGGAGGGGGCCACCAGACCTGCGGCCCCTCACCATGCCTTAGCAGAGGGCACTGGACATGGCCGGCGGCCCGGAGGTCCGGAGGAAAGGGAGGTCGCCGATGCGCAGTTTGGCAGTGGGCAAGGAAGTGAGACTCTGCTTAGTCGCGGATACCCATGTAACATGTGTGGACCCCCCCTCCCTACCCACCATCACCACCACAGACAAACGCACATACACACACCCCGCCCGCCGTCTAATCAGGCATGTCGTCTTGTGACTTAAAGGATCTTCCGGCGATGGGGCCGGACCATCCGAGACCCCAGTCCCCAGACAGTTCCAGAGCCGGTGTCCCCCAGACAGCCGAGCACTGATGGGGAGAGCAGCCCGATCACCAGCCCTCCGCCCGAGACTCAGGACACCCCGGAGCTCGGGTTGAAGGGGGACATGGACTTTCCGTCATAGCTCTCTCTTACACCCTCCACCATCCCAGAGACCATAACCTCGGTTGGGCGCATTAGTGAAGAGGCTCCTGGGACACTATCTGGTGCGCACCACAAATCGCATCCGGTACATCAGGTGGAGGTAGGTGCATCCGAGGACGGTCGGAAGGTAGGCCTGCCCCAGGAACCAGCTGCCGTTCAGACGGGTCCCAGGCTCCTGGAAAATCCAGTCCCAGCCACAGCGCAAATGCAGTCAGAGACCCAGGGACCACAAGAGGGGATGAGGGTGGGCATCCAGCACCTGCAGGCGCAGGTGGCGGTGTCCATCTGCGTGCAGGAGCAGGGGGTGGTGCCGGTCATGCGTGCCATCCAGGCCGACAACGCACAGGTAGTCTCCGCGGTGGAGACATTGGGGGCGATGGTTTTGGCTATGGATCAGTGTGTCCAAGGCCTGGGGCATTCTGTGCAGGCGGTGGCCAAATCCAGGACAGGGCTGCCCTCTCACAGGCAGTCATGTGGAGAGCCACCTGGACATTGCAGCGACGCTCCTCAGCATGGCCCAGTCACAGCCGGCCATGGCTGGAATGTCGGCGGCATTGCCCAGGTGCTGGCTGGCGTTGCACAGACACTGGGCGAGGCGGCCCAGTAGCAGAGGGAGGTGGCTCAGTCACTGGCTGATGTGGCACTGTCGCTGCATGATGTGGTGCAGTCCAAGACGGCGATGATCCACTCCATGTGCTCCATGGCCGCGAGCGTGCAGACCCTTGTCGAGACCAGAGCGGGCCTCCAGGATTGGCAGTGCCAGGTGACGGGGGGGACTTCAGGGGATGGCTCTGCTCGCACCCCCGGCCAATGGAGTAGCCCGGGGGCCACAGGGCACCCTGAGGGAGGAGGAGGTGATGGGGCCCATGCCAGATCACCCCAGCACCTCGGATTCCCCCCCTCCTGTCCCTGGTGCATCTGGTGGGCAGAGGGTGGCACCACAGTTGCTCCAGTCGCCCCGAAGATGCGTGCCAGCGGGTCCCTTGTCGCAAGGCAGGAGCCACAGCCTTCGCTTCTGCTGTACCGTCTGGGGATCCACCAAGATATAATGGTAGGGCCCGTAAGGCCAGAAAGTTAGACACCAGTTTGGTTGGCACGGGTGCAGTGCACAGTTTAGTAATAGGGGTTAGGGCTCAGACTGCAAATGTTCCTTCACAATAAACACTTATTAACACCATTAAAACCTGCCTCGGTGTTCTGTCTGATGGGTGTGGGGCAATGGCTTGTCTGGGCTAGCCGGTGGGTGGAGGATGGGGGGAATCAGTGCAGGCCATTTGGGAGGACCATGCTCCCCACCCTCCCTCTTACACCACCCATGCCTCGACCGTCCGCAGCACACCCACCCAAGAGATTCAACGGGGCCGTGTGATGGACTGGCCAGCTCGCATGCAGGGATCATCCAGGTGGAAAGTGCTACTGTGGGCATGACTCAGACGTTCTCATACGATGTGGAGCACCAGAGTTCATCGCAGAGCGGGTTGTCATCATCCTCCATCCCATGGGCCAGACCCTCTGTCACTGTCAACCCAGGGCTCCAGCTTGTAGCAGCGCAGGTCTACGGAGGGATGTGCAAGGGGGCAGTTTGGCAGTGTGGGAAGTGAGGGGGGGGTGGGTCTGGGATGTGGTGTTCGTGCCCCTGCCAGCAACTCCCCCCTTCCTCCTAGAACCTGGAGGCGATCAGAGCGTCCTGTGCGTGCTGGCCCAGTCGATAACGTTGTGCAACCTCCCCTGACTGCCCGGGTCCAATGTCCTGCTCACCAAGCCCCTCCCCTGCATCAACCACGTCGGACGAGGCCTGCCCTTCCTCCTCCTCCTCCTCCAGCACATCGTCCCTCTGCTGCGTGATGTTGTGGAGGATGCAGCAGACCACCACGATGCGGGCGACCCTCTCAGCATCATCCTGGAGGGGCCCTCCAGAGTGGTCCAGATACCTGAAGTGCATCTTCAGGATGCTGAAGCATCGCTCAATCACACACCTGGTCGCTGTATGGTCGTCATTGTAGTGGGTCTCCGCGTCGGTCTGTGGCCTCCGGATAGGTGTCATCAGCCACGGCCGCAGCGGATAACCCCTGTCGCCCAGGAGCCAACCTATCAGCCTGGGGGGGGGCGGGGGGGGGGGGGGGGCCTCGAACATGTCAGGAATCACCGAGTGTGCCAGGATGAAGGAGTCATGCACACTGCCCAGGTATTGGGTGCAGAGGTGCACGATGCATAGCTGATGGTCACAGACCAGCTGGATGTTCATTGAGTGGTACCCACTTCGGTGAGTATAGAACCGCCTGTTATCCACAGGTGCCCTTGGGCGACATGAATTCCATCTATCGCCCCCTGGACCCGGGGCATCGCGGCGATGGCAACGAAGCCCGCTGCCCGGGCATCCTGGTGTGCTCGGTCCACATGGAACTAGATGTATTGAGGCGCCTGGACATATAGGGCCTCCATGACGGCATGAATGCACCTGTGCGCCGAAGTCTGTGTGATCCCGGACAGATCCCCACTCGGCAACTGGAAGGACCCCGTCACATAGACGTTCAGGGCGACCGACACCTTGACGGTCACCGGCAGCGGGTGTCCTCCCATCCCCCTGGTTACCATACCAGGTGCCAGGTGTGCCATCATCTGGCAGATATGTTGCACTGATTCTCAGGTACCGGGATTAATAATTGCGCTTATTTGGGTCACTCATCCAGAGTCTCCGACAGCATGCCCGGTCCGGCAGGTCCTCGACCTCGTGTGTACCATTGCCGGTACACACGAGGCCTCATGTGGCGCCTCCTTGGCACCTCATCCTCCTCAGCCTGTTGGGCAGCCGGCCCTCCAGCCTGTGCAGCTGCCACCTGCCAGCTAGTCTACACACCGTCCCTCTGCTGACCGTTCCATTGCTGGCTGTTCCTCTGCAGCCCGGTCCTCTGAGCCCGGTCCTCTGCAGCCTGGTCCTCTGCAGCCTGGTCCTCTGCAGCCAGGTCCTCTGCAGCCAGGTCCTCTGCAGCCAGGTCCTCTGCAGCCCGGTCCTCTGCAGCCCGGTCCTCTGCAGCCTGGCCCTCTGCAGCCCGGTCCTCTGCAGCCAGGTTCTGCAACCCGGTCCTCTGCAGCCCGGTCCTCTGCAGCCTGGTCCTCTGCAGCCCGGTCCTCTGCAGCCCGGTCCTCTGCAGCCCGGTCCTCTGCAACCCGGTCCTCTGCAACCTGGTCCTCTGCAGCCCGGTCCTCTGCAACCCGGTCCTCTGCAGCCCGGTCCTCTGCAGCCCGGTCCTCTGCAGCCCGGTCCTCTGGCCCGGTCCTCTGCAGCCCGGTCCTCTGCAGCCTGGTCCTCTGCAGCCCGGTCCTCTGCAGCCTCTGCAGCCCGGTCCTCTGCAGCCCGGTCCTCTGCAGCCCGGTCCTCTGCAGCCTGGTCCTCTGCAGCCCGGTCCTCTGCAGCCTGGTCCTCTGCAGCCCGATCCTCTGCAGCCTGGTCCTCTGCAGCCCGGTCCTCTGCAGCCAGGTCCTCTGCAGCCCGGTCCTCTGCAGCCAGGTCCTCTGCTGGGCATTCAGGTGCTGCCCGCTCTGCTGCTGCCCACTCTGCTGCTGCCCGCTCCGCTGCTGCCCGCTCTGCTGCTGCCCACTCTGCTGCTGCCCACTCTGCTGCTGCCCTCTCCGCTGCTGCAGCTTTCCCCTACTCACGCGACCACAGGGCATCTCACAGAGCTTCGACCATCGCCACGGCACAGTCGCAAAGAGTTGGTTTACAGGTGCAACAGGTGATTAAGAAGGCAAATGGAGTTTTGTCCTTCGTTGCTAGAGGGATGGAGTTTAAGACTAGGGAGGTTATGCTGCAATTGTATGAGGTGTTAGTGAGGCCACACCTGGAGTATTGTGTTCAGTTTTGGTCTCCTTACCTGAGAAAGGACGTACTGGCACTGGAGGGTGTGCAGAGGAGATTCACTAGGTTAATCCCAGAGTTGAGGGGGTTGGATTACGAGGAGAGGTTGAGTAGACTGGGACTGTACTCGTTGGAATTTAAAAGGATGCGGGGGGGGGATCTTATAGAAACATATAAAATTATGAAGGGAATAGATAGGATAGATGCGGGCAGGTTGTGGCGGGTGAAAACAGAACTAGGTGTCATAGCCTCAAAATAAGGGGAAGTAGCTTTAGGACGGAGTTTAGGAGGAACTTTTTCACCCAAAGGGTTTTGAATCTATGGAATTCCTTGCCCAGTGAAGTAGTTGAGGCTCCTTCATTGAATGTTTTTAAGATAAATATAGATAGTTTTTTGAAGAATAAAGGGATTAAGGGTTATGGTGTTCAGGCCGGAAAATGGAGCTCAGTCCACAAAAGATCAGCCATGATTTCATTGAATGGAGGAGCAGGCTCGAGGGGCAGATGGACTACTCCTGCTCCTAGTTCATATGTCCTTATGTTCTATGTCTGCAGGGGATGGAAGGCCAACAGGTTAGCATCACGCATACCTCCGTGCCCAGCCAGGTTCCATGGGCTACACGGTGGCCCCGGTTGTCACTGCGGGCCACGCCCATGCATGCCCTTCCCCCACCCCCTCACCCCTGCCACGTCGGTATACGGCACCATCGACGCCCCCGATCCTGCTGCCCGTCCCTGCTGCCAGGGGTACCGTTGGCTGGCACTGCTCTCACTGGGACTGCCCTCACTGGGAGCTGCCGTGAGTGTGGTCCTGGGTGGTCCACCGGTGGGTGGCAGCCAGTTGGGCAGGATTTATCGGGGGCGGGAGGGGTATGTGCTGTGGTGGTGGGGGGGGGGTGCCCACATATGGCCGGTGTCACTGTGTAGAACCAGGGGCCAAGGTGGGTGGTTAGTAGGTGCGCAGCAAATTGGCGGTCGATGCCTGGACACCGCCCCTGTCCTGTGGGGGGCACTCCGGCTGCTTGGCCTGCCCTCCCCCCCCCCCTTCCCTCCCCTCCCCCCACAGCCAGCACGGCCGGTGCCTGGGCAGGCAGCCCACAGTCACTCCACATCATTTCCTACCTCCTCTCTCGCTCAGCAGCCACAACTTTTGAGAGCACAAGTGAACCACGCTGTCGGGAAATCGGCCCATTGTAGGCGGTGAATCTCGGCGCCCCCTGAGAATAGGGTGTCAAACCCGCTAATGACATGCCTACTGTACTTTTACTCCGCACGGCGAGCGACATATTTACCCCATTTTCTGGGTGCCGGAGCATCCTGATTTGGAACAAAGAACCTCATTAAAGGTCCAAGTCAGGAAGGTGTGCGGTCTCATCTAATAAAGGAAAACATGCCATATGCCTTCTTACCCACCTGTTGACCTCTCCAGCTACCTTTCAGGATCTGAGGGCATATATTCAAGGTTTCTCTGCTCCTTCACATTATTTGGTATCCTCCTTGTTATTATATTTTCCCTTGTCTTGTTGCACCTTCCAAAATGTATTACCTCGTACTTCTCTGGGTTGAATTTCATTTTCCACTTTTCAGCCTAACTGAACAGACCACTTATATCTTCCTGTAGTCTAAAGTTTTCCTCCTCACTGTCAACCGTACAACTAGTTTCGTATCACCTGAAAACTTTTTTGTCATGCCCCGTTATGAATGGGGAACTTTACAAGATGGTTATGTTTTAAAATTTCTCTTTTAACTTAATGTAAAGCAGAATGTCCTGGATCTTTCTTCTTAGTCAGCATCCCGGAGAGCCCAATAAACATTGTTTTTTCAACTCCTTGAAGTGCATGATCATACAGAGGTCTAAAGACAAATAACCATGACCTGAAGAACAGATGGAAATACAGCAACTCACGCAACAGCCATGCGTGGATTCTTCACTGCAATGAAGACCATTTATGGCCCAAGCACCAAAGAATCTACCCCACTGAGAGCTAAGAAATGAGTGTTGCTCATCAAGAACAGAGAGGTAATCAGTGCTTGTTGGAAGGAGTACTTCAAGGATTTCCTCAGCTGAGATTCAGTCCTTGATATGAGTGTTCTCAACCAATGCATGCTAACCACCACCATCTTAGCAAAATCCCAACCCAACATAAGGTTGAAAAGGTCATCCAGCAGCTAAGAACCAATGAGGCTGCTGGCACAGGTGGACTCCCTGCCAAAATACTAAAATATGATAGCCAGGTACTCTTGGTAGGAATACAGAACCTCATCTCCCTCATCAAGAAGGACAGAACATCCAGGGATACCTGAGGTGTCATCATTGTGACCATCTTCAAAAAACAAGACAAGACTGACACAACTACAGAGGGGTATCTCTGTTGTCCATCACAGGGAAGGTCTTTGCAAGGGACCTTCTCAGTCACCTTCCCATTGTAGCTGGAGAGCTCCAACCAGAGTCACAATGTGATATACGTCGTCCATCAAGAAGCACAGTGGACATGATGTTTGCAGCAAGAAAAATGCAGAGCAGCAGCAACCACTATTCATGATATTGTTTGACCTTACAAAGGCCTTTGACTCTTATCAACTAAGAGGGATTGTGGAGTGTCCTCACATTTAGCTGCATACAGAAATTCATGACTACTTTCCATATGCTGCACCATGACATGCAAGCCATGATCTTTACCAATGGATCTATCACAGACCCAATGCGAGTACAAACTGGGGTCAAGCAAGACTATGCCTTCGCACCACCACCCTTTTCCATCTTCAGCATTGCAACACTCCATCCCATCTTCATGAAGCTCCCTATTGGAGTGGAGCTACAAGTATTTGCTAAGTTCCTTACTCACATCCTCCACACACAAGTTATCTTTTTGCTCTCTCCCGGCCCTTTTTTATCTTCTTTCGCTTTCATATTTATAAAACACCCTTATATTTTTCTTGATTCTACTTACCAATAGTTTTTCATGTCCTTCTTTGGTTTTCTAGTTTCCCTTTTAATTTCATCCCTACACTTTCTGTATTCTTCTAACTTTGTGCAATGTTAAAGTTTTCAACTTCCCTTCTTTGCTTATCTTACCTTCTGTGCACCTTGTCATCCAATGGGTTCCAGATTTGGCCATCCTTCCCTCTTTCTTTGTGGGAACATGTTTACCCTGACCCTTTGACTCTCCTTCAATGCCTCCCATTGCTCTGTCACCGATTCACCTGCAAATGGTCTTGCCTTTGACTGCACTCCCCAAGGGAACCTCTCCTTCATCAGTATTCAAAACCAAATAAGAGTTAGAGAGCACAATGCGCTCAGATGTGTCCTAAATATACAACTTGTCATAATATACACCAGTATATCATGGTGCAGACACACACACTGATGGACATGCAGTGGGACCAATCAGCATACACAACACCGCAGCCAATCACCAGTGAGAGCACACACACTATAAAGGCAGGGGACAGGAGAGTTCCCGCTCATTCGAGTAGCAGCCAGCTCAGAGCACAGAGCTCACAGCCTGCAAAACAGACATTCACCATGTGCTGGGTGCATCACCTGGTTAGGACTAGGCAAGGGTCAACAGTTAAAGCTGGACATTTACCCACAGTTCAAGTATGTTAATATAGTTAACCTTATAATAAAATAGAGTTGCGCCAATTCCAGTGTTGGTGATCTGTTTGTAATCCAGAACACCCAACACGTCATGGTACACGGACTGGTTGCATACTAGCACTTCTGAGACCCACCTGCAACTAATCAGCATTCTGGCATCCTGAAGTATGGAGAACATCAACCCGCCGCCGCCGCTCCGCATCGCCGGCACCTCAGCGTACAGTGACAACCAGCAACGATACCCAGGCAAGATGTTCAAGATCCGGGTTCCGCAGCAGCTCCAGTGCCACGGCGATCTCCGCATAAACTGGCGGGCATTCCGGCATAATTTTGAAATCTTCCTGCTGGCAGCCAAACTAGAAGACCTGGCCGATCCTGAAAAAACAGAACTTCTCCTCACCATCGCCAGTGCCAGAGCAGAAGAAATTCAAGTTCTCCAAGGGGCAAAACAGGAGCGACTTCCAGGCAGTCCTGCACAAATTCGGCAAATACTGTGAGGAAAACACATTCCAACCAGCAAGGAAAGGTAAGAGAAGCGCCAGTACTCACCTCGAAGTCGAAATCCCGGAGCAGAGAACGATTTTGGGCGGCGGCCATCTTTCTAAAGGGACTGCACTTGCGCAGTTGCACGATGCCGCGCATGCGCAATCACGAAAACGGCCATCAGTAAAGGAACCGTGATCTACTCCTGTGCAAACGCCTCCTACGTGCTACGTCACGCGCGTCATGACATCAGAGGCCCCGGACCACACCCATTTAAAGGGGAAACGTCCCAAATCAAAGAAAAAATCTATTAAAGCTGTAAAACAACCTTCCTTCACCTGGAATGACAGCACAATGCCTCAAATTGAACCAGGAAATGAAATAAACCTCCGAAGAACCCTGCAACAAGCAGTTACCTACCCCCAAACCGAGTCCGATTCCAACTTCCCGCAGACCAGTGACACCGAGGTCCCAAGGGAGCCTTTTCGAGTCGCTGTTATAACAAAGAACAGGTTGTCCCTGAATCAAAACGACCAGCCACTGACGGTGCACAGCATTGATCCAGACGACGAGTGGTGTGCCACCCTGATGGTCAACTGATCCCAGATACGATTCCGCCTGGACACTGGTTCCGGAGTGACGGAACCAACAGACTGGGTCAGTTCCATGGTGTTCGTAAAGAGGCCCTCCAGCGAGCTCCGGATCTGCATTGACCCAAAGGATCTGAATCGCAACATAATGAGGGAGCATTACCCTATCCCCAAGCGCGAGGAGATCACGTGCGAGATGGCTCGGGCCAACATCTTCATCAAACTTGAAGCCTCGAAAGGATTCTGGCAAATTCAACTAGACAGGTCCAGCAGAAAGCTGTGCACCTTTAATACCCCGTTTGGCAGATACTGCTACAACAGGATGCCGTTTGGGATTATATCGGCATCAGAAGTATTCCACCGGATCATGGAGCAAATGATGGAGGGCATTGAGGGTGTGCGCGTCTATGTTGACGACATCATCATTTGGTCCACCGGCAGGAGCATATCAGTTGCCTCCAGCGCGTTTTCAAACGAATACGGGACCAAGGCCTTCGCCTCAACAGAGCCAAATGTTCCTTCGGCCAGACGGAACTCAAGTTCCTAGGGGACCACATCTCCCGGTTGGGTGTGCGGCCGGATGCGGACAAGGTGGCAGCCATCACGGCCATGCAGGAACGGTCATCCGATTTTTGGGCATGGTCAACTTCCTGGGGAAGTTCATCCCCAACCTCGCCTCCCATACCACAGCTCTCCGGAACCTGGTCAGGAAGACGACAGACTTCCAATGGCTTCCCGCCCACGAGCGCGAATGGGAGGAGATTAAGACCAAGCTTACCATGGCCCCGGTATTGGCATTTTTTGATCCCACGAAGGAAACAAAATTTCAACGGATGCCAGCCAATCCGGCATTGGGCCGGTGCTCCTGCAACACGATGAGGCCTCATCATGGGCCCCCGTTGCATATGTGTCACGTGCCATGACCCCCCACGGAACAGCGCTACGCGCAGATCGAAAAGGAGTGCCTGGGCCTGTTGACGGGGGTCGACAAATTTCATGATTATGTGTACGGCCTCCACCAATTCACTGTTGAGACCGACCATCGCCCGCTGGTCAACATTATACAAAAAGACCTGAATGATATGACCCCTCGCCTCCAGCGCATTCTGCTTAAACTCTGGCGGTACGATTTCCAGCTCCTATACACCCCGGGCAAGGTTCTGATCATAGCCGACGCTCTGTCCAGGGCAGTCAACACCCCATGTGACCCAGAGGGGTTCGTCTGCCAGGTTGACACCCATGTGGCCTTCACGGCCTCCAATCTGCCGGCCATGGCTGAACGCCTTATCCACATTCGCCGCGAGACTGCGGCTGACCCCCTACTACAGCGTGTCATGCGCCACATGACGGACGGGTGGCTCAAGGGCCAATGCCCGTAGTTCTACAATATCAGAGACGATCTGGCAGTAGTTGATGGTGTCCTCCTGAAGCTGGACCGCATTGTGATCCCGCACAGCATGCGCCAGTTCATTTTGGAACAGCTACACGAGGGCCATCTTGGTGTGGAGAAGTGCCGACGGAGGGCCCGAGAGGCTGTGTACTGGCCGGGCATCAATGAGGACATCGCCAACACAGTGCTCAACTGCCCCACCTGTCAGCGGTTCCAGCCGGCCTAACCACGTGTGACCCTACAGCCCCATGAGTTGGTCATGTCCCCTTGGTCTAAGGTAGGCGTTGACCTGTTCCATGCGCTCGGCAGGGACTATGTTCTGATTGTAGACTATTTTTCGAACTACCCGGAGGTCGTACTCCTGCACGACATCACATCATCGGCGGTCATCCGTGCCTCCAAGGAGACCTTTGCTCATCACGGCATCCCACTCACTGTGATGTCGGACAATGGCCCCTGCTTCGCGAGCCAGGAATGGTCCAACTTTGCCAGCAGGTCCAACTTTGTGCATGTGACATCCAGTCCCCTGCACCCCCAATCCAATGGCAAAGCGGAAAAGGGCGTTCACATCGTCAAACGGCTCTTCTGCAAGGCTGCCGATACAGGATCCGACTTCTACCTCGCCTTGCTGGCCTATCGTTCGGCCCCACTGTCCACAGGCCTGTCGCCAGCCCAGCTGCTCATGGGTCGCACCCTCAGGACCATGATGCCATCCATTCACGTCCCAGACCTCGACCACGTTCCGATCCTTCAGCGGATGCAACAGTCTCGTGCACACCACAAGGTGGCGCATGACGCTCGGGTGACTGATCTCCCTGCTCTGGCGCCGGATGACAACGTCCGCATCCATCTTCCGGAGGGTGGCTGGTCTGCAACTGCTGTGGTTCTTCGGCAGGTGTCTCCCCGCTCGTTCCTGGTTCGTCTGCCAGATGGTTCCATTCGCCGCCGCAATCGTCTCGTTCCACGCTCACTACATGATCCTCCACCGGTGCCACGCCCTCCTGTTGTCCCCAACCTGGACTATGTGGAGATTCCGAATACTCTGCATCCTCCTCACTCTGCCGTGGCCCAGCCCGTTCCTCAGCCGGAGGCTCCTGACCCACCCTTGAGGCGGTCAACCAGAATTCGTCCCCCACCTCAGAGACTTGACTTATGAGTTTTATGATGTTGGACTCTTTGATCTGTTCTGTTATCCTGTTTCATCGTTCCAATAGTTTGTATATAATGTTCATGACGTTGTTGGTGTGACACCCTATTTCTCGGCACCAGGCACCTTCCCGCGTAAATAGATTAGCCTCATGTACATAGCCATGTAAATAACACGCACACACATAGTCAGGTACATTCACTTCACAATATTTATTGTCACGCAGGCACATATTCTTTATATAAAAGGGGGGATGTCATAATATACACCAGTATATCATGTTGCAGACACATACACACACACTGATGGACATGCAGTGGGACTAATCAGCATACACAACACCACAGCCAATCACCAGTGAGAGCACACGCACTATAAAGACAAGGGACAGGAGAGTTCCCGCTCATTCTAGTAGCAGCCAGCTCGGAGCACAGAGCTCACAGCCTGCAACACAGACATTCACCATGTGCTGAGTGCATCACCTTGTTAGGACTAGGCAAGGGTCAACAGTTAAAGCTGGTATTGAATTTACCCACAGTTCAAGTATGTTAATATAGTTAACCTTATAATAAAATAGAGTTGCACCACTTCCAGTGTTGGTGACCTGTTTGTGATCCAGAACACCCAACACATCACTACTTACCTGCTCTTTTATGTCTGCCTTATAGTCACTCAGTCCCTTTGGTCTGCACCCTCTTAAGCTGCTGGGTAACCACCTCCTGAAATGTTCTATCCATGAAATAGTCATCTTCACAGAGGACCCCAGTGATGTCAGCTGTTGCTCAAGCTCCTCAGCTGATGGCACTGAGGACATGTCCTCCATAGCATGGGATTTTATATCACATGTGGATTTCAGTACTCCAAAGTCTCTATTGCTTTTTGTAGTTAACATTTGATGAAGAAACCTGCTACATTCATGATTCCTTCTATTCACCTAGAATAAAGGGTCGTATTATCTAGACTGGGATAGTAAAGAACATTCGATATGGCTGAATGCTTGAAACAGTCATTTAAATAATGACATGGATCGATGTGATGGAGTGTGTGAATGATGCTGTAAACATAAGAATCTAGAATATAATTGGGGCTGTAATGATGTAGAATAGGTCACTTCTGTGACCTAGATAGCTTGCCAATCAGTGTTAAGTGAGGACATGTCTCTCGCAAGCATCATTGTCCTTGATTCTTCCATTGTCAGCCTGTGAGGAATTTACTATAAATAATAATGTTAAATGCCCCACTGCTGCCATCCTGGTTATTACCCCCAATGCATTATCCAGCTTATGAATCCAGCTGAGAAAGTTTACAGCTGCTGTATGAGGTTAAAGTGAACTGAGAGACAGATTAGATGCTTATCTTAGCTCTCACTTCAAAGTGCCTAGCTACAGTCACAGAAAGTGCCAGAACCAAAAATATTGTCAGAACAGGAAATGTCAGTTGAATGTTTTAAGGATATATGGAGACCTTCTTCAGGGACTCTGTTTTCAGTTCTGTAAAAATGATACAAGATTTTGTAGTTTCAATATAGCTTTGGCTAATTTAACATCTATGCCTCCATCTGTTACTAAAGACAGCCTGTACACAAATCCTACTCTGTGGATTGAAGAGGACTTGATGTGTGAAACGACCATTGAAACCTACCATTATTTCCAATTCATAAAGCACACTTTTTGTTTTGCTACCACCTTTTTGAGTGAATTAAGTTACAATGATTTGTTAGGTTAGAATAGAACCAGAAAGTTTGTTTGGATGGCTTATAAATACAAGGTATAGTGAATACATGGAAGTGAGTTACAAATCGGGATTTGATTGAAGTGCTTGGCGACATAAAAAAGGCAAGAATAAGAGTTTGAGTGGTTTAACGATCATCTAAATCCCAAGAATTAATTGCAATCTCAAAATCACTCCAGCACACCTGTTACTTATGTGACAGGAATTAATGATTATGTTAAGTTTATAATTTGGCAACAGGAGTTTTCTGTGTGTACGGCTAGTGAACTTAATGTGACTCACTTGGAATGATGTACCACTAACTTGGAATTTGGTAGGTCCTCATGCTAAACTTTGTTACATTTTAGGGATGGCAATCACATGAGAATTGATCATATTCCTTGATCATTTTGTGAAAGATAAACTTAATAGCTGAAGTAGGAGGGAATTGGCCAATAATATTTCTCCAGTTCCCTTCATATTTCTGAGTCACCTGATATTCTGCTGTAACCAGTTTAAGTACTGAAGGGACAATTTGAAATGAAATGAAATGAAAACCACTTATTGTCACAAGTAGGCTTCAAATGAAGTTACTGTGAAAAGCCCCTAGTCGCCACATTCCAGCGCCTATTCGGGGAGGCTGGTACGGGAATTGAACCATGCTGCTGACCTGCCTTGGTCTGCTTTAAAAGCCAGCTATTTAGCCCTGTGCTAAACCAGCCCCTAATTCAGCTGCTAATGACCCTCCACGTTGACTATGATGGGATTCTGAGCTGGAATGGAAAATCAACCTACATCTCAAGCAAAGCACATCTTAGTAAAAGAATTGAAGCCTACAATAGAAATGACCACCCAAAGGGTGGTTAAACACGTGATTGCCACTTAGTTCTCCTGAAAGAGACTGCACCTCATTTTGATGGCTTGTGCTTCAACTAATGCCCTCTCCCAACAGTGACCATCTAACCTGCATATCTTTGGGTTGTGGGGGTGAGACCCACGCAGACATGAGGAGAATGTGCAAACGCCACACAGACAGTGACCCGGGGCCGGAATCGGCCCCGAGTCCTCAGCACCGCAAGCAACAGTGGTAACCATTGGCCACCGTGCCGCCCTTTGATGTCAGTTTCAAAGGCTACTTAAAGGTATGCCCACTTGCTGGAGGAGCTGTGAAGAGGACAATGAAACACATAAATACAAAGGATTTTCATACCTCCCTCCACGTCTGAATGGAGGCAGAGCAGGCTTTATAAATGGTGGGCAGGACACAATTCCAGGTTTCTGGCCCATTCCCATTACCAGCGACATTTAGCACAAGATAAGGCACAGCACACCTGACCTTGCCAGTTCCATTGCATGAGTTGATATTTTTAATCTCCAGCTATTTTCATAGAGTCAAGCCCATTTTGGTAAGCGGCATGGATCACAGCATCTCAGAGTAGTCGTGAATCAAGGGCATGTGTGAATATATCAGCAATTGCACCTTTTGGCAACTACATTGTTAAAGACAGGTGATGATCATTGGCTCAACGTCCAAAAGCGTATAAATGGGCACAGCTGGAACAGTTGGGTCTGGCGGAGCAGTAGGATGCTGTCATTATTGATGTGTTGGGTGCTCTGGATCCGTGGAACACTTACAGGCCACCAACACTTTAAATAGTGCAACACTATTTTATTAAGTTAGAAACTGTTGAACATACTTTCACTGTGGGTTAACATGATGTTAGATTAAACTAAAGACCTATGCCTGTCCTAACCAGTCTATGCACTCAGCATATGGTGAAGATCTGTGCTGTAAGCTGTAAGCTCAGTCCTTCTGAGAGGCTGCATCCCGAATGAGCGGGAACTCTGATGCCCTCTGTCTTTATAGTGAGTGTGCTCTAACTGGTGATTGGCTGCGGTGTTGTGTGTGTCGATTGGTCTTGCTGTGTGTCCATCAGTGTGTGTGTCTGCACCATGATGTACTGGTGTATATTATGACAATTATGATGTACCGTTCTGAAAATAAACTTGCTTAAGGTAAAACGCAAGCTTCAGACTTATTCCTTCACATACAATATTATTGGAATTAAGAGCCTGGCCAGGAATCAGGGACGGTTTGACAGTTAAGTCCAAAAGGTGTTGCCTAATTCACATATCATAATGTAGTGGTAAATTAAAAATTAAAAATATTCTTAACAATAATTTTGGACAGGGTTTTGTTCAGAAAAGGTAATTGGTCAGCATTGTGAAAGTGGAAAAGCCTTCAGATGCACCAGAGTACATTATCTACTGGATATGGGGGGATGGGGATTATGTGGGGCATTGGAGCTTTGATGGGGGAGTGAAGGATGGGTGGAGGAGTAAGGGGGGGGGGGTGAGGGATGAGGAGCAGTGTGCCTAACACTCTAGTATAGAACTGTGCTGGTGTCCCAGAGAACCAATGTGGTCCTACTAACCTGCCAGTCCTGGCATCCACTCATCTCTATTTCCACATTTGCCCTGCTTTGGAAACCAACAGCCTCGATTTCAGCCTGTCCCAGCACCCCATAATGAAACTGTTGTAACTGTTAAGGCAAACAAATGACAGATGTTCTTGCATGGTTTTTAAATCAAAGATTAAAGGTTTATTACTAAATATTCAAATGTATTTGCCACCACACCCACTCACTTCCGCACAAAGAAAGACACACAAACATTCACAAAAAGATTGTGATTCAAAAAAGAGGTAGAATGTGCTTAGGTCTTAAAGGCCCAAAAGATCACTCTTGCTTCTCCCGAGATGGAGTCTTAAAACATTGCCGGGCTGTGATTCCCTGTTGGTTAACTGAAGAATTAGTGTCTGGGGGTTGGTTTATTGCTTACAGTAACAGACCTGTCTTGACTCACTTTTGCCTTTGAAACATGGCTGATAGCACGTCAATTGAGGCTTGCTAATTTCCAGGGCAGGTTTGAGGCCTGCAGTCCCAACTAGCCAGTGTGGAGGGTGGGCTGTCTGACCTCCAATATCATTAACAATGACCTCCTTCTTGGTCAAGAAACCACCAATCTTTAGATTGAAGCAAAACTGATTTATTGAATAATTATTAAATTAGATAGAGTTCACGCACTCTACAGAGCTATAACTACTAATAAAGTAAGATTGAATCTGTCAAACAGTAATCTATAATCTAGAATTAACTCATGATGTCCTCGTGCTACTTCTCTCTAATCTAAACTATTCCTTGTGCTATGATCAATACTTCTCATCTGCTAACACAACACTAACCTTCTACCCAAGATTCCCTGAGATCTGATATTTATACTTGGAACCGGTGGTGCCCTCTAGTGTTTGAATTACACTGAGATGTAATAATTAACCTTTCACTAGCGTACCTATATGCATATCATTACACGGAAGAAGGCCAAACCAGCCCTTAGATTCAGCAAGGACTCTCTCAGAGCCCTCCTGTGTGCAGTCCCTGTGAGCATCTGCAGTAATTTTCTTTTATTTATTGTGTGCAGTCCCTGACTGAAATAAGCAGCTGGTGCCTATCCTGAGAAGAGGAGGAGAAGCCGAACTAGACACATGCATAGCTAGTTACGGAAATGAAGAGAAGTTTCCAAGAAGTCTGAAATTAAAGGATTAAAGAGGGACTGCATTTGAAGCAGGATATTGTTTATGGAAGTGAAAGCAGACCTGGGAAGAGAAGAGCGGATGTGATTGATTACAGACACGCCACATATCTGAAGCAATCATAAGGCTGGTCTCCTTATTTCAGAAAGATAAAGGAAGCCTGAAAGGAGAGGTCGAAAAACTGGTGCTCTATTTCTTGCTAAAAAGTGGAGTGGAAACTTTGTTTGCAAGGCACAGTGGCACAATGGTTAGCACTTCTGCCTAACAGCACCAGAGACCTGGGCTCGATTTCAACCTTGGGTGACTGTGTTTGCACTTTCTCCCTGTGTCAATGTGGGTTTCCTCCGGGTGCTCTGATTTCCTGCCACAGTCCAAAGATGTGCTACTTAGGTGGATTGGCCATGCTAAATTGCTCCTTAGTTTCCAAAGGATAGGAGGGATTATGGGGTTTCAGAGATAATGCGGGGGAGTGGTCCTTGGTGCTCTTTCGAATGGTCGATGTAGACTTGATGGGCTAATTGGCTGCCTTCTGCACTGTAGGTGTTCTATTGTCTGGAATGGATTTTTAATGCTAGCAGCTAATGGAAAGCATTGTTTGAAAGAAGAAGCATGTCTTTTTGGGAGCGGAATTGGGGAAACACTCATGAAAATCATCTGAGAGGATTGTGAGGGAAATCCACGGAGGATTGTTTGAGTGACATCAGCCATTTGATTCAGAGTTGGGTGTTATTTTTGAAACGATTTGTGTTTCTGAAGCTAAGAGGGGGAGTAAAGGACTATGGTATTCCAATCAAACATTTCATGTTTAAAATATGGTTCTTTTTCTTGTTGACAAAAATAATTAGCAGTGCTGTGACTCTTCCTCTGTAAAAAAAAATAAACTTTCTGGGCAAGATTCTCCGTCAGCCGATGCGGGTAACACCATTGGGCAGAGAATCAGTCGTGAAACCTAAATCATGGTGGGTGCCGGGCACACCCCAGAATTCCATGCTCTGGTGCCTCGACAGTGGCGCCAATGTGTTCTATTCTGCACATACAGTAAACACCATTCGCATATCATTAGCGGGCCTCACCTGGTATTCTCCGGAGCTTCCACAATGCTCCCTCCGTCTTCACCAGAAGCCTTCTCACGCCCCCTTTCAGGTCCCCCCTTCCAGGACCCCCACCTTTCACTACTCCAAACCTTTCAGAGGCTCCTTCATACCCATCCTGCACCCTGCCCTCACCCATCGTACCCCCTCCACCCTCGTTTCATGGGCTTAGTCTCCCTCAAGCCTTGACCCTTGGCAGTGGCACCCTGGGAGTACTCCTCCCGGCTTTGCAGTGCCACCCGGCTACCATGACAGTCCTGGGCGGCCGTGCCAAGGTGCCAGCCTGGCAGTGGCAAGGTGCTCACGTTCCAGGAGAGATCCAGGGGGCCAACCTGCCCTATCCCTGACCACTCAGAGGCCTCCAGTGTCCCGGGAGACCCCCAAGGTACCATGAAATCTGGTCCACGTTTGTGTGGACCAGTGCTAATTGGCACCCACATGACCGCTCGCAAGGGAGCTAGTTAAATGATGGGAGGACATTAGGTAAGGGTTCCTTCCCATTAATAGGATGGAGATTGGCCTTAACTGGTGATTACTGGTTTCTCAGCATGCCATGGCATGATCCGGATCTCGCCAACAGCAGTGAGCTGGTTAGATCGGAAGCCGATCAGCGCCTGGCGTGGTGCCCGATTTTCTGACTCTCAAGCAATCTAACCGGCTCGCCCCAATCTACTCCGGGCATAATGCGGCCGTTAAATCATGCCCTACTTAACAAAAGGAATGATGGTGCAGGGAAAAGTAGATGGTAACAGAACAAGTAAAGAAACAAAAGACATGTTTTGTGGAAATGTAAATGAGAGTGGCAGAGTAATTACCATCGTCTGCTGTCTGAAACATTGTCTGAAACAATAGGGCAGAGATTACAACTGAAAATTGTTAAATTCAATATTGAGTTCAGCTGTTAATCAAAAGATGAAGTGCTGTTTTTTGAACTTCATTGAGTTTCATTGAACCAGTGCAGAAAGGTGAAGACAGTGAGGTCAACGTGGGAGTAGTGCAGGGACAAGCAACTGGAAGGTCAGTGGTATGAAAGGGGGTGTTCCCCAAAGTGGTCATCCATTCAGTGTTTGGTCTCTCCTGTGTAAACAAAATTGTATTGTGAGTGGTAAATACTAAATTGGACAAAATACAGTACAAATAAATTGTTGTTTTACCTGGAAAGAATTTTCGGTGCCCAGGTGTTGGGAAGGGATGGGGTAAATGGTTCTTTTTCTGGAAACTGAACTCTGAGAGGGCAACTGGAGCAGAGAGAGAGAGAGCAACACAAACTGGAGAAGGGACGGAGAGCAAAACGGAAACAGAGAGAGGGAGGGGAAATCAGCTTGTGCTGTGCTCTGTTGTATTCTGTGTTTTGTTACATGAGTTAGACAGCTTTGAAGCTTCTCACTGACGACTAAGCCTCATCTTCCTAAAGCTGAGTTTCTGCGATGGGCTGTGAGTGAACTGAATTGCATTTTATTTTGGCTTTATTTATTGGTTTCCAGATAGTCGGAGACCACAGATGTACCCACCTGCTGTATGCCACGGATATCTGACTTCAGACGATTCTGACATCCCTGGATACTTAATCAGAAAATTTTAAATAAAAAATTCGTAGTTTAATTCCTGAGTAACTATAGAAATGACCCTCCAATCATTCATACTGACCATCCGACTCTTCCACCATCGTGCCCAACTCCCCTCCTGACAGCACATGACTAGCCCCCACCATCTGATCCACCCATGACCTTCCACACTGACCTGTCCCCCCCACACGACTACCCTGACAATTCCACCCACGATCCAAACTAATTATCCACCACCTTACTCCTGCTCAATCCCTGACTAGCTGCTGACCTGACTAGCCCCCACTATCCGACTAGCCCCCTCCAACCTGACTTGACGGTTCTCCTGAGCTGACAACTCCTCCCAACCTGACCTGACCAACACCAGCCACCTACCCACTCAGCCACCTGCTACCATACCAACCTGCCACCCGACCCTCCCACCACCCTAACTACCACCCTGCCATCTTCTCCATCTACTACTCTACCCAGCAGCCATCTTGCCACTTTACCCACCTACCTCAGCCAGCCAACTCCCTCAACTTCTCTCCCATCCCCTGTAGAGTGTTACAATCACAGCTGATGTTATAACTGGACAGGAAGGTCCCAGAATGGAACTCTGGCTCAAAAAACTGTAACTTTAACGTTTTGTTAATAAAACGTGGAGGGACAGAGTCCTGGAGCTGCTGATTAGTGTTAACAACAAGAGAAAAAATATTTATTCAACAGAAAAGGTTGGATTATTATACAATCCTCACCTCCCCCCTTCAGTTTAACAAATACATACCTATTAAGATTAACATGGATTACAATGTACATCTTAAACTGCAATGGTCTCTTTAATACGCAAAGTCCCTTTTAAGCACACAGATTGGCTTTGGTCAAATACTCACACTCTGCTCTGAACTTAAGTTAGTGTCTGTTGATTGCTCCTCAGGATCCCTTCAGATGATTGTCACATGAGAGTTTCCAAACTCCACTCCCATAAAAACAAGCTTTAAAATCCTGTCTCATAATAATGCTTTCTGTTTGCGGTTTGTGTTCTGGAATCCAGACCAGGTTTTCCAAATGACATTTACAAAGCTTCCGTTCCATTTTTAACAGTGGATCCAGTCCAGTATTTAATGTCGACCCCTTTAGGATTTCTTTGTCTTGACTGCTGTACAAGTTGTTCACAATTGCTTTAACTCTCGATTCCCAGACTATATTAAAGTGGCATGAAATGTTTCATTTGCCTCTGAAGTCTGCTGTTCCACTGTAAATCTAGTTACTGCATCTGTCTCTTTACTCTGAGTACTTTGTTTACTCTTCCTTTAATACTTGTAATATTCAGTTGTCTTAGACATTCTTTCTGTCCAAATTCCCTGGTTATCTGGACTGCAAATCATCCCTTATGAAATTTACATCTTTGCAACTCCCTTGCCCTGTCTGGCTACTCTTGGCAGTATTGAGAGAAGTTCATTCCCCAGGTCCTGTCTTCAGGCAGCACGGTAGCCTGGTGGTTAGCACAATTGCTTCACAGCTCCAGGGTCCCAGGTTCGATTCCGGCTTGGGTCACTGTCTGTGCGTGTGCATCCTCCCCGTGTGTGCGTGGGTTTCCTCCGGGTGCTCCGGTTTCCTCCCACAGTCCAAAGATGTGCAGGTTAGGTGGATTGGTCGTGGTAAATTGCCCTTAGTGTCCAAAATTGCCCTTAGTGTTGGGTGGGGTTACTGGGTTATGGGGATCGGGTGGAGGTGTTGACCTTGGGTAGGGTGCTCTTTCCAAGAGCTGTTGCAGACTCGATGGGCCGAATGGCCTCCTTCTGCACTGTAAATTCTATGATATCCAACTAAAACGTGAAAGCTTTTTTTATCCCTACAAGGATCTCCAGTTGCTAAGCAACCCCTGCAAGTTCTATTTCTTCTTCAAACTATAGCCCTCTCGAAGCACAATAGAATCACAGTTAGAACTTAACCTACCCCCACACGATCAAACACCTTTTATTCAAAATTAATCTAACTCTAGGTGTTATAACCTGCCCAGATCATATTGGCTGGTTACCCCATGTTGTATTTTAGGACTTGGGGAATATGAGCTCCCCCAATGAGAGGGGGGTTGGAGAAATCAGCAGCAGCACAGCTGTATACATAGAGCTGGCCAGTGTGGGACTGGCTAGAGAGGGAACCGGTCGTGAAATACTGGCCCTGTGTACATATTCTTGTAAATAAAATTACTTTCTGCTTGACGCGACAAACTCATGCTGGATTCTTCCTGGCCCTCACAAAAATAGATTTTGCCCTTCCAGGCAAAGAAACATTAAATTAAACCCACGTAAAATTATAATATATTTCTAATGTTTATCAATACAAATATAAATCCCGTAAAACTACTTTTGTTTTCCCAACAACAGCCGCTCCCTTATCTGGGGCTATACTCTGCCTAGGTTCTAGTCCTACTCTGCATATACAGTGGGACAGAAGAACTATGTAGCTTCATCAAACTTCTTTATTGAGTATCACAAATCATTGCAAAGTATATTCACTAAACTGGCTTTTGGCATTCCCATGTGCAAGAGTCTGACCTCAGGTCATCAATCCACTGAATGGGTGTTCTTCATGTCTTCAGCAGCTGACCAGATCACTACTTCCTGACAATTGTCCTGACCGTTTTGTGCACCTGATGTTTATGCTGTGAAATATGTTGCTCATGCCCCCCTTTGAGATGTCAGACAATGATGGCCACATGTTTGCCCAGTTCCCTCTCCGTTGGACTTGTTGCCAGGTAGTTAGATTGTGGGCAGATCCCCATTTGTCCTCCCCCTTCATGTTTGCCGCTGCCCACAGGGCTATGTCCATCTTTTATGGTTCACCCACCCATTGAACTGAAAGTCCATAAAAGTTCAACATTGATCCAGAAAGCCAATTTCAGTACTTTTACCCCTCTGTCAGCTGGATTTGATATGATTTTGATTTGATTTATTTATTGTCACACGTACCGAAGTACAGTGAAAAGTATTTTTCTGCGGCTAAGGGAACGTACACAGTACGTACATAGTAGACAAAAAGAATAATCAACAGAGTGCATTGATAAATGGTACATCGACAAACAGTGATTGGTTACAGTGCGGAATAAGGGCCAAACAAAGTAAATACATGCGTAAGAGCAGCATAGGACGTCATGAATAGTGTTCCTACAGGGAACAGATCAGTCCGAGGGAGAGTCATTGAGGAGTCTAGTAGCTGTGGGGAAGAAACTGTTCCTATATCTGGATGTGCGAGTCTTCAGACTTCTGTACCTTCTGCCTGATGGAAGGGTCTGGAAGAAGGCAAAGCCTGGGTGTGAGGGATCTCTGACGATGCTGTCTGCCTTCCTGAAGCAGCGGGAAGTGTAGACAGAATCAATGTGAGGGTGGCAAACTTGTGTGGTACGTTGGGCTGAGTTCACCACACTCTGCAGTTTCTTGCGATCTTGGGCCGAGCAGTTGCCAAATGCAAGCTGTGATGCAGCCGGATAGGATGCTCTCTATGGCACATATGTAGAAGTTTGTGAGAGTCGATGCACACATGCCCAATTTCTTTAGCTTCCTTAGGAATTAGAGATGTTGTTGGGCTTTCTTGACTGTTGCATCAACGTGAGTGGACCAGGACAGACTGTTGGTGATGGTGACCCCCAGGAACCTAAAGCTATCGACCATCTCCACTGCGGAGCCATTGATGCAGACGGGGGGGGGGGGGGGGGAGGTGTCGTGGTACGCTTCCTGAAGCCGATAATCAGTTCCTTGGTCTTTCGACATTTAGAAAGAGGTTGTTTTTGGTACACCATGCAACCAAATGATTTATTTCCCGTCTGTCGTCTGATTCGTCGTTGTTTGAGATATGATCCGTCTTAAAGGTAAACAGCCTCAGTTCTTATTATTTGTCCGATGAGAAAAAAATAAGCTACATAATTATCAAGTGGTTTGCAATTGGGCGATTTTGCCCTTTAAACAGAAAGGAGGAAAAACACATATTTAACCTTTGTCCAAAAAAGTGGTTTTACATTCCTACAATCATGTAGTTTGTTCCACCACCCTTTGTCTGTCACTGCACTCAAGACTGCAAAGAGCCGTTTACAATATGAGAATTGTATCTAAAACAACTTAAGCCTTTGTAAAAATTAGATTAAAAGAAAACATGGGTTAAAAATAGGATAAACAAAACTTAAAAGAAAATGGGTTGATTTTAAGTGTTACACCCCTTACCCTTTACGTTACTCATCTTAACCCCTTATCCACCTTACCGTCTTACACACATGCCTTCTCTCCGTAGCTTTTCAAAGAAGCTTCGGGGGTTTAAACTCTTCACTTACCAAAATACAACCATGACTGCTGTTGAAAAGGAGTGTAGTTTGTCTTCCCCCGACGCTCCAGGGCTACAATGAGGTTCTTTGACGGACTGTACGCTCTATAGCTCTGGAGGTACCAGGATTGGTATTTCTGGGCAGAAATGCAGAGAACCAGCACAATGGAAAAAGGTAGGGGGTGGACTGGCAATCTGTCTGTCACTCCTTGGAAGATTTGGGTCATTATTTTTATAACTTGTGTAATTTAAATCCTTTTACGGAATTTTTTAAATTGGAAGATAGATTACAAAGTTTCTGTTGAACTTGATGTTTTTCATTGAGATGGTAATATAGAAACAGCACTGGAGCAAGTTTTATTTAAACATTACCTACCCTTGAATGTCTTTTGTGTTCTTTCATTGATTTATTAATTATGTTATTGACTTCAGTATAAAACAAAAGGTAGCATATTTTATTGGAGGCTTGGTGATACTGAGGCACTCAACTAATGCAGTCAACATTAACAAACAGTAGTGATCAAATGTCATGTGATCAAGCATCACCTGAGCAGTATTACATGGATGAATACCATGTGGTCAAGTGTTACATAATCAAATCTCCAGGAATGTGACAAGCCAAAATTAGTAGCCATGGCTCAGTTGATAGCACTCTCTTTTCTGAATCTGTAGGTAGAAACCTCATTCCAGGACTTGAGCACGTCAATCTAGGCCGACAAGCCCATTCTCTGCTGTTAATGGTGCTGCCTTTCAGATGAGATGTTGAATTGAGTCCCCAATCTCTCTCAAATTGATGTAAAGATCCCATGGTGCTAATTTGAAGGAGACTAGGGGAATCATCCCTGGTGTCATGGAAAATAGACCATAGATCATAGAATTTTCAGTGCAGAAGGAGGCCATTCAGTCCATCGAGTCTGCACCGGTTCTTGGAAAGAGCTCCCTATCCAAGCCCACACCTCCACCCTATCCGCATAACCCAGTAACCCCACCCAATACTAAGGGCAATTTTGGACACTAAGGGCAATTTAGCATGGCCAATCCACCTAACCTGCACATCTTTGGACTGTGGGAGGAAACCGGAGCACCCAGAGGAAACCCACGCAGACACGGGGAGAACGTGCAGACTCCACACAGACAGTGACCCAAGCCAGGAATCGAACCTGGGACCCTGGAGCTGTGAAGCAATTGTGCTGACCCGGTATTTATAAATATTTATCCCTCAATCAGCATCACAAAAACAATTACCTGGCCATTATTTCATTGCATGTGGGAGTTCGCTATGTCCAAATTGACTTCTGCATTTCCAAGATTATAACTGTAAGTATATATAGTTATAACTGATGGCCTATGGGATGGCCAGTGGTCATGAAAGGCTCTATATATATGCAGGTCTTTTTTGGCTACCCTAGTTGTGACATCAAAAGCTGTTTACCGGTTGCAGGTGGAGTGGAAACAGCCCAGGGCCCCAAAGATCCATTTTTCTCATAATTCTCTGGTCAAATAACTTTAAAACATTAAAATTACCTTATAAGGAGACAGATTCCAGCAGAATCTTTGAGGGTCATAGCTTTGGCTGCTGTTTGTCCAAAGGCTGCACTCACTCAGTCACAAGTATGTTTTACAAAGGATCCAATTTGCACAGGCGTTTGGCCTACTGCCAGCTTCAGGCAGGTACCCAGGCCGACGTGTAGCATGATTTCCAATGAGGCCTGAGCGTGCATGCGCCACGTGCCATTTCGGTTCTGCAGCTCCTGCGTCTCGAAGAGAAACGGGCGCAGGGTAATCAGATTGCTAGGCTCATATTCTCTAATCCGCGGTGAGCTGGTTTGATTTGAGATGAATTATAGCCAAGTATGTTCTGAGCCAATTTCATTCCAAAGGTAATTGAAAGGAAATAGCTTGTGTTCAAGTAGACCAGTGCAGACATGCAGGGCATCATGTGCCACGTTTAATACCAGTGACAGTGAAAGAAATGATGAAGAACATCTCACTGGTTCCTGACCTCATCAGACAGAATGTCGGATCTCATCACCTTCACATCACAAAATGGCAAAACTCAATTAATTTGTCACCCAGGTTCCAAAGGTTCTTAATAAGTAAATGACCTTTGAAATAGATTATTGTTCCTACAATACAATGCTAATGTAAGTCACCTGAGAGAACTTCATGATACAATTTTAATGGAGAAAATTCTTTAAGATTATATTAAAATGAGTCTTCATGCACAGAAAACATTCTCCAGACATCCTTTACGAGGGATTCAGCAATATTTTCATCATATGCTAAGGATTTATTACTTCAGTATCAATAGAAACTGCATTGTAGCAATAGAACTTGCGAATATCTTGGAGTTGCTATTGTTAGATTGTCCTTGCTGAAACTTCAGTTATTGTCTTCCCACAGCCAAAGATGGGCAATAGAATACTTTTCAAAACGCTGACACTGTAACACCATTTAAAAATAATTCCTGTATTTTTCATGAGGTATGTATTGCATTGCTGGGGGCAAACTGGGAGAATTCCTTCTGTGAACAAAATTAGTCTATGTAATGTGTTATAATGATGGCATCTCTATATAGTATACCACACGATTACACGGTGACATTATTATCGGCACTTGGGAGACTCTCCACCACTTCCATCTTGGACTGTGAATAAGTAATACCTCTACAATAAACTCTGACAACTAGTTAAATAATCTATGGTGTGGCAACCTGGTTCTCCTTTGTCTTTACTGTGAGTAATAGAAAAACCTCCAAAAACATAACTGTATCAAAGACAAAGCTGGAGACGAGAATAATTTCCCAGTGAAATAGAAAAGAAACAATTCAAACTTGGACCTCGAGACACTCCACTATCCATAAATGTGCGGTGAAGCCGGCAGTTGGGAACAGGCCTTCCGAGGAGTGCACGTTGATTTGGAGGAGCTGGAAAGCACTCGGGACCGTTCTTAAATATTTTTTCGGGGGCCGGGGGCACTCAGACCCGGAGGCTGGTCAAGTGAAAACACTTTCAGCCAAAGCGTGGGCTATTATGCCAGTCAATTTGAGCAATTGATGAGCTCAAGAAGGAAAAAAGAACTCCTGGAAAAGAGAGAGCCAAGAAATAAGGGAGGAGGCGGCAAAGAGAAAAGTTACTTATTGAATCTGGGGAGTTTTTCCAACTGCGCCCCTTCGCATGTGTCAGACTGCAGTGTCGAATCCTTTGACCTCGAAGAGAGAGAGAGACATGTTTTTGGGAAGTAACTGCCCAAAAAGGAAAAATAATGCGACAGTACCAAGATTATGCAGCATTTTAGCTGAAATCTTGGGTTGGTATTCGCAAAATAAATTTTTGTCACAGTCTAACCAAGAAAATAATTTTTAAAGAAACAGCAAAAGAAATAATACAAATTAAATTGGAAGAGCAACAAGTTAGAGGGGAGGCAAAGCTGAAGAAAGTACTACAATTTAAGAATTGGTGACGGCGATTCCAGAAGAAGATGGCGCTAAGGAATTGAGAATGGAGTTCCTATGAATAGAAATTTCACTGCCATCTTCCTGCAAACAGAATACCACGTGAAATTAAAGTAGCAACTCTCTTGAGTGTAATAGGAAAGAAAACTTTCACTCTATTACAAAGTCTTTCCGTCCTGCAAAGCCTGACACAATGACTTACAAGGAATTAACAAAGACACTTGAAGAACACTTCTCGCCCAAACCATTGATCATAGCAGAGAGATTCAGATTTCATTGGCGTAGTCATGAAGAGGGTGAAAATATTCCACAATATGTAGCTGTACTACGGAGAGTGTACAAGAATTGTGAGTTTGCAATGACTCTTGAGGACACACTGTGAGACAGACTTGCTTGCAGACTGAGAAATTAGATAATCCTGAAATGATTGCTGACCGAACGTTCCCTGGCATTCAAACTTACTTTTGCCATAGCAGATGTCTTTGGAATTTGCAGCAAAAGAAGTTTCCCAAATTGGAGCTGGCAGCAAAATAAACAAGGTGAATACTGAGAAAATAAGTTCTCTCAGCATGCAAGCATTCCACAGGTGTACCCAGATGGGGCATTCTCAACAGGAATGTTGGTGGCGAGGAAAGAAATGTCATAAATGTGGCAAAAAAGGTCACATAACAAAGACAGCCAAAATCCTCAAAAACAAGAACGCACCCAAATCCACAAAAACAATCTACAGAATGACTGAAGACGATGAAAATTCCCGGGGCGGGATTCTCTAAAAATGGGGCTATGGCCCCACTCCTGCGGGAAAACCGGCACTAACCGCTCTGGCGTCAACGGCCCCCGAAAGTGAGGAATTCTCACCTTTCTAGGGGGCTAAGTTGCTGCCGGAGTCGTCCCCGTAGCTCCAGCTGGCGCCGAAGGGTCGGCGCATGTTCGCGCATGCGCGGAACGACCAGCATGATCTTGCGAATGCGCGGACTGGCCGGTGTATTTCCGTTCATGCGCAGAACGGCCAGCGTATTTCTGCATATGCGTGGGGGTTCCCTTCGCTGCGCCAGCCCCCGGGCAATATGGCGGAGCCCTACAGGGGCCTGGCACAGAGGAAAGAAGGCCCCCCACGGAACCAGCTTGCCCGCAGATCGGTAGGCCGCGATCGCGGGCCAGGCCACCGTGGGGGCCCCGCCCCCCTCCCCAGGACCGCCCCCACACACGTACCTGCCAGGTCCTGCCGTGTGTGAGGTGAGTAATGTACGCCGGCGGGACTGGGCAAAACTTTACGACCACTCAGCCCATCGGGGCCCGGAGTATCGCGGGGGGGGGGGGGGGGGGGCGCTGTCAACGGCCCCCGACCGGCGTGACTGGAATCCCGCAGGCCCCCAAAAAACGGCGCCGGAGAATAGGGCAGCCGGCGTCGGGGTGGGATTCGCGTCTCCCCTCAGGGATTCTCCAACCCGGTGCAGGGTCGGAGAATCCCGGCCACCATGTCTACGGAGATCAAATAATTAAAGCTCTGTATATTATCGATGCAAGGTGACGCACAGACATTGCTGGTCTATCTGAAACTAAACGGGAATGGATTTAAAATGGAAGTGGATAGGGAGCCGCTGTACATCTTGTCTCTGAGAAAAAGGTTAAAACCATCTGATATAATCTTGAGAATTTACACGGAATAGGTGGTTCCAGTGAAAGGTTATATTTTGGTGCAAGTTAGTGAATGGTCAATTTGAAAAATTGCCATTGCATGTGGTAAAAGAAGATTTTCCTGCACTTTTCGGAAGAGAGTGGTTGAACAAAATGAATTGACAAGCTGTGACCCAATTGCGTGGTGGAAAAAACACATTACAAAAAACTCTTCGAAAAATACAAGGTGATATTTGAAAATTCTTTAGGGGACATGGCTGGAGTCAAGTCACGACTTTAGATAAAACCTGATAGCACCCCTAAATGCTTAAAGGCAAGAACAGTGCCATATGCTATCAAACAAAAGGTCAAAGTAGAACTTGGCAAATTCATCAAAGGTGGAGTGATCGAAAGTGTGACGATGAGAGATTGTGCAACCCCAATTGTCCCAGTTATCAAACCAGATGGCTCAGTAAGAATCTGTGGTGACTTTAAAATAATGATCAACCCAATGTTGTGTGCCAGTGCCGACCAGTATCCCTTACCATTAATAGAGGACCCACTTGCTGGATTGTCAGGTGGAAAAGTTCAGTGAGATAGATTTGACCCAAGCATACTTCCAGATGAAGGTAGCAACTGAGCCGCAATTGCTTCTAACCATTGTGACATACAAAGGTACAAGCACCTACCATTCAGAGTAACATCTGCACCGGCCCTATTAGAACATAGAACATACAGTGCAGAAGGAGGCCATTCGGCCCATCGAGTCTGCACCGATACACTTAAGCCCTCCCTTCCACCCTATCCCCGTAACCCAATAACCCCTCCTAACCTTTTTGGACACTAAGGTCAATTTAGTATGGCCAATCCACCTACCCTGCACATCTTTGGACTGTGGGAGGAAACCGGAGCACCCGGAGGAAACCCACGCAGACACTGGGAGAACTTGCAGACTCCGCACAGACAGTGACCCAGCGGGGAATGGAACCTGGGACCCTGGCGCTGTGAAGCCACAGTGCTAACCACTTGTGCTACCGTGCTGCCCAGAAGTTCCAAAAGTTCATGGATCAAATCCTTAATGGCTTCACCAGTGTTCAATGCTATTTGGACGACATTTTAATTACTGGCAGGACTGAACAGGAACACCTGAGGAATTTGGAAAACACATTGGAGCATCTTGAATGGCGCAATTTTCATGTCAAGAGAGAGAAAGGCAAAATTTTCCAAACCTCAATAAGCTACATTGGTCATGTGATTGATAAGGACGGGCTCCACAAGGAGAAGGTGACAATGATTTTAGATGCGTCAAGACCGCAGAATATGTCACAACTGAGATCTTTTTAGGACTCGTCAACTATAATGAAAACTTTATTCCAAATCTCGCTACCATATTAAAACCACAACATATATTGTTATGTGTTAACAAATAATGGAATTGGATAAAAGGCTGCAAAGTAAATCATGTGGAAACAAAATTGTAAGTTAATTTCGACCCTAAGTTGAAAATACAACTAGCATGTGACACATTGCTCTATGGGGTGGGTGCTGTGGTTTCTCGTATAATGCTAAATAGAGATGAAATACCAATAGCTTTTGCTTTAAGAACAGTGCAGCAGGGATCTTGGAAGATCATGGGAAAAATGTAGGAAGAGGTTCCACAACCTGCTGCTCGCTGGCAAGGTGAGTTGTTTGGTACAATCACGCGGAGGTCCAAATGATGGTTCACACTTGGTTGTTGCAGCTCTGGTATGAAACCTGGCATATAACTCCGATAACATGGAGCCTTGTATGTCGAAGCCACTCCTGTAGGTGCAAACAGTCGAGAAGTGAATGCCCATTGAGATGCATTATCACATTCAAGAGATTTTTCCCTGCTGGCAATATATTTTCGCCTAACATTGTTTTCTGTAGGCCCACGGAGGTGGACGGACTGCGAAATAACGCACACCCTCTGTCCGACTCGCGCGCCCTAGTCCACCCCCCAACAGTGCCCCCAGCCCCTGACAAAGGCCCCCCTGCCCGGGGATCAGCCCTCCCCCATTTGTGGCAGCGCTGAACTGAGTCCGCAGGCTGCCATGCCGACTTCCCGATGGATGAGACCACACACGACTTTCTGGAACTCGGCCGGTCGGGGGCGGAGCATCAGCAGGGTGGGCCTCAGGCAATGCCCTGAGGCTGGCAATACGGCGCGCGATCTACTCGGAGAGTACTCCACTTTGAAAGGGCGGAGCATCGTGAAAGCGGCGCCACCTACGATTCGGTCGTGAACAGACGGCGATTCTCCAGCCCTATCGCCGAAGAACGATTGCGGCGACGGCGATCGGAGAATCCCGCCCCATATATGTGTAGGCCACACTTTAACGATACAGATAGCACATCAAAGGGGTTTAGCGCATATAGAGTGAGGCACATGGCGAAGGGCACCACACCAGGTGCAAGAGGTGCCTGAGTCAGAGAAATCACTACATTGCGCCAGTGGGCATCTTACGGATCACAGTATTTGGGGAGTCAGCAGCAGATTTCCCTGGTGCAATGCAAGCTTATGCACTGCAGGTGGAGGAGTCCAGAGTGGTGGTGACTCCACCTTGTCTCAGCCGCATGAACTCCAACCATGAAAGAATGGCCAACCTCATGGAGAGACACATCCAGCATCCATCTGAGTGGATGCAAAAGCAGCATAACTGCCTGAGGGTGCAAGGCCACTCAGTAGGCTGGTGCAATTCACTTGGAATATGAGCATGACATCCATGGAATACATGAAGAGCTGTATATCCTGAACAGGACATTTGCAGCGGTGGCACACAGGTTGCTGGAATAGATGACTGCTGCCTGTGGAGATTAGTGAGGAGGATGAAGGTACAGAAAGCATCTCAGCACCCTCATCTTCTTCTAACTCTCCAGCCCCTCCACCAGAGCCTTCATCTGTTCTACTTATCCCAGTGACAGGGGTTGCCTTGCAGAATTGCAGCATGTCACCCTGGTCACTAAGTTCACCGTGGTAACATTTCATATAATTTTGTACATATCACAATTAAGCACATTGTAAATACAAATCACTACATCCAAAAATGTTTTTGTCTACTTTTGCACACTAATACCCTCAATGAGAATGTTTATACAATAAAGGTAGTTCTTGCCAATGGCACTGAATACTGCATGCCAGAGTCAGATGTCCCATGCACGTCTGGTAGTGGAAAGCTCCTTCCTTCAGCAAATTGTCAGACAAGATCGTAGTGTAGCAAGGTTTGTGGACTGCGATGCACCTTGTCGCATTTCTTGTCCATCAGTAATCGTCTTTCAGGAGCATCGATAATCAGACTCAAAAGATCAAACCCAGTTTATCAGGTGCAATTGAGTGCTGTGTCAAAGGCAGTCACTCGTAAGTGTCACTTGAGTGGAATTTCCAAATGTCAAAGTGTCAGGTTTTCAACAGGGAAGTGTGCTTGTGTGGTTTCCCCACTACATTGAAAGCTTTTGCCTTCAGACGGTAGAGAGTGTCGGTTCACGGGGAGCCGAGATGTCTGGCAGCATTGCATACTCCTAGAACTGGTCATCTGTGCTTGGTGGATAATGTGGAAGGTGGGTTGAAGGAGTTGTTATGGTATGACCATGCACAATCTGCAGTATTGTTAGTATATGAAGGACATGCGTGTGTGAAGTCCTGGCACTATCTACATAATGGGAATATGAGCATGACATCCATGGAATACAAACACCCAAGGTGCTTGTGCACTATGTTGAGGCCAAGAGTTATGCTGATCATGTTTGAGCCAAATTGATGGCGCTATTAGTTTTTTCTCTTTGTGAGGATGGGCATTTTCCCAACAAAATGTTGCTTCCATGTTAAACATTTACCATTTGGAAGCTATCCAATTGCGACTGGCAGCTAAAAATTGTGAACTTTCAACTGTCTATGTGAATCGCCTCTGGATTAGCAGGCTTCTGGAGATGACTCTGGCCTGGAAAGAAATAGCTATGGCTACGTGGGCCTGCCCCTCAGCTGGACTGCCATTGCCATGCTCTTCCTCCTCCTCTGTGTCATTACCCTGGCTAGAAGCCTATTGCTCCTCCTCATCTTCCTCATTATCCTCCTCCTCAGTTGTTGCAGCGATAGGCTCAGCCCCTGACCCCTCTGGTTTTAGGCCCCTCCACTGCACCATGTTGTGTTGCATGCAGGGAATACTGCAGAACTTCTCCAGAATTGTCAATGCACCTAAAATGCATTTTCAGGATACCAAAAAGCCTGCTCTATTATCAGTGCATAGCTGTTGCCGAAGAACCATTTCAGGCTCTTAGCAGCCCTTAAGGGGGTTATCAGCCTCCACCTTATCCCCAGGAGCCAACCACTGACCTGGTTTGGTGTTTGAAAAAGTTGAAGGAGTTGCAAATTTGTCAAGATGTATGAGTCCTGGCAGCTTCCAGGTGCCATTAACGTGCAGAAGGGTCATGAGAGTGACACAGTGGTCTCACAGTGCCTGGGACCCGGATTTGATTCCGGCCTTGGGTGACTGCGAGAGTTTGCATGTTCTCCCCATGTCTGCGTGGGTTTCCTCCGGGTGCTCCGGTTTCCTCCCACAGCCCAAAGATGTGCAAGGTTAGGTGGTGTTGCAAGGTTAGGGCGGGGAAGTGGGCCCGCATAGCTGCAAATTGACTCCTGGTCAAACCGATAGCTCCTTTGTCATGGCCAAAACATTCCTGAGCAACTCCATTGTCATTAACATAAGAGTTGAGAGAGCCTAATGGTGGAATGGGATATTACATTTCACATGTGAGTAATTCACGTTATATTGGTTTCATTTTATTTATGTGTGCATCACCATTACTTGTTGATACCAACATGGTGCGAGAGCTAAATGTACTGATGTGCCTCATGGTTGCCACATACTGATGGTGCAGGGATGTTTGGGACATGTCCTTTATTGTGGAGAATCAATGTTGTGTTTTCTTGTTCACTCATGTACTCGCACTCTGTGGGATATGGCTGAACTTGTAGGCTCAAGGATATTGTCCAAGATCACCCTCAGTAGTGATAATTGAAATGTGGTAGGTGAATTCAAAGCCCTGCAAGGACTCTGCCAGCCAACTCCCTGAGATGAATCACATTTGGATAGTACTGAGACTGTCCATTAGCCCTTCATTTTCTTACCTCATTCCGCATCCTTCCTTCCACCACACAGGAGAGCAGGCCCTGCCCCTTCACTTCACCATGGCCTTGAATCTACCTTCTCACCTCCCCTGGCTACCTCTTCCATTCCTCCATATCTCTGACCCTACTGCACTCCCCCGCCCCACCACTCATTCACTCTTGCCAGTCCCAAACCTTCATGCAGATTGCTATTCTCATGCGCTCATCACTTGTGCTGTAAAGTTACACTAGGAAAATCACTGACCTAACACACAACTGCACAAAGTTAACTGCTTCACATCACCTTTAAACAAACGTGAACCAGTTGCCACAAGATTGGCTTTATCATGAAGTTAGGATATAATTTTTACACCAATGAGTATTGATGTTATGCAAATGTATTACAAGTATGAACCTGCCACAGGCCAGCTTGAGGCTTGACACGCCGCAAACACCCAACTTTATCTCTGCATCTCAACCCACCATCAGGAAATTCAGGATTTGCATCCTGCGTAATTAAGACACCCGTACACCACAGTCCCTGTTATTTGCGGGTTCCATAGAATGCCCCACGCCCCACTTTCCCTTATGTGCCCACCACTATTGAAAGGAAGAAACCAAAAAAAACCAATGAATTCATGTGATAATGTAAAAATGAATGGTCAAATCAACTCCAAAGCAGGCTATGAAAATATTAATAAATATACACATTTCCTAAAGTTGGGAATGAAATTATTTCATTTTTAAAACCTTCTTATCTATTTTACCCATAGTGAGTACGCGCTTAATGGGATAGCATTTTGCAGAATTGGAAAAAAATGACAAGAATAGAGTGCCATATGATTGGAAGTCACAATCTACCCTCCATCACAGTGATTTCCTGAACAGGAAACATCAAGCAATGATTGGCATATTTGTACAAAGGGAGAAAGCTATTTTATGCCTCCTGGGGCTGCTTCAGCAGTGGCAATACCAGAATATGTCATGTCATATATTGGTAAAACGAAGCACCTCCTGAAACACTCCTTCAATTGCTGAGAGAACCTTAAATTTATATTCTAAATCTTTCAGTGAGAGGTTTCAGAATGAAGATGGTGAAAGAATGAGGGCACAGTAAAATGATCGTTGAAAGGCCAGTTGAAACCAGGCATTACTTGTTTAATCTGTGCTGAGATTGAATCTCTTTTACAAGTTGCTGTGTAGCGGATCAATGTAATTCTGCCCCTGAGGTGAACTACAATTTAAATTGCTTTTTATGCATGCTTGCCAGGCATTGCGTCGACTTTAGCAGTCATCCAATGCCACATTATAACAACTATTTTCTGTTTGCTAGAAGGCCACAGTGTCAATGCATTGCACACATCATCCTAAATAGACAAAGCAAAAATAATAGCTTCCACAAAACAAAATTAGGGAATCCAAACTGGCCTTTATGGAGATGTTGGAGGCAATCTGGAGAGATGGAGGATGTGTTCGCATTGGCAGGGGCTTGCAACTTGAATGTGGAACCAGAGGTAGCATACCAGCTCCTCCTGGCTCTATATCCTGGTGCGCATAACCCCTTTTTCTCTTTAATTCTGTTGTTGACATCCTCCAGCATCATCTTAAGGTCAACTTGCTTGGATCCTATGCTTCTGAGAAAACCGACTCACATTGTGGCAAGTCATGACCCAATTTGGCAAAAGTGCTTCAAACAAATGTTAAGCCACCAATTTGCATATGCAGTGGGCCAACAGTATGTATAATTTAGATACTTAATATGATTACAGGACATCCTGAACAATATGGTGGATAGCACCTCTCTGGCAAGGATTGAGTATGTACTCGCCATACTGAATCCTTCAGCACTACTGAGTTTGTATACCATGTTCTCCTATGGGTAAATGTTATGGCAGTACTTTGGGTCCATTATTTTGGGAAAGGAGCACTAAATTGTAAAATGGAGCACTAAATTATAAAATATCCATTCTTGAATTTGAATTTCTGTGATAATATCATATTCCCTACGCAGCATTGTTATGTTGTGTCATCGTGGACCCGATTGCTCTACAAAAAACAATTACAGTAGTAATTGCTCATAGTAAAAGCTAGTAAACTGCTAATACACCTCCTGCTGCCTCAGGAAGGCAGATCGCATTATCAGAGGCCCCTCCCACCTCCAGGCATTGCCTTCTTCTAGACCCTTCCATCAGGCAGGAGATACAGAAGTCTGAAGACCCGCACATCCAGACATTGAAACAGCTTCTTCCCCACAGCTACAAGACTCCTCAACGACTCCCCCTCGGACTGATCTGTTCCCTGTAAGAACACTATTCATGACGCCCTATCCTGCTCTTGCTCATGTATTTGCTTTGTTTGGCCCCTTGTTCCGCACTGTAACCAACCACTATTTGTCGATGTACGATTTGGCAATGTTCTCTGTTGATTATTCTTTTGTCTACTATGTATGTACTATGTTCGTTCCCTTGGCCGCAGAAAAATACTTTTCACTGTACTTCGGTACATGTGACAATAAATAAAATCAATTGATCAATCTTTCAGCGGCAATAGTTTTGAGGCTGCAGGTTACTGGACTGCTTTTGAAAATAAATGATTAAAAAATGTCACTTTATTCTGCACAGTTTAAAAGATAAATAATGCCATCCAGTATAGTGTGGTGCATCTCTCCAGCCTTGAAGGGAACCATTACTTTGTTACTCAAGTTATCACTTGTAAAGGATTTATTTTTTAATCCCACTGACAGCAACCATATCCTTTATTTTTATTCCTATCAATCTATTCTCCACCTGTCCTGAGGGTACTGACCCTTGCTGAATAAGAATATGTGGACACTAGGGCCTCACAAAAATGATCATTCTTAATGTGTGAGCCAGGCTGGTAGCTGCCAGCAACTGCTATATCATGTGAGGCACCACAGCCAAGCCCAATGCTGTTTTCACTCCTCATTCACACATGACTACTTTCCAACAGAAGCCACTGGCTAACAATCAGGAATGAAACCGTTGTCTTTTTCCTCTTGTCTGGTCCAGAGGCACTTGGATCGATTGTATCCTCAGCTGAAATCAGCGAACAGTGCAGCACTGGGACAAAGTGGGTCTGTTCCACAGTGCTTAGTGCATTTCCAAACTTAGTTATTAAAGGAACTTGATTTTTAATAATAAAACCGTCACACTGAAATATGAGTGACTTGAATTTTTTTAACAAATTTTATATGTTTGTGCACATCGACTTTATAAAAGCTAGTATAAAATATTGTGAAAGATTGCATGGGTTTCCATTTCAGGAAACAAAGGACAATTAAATATTCACCATTCAAAGAGATGATATGGCAAGAAATGTATATATTTTTTCCAGCATAACCAGTAGCTGGGAAATATACATGTCTGTATTAGGAGAATGAAGCTCCCTCCAAGACTGGTTGGCTGCTTTAAGAAAGGTTGTTAATTTGCTGTAGAATCGGAGCAGACTACAGAATCATATATTCATTCTCCTGTAGATTATATTCAAGAGGAAGAAAGGATATACGTCGCTTCAACTGCAATAATGTCATGTGCAAGTGATAAAGTAATGTATTTGACACAATTCACATCATTGTGCTGTGTTTAGTAACAAGAAAATATATTTCCCCCCACGAATGCTTTACCTTTCATTCTCTTATTTTGACAATAATGGATGTTCCACCATGCTTTTTAATTGAATCGTGAATTACCAACCAGTTAGAATGCAAGTCATAGTTGAGTTTAATCAGCCAATGTTCTTTGGATCGGCTTAAGATATTCAAAGAAATCAACAGGTAATTAAGTAAATAAAATAACCATTAAACCTATGTGTAAGTATAAACATAGTTCTATGCTGAATGATATTATTTTATTTGCAGATTTCTGTTGAACTAACATTTCAAGAGTCTCAGAGCAAGTCCTTCATTGCAAGATAGCACAGTGGCACAGTGGTTAACACTGCTGCCTCACAGTGCCAGGGACCCGGGTTCAATTCCAGCCTTAGGTGACTGTCTGTGTGGAGTTCACACTTTTTCCTTATGTCTGCGTGGATTCCCTCGAGGTGCTCCGGTTTCCTCCCACAGTCCAAAGATGTGCAGGTTAGGTGGATTGGCCATGCTAAATTGCCCCTTAGTGTCCAAAGATGTGCAGGTTAGGTGAGGATACAGGGATAGGGCGGGGGGAGTAGGCCTAGGTAGGATGCTCTTTTAGGGGATTGGTGCAGACTCGATGGGCTGAAAGGCCTCCTCCTGCATTGTAGGAATTCTATAGTTCTACCTATTTTACTTTCCCAATACATTGTTACATAGAATCATAGAATTTACAGGGCAGAAAGAGGCCATACGGCCCATCGAGTCAGCATCGGCCCTTGGAAAGAGCACCCTACTTAAGCCCTCCTTACATGCTGCTGCTCACTCAATGAAGGACATCCATTCTTGGAAATGGACTTAGCAACTGGAATACTTGAAAAACTTGCACTGTGGGCACTTCATCACATCTCTCAGAGGCAACTCATATGCAATGAATTACATTCAAATGTAAAAGCAAATGAGTGGGTTAGATCAAGAATAGAAGTTAAGGAATCAAAAGGGTTGATAAGTATAGTTAGAGTGAGAAAGATAGCCAAGTACTGACATTGGACATGAAGTCCTGACAGCCTTGTTCTGCCATATAGAAGAAATTTAGGGTAAAAGCAGAAGAGGAAGGAGAAACATTGGTTGGGTGGGTGATATTGAGATGTGGACTGAGGGAGGTTTGATGAAAGACAGAAAAGAAGCAGTGCCAATGGCCCCATTGGGATATGGTGAAAATGAATGAACAAATGCAGTGACCTGTTGTGTGAGTGAATGAAGCAGCTATTTCATGCACAGAAAGATCTCAGAAACATGTAATAAGATAAACAATCAGTCAATTTGTTTTTATGATGATGATTGATGGACTTAATTTTGACCAGACAACTTTTTCACGGCAGATTCTGACTTCTTTCCCAAAGCCATGTTCAGATGGAGCAGTGGACATTGTTGATGTCAGTGGCATTGCCCTGCTTCTAATATAGGAAGCAGTTTAGTAAAATGCAGCAACCGATTAGAAAATGAGTGCATCAGCAGAGCAAGGGTCATATCAAATGGAATAAGGTTATTTAGGCAAATAGTGAGTCTCCCACATGGCAACCTTTTCTGCAGTCTTGTTGAATATTGTGCATCAACCCATCTCTAACTATTTACCTACAGTTCTAAACTGCTTTATTATATGTGCAGTTAGAGAGTAAAAAAGAGGGGTGAGAGAGAAAGGCAGCATGACTTAAAACCTTGAGCTATAATCTTCATGAGACTTTGTCATTAGCGCAGTCTCACTGTGAGTTTGTGACGCTCACCAAATCAGGAATAGTATTGGTGTTTCCCCAATCCTCACGCCAGGTGGTGATAGGAGGCTACGCTACAGCCAAGCCTAAATTCTGCAGACAAACTTATCAAAGTTCACCTGATCTGTGTCCTAGCATTTGCCTCACCTTAATAAAATGGACATTGTTTGCATAATTGAACTTGGGAGGATTTAAAAAATAATTTTGCAGTTTCGTACTGATGCATTTTGCATTTAATATTTCGCCTTAACTTGTTCCTTTTGCCATTTCCGCAAATCTCTTTGATTGGCATCCAAACTTTCCGACAGCCTCTTTCCTTGCTCCGACTTTGTAAGCTGTAGTGAGCAGAGTCCTGAGATATCATATTGAGTATTGCCATTATGCTGCAGGTTTTCGTTTAAGAGTGACATCACATACAGGCATGTTTGTGTGCACCCAAGGAAATCCCTTTATTATGTTTCCTATTTGAAGCTTGGTGGCCACGGAAAATACAGCTTCCAGCAAGTTGTGATTATATTAAATAGATACACTGTAGAGATAAGAAGCAGTTCAGATATTTTCTTTCATTATTCTGACAGTTTACCTCAACCCCAGCCACTGTTACATTAAATTTATTCAACATAATTGTCCTATTGCATTATGGCAAAAAATAAGGTTTAAGTCAGGTTGAGTTAGTGTATGAGATTCCTAATTCATCACTTCAATTTTGTTCAGTTGGTAGCAATATTATCAGAATCAGATGATTCTGTCTTTGAGCCCAAAGGACTTCAGTATATATTTGAGCTTTGAGAAGCAGTACCGAGGACATGCTATACTGTTGAAGTGAGCTACAATTTGGGTAATTTTAGCCTTCTGACTAGAGTTTTTGTCCCTTGTACTGTTGATCACATTTTTAGGTACCAAAACATGGGGCAGAATTCTCCCACCCCACCCACAGCGGACATGGTGGCGGGCAGGAGCAGAGAATCCAGTGGAAGTTGAAAAGTTGAAAACATGCCGACATAAAAGAAGTTTGAAACTTTCCAGCTGCCTGGTGGCGTGAATGCCATTTACATTCATTTGAATCTCAGGAATGGTCATTAAAACAGCTGACCGTTGGAATCTCGTCAGGCCTTCTAATGTTGCATCAAAGAACAAAGAAAAGTACAGCACAGGAACTGGCCCTTCGGCCCTCCAAGAGATACCACATCGCTTACTGGAAGGAGTTGCGTGTGGACTCCAGAATATGGGGTGAGGGCTCTTTAGCGTGGTTCACACCAGTACTCTGAAGACACGCTGTAATGATTTCGGAGGGTCACTGTTCTCTTTAGTCCTCTTTGGAAATGGGAACTATATCACGGTTCCCATCTTAGCATAGGAGCTTGCAGACAGGGGTCACAAAGTGCAGAGATTCTTGTTGCAAAACTGAAAGGAGATGTATCTGAGCTGGTGCTTGGAAGGGTAGGTATGTGATGTGAATTGTCAGTAGATCTTTGTCAGAGGCTTAGCTTCCTTTAACACACCCAGGTAACAAGAAGTTTTAAAGGCACTACAATCATAGAATACCTGCAGTGCAGAAGGAGACCATTCGGCCCATAAAGTTTGCACTGACTCTCCGATAGAGCACTCTATCCCGGTCGGCCCACCCTATCCCAGTAACCCCACCTGACCTTTTGGACACTATGGGGCAATTTAGCATGGCCAATCCACCTAACCTATACATCTTTGGACTGTGGGAGGAAACCGGAGCACCCAGAGGAAACCCACGCAGACAGAGGGAGAATGTACAAACTCCACACGGTCACCCACGGTTGGAATCGAACCTGGATCCTTGGCGCTGAGAGGAAGCAGTGCTAACCACTGCTTCTATTATGAGAAGACATCAACTGCACTTCCAACAGAAGGTGTTTCAATATATGATTTGACACCAAAAAGTGAATGGGAAAATAAGGTGAAAAGAAAGAGCAGAAGAAAGTGATTGGCATGAAGCTTGATTTCGGTCCACTCTTGCCACATTCCCACCACCAATCTGCTCTCTGACTGCTATGTCCAGGATCTGCAAGAATTCTTCCAAATACCAGGGGTAGTGAATGATGTTTAGGGGTTTTCTTCCTATATGTGCTCCTTCTCCTTTCTTTTGGGTAATCTTTTCTTTCATCATAACTTGACTGTGGAGAAGGATGAGAATCAGGGGATAAGAAAGGGCAGTAAAGGCAAACTCTAAAAGCAATTTAAGGCAGCATGAGTGGGAGGTGATTGTAAATGTTACAGATGCTTAGTACAATGAATTAATGGAATGTAACTGTTTTTTGACCTTAACTAACTCGATAAATTCATTAAACTTCTTTCTACATTACCTCCAAGTAATTAGCATTAACTCTAGTTGACACCTCCTGTCATTGTTATTTAGAAGCTGAAATAAATATGGGGGGTAGTGAATAACATGTTTGGTTGGTGCTTTTCTTTGGATTTAAGGCTAATTTGGAAATCTGCTGAATGCAGCAAGTTGGTAAAATAGCTCAATGATGTTGTTTTGCAGCAATGAGGGAAAATTTAGATAGTGAGGCCGATTGCCACCACACTGTCAGATCTTCATTTCCCTCCCTTGTTCCCACCTAGTTCATAGCTGATCTTTCCTCCCACACTTGCTGCATGTAAGTGGAATTGAGCGATTGCAGGAAGCAAGAATCGACCACTTGCTTCTGCTCAATTATAATCACTTCCTGGACCCCCTGGGAAAGATTTTCTAGCCCTCAGGGTCTTGGTGGAGTCATGCCCGAGCTGAGATGCCTTAAGCCTTATGAGGAGAGACCGCTTGAACTAGCAGGCGAGGATCAGAACTGCACCTATGCAGAGGGAGAGGTGGGGACAGCAGACATAAGTGAGAACCCTCAACATAGGCAGCCATGGTGTAAGCCTCACGTAAGGTGACTTTCTCCCATCATTATTCCCCATGACGCACTAATGCCATCTTGCCTCCCTTGCTGGTCAATCAATCGACCAGCCTCATGCACTTTGGAGACCATATACATGTCCAGCTCCAAGGGAGACATCTCAGAAACAAACACCGAGGCGGAATCACATCTGTCACCCGCACCCCTCACTGGTGAACACCTCACAGCTGAAGATACAGAGTAGGTGGAAGAAGGAACGTCTCAGGGATCCAGCATTCAGAGGGATGCCGGAGCCCAGGACTTGCTGACCGATGACATGTACGGTCATCCCAGAGCTGCTGGAGCTATTAATTCTGACTAGAGGAGTCCCATCGCCTTCTGTCCGAGAAGATGGTGCCGTCACTCCAACGCAATGAGGCCAACACTGCGAGGGTGGCAGACACAGTGGAAACCTTGGCACAGGATGTGCATTCCATTGCAGGGGATGTCCACTCCACGGTTCAACTGATGGCCTTTATGGTTGAGGGCATGAACCCCATGGTGCAGGGCTTGAACTGCATGGTGCAAGCACTAATGGGAATCCACGAGTGACAGTGCCTGAGGACGGCGGGACTTCTGGATTTCACACCAGCTGTCCCTCTATCCCATGGAAGAGCTCACGGACCCCCAGACAACAAAAGGAAAATGGATAGGCAGCCCAGAGCCATCCACCCAGGAGATTCTGGGGTTGTCTGCCCCATTTGACACCCCCTCCGTGAGAGCAAAACACCTCCAGCCTCGCACACTTGAGGAGGGCGGCACAGCAACACCCGTGCCGTCCAAAATAGGCCTGGACCCCCAGGGGACATCTGCCAGGGCCATCTCAGGCAACAGGGCATGGAAGTCAGCAGGTCACCTCAACCTCAGCTGTGGATCCTGGGGAGACACCTAGATGTAGCATGAGGCTGAGGAAGAGTACCTACTGGGCACGGGTGGACCTAGGCACTAGTAGAGATGAATCACCATTGTAATATCACTCTTCTATTAAATAACATTTTGTTCACCGACACAGAACTCCACGCTGTCATGTAATGCCGCAATGCTCGTCAAGCCCCCACGCACACTTGGCACTTCATCCTGTGGAGTGTGACAATGGCAGCCCTATGTCTCTCCCACCACCCACACTGATTGCGCAGTAAAGATACGACATTGCAGGCATGCCCACCTCCCCCCCCCCCCTACCCCAGTCCCACCCCCAACCCCTCATCCATGGAAGGTTAAACCATGCCCCTTCAACACTCAGGTCTCCCATTTCTGACATTATTCTCTAGTGATGAGGATGCCAAGGGCTGAGCCTGTCCACCTCCTCAGTGAGTGGTGAAAAACACCAGGATCCCTGACCTCTGAGGATTTGTCATTCAGTGTCGCTGGGCCCCATGGGGCAGCGTGGGCAGCATGGTAGCACAAGTGATTAGCACTGTGGCTTCACAGCGCCAGGGTCCCAGGTTCGATTCCCCGCTGGGTCACTGCCTGTGCGGAGTCTGCATGTTCTCCCCGTGTCTGCGTGGGTTTCCTCCGGGTGCTCCGGTTTCCTCCCACAGTCCAAAGACGTGCAGGTTAGGTGGATTGGCCATGCTAAATTGCCCTTAGTGTCCAAAAAGGTTAGGAGGCATTATTGGGTTATGGGGATAGGGTGGAAGTGAGGGCTTAAGTGGGTCAGTGCAGACTCGATGGGCCGAATGGCCTTCTTCTGCACTGTATGTTCTATCTATGAGAAGCCTGTTCAGTGACAGGTGACGTTCAGCTATCTATCACACAGGAGTCAGACATTTCACAGAAAGAGGAGCCTCGCTTTGTCCTCACTGCAAGTCATCATCATTCTCCTGCAGCGTCCAGCCAATCACTTTAGTGCCCTGCCATGAAGGTAGCCACCATCACGATGACTTCCTGCAGACACCTATGTAGTGAATGGACCTAATCCTGGACATTCCCAAATCGAGAGTCAATGAGGGAGTCCCTAGCCCTGTGCCCCATGTGAGCTCTGGCCATCACTTGAGGACCTTCCACCTCCTCCTCCGTGGGTTGTCCCTCACTGCCCTCCTCGACACCCTCCTCATTAGAAGCGATGTGGTGCTCCGCTATGTCTTCCTGGTCCAGTTGCTCTCGCTGCTACAGTGCTAGGTTGTGCAGAGCGAAGCACCCCACTATGATGCAGGCACCCTTTTGGGGCTGTATTGGAGGGTTACCCCAAACAGTCCAGACATCAGAACCGCATCTTGAGCAGTCCAATCAGCTGATTAACCAGCGCACATGTTGGTGCACGAGCCTCTTTATTGTGAGTCTCAGCAGGTAATTGTGGCCTTCGCATGGGCATCATTACCCACCTGCTGAGTAGGTAACCTTTGTCTCCGAGGATCCATCCCTCCAGCTGCTGCTCTCCGTCCTCTGGGACAGACAGTCTTCTCCGGTACTGGAACTCCCTTATCTGAAGGAAGTAAGTTCTACGCCGGAATACAAGTGGCCAGTAGTGTCTCCTCCAAAGCTCTGCCATCTGTGGCCCTGCTCCCAGCAGATCAATGGGCCCTATCTCCCCATCCTCCACAGGGCATGCTTTCTGGCTGGGTGCAGCAGCACATCAATGTCGCTGCTGCTGATCAATTGCAATCAAAAGAATTGCCGGAATCCATGATTCTCCACAATCAAAAACTGAAAGGAAGAGAAAATCAAAGTGAGTGATGAGGAGTCCAACACGGCTTCATCCACAGACCACTCGGGATCTGGGGCGTTCAGTCATCTGCATCCCCCTATGTGAGCAACTTACCACTCAGCCTCCCTCCCTTCCCCTCTCACACAATAACTACTTCCCACAGTTGCCCATCTTAACTCTACATGAATGAAGCGCATTGAACCTGGAGAGCCTCAGTGGGCCATATAACTTCCCTAAGGGTGGGGAGTGAGTGCAGTTGAGTGCATTCACCTCATGAGGGAACACGATGCAGACCCCTGCTATCCCTGAAACGGGGTGACTGATGAGTGACTTCACCATACATGGTAGGGATACATAGTACCATACATAGTAAGGGATGACATTGGTGCTATGGAGGATAAGGTTGAATCCATTTGGGTGGAAATCAGGAATAGTAAGGCGAAAAAGTAACTGATAGGAGTAGTCTATAGGCCACCAAATAGTAACATTATGGTGGGGCAGGCAATAAACAAAGAAATAACTGATGCATGTAGAAATGGTACAGCAGTTATCATGGTGGAGTTTAATCTACATGTCGATTGGTTTAATCAGGTCGGTCAAGGCAGCCTTGGGGAGGAGTTTATAGAATGTATCCACGATAGTTTCCCAGAACAGTATGTAATGGAACCTACGAGGGAACAAGCGGTCCTAGATCTGGTCCTGTGTAATGAGACAGCATTGATTCAGGATCTCATAGTTAGGGATCCTCTCGGAAGGAGCGATCACAATATGGTGGAATTTAAAATACAGATGGAAGGTGAGAAGGTAAAATCAAACACTCGTGTTTTGTGCTTAAACAAAGGAGATTACAATGGGATGGGAGAAGAACTAGCTAAGGTAGACTGGGAGCAAAGACTTTATGGTGAAACAGTTGAGGAACAGTGGAGAACCTTCCAAGCGATTTTTCACAGTGCTCAGCAAAGGTTTATACCAACAAAAAGAAAAAGAAAGGACGGTAGAAGGAGGGAAAATCGACCGTAGATATCTTGGGAAATAAGGGAGAGTATCAAATTGAAGGAAAAAGCATACAAAGTAGCAAAGATTAGTGGGAGACTAGAGGCCTGGGAAATCCTTAGGGGGCAACAGAAAGCTATTAAAAAAGCTATAAAGAAGAGTAAGATAGTTTATGAGAGTAAACTTGCTCAGAATATAAAAACAGATAGTAAACGTTTCTACAAATATATAAAACAAAAAAGAGTGGCTAAGGTAAATATTGGTCCTTTAGAGGATGAGAAGGGAGATTTAATAATGGGAGATGAGGAAATGGCTGAGGAACTGAACAGGTTTTTTGGGTCGGTCTTCACAGTGGAAGACACAAATAACATGCCAGTGACTGGTGGAAATGAGGCTATGACAGGTGAGGACCTTGAGAGGATTGTTATCACGAAGGAAGTAGTGATGGGCAAGCTAATGGGGCTAAAGGTAGACAAGTCTCTTGGCCCTGATGGAATGCATCCCAGAGTGCTAAAAGAGATGGCTAGGGAAATTGCAAATCCACTAGTGATAATTTACCAAATTTCACTAGACTCTGGGGTGGTCCCGGCGGATTGGAAATTAGCAAACGTGACACCACTGTTTAAAAAAGGAGGTAGGCAGAAAGCGGGTAATTATAGGCAAGTGAGCTTAACTTCGGTAGTAGGGAAGATGCTGGAATCTATCATCAAGGAAGAAATAGAGAGGCATCTGGATGGAAATTGTCCCATTGGGCAGACGCAGCATGGGTTCATAAAGGGCAGGTCGTGCCTAACTAATTTAGTGGAATTTTTTGAGGACATTACCAGTGCGGTAGATAACGGGGAGCCAATGGATGTGGTATATCTGGATTTCCAGAAAGCCTTTGACAAGGTGCCACACAAAAGGTTGCTGCATAATATAAAGATGCATGGCATTAAGGGGAAAGTAGTAGCATGGATAGAGGATTGGTTAATTAATAGCAAGCAAAGAGGGGGGATTAATGGGTGTTTTTCTGGTTGGCAATCAGTAGCTAGTGGTGTCTCTCAGGGATCAGGCCCACAATTGTTCACAATTTACATAGATGATTTGGAGTTGGGGGCCAAGTGCAATGTGTCCAAGTTTGCAGACGACACTAAGATGAGTGGTAAAGCAAAAAGTGCAGAGGATACTGGAAGTCTGCAGAGGGATTTGGATAGGCTAAGTGAATGGGCTAGGGTCTGGCAGATGTAATACAATGTTGACAAATGTGAGGTTATCCATTTTGGTAGGAATAACAGCAAAAGGGATTAATATTTAAATGATAAAATATTAAAACATGCTGCTATGCAGAGAGACCTGAGTGTGCTAGTGCATGAGTCGCAAAACGTTGGTGTACAGGTGCAACAGGTGATTAAGAAGGCAAATGGAATGTTGTCCTTCATTGCTAGAGGGATGGAGTTTAAGACTAGGGAGGATATGCTGCAATTGTATAAGGTTTTAGTGAGGCCACACCTGGAGTATTGTGTTCAGTTTTGGTCTCCTTACTTGAGAAAGGACGTACTGGCACTGGAGGGTGTGCAGAGGAGATTCACGAGGTTAATCCCAGAGCTGAAGGGATTGGATTACGAGGAGAGGTTGAGTAGACTGGGACTGTACTCATTGGAATTTAGAAGGATGAGGGGGGATCTTATAGAAACATATAAAATTATGAAGGGAATAGATAGGATAGATGCGGGCAGGTTGTTTCCACTGGCGGGTGAAAGCAGAACTAGGGGGCATAGCCTCAAAATAAGGGGAAGTAGATTTAGGACTGAGTTTAGGAGGAACTTCTTCACCCAAAGGGTTGTGAATCTATGGAATTCCTTGCCCAGTGAAGCAGTCGAGGCTCCTTCATTAAATGTTTTAAAGATAAAGATAGATAGTTTTTTGAAGAATAAAGGGATTAAGGGTTATGGTGTTCGGGCCGGAAAGCGAAGCTGAGTCCACAAAAGATCAGCCATGATCTCATTGAATCGTGGAGCAGGCTCGAGGGGCCAGATGGCCTACTCCTCCTAGTTCTTATGTTCTTATAACTCCTTGCATTGGGGCTTCATCTGCAACACCTCTCTGTTACGTAGCCATGAGTATGAACTTTGAAGTTAAGTGCTTGGGGGCTAGGCGTCCAACTATTTTCATCCACATAAATAACCAATTAAACTAATTCAAATAAACTGAGGGATAAATTAAAAAGACAATACCTTAAACGGAAACTGCCTTAAATAAAAAGCAAATTACAAATGAGACTTAAAACATGAAACCAAAATGTGATGAGCATTCAATAAGCCACCCCAGCCCCTGCAGCACCCATTGGGCATGGAAGATCTCAAGGGTGTCAGTGGACACTGCATGCTCCCTCACCAGGGACACCTGGCTGTGAATGTAGCCACAGTAGAGGGGCAGACAGTCGGGTCGTACCACCCTCTTGATTGCCCACTGCCTTAAACCTGTTAATGGCAAGTTTAGCCAGCTCGAGGAGCAGGTTCATGATGAGGTCCTCCTCCTTTCCCGCTCCTCTCTGTACCGAGTGCCCGTAGATCAGGAGTATGAAGTGCAAACAAAACTTCAGCAACAGTTTTTAGGTTTAAAAATTGGATGCCAATCAGTGGCACACACATGCATTGCAATGCTGACTACATTTGCACAATTGACATGTCATGGAAGGTTCATGGAGCTAATTAGACAACTGGCTTTCCCTTGTGGCAGGAGAGGCATACCTGAAGGGTGTGAAGACTGAAATTAGCTTCATGCTTAAAGAGAAACCTCATTTCCCAGCTCCCATTGGCTGTGGATTAAATGAGCCTTCCAACTTGAACAGCCCGCCGCCACCCATGCGCTAATCCCTGGCAGCTGGCCTCCAGACAGTCCTTGTTATCTGACTTCACAGTGCTGCCTGAGTATGGTGGTTCATCCCCCTATGTCATCATTCCCCCAATGTGAGGGTCTTCAGGCGTCATGAATCTGGACAACACCCCTTGTCAGAGTCCCCCACTCTGTCCATCCATCCTGGCCTCTCATGGGACCCCACCCAAGAACCTCACTGTCGCTCCCAGTGCTGATCCTATGGATTAACTTACTCCCATCCACTCTGGAAGGGCAATGCCTCAGCGGTTATATTGCCATAAGCGCAACAAGCAGGACACGGGAAGTGCTGCATGCATATCAGCCGCCAGACCCTTTTAAAAAAATATAAATTTAGAGTACCCAATTCATTTTTTCCAATTCAGGGGCAATTTAGCGTGGCCAATCAACCTACCCTGCACATCTTTGGCTTGTGGGGGCAAAACCCATGCAAACACGGGGAGTATATGCAAACTCCACACGGACAGTGACCCAGAGCTGGCATCGAACTGGGACCTCGGCGCCGTGAGGAGCAATGCTAACCACTGCACCACCCGCCAGACCCCTTTATACCTAGACATGAAGGGCTCTAACACCTGCGAGTGACCCCACTGAGGCACAATCAATTTGGCTGGAGACCAAGTTGAATTCAAACTGAGGCTTTATTAGTATCTGAAGTGTGGCCTCCCTCCTGGGCGGAGCTAGCATGCAGGGGCCCAGGTGAACCTGTAGTGCAGGTTCTACCGTACAACCCTTAATATAGGAACATAGTGGGTTACCACATTCACCCCCTGTTAAAATTGAGCCCGGCGGGGGTGGTGGATAACTATATACAATTTGCAATCTTTAATATTTACAGAACAGTGAAAAAAAAGTCTCTGGTCATCCGGTGGGCCGGTCAGAGGTTCAGCCGGTCCGGCGCCTTGATCGTCCTCTGGGATCGATGAAGTGGAGCTGACGATGTTGGTGCTGTTGCTCTTTTTAGCCTTAGTTTTATTACCTCTGATTACGTCACCTTTGCTCACGAGTCGCCAGGTATCTTTCTGATACCGCCACGTGGTTCAAGCTCGAGTTATGATTAATAAGTCAGCACACCGCTTAGTAAGATTGAAATCAACGGTCATTTATTATATACAACAATTAATGCTTACACAATAGACCTACTATCTATGTCGAAACCTACCACTACCTGCCAATACTTAACTTTAGGAAGGGCCCACCAGGTCAGGGAAACGAATGGCTTATCGAATCGGATCTGGCCCGCGGGATTCAAAAGGCTGATACGGGTCGATGGCTAGGAGTCTTTATTGGGTAGCGATCGCTGGAGTCAAACTTACGGTTCTTTATTGAAGGTTCTTGCGAAGGTCGTGAGCAGGCGAAGAAGGGAGAGAGAGAGAGATCTGAACTTGGCCCCTCACTTTATAGGGCCCAGGGGCTTCCCGCCTCTCGGGGCGGCCCTTGACCCTGAGTCCCAAGTGATTGGACTTGTTCCCAATCACTGGGTTCGATATGCTCCAATAATGGGGCGATTCCTCGATCGGGGGGTGGTCGTTCACCTGTCTTTGTTTCGGCCACTGCAGGCGCCGACAGGTCTGGCCCGGCATTCAATTGCTAACATGTTGCAATTGTTCCCAGGGATAGCTGATTAAACTGCAGATGTCTGGGTTGATGTGCTGCTAATAGTCCTGAATATCGATCTGGGCCGACTTCCCCAGAGCCGAATACGCTATTCTGTCTGCAGCTGTCCGTTTGTGTCCTGTTGGCTGCTTTTCCCATCAGCCTTTTCGGTTAGCCATTTTAAATCGGGCTTTGGCCAAATTAATAGGGAATCAGCCATTTTAGGTGGCTACAGTGCTGTTGTGGTCGAAGTTGACTCCGGGAGTGCGCCAAAATCCTCTTCATCAACAGGGATGGGCAGGGGGAGGACAGACAGTCCTAGGAGAGGTGATGGGGGCTGCGGGGGAGGAGAGGGTGGCGCCGGGGGCGACGGGGGTGGTGTGGGTGCCAGGTGCCTGAGGGAGCCGGTATCCTGGCGGCCGTCGGGGAACACCATGTAGGCATACTGTGGGTTTGCGTGGAGCAGGCGCACCCTTGACACCAACGGGTCCGCCTTGTGGAGCCGCACATGTTTACGGAGAAGCACGGTTCCCGGAGCTGTGAGCCAAGTTGGGAGTGATACCCCGGATGTGGACTTCCTGGGGAAGGCAAAAAGGCATTCATGCAGTGTACTGTTAGTGGCAGTGCAAAGTAATGAGCGAATGGAATGTAGTGCATCAGGGAGGACATCTTGCCAGCGGGAGGCCAAGAGATTTCTGGACCGTAGGGCCAGCTGGACGGCCCTCCATACTGTCCCATTCTCCCTTTCTACCTGTCCGTTTCCCCGGGAGTTGTAGCTCGTCGTTCTGCTGGAGGCGATACCCCTGCTGAGCAGGAACTGGCGTAGCTCATCACTCATGAATGAGGATCCCCTGTCACTGTAGATGTAGGCGGGGAAGCCGAACAGAGTGAAGATAAAATTAAGGGCTTTAATGACAGTGGCAGACGTCATGTCGGGGCATGGGATGGTGAAGGGAAAATGGGAGTTTTCATCGATCACACTGAGGAAATACGTGTGTCGGTCGGTGGAGGGGAGGGGGCCTTTGAAATCCACGCTGAGGCATTCAAAGGGGCGGGAGGCCTTCACCAGGTGCACGCGGTCCGGCCGGTAGAATTGCGGTTTGAACTCCGCACAGACCTGGTAGTCTTTGGTCATCGTCCTTACTTCCTCGATTGAGTAGGGCAAATTTTGTGCCTTAATGAAGTGGTACAACCGAGTGACCCCTTGGTGACAAACGTTGTCGTGCAGGGTCCGGAGTCGGTCTACCTGTGTGCTGGCACATGTACCTCGGGATAGGGCGTCTGGGGGCTCGTTGAGTTTGCCAGGGCAATACTTAATCTCGTAGTTATAGGTGGAGAGCTCGATTCTCCACCGCAAGATTGTGTCATCTTTTATCTTGCCCCGCTGCATGTTGTTGAACATGAAGGCTACCGACCGCTGGTCAGTGAGGAGAGTGAATCTCCTGCTGGCCAGGTAATGCCTCCAGTGTCGCACAGCCTCAACGATAGCCTGGGCCTCCTTTTCGACGGATGAGTGCCGAATTTCGGAGGCATGGAGGGTGCGGGAAAAGAATGCCACGGGCCTGCTTGCCTGGTTGTGGGTGGCGGCAAGGGCGACATCCAATGCGTCGCTTTCTACTTGGAAAGGAAGTGTTTCATCTACAGCGTGCATTGTGGCCTTGGCAATATCAGCTCTGATCGGGGCGAAGGCCTGTTGGGCCTCTGCCGTCAGGGGGAAATGAGTGGACTGTATGAGTGGGCGGGCCTTGTCCGCATAGTTTGGGACCCACTGAGCGTAATACGAGAAGAACCCCTGGCAGCGTTTGAGGGCCTTGGGACAGTGGGGATGGGGAAGCTCCATGAGGGGGCGCATGTGGTCGGGATCGGGCCCCAGAACTCCGTTCTGGACCACGTAGCCGAGGATGGCTAAGCGGTTTGTATGGAACACACACTTCTCCTTGTTGTACGTAAGGTTGAGGAGAGTGGCGGTGCGGAGAAATTTAGCAAGGTTGGCGTCGTGGTCCGGCTGATCATGGCCGCAGATGGTCACATTGTCTAGGTACGGAAACGTGGCCCGCAAGCCGTACCGGTCGACCATTCGGTCCATCTCCCTTTGGAAGACCGAAACCCCATTGGTGACACCGAAGGGGACCCTAAGGAAGTGATATAGACGGCCGTCTGCCTCGAAGGCGGTGTATGGCCGGTCCGATTTACGGATGGGGAGCTGGTGGTAAGCGGATTTCAGGTCCACCGTTGAGAAGACCCAGTACTGTGCAATCTGGTTAACCATGTCAGATATGCGTGAGAGGGGGTACGCGTCGAGCTGCGTGTACCTGTTGATGGTCTGGCTGTAGTCCACGACCATTCGATTTTTCTCTCCAGACTTAACCACTACCACTTGAGCTCTCCAGGGGCTGTTGCTGGCCTCGATGACTCCCTCCTGAAGCAACCGCTGGACCTCGGACCTGATGAAGGCCTTATCCTGGGCGCTGTACCGTCTGCTCCTGGTGGCGACGGGTTTGCAATCTGGAGTTAGATTGGCAAAGAGGGAAGGAGGATCGACCTTTAGGGTCGCTAGGCCGCACACAGTGAGGGGTGGTAAGGGTCCGCCGAATTTAAGGGTCAGGCTCTGGAGGTTGCACTGAAACTCCAGGCCAAGGATAAGTGCAGCGCAGAGGTTAGGGAGGACGTAGAGGCGAAAACCGTGGAACTCTACGCGTTGGACTGTGAGCGTGACCGTGCAGTACCCCCGGATCGCTACGCGATGGGATCCGGAGGCCAGGGAGATACTTTGATTGGTAGGGTGTACCTTAAGGGAGCAGCACCTTACCGTATTTGGATGTACAAAGCTCTCGGTGCTCCCGGAGTCCAGTAGGCAGGAGGTCACGTGGCAGTTGACTTTCATGCTGGTGGATGCGTTGGTCAGAGTGTGTGGTCTGGACTGTTCGATTACCATGGATGCGAGTCGTGGTTGATCGTCGGGTAGTTAGGCGGCCGCTGCATCGGGGTCCTGAAACGCCGTTGGTCTCTGTGTGCTGCGGGGTGGACAATGGACAAGATGGCGGCGCCCGGAGGTCCTGGGGGTCACAAAATGGCGGCGCCCATGGAACGCACATTGCGGGGGTGGAGCAAGATAGCGGCACCCATGAAACGCACGTGTTGTGCAGGGGAGAAGATGGCGACTCACATTGCTCACACATGGCTTGGGGAGGAGGGGAGGATAGCGGCGCCCATTGTCCATGACCGGGGGAGGGGGTGGGCTGCCGCTGAGCGGGCTTGGCACACCGCTGCGTAGTGGCCCTTCTTCCCGCAGGCCTTACAAAGGGCAGCACGGACAGGGCAGGGTTGGAGGGGGTGTCTTTGTTGGCCGCAAAAATACCATCGGGGCCCCCCGGAGATCACCGGCTGGTGCGTAGCGCAGGCGTACTGGGTGGGTAGCGCCCCCGCTGGGGCATCTGCCTGTGGGGCCCATGAAGCATTGGAGGAGTGGGCCACGTGGTTGGGGGCGTAGGACTGTACATTGCGCAGGGCGACCGTCATGGTAAACGCTAGTGTTTTAGTCTCTGCGATGTCGCGCGTGTCCCCTTCGAGGAGCCGCTGCCTGATAACATCGGACCCAATCCCAGGTACAAAAGCGTCCCTCATAAGGAGATCTGAGTGCTCATTAGCTGTAACGTCCTGGCAGTCACAGTCCTGAACTGGTGGGATCAGGGCCCTCCAGAAGTCCTCGATTGACTCACCAGGTAGTTGAGTACGCGTTGCGAGCATGTGTCTGGCGAAGAGCGTGTTCGTCTTCTGCTCATAACTCTCTTTGAGTCGAGTCATAGCGTCAGCGTAATTGGCCGCATCCTGGATCAGCGGGAAGATTTTAGAGTTGAGTCTGGAGTACAAGATTTTAATCTTCTGAGCCTCTGGAACAGGGGTCGGCGCCGCGTTGATATATGCTTCAAAACAAGCTAACCAGTGCTGAAAGTCCTTTCTGGCGTCGCTTGCGTGTCAACCAGTCAATCTGGTTTAATCCGGAGGTCCATCTTCTGAATCTGATACTAATAAATTGAGGCACGATCAATTTGGCTGGAGACGAAGTTGAATTCCTACAGCAGCTGACGAAATGGCTGCTAGCTGAAGGCCACGCATATTTATAACCCGGCTCCTGGGCGGAGCTAGCATGTAGGAGCCCAGGTGAACCGGTAGTGCAGGTTCTACCGTACAACCCTTAATATAGGAACACAGTGGTTTACCACACCCACCCTCTGAGATGCCGATATTGAACATCAACAGCACCCCCCCCCAGAGCCCAAGTTGAACTTATCTGAGTCCCCTGTGTCCTCTCCATGCATGTCGACCGTAGTGCTCACTTCCGATATCCTCTTTGAGGTGAGGTCACCAGGTTCTCGTTTTATACAGCTGTTGTAAATTGCGCCGGCATGACATCAACCCAGCGACTAATGAATCTTAATTGAGGGAGGGGAAGTCCCTGGAGCAGGACTCACTAATTATATTCTATTGTATTAAAATTAAGTTCCTGACCTTCTGTGGTGTTTTCTCATTACTCCACCGGTGAGGGGCCTGAAAAATCACCGGTGGGAATTGCATTTTCCGATTCTCACCTAATTGTCCGCCTGTGTCGCAGTTCTCGCTGACAGTTAACACAGGCTGAAAATCATGGTGTTGCAGTCAGAGATTATATGTTAGTTGGAACAGAAAGAATAATAATATCGAAAGATGAGTGATGAGGCTGGTTATGATGGAAACATTTCCAGCAAAGCCTTTGTTCTGATTGCCGATCTGCTTAGACCAGGGTAATCAGCATGTACTCAGGGGGACTCAGCAAGATTTTATGAATAATTAGCACAAGCTTCCAACCTGATAGCAGATGTGAAAAATCTGGCTGATAGCTTTTCCCGGGGGCACTTTCCCATCAGCAAAGTTTACTCACCCTGCTGAGGCAGGTAGCGAATTAACGAAGTTCAATTAGCCCCTATTTTGGAACTTTATTTTTTTTTCCAGATGCCACGTGGGCAACCTGCAGCTAAAGTCTCCTCGCAGAAGGTGAGAGCAGCGCAGGAGGTTGGAGCAACATGAAAGGCATATGCTAAAGAGGCGTTGTTCTTTGCAGCATATCCACTAAGAAATATTTTAATTTGGAAACATTTTTCTTGCAGACGGATCAAGCAATCTGTGCTGGGCATCAGATTGTAGCTGTCCATTCTAGCATTGGTATTTGTGGTGTAAAGATCAGATACATATTAGGTTAATATGGGACTAGGTTCAGCATTGTATGTAAGATGACCAACAGTAAGGTGTCGGACCAGTGCTGGACAGCGCTGTGTGTACAAGCAGGAATGGAGACACTTCCTGTAGCTTGAGCCCTTTGATGTATATATGTACATAGCTCTTGTAGTTAATAAATAGGTACAGTTAACCTACTCACGACTACAAAGTACGTATTAAGACCTACCAAACAGTATCTTAAGACCTACAGTGCCAGTGAATGGAGAAACCCAAAATGTCACAAAAGTGCAGAGGAAAACTAAAATCCTTCAAGACTAAAGACAAATTCAAAGAAACATTCTGACCTGAAGAACAGCACGAGAAGCAGACACACAGAGGGAAATCACCAAGCAAAAGCTCTCGATAAAGACTTGGAAGCTGAAAGTAGAAATTTAAAATTTCTCACTGCAGCAGAAAACCTGGAGGTCCAACTCCAATTCCCAGAGGCAGAGTCGGCAGACCTAACAAGCGTGAGCTGAAACCATTAAAATCCCAGGATGCAGCAGGTCCTGAGAGTTCAATGGTCAGAAAGTGCCATTGAAGAACTCTGTTGGAATAACCAGATTTCTGAGCCAATGCCTGAACATGTGGCACCGAGCTCGCTCCGCAAAGGGAAAAATTAACAATTAATTCTGAAGAATCGCAACTAAAGAATCAGCTTAGGAGATCAGTGAATGCCTACATTTGACATGTTTGCAATCAAAAAAGCATAGCACTGGAACTGAGATTACCTAAATTCAGGAAACCAGAATATGGAAGCAGTTTGGTTAGAGATGAGAAATGGTAAAGGGAAGAAGTCACGTGTGGGAGTCATATAGAGGCCCCCCAACAGTAACTATGTGGCAGGGTGCAGCATATAGGAAAAAATAAGTAGAGCATGTCAGAAAGGCATGGCGATAATCATGGGAGATTTTAATCTGCATAAAGTCAGATGGGCAAAGGTATCCTAGATAAGGGACGTGATTCAGCGGCCATGTGCCCAGCACGGATTGGGGCACACAGGTGAATAGCAGTAGAGGTCATAATCACCACAGCTGTTGCCCCAGTGGTCGGGGGGGAAGGCACTCAGGGGCGTTGGGCTTTGTCAGGGGGTTGAAGTGTCTCAGGATGGGGGTCGCCTCTAGTCCGGGGGTGAGGGGCTTTGTATCTGTGAGGCCTTCAGGCCATCTCTAAATATTGTGGAGACCCATAATAGGGGCAACCACAGCTGCTGCCTGTCTGTCCTAAGGAACACTTCCAGGACAGAGCCCTGCTGCTGCTTCTATCCTGAAATTCAATTTCACTCCCTTTGACTGTGAGCAGCCTCTAGCTTCACAGCTGAAGGCTATTTCAAATGAGAAATTAGCCTTGTTAGTTGTGAGAGGACTTCACGTTCCTCAACTCCAGTGTCTCCTTGCAGGCGCACGTGCCATGCCTCAGAGAATGATTAGTGGAATGGATGTCAAGCAAACCTTGATGCCTGAGCAGTGTGCCTGGAATCTTGGAGTGTCAGCATCATAAAGGCAGCTGCGAAAAATCAAACACTAAACAGCAGGGCTTCAGCACTGAGGATCGTCTTGCGGCCAAGGGGTAAGTGTGTGGATGAGCGGAGGACAGCTGAGCACGTCCTCGCTAGTGTTCCTGCCAGGGGTCTGGGGACCAGAGGCTCCAGATGTGATCGGGGGTGAGTGTGCAGAGCCATGTTTGCCAGCACAACTGACTCGCTGGATGGCACTCTAAGAGAAGATGGGACAGTCATGGTAAGGTTGGAGAAGGCTTGGGGAATTTGAGGCTTCTGGGATGGAAGCACTACTGATTTTCCATCTCTTTGCTTCTCCAATTTCTTCACGATATAACGATGTTTGCGGGTGTCAATCCCGCGGAGGCTGCACTCGTGTTGCTTGTGGCAGCCAAGGCTGGCATACACCGCAGAAGGCAGCAGCAACTCAGCCTGGAGGCGGCACCTCATGTCCAGTGCTGACCGCCCATCAGGCTGAGGAGGGACACAGAAGGGGAGGCCAGTGATGGCCCAAGGTGTGCAGGTGTCGTTGGTCATTCAATAAGCTGAAAGACATCATGTGCCGCAGAAGACAGCTGGGAGATAGTGTGGGACCTGTGCCACGTCCTCACGGAAATGACACCCTGTGGAGGAAGAGGACACCTGCTCCTGGTGGCCGTGAAGGTCACTACATCCCAACACATCTATGCCACCAGCTCATTTCAGGACTCAAGCTGGGCCCCGAGTGGCATATCCCAATCTTCCAGCACCAGGTGCATCCAGGAGATAACGGATGCTCTGCTTGCCTAGGCATAAGACTATATCACCTTTGAGCTGGATCAGCTTTGATGCCTGGGCTGCAGGATTTGCTGTCATCGTTGGGATACCCCAGGGGGCTATTGCTGATACACATTTCACCCTGCGGGCACCAGGCCATCAGAGAGTGTCCTAAATTAACCTAAATTCCAGAATGTCAGATTGTGTGTGACCGCCACCTTAGAATCATGCACGTGTGTGCCCACTACCCTGAGAGCCTGCATGACAGCAACAGCCTGAAGCACTCGGAGATCCCGGGTGTCTTCAAGGACCACCCAGGATGACAGGGTTGGCTCATGGGGGGCAAGGGGTACCTGCTTAGGTCATGGCTGATGACGCCTGTGTGGAGACCGAGGCAGAGCCCTGTTATAATGAGGCCAACGTTGCCACTCGTGCTGTCGGTGAGCGATGCATTAGGCTGCTGAAAATGTGATTCTGATGCCTTAACCACTCTGGCGGTGCATTGCAGTCCCCAAGGGTCTCCCGCTTAGTGGTGGTCTGCTGTGCCTCCATAATCTGGCACAGCAGAGGGGCAACATGCTAGAGGCGGAGGAGCAGGATGAGGTGGAGGACATGTGGCCTCATCTGTGAAGGTCCAGGAAGGGCTGGAGGAAAATCCCAAGGAGGGGCCGGATGGACGACAGGCAGTGGCAAGGGTCTGGCATGCCAGGGGGACCAAGGAGGCCCTCATCATCTCCAGATTCTCCTCGGACAAGTATGTGTCTGTCAGCTCAAACATCCACCCCCGCGCCATTCACCCTACCCCCAACATTTCCCTACCTCCCCTCCCACTCCGCTGCCTTCCCTCCATCCCCCTCCCCACAATCTCCCAAGTCAGTGAGCCGGACTCAATACAAGACAGGACAGTGATCATAACTCAGTGTGAGGTTATAGAATATAGAATTTACAGTGTAGAAGGAGGCATTCAACCTATTAAGTCTGCACAAGCCCTTGAAAAGAGTACCCTACCTAAGCCCAAGCCTCTACCCTATCCCCGTAATCCAGTAACCGCATCTAATCTTTTGGACACTAAAGGGCAATTTAACATGGCCTAACCTGCACATCTTTGGACTGTGGGAGGAAACCGGAGCAGCCAGAGGAAACCCAACCCATCCTCTGAATAGGGTCTGCATTGGGGGCTTTTGACCTTGGGCCACTGTACCAGGGGGCAGCGGACTGGGGGGAGCACAGGGAAGAGGGGATCGGTGTGTGGGCAGACCCGCTGTGAAGATGAACATGACAGAGGCTTCACATTTATGAGGTGTGACATGTTTTAAATGAACATATCACTGTGACAGATTTTATTCCCCTAGCTCCAGATAGTGACCACCACCAATGCCCACTCAATGCTCCTCACTCTCTTGATCTTCCGTGGTCTACTGCTACATTTAGCTGTGTCCCCAGGATGCACATCAGAGTTGGAGGCAGCCGGCTGCCTTCTGTGCCCTGTGGCCTATGATGCCCTTGGCGGACATCCTCTGAAGGGCCTGTGCTACCCAGTTCTGCTTGCTGCCCTTGAGATGCGCCGGAGTCAGGAGGGGATGGGAATTCGGAAGAATTGGTGATCGCCCTTGCCTCATGGTGGCATGGCCCGGGTTGGTCTCTGGCACTTCTTCCTCCCTGACAGTGCCCGTAGGGCCCTGGGGAGTTCCACGGGATGGATGGGTAGCTGGAGTGCGCTCCAGAGGCCCCTGAGTCACCTGGCGCTGCCAGTCCGAGGCTCAAGAAACTGACTGGACTACTCCTGACCTCGTAAATGTGAGGTCATCCATTTGTAAATGCGAGGACATCCATTTTGGTAGGAATAACAGCAAAATGGTCTATTTTTTAAATGGTAAAAACATGCAGCATGCTGCTGTGCAGAGAGACCTGGGTGTCCTTGTGCATGAATCGTAAAAAGTTGGTTTGCAGGTGCAGCAAGTAATTAAGAAGGCAAATGGAATTTTGCCTTCATTGCTAGAAGGATGAAGTTTAAGAGCAGGGAGGTTATGTTGCTGCTGTATAGGGTGCTGGTGAGGCCACACCTGGAATACTGTGTACAGTTTTGGTCTCCTTACTTGAGAAAGGATATAATGGCACTGGAGGGGGTGCAGAGGAGATTCACTACGTTGATTCCGGAGTTGAGAGGATTGGCTTATGAGGAGAGACTGGGTAGACTGAGACTATACACATTGGAATTTAGAAGAATGAAGGGGGTTCTGATAGAAACATAAAAAATTATGAAGGGAATAGTCAGGATAGAAGCAGGGAGCTTATTTCCACTAGTGGGTGAAACTAGGGACATAGCCTCAAAATAAGGGGAGCAGATTTAGGACTGAGTTGAGAAGGAACGTCTTCACTCGAAGGCTTGTGAATCTGTGGAATTCCCTGCCAAATGAAGCAGTTAAGGTTATCTCGTTGGATGTTTTTAAAGCAAAGATAGATAGATTTTTAAACAGCAAAGGAACTAAGGGTTATGGTGAGCGGGCGGGTTAGTGGAGCTGAGTCCACAAAAAGATCAGCCATGATCTTATTGAATAGCGGGCTCGAGGGCCTAGATGCCTACTCCTGCTCCTAGCTCTTATGTTGTTCATCTGCTTGTGTGAGGTTGAGATTGCACACCAAGAGGACACTCTCTTGGGTGAGGTCAAAGAAAATGGATTTTCATATTGGAATGCACACATTTTGGTTAACGGCCATCTCACAAGCTTTAAATTAGACACGGGAGCCAGTGTTCAGAAGCATGTCTGAGAGACCTTTGGCCTCAGACAACAGACCGCCACTCTCTGAGCCTGGAGGAATCTGACTTCCCCTCAGAGCCATGATTCTGGAAGGTATGGCAGAAATCAAATCTGATGGATATCATCTGTAGCCAGTCTTTTTCTCTCTTGACCATAGATGCCCTTGTCGCCCTGAGTCTCCTCAAAACAGCAGAAGCTGTCAAGACAACAACTGTCATAAATTATACAGAAATGTAGTATCATGATAGTTCAAACAAGAAAGAATATCCTGACGGGGACTTCAGCTCTGAACTGTCTTCTCTCTTTGCAGAGCAGGTCTGTCCATTTCCATGACAGGCACTGCAAAGCCCTCATCGGCCGGACCAGTGAACCACTCAGATGGTTGCCACTCAGAACCACTCATGACGCCTCCAATGGATGATAGACAAGAGGGCAGCCAATAATCAGAAGAGCCTTGACCACTGACTCCGAAGACTGTTGATGAGGTCAATACTGTGACTACAGAGCAAACACTGCTCCCAGCCAGCATGACAGTGCCACATATGAGGCCGAACCAAATCGCCATCATTGCTAACAGCCAACACAAAGGTGAGCATGCTAAAAATCCTCATCCTCATAACAGGAAAGGCCACTTTCCTTCAGAGAGGACATCGCAATGACCCACAGAAGAGGACAGAATGGCGTGGAGACAAGCACAATGTTCATCCACCCCGCAAGAAACAAGTATCTATCATCACAACTGGCGAATTGTCAAAGAGCAGTTCCACACCAAGGAATGAAAGAGGATCAAAGGATACCCAGATTCCAGAACAACTTCCCAATCAACAGAGTTTACCTACAATGACAGAGCCTATCATTACTTTTGGCATTATTGCAAACAAGATATGGGAGGGTTATAAGACCAAACTGATCCCCTGAATCCATGAGCCCAGAATTTGATGGGGTAGCAATAATGATGTCAATACAATGGGTAATCTAGAATAATTTGAAATACATTGGATAAAGACTTTGGGGTCGGTGTACTTTAAGGTTCTGGCATATACGTAAGTTTAACATGGGACTGAGATTAATACCGGCCACACAATGATGTAAGAGAACACATGACCTGCACCTAGGGGTCGATCTAGTGTTGGACAGAACCATGTGCACAAGCAACCATGGAGGCAGCTCCTAACTTGAACTCTTTATTGGAGATATGTACATATATATGTAGTTAATAAATACATACAGTTAACCCACTTAAGACTATAAAGATTTCATTGTGACCTATTGAACAGTATCTAACACTCTACAACAGTACTGACCTGCCATTTTGTCCTGCCCTCTCCTCTGTACACCTGAGCAGCAGGTACCATTTTCAGCAGGACTGCCAGCCATTCTTTGCTTCACTGTCCCTAAATGTACAGAAAATCCTGAAGTGGCCTGTTAATTTGTCTCCTCTTGTAAAATTGCGCCAAAGGATACCCTGTTAGCACAAGTGGTATTAGTCCCAAAATCAGATTCCCAATTCTGCTGGGAAAATCTGCTTATTGTGTCATGAAATTTCCAAATAAATAGAACCACAGGATTTTTCAGAAAGTGGGTTTTAGTCCCACCAAGCAAAGGGTCGGTTGGCGGATACCAGTTGCCCGGTAGTCAGTTGATGTTAGGTGAGGCAGGCATTCATTGGCTCTTGGCGAGACTTCTGCCCGATCTGCGGAAGATGTCCTGCCCTGGGGAGCTGCCAGCCAATCCAACTGACTAGCTGCTCTGTAGTTCCAGCAGCGCCAGGTTCGAGCAGTGGCCAGTGCTGGAATCACAGGCAGTCCCCAAAGAAGAGGAGGTTATGAAGTCAGGACTGAAAATAAGTCTGGGGTATCAGCAGAGCTTGGCTGACAGGATCCTGTGAGGATGTTGGTGTGGTCTGAGCAGCTGAGGGGGAAGAGTTAAAGGGGGACCCGAAGACATAGGAGCAGAAGTAGTTCATTCAACCCATCGTGCCTGCTCTACTATTCAATGAGATCAAGGCTGATCTGATATAATTCTCTACTTTCCCACCTTATCTTCAGAACCCTTAATGCCCTTACTGATTAAAAATCTATCTCTCTCAGTCTTGAAAATAATGAAGCCCCTACAGCTCTCTGTGGTAAAGAATTCCACAGATTCACTGTCCTGTAGGAGACAAAATTCACCCTCATCTCTGTCTTAAATGTGCGACCCCTTACTCTAAGATTATGCCTTTGGTCCTAGACTCTCCCACAAGAGGAAACATCCTCACAGCACCTACCCTGTCAAGCCCTCTGAGAATCCTAGGCGGGATTCTCTGATCCTGAGGCTAAGTGGTGACGCAGTCGTAAACGCCGTCAACAGGCTCCCCAGGATCAGCGATCTTGCGCCATACAGGGGGCCAGCACGGCACTGGAGCGACTCACGCAGCTCCAGCTGCTGATTCCGGCGTCAAACGGGCGCTGCGGGTATGCGCATACGTGCTGCGACTGGCGCGAACTCGCGCATGGGCGCTGCGACCGGCGCGAACCCGCGCATACGCGTTACTTGCCTTCTCCGCGCCAGCCCCGACGCAACATGGCGGAGTAAAAGAGGTCCCCACCAGGAGAAGCTGGCCCGCCGATTGGTAGGCCCCGATTGCGGGCCAGGCCACGGTGGAGGCCCCCCCCCCCCCCGGGGTCGGATCCCCCCCGCCCACCCCCCATCAGGCCGGCCCCTGCAGCATGCACGCCGAGGTCCCGCCAGTTCAGACCACACGCGAATGGCGCCGGTGGGACTCGGCCTATCTTGCCAGCCACTCGGCCCATCCCGTGCGGAGAATCGCCGCAGGGGGCCGCGGAGAGCAGCCCTCGACCGGCGGCGCACCGGCACCGATTCTCCGGTGACCGGAGAATCGGCAGACCGGCATCAGAGCAGCGTCGCATGAATCGTGCCCCCCCCCCCCCCCCTCCTCCCCGGCGATTCTCTGACCCAACCCTGGGTCGGCGAATCCCGCCCCCTATGTGTTTCAATAAGGTCACCTTTCATTCTTCTAAACTCCAATGAGTACAGGCTGAATCTGCTCAAACTCTCTTCATGAGAAAATCCCTCCATACCCGGGATCAACCTACTGGACATTCTGTGGACTGCTGCCAATGGCAGTATATCTTTCCTCAGATAAGTGGACCAAAACAGTTCACAGTATTCCAGGTGCAGTCTAAATAGTGCCTTGTATAGTTTTGGCAGGACTTCCCTATTTTTGATATCGCGTTCCCTTTGAAATAAAGGCCAACATTCCATTTGCCTTCTCAATTACCTGAATTTGCATGCTAACTTTTTGTGATTTATGCACAAGGACCCCCAATTCTCTCTGTGCTGCAGTTTTCTGCAATATTTCTCCAATTAAATAATATTCAGCTCCTTTATTCTTCCTACCAAAATGCAGACGTCATATTTTTCTACATTATATTCTATCCGCCAAGTTTTTGCCCACTCACCTAACCTGTCCATATCCCTCTGTAGACTCTTTGTGTCATCCTCACCACTTGCCTTTCCACCTATTTTTGTGTCATCTGCAAATTTGGCAACAATACATTCACTTCCCTCAACCAAGTCATTAAATATATTGTTAGCACTGGGACTACAGCGCTGAGGACCCAGATTCGAATCCCGGCCCTGGTTCACTGTCCGTTTGGAGTTTGCACATTCTCCCCATGTCTGCATGGGTTTCACCCCCCACGACCCAAAGATGTGCAGGGTAGGTGGATTGGCCATGCTAATTTGGCCCTTAATTGTAAAGAAAATAATTGGGTACTCTAAATTTATTTATTTTTAAAATTAATATATATTGTAAATAATTGTGGCCCCAGCCCTGACTTCCTGTGGCAATCCATTAGTTACAGATTGCCATCCTGAAAATGCCCCTCTTCTCCCAAATCTCTCTTCTATCAATTAGCCAATCCTCTATCCACGCAAATATACTACCCCCAACACCACAGGCTCTTATCTTATTATGTAGCCTTTTGTGTGATACCTTATCAAAAGCTTTCTGGAAATCCAAGTATATTTACATCTACTGGTTCCCCATCATATACCCTGCTCATTACCACCTCAAAGAATTCTAATACATTTGTCAGGCATGATTTCCCCATTCATAAAGCCATGCTGACTCTGCTTGATTATATTATGCATTTCTAAATGCTCTGCGATTAAATCCTTTATAATGGATGCTAACCTTTTCCCAATAACCAAAGCAAAGCTGACTGGCCTATAGTTATTTCTTTGTTGTCTCCCTCCTTTTCTGAATAAAGGTGTTGCATCGGCAGTTTTCCAATCCTCTGGGACTTGTTCAGAATTTATTCTTGGAAGATTACTACCAGTGCATCCACTATTTCTGTAGCTACTTCCTTTCATACCCTGAGATGCAACTCATCAGGTCCAGGAGATTTAGCGGCCTTTAGCCCCATTAGTTTCCCTGGTAGATTTTCCTTTGTGATTGTTATTGTACTTATTTCCTCCCCCTCTTCTGCCCCTTGGTTATTTAGTTTTGGAATGTTATGAGTGTCTTCCACCATGAAGACTGACACAAAGTATTTGTTTAACTCCTCTGCCATTTTCTGATTCCCCATTGTTATTTCCCAACCTCGTTCTCTAAGGGGCCTAAGTTCACTTTGGCCTCTCGCTTACTTTTTATAAATTTAAAGCCCTCGCTGTTCGTTTTTATATTACTTGCTAGTTTACCTTCATAGTTTCTCCCTCTATTATTTTTGGTCATCTTTTGTTAGTTTCTAAACCTTTCCCAATCCTCTGGTTTATCATTAATCCTTGCCACATTATGTTTTTTTCTTTCAGTTTGATACTTCCTTGGTTAACCATGGCTGATTTATTACCTTGTTAGAATCCTTCTACCTCACTGGGGTATATCTTTATTGTGAGTCACAAACTATTTTCGGCCATTGCTGATCAACCATCTTTCCTGCTGAACTCCTTTCCCAGTCCACTCCAGCCAATTCTCCCTCATTCCTTTGTAATTACCCTTATTTAAGTGTAACACAGTTGCTTCTGACCCAGGTTTTTCACTCCCAAAATGAATGCTAAATTCTACCATGTTGTTGTCACTACTTCCTAGGGGATCTATTACTCTGAGATTGTTCATTAAACTTGCCTTATTACACATTACCAAATCCAAAATAGCCTGGTCCCTGGTTAGATCCACAACATATTGTTCTGGGAAACTGTTCTGAATACACTCTGAATTCTTCCTCATTGCTACCTCTGGCAATTTGACTTTCTTAATCTTCATGAAGATTAAACATTTAGCTATGATTGACAGGTCCTCGCCACATCAAAAGACGAGCTTTCTGTTGAGAAAAGGAGGAAGTGAAAGCACTTATTTCCTTGTTATTTATAAACATTGTGGTTAGCTTCACAGCAGGGTATCTGAGATGCATTCAAGCGTGAAGGGTAATAAAATAAACAATCCGCACACCTGGCTGTCTGGAGGTTATTACCCTGTAATTTACAACCTACTTAAAAACTATTTCTTTTTGAAAGTGAATAGAAGCCTTACAGATCAAAGGATCTGAGGGGATTTAAAGCCTTGTGTGTTTTGGATTTCTCTGAAATAACAGCTGCTGTTTTCAACACAGCCGGTATAAGGGACCAATAAATGAAAAAAAACAGTGATTTTTGACTGCTTCTGTCTGGACTGCCCTTTAACTTCTATGCAGGGGTGACTGATGGGGGTCTTTAATATGGAGGTCTTTGATATGGGGTGTCTCTTATTTGGCAGTTTCTGACGGGGAGATCTCTGAATGGAGGGTCTCTGATGGGGGATATCTGGTGAAGGATCTCTGATGTGGGTCTCTGATATAGGAGTCGCTGATATTGGGGGGCCTGATGGGTGGTCTCTGTTAGGGATCTGATGGGGGGGGGGTCGGTGGAGGGTTTGGGTCACCCTCATGTGTGCATGCTGTGGAGGGGGGGGTGATCCACAATTCCTGTGGTGGTGCGGTGGAGGATGCCCCTACTGTCAACGTTGTGGGGGGGGGGTGTGGCAGCTGCCAGATCTCAGTATCGGGCTGTCCACTCAAAGTGGCAGCCCCATATCAGAATTCAGAATGTAATCCTGCGAGCTCCCTACCATGCATAATTTTGCATGGGAAGGTAGAGAGAATCACTTCTGGGTGTCGCTCCTGACACCAGCGCAGACAAGGAGTGATTCTACTCCAGCAGGAGAACTTAGTCTCCCAAAATGAGAATCCTGCCCATGGTGGGCAAGAATAGGCAGGAAACTTAATCTGAATGTATAAAACAGAGTTTATGGGTACGTGGCCGTGTGCCTCAGTTTGACAGTTGACATGTCAAATGTACTGCTACATGAAGTAAGTGTGAGAAGAGTTGTCTCGCCTGACACTTCAGTGCATTCACCCCAGAGAACAGGAATGTACTTAACCTGTCAAGAAGTTTGAGCCAGGCTCAATAGTTTGCAAAGTACATCAGTGTCATCTATCAAGCTCTACACTCCTGGGAAAACTGACATCGGCAAAATAATCATTCAATCTGAGATCTTTTCTTTAAAAGGAAGTACCATGCACATGTTATCCCTTTCACTCAAGAACTTCAGAACTTGGTGATTCATCTTTACATAGCCATCTGACTGGTTTAGTGCCAAAGTGGCCCTCATTGAGAGAACCATCATTTATTGTCTGCAGTCGAGCTCCTAGAGTTGCTATAGCTTATGAATGCCTGCTTGGTGAAGCAGAGATACCAAAGAAGGACCTCCTGTGGCATGCTCAGGAAGGATTTTCTAGGCCAGTAACTAAGATGCAGATGGTTTAATAACGCTAACCCATGATCCTAGTTAACCCTTACTTTTCTTGTACTTCCCAGTTATTCAATTTAATTGAAGAGGCAATTGGAACATCTTTCCATTTCTGCAAACAAAATAGGAGCCGAATAAAAGATTGTTGCAATAAATGGAGTTGGAAATAAGTCTTGCACTGAGAAAAATCAGACCTAAACAACAACAATTTTAATATATTGATCAAATGCAGCTAAAACAACACAAAAGCAAAAGAAAAAACTTGTCAATTAAAATTTGAGAGATATTGATCTTTAAGAAGCTCCTTCCTATCCCCTAGATGTTTTATTTTGCAAATTGTGGCCCATTATGAATTGCAGCTTGGGTTTGGATATAACTGCCCCCACTTTACAGAAGTCCCCCATCACTTTACAATGGCCTCTTGCTGCACCAGTTTAATTTGAACCCTTGCGAGAGACAAATAGCCTCAGTATAAGCAGGTTATTTACATTTAATTTCATGTCCTGAGCTTGCACCCAGCAATGCTCTGGACCATCAGTGAAACCTAATAGAATCAAGACCACTGCTTCATGATTTGAAAATGATGTGGAGAAGCCGGCGTTGGACTGGGGTGAGCACAGTAAGAAGTCTAACAACACCAGGTTAAAGTTCAACAGGTTTGTTTTGAAACACTAGCTTTCGGAGCACTGCTTCTTTCTCAGGTGAATGAGGATCTCCCTTTATGTCTTGGTGTTTCCCCAGGATGCACCTCTGAGGTGGAGGCAGCCAGCTGCTAACCTCGCCACATGACCTTCACCTGAGGAAGGAGCAGTGCTCTGAAAGCTAGTGATTCGAAACAAATCTGTTGGACTTTAACCTGGTGTTGTAAAACTTCTTACTATGATTTGAAAAGACAGGGGCATATATTTTGCATATATCTTTCCACACCTTAGCATAATGGACATCCTGAGGTAATTTCTGTTATTTTTAATGAACTGATTAAAATAATTGCTTCCAAATTGTGTTATTTTGATGTCATAATTATTGCATTTAAAATAAACAGATAATACCAGGTAGCCTGTAAAAAAGGGAACTGATGTCAAAACAACAAGATTTTCAGCCACTTTTCTCCTTTCCTTACATGAGATAAAAAATTGTGTTTGGGTACATGTGCGAAATTCTCCGGAAATGGCGCGATGTCCGCCGACTGGCGCCCAAAAAGGCGCAAATCAGACGGGCATCGCGCCGCCCCAAAGGTGCGGAATCCTCCGCATCTTTGGGGGCCGAGCCCCAACATTGAGGGGCTAGGTCGGCGCCGGATGAATTTCCGCCCCGCCAGCTGGCGGAAAAGGCCTTTGGTGCCCCGCCAGCTGGCGCGGAAATGACATCTCCGGGCGGCGCATGCGCAGGAGCGTCAGCGGCCGCTGACGGCATTCCCGCGCATGCGCAGTGGAGGGAGTCTCTTCCGCCTCCGCCATGGCGGAGACCGTGGCGGAGGCGGAAGGGAAAGAGTGCCCCCACGGCACAGGCCCGCCCGCGGATCGGTGGGCCCCGATCGCGGGCCAGGCCACCATGGGGACACCCCCCGGGCCAGATCGGCCCGCGCCCCCCCCCCCCAGGACCCCGGAGCCCGCCCGCGCCGCCTTGTCCTGCCGGTAAGGTAGGTGGTTTTATTTACGCCGGCGGGGCAGGCATTTTAGCGGCGGGACTTCGGCCCATCCGGGCCGGAGAATCGAGCGGGGGGGCCCGCCAACCCGCCCCCGCCGAATATCCGGTGGTGGAGACTTTGGCAACCGGCAGGGCGGGATACACGCCAGCCCCCGGCGATTCTCCGACCCGGTGGGGGGTCGGAGAATCTCGCCCCATGTCTTCATGAAGATATTCTCCAGTGTTTCACCTGACTGGACATTTTTCAAATGTTGGCTTGGATCTGCAGCCTATTTGAATGGAATGTCTTCACAGCTGAAGTCTGCCCTGAGTTTCTTTCTGACAAAATTCACTGGACATTCAGCGTGATGCGCAAGAGCACACATCAGATCCTATTGT